>NC_091466.1:12507743-13107743 GCF_027789765.1 Dendropsophus ebraccatus | reverse complement strand
GTGCTGACGCGGCAGAGGGGGGCTGGCACGAGGGACGGATGGGGCGGAGCACGAAGATGCCATCATTGTCCTAAGATGGCGGACGGGGGTCGACACGTATCAGGTGAGTATAGTGCATCACACTTCTGGGAGTAAGGGGACACGGTGAACGGGGCCATTCACATACATAACATACATTACAAGGCCAGCTTAAGACGCTGTAACTGTGCGGCTGTATTTGCGGCTGTAATTGTGCGGCGGTATTTTTGGTGGTTCATGAGAACGCTGGAAAGTATAGGATATACGGCTGCACAGTGCACACTATGTCTGAATCTACGGCCCTATCTTAAACGGACCCGTAAAAAATGAACAAGACCATTGTTTGCGGCTGGACATGCGGCCCCGGATTGACAGGCGGCCCGTACGGAGTACTTCAAAAATAGCCGGCAATGATGCCGAATGCCGATGCCTCTAATAGTTAATATATTAAATTAATCAAACACATTTTCTTTGCAATAAAGCCCCTTTCGTTGTTCAATAATTTATTTCTAACGAATCCATCATTTTGCAATTAAATATACTCTTAAAATAAATAGATATATAAATAAATGTATATTTATCTATATATTTATTTTTTGACAGTATATTTAATTGCACAATGATGGATTCATTAGAATTAAATTATTGAACACCGAAACTGAATTTATTTCCACGAAAATGTGTTTTATTAATTCAATATATTAACCATGAGAGACATCGGCATTACTGCAGAGGATCGCAAACCCCGGTAATAGCGATTCATGTAAACTGTGTTCCCTGCTTTCCCAGATGCATCCAGAGGTGTTTGCATCACTTTCTTAAGATTTTATTTGTTATTTTTAGTTGAACCAGATTTCCAAGTAAATGACCGTATGTTTTGAGCCGCATGTCTATTTTTTCCCACGGACGCAGTTTCACCCGCACATTTACAGCCGCATAAAAAATACAGCCGCACAGTTACAGCGTGTGAACCTAGCTCAAAGTTGTATAACTTTGTAAAGTGTGTTATTTCGTGAATAATTGTTAAGCGCCCCACTACCCCTTTAAGGAACACTTTATGGTAAATGCTGCTTTTTTTATCTTTTTTCCCCTGCTTTTTGAAATTTTACATATTACACTTGTCCCACAACAAAGCCATATCAGAGGGAAAAAAGAAGTTATGTCAACGTGTAGGAAGGCAGAGAACCATTGCGTTATACGGTAGGAGGTACGCTTTTGATCGCACCTGCTTGGCTTCCTGTCCTTTCAACCCTCTGTGTTTTTCTGCTCACTTTACCAACTTTGCATGATGTATGGAACATACTGCACACAATTTCCCCTACACATAGGAAATAATGGCTGTAGGAAAATGAAGCCAATGGTAAACACTATGTGACGGTCATACAGGACAGGTGACTTCCATGTTAACCAGTGGGTAGTGGGACAAATAGATAATCTAGATTTTTTAAAGGTCTCTGTCCCTTAAACTCAACATAGAATTATGTATTTTTGGCTCTACTCTTGATTCCAGCAGAGCGCACTAAGTACAGTTACATATATATATATATATATATATATATATATATATATATATATATATATTTATATTACACATTACAATTACACAGGTCAACAAAAAAAAAAAAAAAATTACTGGTGTCCAAAATATTTTACTGAATTTGGGGTATTTTTGGGGTGCTGATTCTGAATATGCTATCAGTTTTGCCAGATTGGCTCAAGTTTTTGAGATTTTTGGTATCTTATTTATAGCACTTGTTGGTAAATGCGACGCATCATCTCATTAATTTCTTTGGATTAGTACTTGAACTGAGCAGTTCTCAATATAGTTTTTTGTTAATTAGTGTTCTAAAAGTTTGTTCATAGCTTGATTTTTCTACCACCTATTTTGATTTTGATTTTTCTACCATCATTCTACCACCACTTCACATAAAGTTAGGATTAATGAAGCAGTTCGTAAAGGCATTAGACAAAGAGAGAGAGAGAGATTTCATTAGGATATTATGGTGATGGAGGAAAGGTACCAAGGCAGATGGGACAGACATATGATGGCTGATTACTGCTGGAATCTACAGCGTGACTGCCCGAATAGCTCACATAGAAGAAAATCATATAAAAAGCGCTTTTCCAGCGATTAAATGTCTCCTGTCTTTCATGTCTTGTTCATTTTTGAAGATTACTTTCTAAAACTAGTTAAAATAAACTAAAATCAACATTTACTTTGTTAAATTTATTGTATTCATGACAATATCAATAAAGTTAATGCGCGTGTAGCAAATTACGTCTTTTTTTTTTTTTTACACATTTCACGAAAAATCTCAAAAACTTGAGCCAATCTGGCAAAACTGATGACATATTCAGAATCAGCACCCCAAAGTTACCCTAAATTCGTTGAAATATCTTTGGCCCCAAAAATGCTGTTGACCTGTGTTATAAATGATGAAATACTCTGTCCTTCCTGATCCCCATAGTAGGCGTCTGCCCTGAAATGCTAATCATACATGCTGAAGGATGCCATAAGAGTGTCTCCATACAGTCACAGCCCCTAAGTGTTTCCTTGGACACACGAGTTATGTATGTAAGTGGCAAGGGTTACTCCGGCAAAAAGAAAAAAAAATCTTTCAAATTAACTGGTTTTGAAAAGTTATAGAGATTTGTAATATACTTCTATTTACAAAAATCTCCCATCTAACCTGCTGATAGTTCCCCTTTGAGGCTATGTTCACACTATGTATCTGTGCGGCTGTATTGCGGGCTGTAAATCATCGGCCGTATTTTTCCGGTTGATGCGTTCGCTGGAAAGTATACGATATACGGCTGCCCAGTGCACACTATGTATGAGCCTACGGCCCGATCGTAAACGGACCCGTAAAAAATGAACAAGACCATTGTTTGCGGATGGAAATGTGCAAATTCACGGCCGTGGATTGACAGGCGGTCCGTACGGAGTACTTCAAAAATAGCCGGCAATAATGCTGAATGCTGATGCCTCTAGTAGTTAATATATTAAATTAATAAAACACATTTTCTTTGTAATAAAGTCCCTTTCGTTGTTCAATAATTTAATTCTAACGAATCCATCATTGTGCAATTAAATATACTGGTAAAATAAATAGATATATAAATAAATGTATATTTATATATATATTTATTTTTTGACAGTATATTTAATTGCACAATGATGGATTCATTAGAATTAAATTATTTAACAACGAAACTGATTTTATTACAACAAAAATGTGTTTTAATAATTAAATATTAATTAGTACAGGAAGCTCCATAAGCCGTTAATTCATATTCCCGGCAATAGAGCTTTCTGTACTAATCATCACTTTACTTTAATGAAAACATCAAATGTTTCTTCTAATTATGTTATCACAATAGCATTATTAGAAGAAACATTTTGAATTATATGTGCGCTCAGCTGATTGGCTGATCGGCTGAGCGCACGTATAATTAGCGGGTCCGCAGCACAGTGACTTCATTGTGCTGCGGACCAGCGAAGAGGACACATCGGGGTGAGTATAGAGCTCTCCCCACCCCCTCCCCAGCACTGCACCCCTCCCAGTAAGGAAGGGGGGTCACTTAACCCCTTCCTTGCTGGGATGGGTGCAGTCTGACATCAGTCTGGCCCCCAAAGGGTTAAGGGGGATGCAATACATCCTCCCTTAACCCCTTGGGGGCCAGACTGTAAGCAGCGATCTGTAAAGATGCTGCATACTGTAAGGAGCACAACACCGCTCACAATGATGGGTGTTGTGTTCCTGTTTGTGTGTTTTTTGTGTGTTTCTCCCTTTTTGTTTTTCAGATATCGGTATCCTGTGGATTCCATGGACTACGACGATGACCAGTGGATGTTTGGTGTTTTTTTTAATAAAATGGTCAATGAGGGGTGTGGGGGTGTTTTTATTTGAATCAAAAATTTTATTTCACTTGTGTCTTGTCTTTATTTCTTTACTTTATAGACTTAGTAGTGGAAGCCGTCTAATAGACGTCGGGGCCTAGTGTTAGCCGGTATAAAATGGCTAACACTAACCCCCCATTATTAACCCAGTACCCAATGCCACCAGGGGTACTGGGAAGAGTCGGGTGCCAGTGGTCCCGGAGCGTCAAAATTGGCGCTCCTGGACCGGGCGGCAACAGGCTGGTAAGATTTAGGCTGGGGAGGGCCTAAACCAATGGCTCTTCCCACCCTGGTGTTACCAGGCTGCTGTCGCTTGGTTTTTAACCCGGCTGGTTATAAAAATAGGGGGGACCCTATGCGTTTTTTTTTTTTTAATTATTTATTTATTTAAAAGAAAACACATAGGGTCCCCCCTATTTTTATAACTAGCCGGGTTAAAAACCAAGCGACAGCAGCCTGGTAACACCAGGGTGGGAAGAGCCATTGGTTTAGGCCCTCCCCAGCCTAAATCTTACCAGCCTGCTGCCGCCCCAGTTCGGGAGCGCCAATTTTGACGCTCCGGGACCACTGGCACCCGGCTCTTCCCAGTACCTCTGGTGGCATTGGGTACTGGGGTAATAATGGGGGGTTAGTGTTAGCCATTTTATACCGGCTAACACTAGGCCCCAACTTAGTAATGGATTCCGTCTATTAGACGGCTTCCACTACTAAGTTTATAAAGTAAAGAAATAAAGACAAGACACAAGTGAATTTTTTTTTTATTCAAATAAAAACACCCCCACACCCCTCATTGACCATTTTATAAAAAAAAACACCAAACAACCGCTGGTCATCGACGTAGTCCATGGAATCCGACGTAATCCCCAGGATACTGATATCTGAAAAACAAAAAGGAAGAAACACACAAAAAACACACAAACAGGAGCACAACACCCATCATTGTGAGCGGTGTTGTGCATCTTACAGTATGCAGCATCTTTACAAATCGCTGCTTACAGTCTGGCCCCCAAGGGGTTAAGGGAGGATGAATTGCATCCCCCTTAACCCCTTGGGGGCCAGACTAATGTCAGACTGCACCCATCCCAGCAAGGAAGGGGTTAAGTGACCCCCCTTCCTTACTGGGATGGGTGCAGTGCTGGTGAGGGGGTGGGGAGAGCTGTATACTCACCCCGATGTGTCCTCTTCGCTGGTCCGCAGCACAATGAAGTGACTGTACTGCGGACCGGCTCTTTATAAGTGCGCTCAGCCGATCAGCCAATCAGCTGAGCGCACATATAATTCAAAATGTTTCTTCTAATAATGCTATTGTGATAACATAATTAGAAGAAACATTAGATGTTTTAATTAAAGTAAAGTGTTGATTAGTACAGAATGCTCTTTTTATCGGGAATATGAATTAACGGCTTAATGGAGCTTCCTGTACTAATTAATATTTAATTAATAAAACACATTTTTGTTGTAATAAAATCAGTTTCGTTGTTAAATAATTTAATTCTAACAAATCCATCATTGTGCAATTAAATATACTGTCAAAAAATAAATATATATATATAAATATACATTTATTTATATATATATTTATTTTAACAGTATATTTAATTGCAAAATGATGGATTCGTTTAAATTTAATTATTGAACAACGAAAGGGACTTTATTACAACGAAAATGTGTTTTATTAATTCAATATATTAACCATGAGAGGCGTCGGCATTACTGCAGAGGATCGCAAACCCCGGTAATAGCGATTCCTGTAAACTGTTTCCCTGCTTTCCCAGATGCATCCAGAGGTGTTTGCATCACTTTCTAAAGATTTTATTTGTTATTTTTAGTTGAACCAGATTTCCAAGTAAATGACCGTATGTTTTCAGCCGCATGTCTATTTTTTCCCACGGCCGTAGTGTCAGCCGCACATTTCCAGCCGCGTAAAAACTACAGCCGCACAGATACATAGTGTGAACATACCCTAAGGGTTAATGATGTATGTGATTCAGCACATGTTCTCCTACCCAATCTATGCAAAGGTCCCCCAGCAAAAGATACTTTTCTCTGCCCAGCCTATCAGGGCTCAGTCTTGCTGTCTCCTCAGGCTCTTCTCCACCAATGCAAACAGCCCCAAAGTCTATAAGTAGGGGTGGAGAGCAGTGTTGGACTGGCCCACCAGAGGACCGGAGGATCCACAGGTGGGCCCCCAGCTTCGAAACATGCACTAACAGTGACTGACATGTCGTCGTTTCTCACTGGTTCTTCATTGGTGGGACACCAGGATCATTTTCTCTGGTGAGCCCTAGATACCCCAGTTCAACACTGGTGGAGAGGGCCATGTGCTATTAACTGATTCAGTTTTAGTTTCAGTCTATGTTCCTGCTAAAAGTGTGCAGCTAGTTACAGGGCCAGAAAGTGTTTACATGATGCCTTGCCCTCTGGCCAGTGCCTGATACTGGATCCCTGAAGTGTATGCTTATCCAGGCTTATTTCTGCTTTCCTGTCTATCCAGCTGTGGCTAGCTAAAACACTTCGGGTGAGACTACCACCAATAAGGGATAAAGAGCTTGTCACGTTGAGGGGGCTAGGCAAGTTTTCCGAGCCCTGTAGTCCGCAGTGACTTTTAGTCAGCAGACAGAAGTCAGAAAAGAGCTATTTGCCGATGTGCCCCGCTGCAACTCTCCAGCACATAAAGCTAATACTACCTACTGGATGTGCCACTCTGTGTCCTCGCGCAGCATTCAACAGATCAGTCATAGCAGCGTGTATGTCTTTTTTTTCCTAAATCATATGCCACCAAGTCCAAAGTGGTTAGAACCCCTGGCAGTACTGTGCTGATTGGACAAGTCCCCTTTAAATAGTCCACCTTGTCTCCCAAGACACAATCTACTAAGAACACTCTAAAGAGACTTTGCACCCTGACCTTTTCAAAACTCAGTGTACCCGCTAATGCAGTGATCTTAAGCACCTTACAAGGGACAAACTGACAAGTCAAACTGCACATTTTAAGTAACCTTTGTACTACTTGTGTGGTGCTGCGACTTGTCACCTGCTATGTTGTTCCGGGTGACACCACTGCTATGGTGGTTGGTCAGTGGAATATAGCTCAACTGGTTAGGATGTGGTCGTGATGCCAGTGCTGGTTTAGCACACAGGTGTGATGGTAGACCTGCTTTTAGTTTTATCTGGCTGGCAATATTGGTCCCCAATGGTCGGTGACCTTCCGGATTGTGAAGGGTCCCTTGGGCTTCTATCATGGTGGTCACGAGTGGAGAGATGACTGACCCGGACTGTCGGTACCGCCACCCACAGAAAGTGGAAAGTGACCCAAGGATGGTGTGGCCTGTTTGTATGGGTGCTGGTGCAGTTATCACCGAGTCCCAGTAGAATAAATAACATGATCTTTATCACTGATAAATCTCTTGGCTCGAGACTCTAGACTTGAGTTTCACTGAATCTGTGCTGAGAGATGCTGGTGAGGTAGCATAACAGTGCTGGTTTAGTTGAGTAGAGTAGAGAGTTCAGAAGAGTGGAGAAGAGTTTGTCGGGAGAACCCCAACCCAGTTTAGTAATGTTCTCTGCCGGAACTTTGTAAGAAGACTTGAAGAAGACATACTTGAGAAAAGAAGAATACTTGACCTTTGTCGCTAGAGCCACCTTCTGCCCTGCAGTGTTGGGGTACCCTTCCTACGAGGGTGACATAAGCCCCTAGTAGCTGACAATATTTCCTGTTGTTAAACACACTTTTTTTTTTGCCTTTTTCCTATCTGTAGATGTATGGTATTGGGTTTAACTATAGACCCTTGTATTTGATGAGGGTATAATTATAATTTTTATGTCATTTTTGATTTCTAGCATTTTATGTATTTTTTTTTTTTAACAGTGCTCGTTTTTAATATATGCAATAAAATTTAGTTTTATCTGTCATGTATAGGCCTAGTTTTAGCCAACAAGCAATAAAATTCTTCCACGACAGTGGAGAGAGGGTTATTATTTGTCGGGTTGTAATCCGACAATATCTGTAATAATATCATTCATTTTAAGGACTTACCTGCGTGTTTTGTCTAACTTTGTTTTTTTGTTGTTTGTTTTTTATTCCTCCCCTTTTTGGTTTCTTCTTCTTCCTTTTCTTAATCTTCTTTTTTCTTTCTTCCCTTTTCTCTTTTTCTATTCTTTTCTTCTTTCTTCCTTTTTCTTATTTCTCTCTAGTTATTTCTCTCTTGACCTTATGGTTCTGCTTTCAATTTTACTAACTTTACTAACCATTTTACTAACCTTATGTAGCCCATCTAGATATGCTATTGATATAATACAGATAACCCCTACATAATTTTTGTTTTATTTGTATGTCCGTGGTAGGTCCTTTGCCTATGTGTGGGCCGGCGTTTCCTGGTACAATCAGTGATTAGGACATTTCTCCGCTAAGTCACTTGTTTCTATTACTATCATGCGCAGGCGCCTGCTTTTGGCACCTGCGCATGCTCTCTAAGTTACAGAGCGGCCATGTTTGGGTTGGCAGCAATTGGGTGCTCGGACGGAAGTGACGTCATCGCGCTGTACTTTGTCGCTAGTTGCTCACCCAAGATGGTACATTTTCCGGAACCAGGAGCCTGGCCCACACTTCGGTAAAGTTATTCATAATACATTTATGCACCATTACACCGTAGGAAGGGGGTAATAGGAACACCTTAACGTCCATGTGTTGGTTCCCAGGGAGAGCTACTCCCACTCAGAGACCCGTTTGACAAGTGCCGCAACATCTGCAGCCCCTCGGTTACCACAGTGCCAACTTAAAAAAAAAACACCCTGGCAGCTGTTTAAACTGAAACCTTATAAACAGGAAGTGGGAGGCTTTTTGCTTCCTGCTTCTTATTCTACATAAAGCAGTATTTTTTTTTAAGTTATCCACATCCTTGAACTTCATAAAAGAATATGAGATTACTGAAGGTTCCCTTCACGGTCTTGGTCTTGGTCGTTGTTTTATGTATTGAACCAAGTAAGTAACTTACCGCATGGTATCAGTAGTGGATTATAATAGGGGCGTTTCGGGCGGAAGCCCGGGGCCCTGAGCTCCTGGGGGGCCCATGACCACCCAAAAATACTTATACTTTCAGTGGTGTACTGTCTCCTGGCTACAGTTCCGCCATGATTTGCATGATTCACTGTTTTTTTATGGCAATTTTGCACAAATCAGGACATCATGACATTATCTGTCCTGTACTATGAACGCCAGGCTAGTTCTGCCATAGTTACAGTGAGGTGGGGGGGTCCAAGCTTGGTGAACAGCCCGGGGCCTATGGTAAAGTTAATCCGCCTCTGCATGGTATCCATGCCCTGGTATGGTATCCATGCCCTGTATACAGCCATGTATATAGCAGTATTTTTTTTATATATATGCTTACATCTATATATGCCTATATATTCTGTATATACTTACATATAACTATTGTCTGTACACAGCGCTGTGTAGCCGTGTCTGCTCCGGTAGAAAAGATATATTTGTGGCAGAAGGAAAAAATGTGACTCTACAGATAAATGAGACTGAAGTAAAAGAAATCTCCTGGCTACAAAATGGATTCCATATTGCCTCAGTTGTAAGGGGTACTCTTATTGTTAAGACTGCCAAACTGCGCGGTCGCTTGAACAGCACAGATCAAGGATCCTTAATGATCACACATGTCCGTATGAAGGACCAAGGGGAATATACTGCATCTGTGCTCAAGGAGGAGAAGGACTGTATCCAGTTGTTTGGACTTAAAGTTTATCGTAAGTTGAAGAATCATGTGGAGTTGGGGAAGGGGATGCGGCAAAGGACACAATGGTATACTGCGAAGGGCACTATAGAATACGGCAATCTAAGGGGAAGGGAGAAGGAGGAGAGGAAAAAGAAAGAAGTAGAAGTAGAGAGAAAAAAGTATAAAGAAGAAACATGGTAAAAATGAAAAAGTGGGCGAGGGGCATACGAAGGAGAGAAGAAGGAAAAATGGAAACTGTTGGCAAATGGAGGCAAAAATGCATGGGAAGGGGATGGAAGAAAGGAAAGAGAGAAGGAAGAAGGGAAAAGGGGGGAAGAGGGAGAAGGGTAGAGATAAAACGAGAAAAGGAAGAAAATGGAGGGGAAAATGGATGAGAAGGGGATGGAAGAAAGGAAAGAGAGAAGGAAGAAGGGAAAAGGGGGGAAGAGGGAGAAGGGTAGAGATAAAAAGAGAGAAAGAAGAGAATGGAGGGGAAAATGGATGAGAAGGGGATGGAAGAAAGGAAAGAGAGAAGGGAAAAGGGGGGAAGAGGGCAGTGGTGTAGCTACAATGAAGGCAGGGAAGGCGACTGCTATGGGGCCCCTGCATGAAGGGGGCCCGAGTAAGCCTGCCCTGCCTTCATGGTAGGTACCCCGCTCCCCTAGGGGTCCAGAGAGGAAGAGGGACCCCCACTGCACTGTTCAGCCCCCTCACTGTAGTGCCGGGTGAGCAGGCTGAACAGAGGAGCAGGACCTGACAGACAGGACAGGAGAGGGATGAAGGACCTTTGGGTCACATGACCCAAAGGTCCTCAATACTTCTATGTGAAGATCAGCCCGGACTACAGGAGGAGGAGGGGGAAGCCTGGGAGCTGTAAGTGCTGTGTATGTGTGTCAGTGAGTGTATATATATGTATCTGTGTGTATATGTATATGTCAGTGAGTGTATATATATGTATCTGTGGGTATATGTATATGTCAGTGTGTGTACATATGTATCTGTGTATATATTTATATGTCAGTATGTGTATGTATCTGTGGCTATATGTATATGTGTGTGTGTATGTCAGCAATGTCTGTAGCACTGGTGTATATGTGTTTGCTCCAAAAGATGTTCTGCAGCAGTTTCTATTAATGCTGGGCTCTAATAAAAGAAACCACCATTAATATCTGCTGCATTTTCTTTTATTTCTGGTTAAGTATTACAATCAGATGATTTCCCTGTGTACAGTCTATTCATGGTGTATACATGTTAATGGTGCCTCTGTGTGTGTATATGTGCGTCAATGTCTGTGTTTGGCGAGGGGGGGGGGGCGTACAGGATCTATGGGGCCCCATACAGTTTTTTGCTATGGGGCCCCATGAATCCTAGCTACGCCCCTGGAAGAGGGAGAAGGGTAGAGATAAAAAGAGGCAAGGAAGAAAATGGAGGGGAAAATGGATGAGAAGGGGATGGAAGAAATGAAAGAGAGAGGGAAGAAGGAAAAGGGGGGAAGAGGGAGAAGGGTAGAAAGAAAGGAGACAAGGAAGAAAATGGAGGGGAAAATGGATAAGAAGTGGATGGAAGAAAGGAAAGAGAGAGGGAAGAAGGGAAAAGAGTGGAAGAGGGAGAAGGGTAGAAAAAAGAGGCAATAAAGAAAATGGATGGGAAAATGGATGAGAAGGGGATGGAAGAAAGGAAAGATATAAGCAAGAAGGGAAAAGGGGGGAAGAGGGAGAAGGGTAGAAAGAAAGGAGACCAGGAAGAAAATGGAGGGGAAAATGGATAAGAAGTGGATGGAAGAAAGGAAAGAGAGAGGGAAGAAGGGAAAAGAGGGGAAGAGGGAGAAGGGTAGAAAAAAGAGGCAATAAAGAATGGAAGAAAGGAAAGATATAAGCAAGAAGGGAAAATGGGGAAGAGGGAGAAGGGTAGAAAGAAAGGAGGAAGGAAGAGAATGAAAAAAAAAAGATTAAATATACAAAAAAAATTAGGGATAAGCAAAAGTCGAGCATGGTGGGGTCTGTCCCAATCCAAGTATGAAGCATTGTATTACCGGTGGCTGAAGAAGTTGGATGCAGCCCATGGAAAACATGGATACAGCCTATGGACCTGAGCCTGCTGGACTTTTGCTCATCAGAAGTAATGTAAGAAGGAAAGAGGAAAAAAAAGAGAAAGGAAAAGAATGAAAAAAGAAAGAAACTAAAAGTATAGAAAGAAAGGAACTAGAAGGAAGAACTCCGTAACTGTATTCATCCATTTGATATATTTTAATGTTTTGATTATACCCCCCACCCTTTCCTTCTCGGTAAGTTGTGATCAGATGTGATTAGTCAGTCTATATCTTTCAAACAGAACATTTTACGTGTAAACCGAATTTATGCATCAATTGAGACCTATTTTATGGGACAACTAAATCATCTATTATACTAGTTATACTAGAGTACTAGTTTTTTTCAACTTTTTTTTTTTTTTAACAGCAAAATTATTGCCCAAGGACATTGACATTAGCACACAGCTGTCTGAAAGTGGGAGCTGCAATTTGACTTGTGTAGTGAACAAAAAAAAAACCAAAATCTTTTGGACTAATGAGAGCGGAAATAACACAATTGTCACAGATCATTACACACTTATATTGGACAATACTGATCCTAATAGCAACTACACCTGTACTGCTGAGAACCCTCTAACCAGGATCTCCAGATCAATACAGCCCTGGAGTGCGTGCTGGGAAGGAGGTAAGAAGATGAAGCCCTTTTCTGGGATTATTAGTATAGTAGTATGCACCGTATTGCAGTGTAACACTATGACGGAAATACACACACCCGTGTACACATTGTAAAAAAAAATAATAATAATTATCACAATGGGGGAGATTTATCAAACTGGTGTAAAGTAGAATTGTCTTAGTTGCCCCTAGCAACCAATCAGATTTCACCTTTCATTCCTCACAGAGTCTTTGAAAAATGAAAGGTGGAATCTGATTGGTTTTGAGGGCCAACTGAGACAATTCTACTTTACACCAGTTTGATAACTCTCCCCCACTGTGTGTACAGAGGGAAACTTATTTTCACCTATTTTATTCCCTTATTTTAGTCTTTGGGAACCTACGTTATATACAGCTTGATAATGAAGTCTACAGTAAAACTGGTGCTAGTACAATTATCCATAGGTCGTGCTGTTACACACGTAATAGTAATGATATCTACCAAACTATCCCTTATCTGTCTACAGTATCTCATTTCTATCTATCTATCTATCTATCTATCTATCTATCTATCTATCTATCTATTATCTATCTCCTATCTATCTCCTATCTATTATCTATCTATCTATCTATTATCTATCTATCTATCTCCTATCTATCTATCTATCTATCATCTATCTATCTATCTATCTATCTATCTATCTATCTATCTATCTATCTCCTATCTATCTATCTATCTATCTCCTATCTCCTATCTATCTCCTATCTATCATCTATCTATCTATTATCTATCTATCTATCTCCTATCTATCTATCTATCATCTATCTATCTCCTATCTATCTATCTATCTATCTCCTATCTATCTATCTATCTATCTATCTATCTATCTATCTATCTCCTATCTATCTATCTATCTATCTATCTATCTATCTATCTATCTATCTCCTATCTATCTCCTATCTATCTATCTCCTATCTATCTATCTATCTATCTATCTCCTATCTATCTCCTATCTATCTATCTATCTATCTATCTATCTATCTATCTATCTATCTATCTATCATGTATCTGCTACAACTCAATGTATGCAAAATAAAATAAAAAAACTCTCAATATTTTTTCATAGAGACAGCGATCAGTCAACCTCATCAGAATGGATCCAATTCCTCCTGGATTCCAATATTCATTGTTGTCCTGATAATTCTTTTAGCCTTTGTTCTCATTAAAAAAAAGACTCAAATCTCAGGTAAGTAGTAATAATAAAGGGGTTCAGGGACTTCATAGAAGTGGGCACCTGTTTAGGATCACCCTCTATGATCCAGAACTTTAAACCACTATGTGAGCCATGACTCCAGTGGACAGCAAAGATACTTGGATTAGAAGAACTTTTAGGAATTGCAGCCATCCTATTGTATCTTTCCAGATGATGCATGGTAAATGGATGGCCAGGTTAAGCTTTGGTGAGACAAACTCCAATAAGCTGTAAAAAAAAACAAAAAAAAACAACGTGTCTCCACCGTATTCTGCCTCCACTAATCCGGTTCTACCTATACCTATTTAGAGTTCCTCCTTGCCTAAGCATTGTTGGATCCTTGTTATCCTTAGTGAATGTGTGTTGCTGTGTCTTCTATTTTATAGCTATTCCCCGTATCCTGACCTGTTCCTGTGCTTTCCTGTCTGACCCTTTCTGTATCATTTGTACCGACTTAGAATGTCTGACTTGTATCTAATGCTGCCTGCCCTGAACCTGTGCCTGATTGACTCCGTTTCCATCTGATCCCTTGTACCACGCCAATTCTCTTGTTAATGACCTGCCTTGTGGCGCAACCTCTAGCAGCAGAAGTCCATTGGGGTAAAGGGTAAAACCCTAGAGGGCACTTAGACTCTCCTTCCTGGTTCCAAAGCCAAACTGGTTCAGTAGCACAGTGGGTCCACATGTGCTGCCCATCACACCTCATCTAAGGTGACGGTGAAACCTTCATGCCTCCAGATGCCTACTTTACCATTGGTACAAATGGTAAAATGTAACCAGAGTCTGCAAAAGCAGGAGGAACTCTAAGGCTATGTTCACCACAGTATTTTTGGCTGTCGTATGACATGTAAAACAGGTGTTTTTTTTAATATATTTTTTTAATATTTTTCGGTTCTGTGAAATACAATGAAAAACAGCTGCTAACTGCGATGAATTACCATTTATCTGTATCCGGTTCTCCATTATCTTCTATAGTAAAAACATAAAATGGATAGAAAAATTGAAAAACAAAACGAAGACAAATATTGTGTCTTTTAATGTGGACTTTTTTTTACCCTTCTACTTCAGGTTTTCTAAGAAAGACAAAGAGCGACTCGTCTGCTACCTCTCTCTCTGTTGTATAGTATATATTGTGTGCTAGACTTATAAGAAAGTTGTAAATAAAGGCATTTATTTTTATCATGCTTTTTTCATTGGTTATTTTACTCCTCTTATGACTAAAAATATGATGATCACTAGAGGCTGCAGTGTGGGGGAAGAGGCCATACAGAGAGGAGTGGGGAAGGGTGAGTATTAGGTTGTATTCATAATTTACTTTTATTACGTATTACGTAAATTTGTCAAACTGATATGGTTGTTCCAGTAACACTAAAGGGGACATTCATGAAGGCTGGCATACTTGTACGTTAGTCTTAAGTTAGACCCCACCCCCATTGTCCTGCTGGATTCACTATGGGGTGTACATCTTTTAGTGAATTTAGCCTGACCTGCACCTGCCATACAGTGGACTCAGAAATCTACACCTGCTTCTGAGGGTGCAGTCATAGTAAATTTCCCCCTATCTGTTGCTATATACATGCATTCATGTCTAAAACACAATCTGGGCACACAGCAGCTGTGAACTACAGGTAAGAAGTAAACTTGCAGCATTGAGCGCCCACTTTGATGGGTCATTTCAGGGTCATTTTTTTTTAAAACATTAAATATCAACAGTTCAAGCGATTTTAAGAAACTTTGTAATAGGTGTTATAAACCAAAAGAGTTTCCTTCTGTACTGAAAAAGCAATCTCCCAGCCTCCCCCCTCACTTCAGAAGAAGCAGGATTTCTGTCTCCATTATGTGGCTATGGAGAGGGGAGGAACTGTTAGAAGTGACTGAGCACGGAGCACTCCTGCAAAGCACAACACCCTGCAATCTTCTCTCAGTAAGTTCATAGATAAGCACTGACCTTTCTGACCCCAGAATCCTGCGGTTTAGGTGCCCAGAGAATCTACAAACAGCTGACCTTCATGTCACCTCTTCCTGCTCCCTCATCTCCCTCGGCCCCTCCCCCCTCTTTAAGGATAGAATGGAGAGAGCAGAGCCCGTCTTCACTGGCTTCTCTGTAATGAGGACGTGTTTGCCTGATAATGCACAGATAATAAGTCAGGGGGGGAGGCTGGGAAATTGCTTCTTGAGTACAGAAGGAGGCTTTTTGGCTAATAAAACCTATTACAGAGTTTCTTAAAATCGCTTATACTACTGATTTCTGCAATAAAAAAAAAAATATGACAGTTACGCTTTAAGCTTAATGTTAATCGGTAAAATGGTTAACACCATTATCCCAGTACCCACCACTACAGAGGTACTGAGAAGAGCTGAGTATCGTCAGTCCCGTAGCTTCAAAAAATGGCACTCCTGGTCTGGAGTGGCAGCGGGCTAGAATTATTGGGAGAGAAGGGTCAGTGGGGCCTGTATGATGTTGTCGGACTGACACTGGTGTCTTATTATGGGGTCTGTAAATGCTGCGGCCCTGATAGTGGGATCTTATTCTTGGGTCTTTGTTCTGCTGGGGGCCTGATTGTGGGGTATGTATTATGTTTGGGGGCTGATTCTGAGGTCTGTAATGTGCCGGGGGCCTTATTCTGGGGTCTGTATTATGCTGGGGGCCTAATACTGGGGTCTTATTCTGGGGTCTGTGTTATGCAGGAGGCCTGATACTAGGGTATATAACAAATTGTTTGCTTGATATTGGGGTATGTATCTGGGGTCTGCATTATGCAGATCTGGTGTGGATTAAAATGGTTTTTCATGCTGTTCACATGAGGACAATATGTAAAGAAAACTCTGTAACAAAAATTTACTTGGAGAGCTACACCCACAAACCACACCCACAACAGGCTACTCCCCACAACAGGCCCCTCCCCATAAACCACAACAACAACAGACCACTCCCCACAAACCACACCCACAACAGGCTACTCCCCACAACAGGCCCCTCCCCACAAACCACACCCACAACAGGCCACTCCCCACCAACCACACCCACAACAGGCCACTCCCTACAAGACACACCCACAACAGGTCACTTCCCACAAACCACACCCACAATAAACCACACATTTTATGGTAAAGTTGAAGTGTCTGGTGTAAAAGGTTTCAAATAATGGCAACTAGATATAATGCTGTAACACTAGAAGTTGGTCCCCATCAGCATACTGTACCTTTTGGCAGACAAAGCCACCAGATTACCCATCCTTGTCATGGCCCAAGCCTCTTTTATGACTCTTGTTGACATACAGGAGGAGATTTATCAAACTGGTGTAAAGTGAAACTGGCTCAGTTGCCCCTAGCAACCAATCAGATTCCACCTTTCATTTTCCAAAGAGTCTGTGAGGAATGAAAGGTGGAATCTGATTGGTTGCTAGGGGCAACTGAGCCAGTTTCACTTTACACCATGTTTGATAAATCTCCCCCATAGTTTTCTGTATAGATTTGGCATAGCTTGTAAGTTATGGCCCTATTCCACGGGTCGTTTTAGAGGAGCAAACGAGCGCTATTAGCGCTCGTTTGCTCCTCGTTCGCCGCTCGCTGCCGCCGCTATTCAACGCGGCAGCAGCGAGCGGGTGAGTGCGGGAGGGGCGGCGGGGAGCTGCGGGGGGGCTGCTCGGAGGATCGCTGATCGTCCGGGCAGCCCATAGGATATAGCAGCGTCTGCTGCCGATGCTCCTATTCAACGGAGCGACGGCAGCAGATCGCTGCTATATCAGTCGCTTGTTTTTCAACATGTTGAAAAACAAGCGACTGCAACGATCAGCCGACATGAACGATGTCGGCTGATCGTTGCACTCTATTCCACGGAACGATTATCGTCCGTAGCGGTCGATATCGTCCGAAAACGAACGATAATCGTTCCGTGGAATAGGGCCATAAGTTATTCAAAGTGACTCTGTACCCACAATCTGTCCCCCCCCAAACCACTTGTACCTTCAGGTAGCTGCTTTTAATTCAAGATCTGTCCTCGGGTCCGTTCGGCAGGGGATGCAGTTATTGTTTTAAAAACGAATTTTAATCCTGCTGCGCTGTGTCTATTGGCCGGGACTTACATTAGTATATGCATTAGGCTGGCACACCCTCTCTGTCCTTCCTCCCCACCCTCCTCATCATTAGGAATGCTCCAGGCAGATTGCTTCCTATTCCCCACCTGTGGCAGCTGGCACATGGGCAAAGCTCAAACAGCAGTAAATGTTCCTGGATCATTCCTAATGCTGAGGAGGGCGGGGAGGAAGAACAGAGAGGGTGTGCCAGCCTAATGCATATACAAATGTAAGCCCCGGCCGTTAGACACAGCGCTGCCGGATTAAAAGATGTTTTTAGGACAATAACTGCATCACCTGCCGAACGGACCCCAGGACAGATCTTGGATTAAAAGCAGCTATCCGAAGGTACAAGTGGTTTGGGGGGGGTCAGATTGTGGGTACAGAGTCGCTTTAAACCTCTGCCCTTTCTGACCTTTGGAGTCCAGTGGGAGGTCCTAATCAGTGACTGACAGCTGTCTATGCATGACTCATAAGAAAGGGTTATGCTCAATTTTAACAAACAACAGGCTCCCAATGCAAGCATATAGTGCATGTCACCTTCACTGACACAGAACTGGGAGCAGACCGCACTGCAACATGATCCTCTCCCCGCTTGTTCTTACGATCAAAACTTTTGACTTGTCTCTATGTCAAAAGTTTTTCCAAATGACAGATACACTTTAAAATACATTTGCACTTAGTCTTGGCTTCCGAATGGGACATTCTAACGCACTTTGAATGTAGTTCTTATTCATAGGGCTATTCCCACGAAAAAGAACTATGTTCAAAACGCGCTGAGGCTCCTAGTGTGATAGCTTGCTCACCCTCAGCTTCCTGATTCAAAGATAAAACAACTTAAAATTTCCAAAAAGGTGTGAAAGCAGAAGTGGCGGAAAGTCCTAACACCTTAGACCACTGTAGTGCGGTTGTCACCCACTGTTGCTTATACACGAGAGCATCTCCAAAGTCACAAACAGAATGTACTTCATACTTCACGGAAGAGGAAGGTGAATTATTGATGAGTTTCAAGAGGAACAGTAACGGTAGAGTTTTGCCTTAAAGAGGACCTGTCACCCCTTAAAGAGGCTCCCCACCCCCAGCTAGATCCCCTTATCCTGACCGCAGAGATGAGTCCGGCTGCATTCATTCTCTATGGACGCCCGACCTATCGCCACACCGCACGCGCCGGCTTCTGACCGGGATATCTCCGTCCCGGGACCGGCTCCGGGAGCGGGACTCGGCGAGATAAAGTCAGTATAAGAGGATCTAGCTGGGGGTCGGGAGCCTGTAAGCCTTGCAGTGCATGATGGGGAAAATAGTATGCAAACTAGCTTATTTTTAGAAAGAAAATAATTTAATTGGCAACTACAAGAGGTAGCTTCCCTTCACTTCAAAGTTCAACTGTTAGAAATCCTTGTGATCCAGCTGTATAGATCTCTAGTGATATCACATTTTAAATACTGTGTTCATTTCCTGAGACCTCACCTACAAAAATATATTGATAAAATAGAACGGGTCCAAAGACAGCTACAAAAATGGTGGATGGTCTCAAGCAAAAGAACAAGAAAGACTTAAAGGGAATCTATGATCAGGTTTGAGCATCCTAACCTGCTCATAGATTATTATAGCAAACCTTACATAGAGGCACCCGGTGTGCCTTTTTAACTTCTTAAACAATATGGAAATGAGGATGTTTGGTGCACTGGGGGCGGACCTTTACCTCTTGTTGCATCCATATGGCCCCCCCGATCTACAAGCAATGCACCTAATGAATATTAAGGCCGCCCCTCTGCAGTGGCCGATGGGGCAACCTCAATACTAAACTGCTTCATTTACATATTAATTCATATAAGATAACAAGACAATCAATGGGGGTCCAACCACTCAGACCCCATAATCCTGGGAACAAGAACACTGTTGCATCACTGTGAATGGAGTGCTCACCACACCTCCGGGACCTGTGCTCCATTCATTCTCTATGGGGCCATCTAACGCCTCTGAGCTGAATGCTGAAGCATTCATAGTAATATAGTAACATGGTTAATAAGGTTGAAAGAAGACAAGAGTCCATCAAGTTCAACCTGGAGAAACTATACTGTGTTAATCTAGGGCAGGGGTGTCAAACTTTAATTCACAGTGGGCCAAAATTAAAAAATTGGACAAGTCGCGGGCCAACTTTGATAATTATTGAATTCGGCGGTGCTGGCAATGTCAGAGTAACGTGCGGTGTTCCTGGCACTGTCAGTGGTGTGAGCCTCCCAGTGCTGTGCACTATTATAAATAACATGATAAATTGCTATTGGCTCCTCCTGATGAAGCCCATGTATGGGTGAAACTAGTTGAGGGGCTTGTGGCTGTATTTTAACCTTCACTGCACTATTAGTCCAGTTAGATAGTCATTACCTTGAGCTAGTGAGTAGACTGCAGCTACTATCACTATGTGTATGTTGAACCGTCCACTTTAGATGACTATCAGTAGCAGTGGGTTTTTAACGAACACAACAATTACTTTGGTTATATTTTAGTAGAGAGCCAATAAAAGCTACGTTTTACTCTAGTGGAAGGTTCTACTGGATGAGATCCTGTATAAGAGGCAGGGTCATGACTATTTAGCAAGCACAATGAAATGACGTTGTCACGCTTGCTGAAGGATCTGTCCCCGTGGCTCACAGGTTGGAGCCAGAAGATGGAGAGACTTGCTCCATGCCTGGAATAGGTACTGTGTTTGTTTCTTTGTTTTTTTTTTTCATGTTGGAGCACAACAGGGGGCTCATCATTACTATGGGTGGGGTAATGTGCACAGTGGAGACATTATTAATGTTGGGGGGGGGGGGGGGGTACTAAACAGGGGGCATTATTATTGTGGGTGGGGGGCTGTGCATAACAGGGGGCATTATTATTATGGGTGGGGAGTGCATAGCAGGGGCATCATTACTGTGGGCTATTACTATATGGGGGCACAGCAGGAGACATTATTACTATATGAGGGCACATAGGGAGGCATTTTTAGTATATGGGGGGCCCAGCAGGGAACCTTCTTACTATATGGAGTGCACAGCAGGGGACATTATTCATATATAGGGCACAGCAGGGGGCATTATTACTATATGTAGGGTACAACAGGAGGAATTATTACTATATGAAGCACAGCAGGGGACATAATTACTATATGGAGGGCACATCAGGAGGCATTATTACTATATGGGGCACAGCAGGGGACATGATTACTATATGGAGGGCATATCAGGAGACTTTATTACTATATGAGGGCACATAGGGAGGCATTTTTACTATATGGAGGGCACAGCAGGGGGCATTATTACTATATGGAGGCACAGCAGGAGGCATTATTACTATATGGGGGCACATCAGGGGACATTACTATATGGAGAGGATAGCATGAGACATTATTACTAATTGGGGTAAAATAGGGGCATTATTACTATATGGGGGCCCCAGCAGAGGACATTAGTACTATATGGAGGGCTCATCAGGGGACATTATAACTATATGGAGCACAGCAAGGAGCGTTATTACTATATGGAGGGTACAACAGGAGACATTATTACTATATGGGGGCACAGTTGGGGATATTATTACTATATAGAGGACACAGCAGGAGACATTATTACTATATGGGGACACAGCAGGGGACATTATTTCTATATGGGGACAAAGCAGGGGCATTATTACTATATGGGGACAAAGCAGGGGCATTATTACTATATGGGGACACAGCAAAGGGCATTATTACTATATGGAGGGCACAGCAGGAGACATTATTACTATATGGAGGCACAGCAGGGGCATTATTACTATATGGGGACCCAGTAGGGGCATTATTACTGTAGGGAGGGTACAGCTGGGGGCATTATTACCATATGGGGGCACAGTAGGGGATATTATTAATATATAGAGGACACAGCAGGGGACATTATTACTATATGCGGACACAGCAGGGGACATTATTACTATATAGGGACAAAGCAGGGGCATTATTACTATATAGGGACACAGCAGAGGGCATTATTACTATATGGGGACACAGCAGAGGGCATTATTACTGTATGGAGGGTACAGTTGGAGGCATTATTACTATAAAGGGACCCAGCAGGGGCATTATAATTATATGGAGGGCACAACTGGAGGCATTATTACTATATGGGGACACAGCAGGGGGCATTATTACTATGGGGACACAGCAGGGGACATTATTACTATGAAAGCACAACAGACATTATTACTATATGGAGGAACAGCAGGGGAAATTATTATTATATGGAGGTGCACAACAGGGGGCTTTATTACTAAATCACCATAGTTGTCTGGGCCAGATGGAGAGGAAAAGAGAAATGATGCCTCAGATCAAAGAAGACGTCATCTGTGAGTCACTGAATGAAGTTTTCTTTTGGATTTTGAAGAACATTACATGGTCAGGGTGGCCAGAGGTGGAAAAGGCTGGAAAACTGTGACCTAGCTTAACATGGGCACAGCCAGGCAGCCAGCAAGAATTTTGGAAACAAGCGGGGACATACATACAGGATAACATGAGGCAGAGTGATGTCTCATACCCCCGCGGACGTCCGTGTGTATCTGCAGCCGTACTTACTTCCCCTTAGCAGTTTCAGAAGCATTGGTTTGCTTAGAGGGGGACCCTATGCAGTCTATGTCCGCTCCTGCTCAGGGTGGATACTGATTCTCACTGCACAGAGCCTGTATGGAGACGTTCTTAGGCAATGCTCCATAGGAAACACATATACAATTAACAACTCTATAAAAGAGTTAGTAGAAGCTCTCACCATAAGGACACTGCCTCCTATACAAGGGTGGATACATTTATTTTCAGCAGAAATACATATACATTGTAAGGTAGGTATGCTGGTCTTGTGCCAGGAACCCATAGTCAGCAAATGGTCCTTTTTTTAAAAAAAAAACAGGAAGTACTTTTCTACAACTCAACTACAAGCAAACATATGAAATGCTTCGTCCAGATATTCTGCTGTAGACAATGATGTCCACGTACTGCCACCTGCTCCTGCTCCTTTCTCTTCATAAATGTAAGTTTTTTACACTATTTTCTTTGGGTTATCACTTAAAGGGGCTGTCCATACAGGACCATCTTACAAACTCTGTGTGCTTATTAGACTGTGGAACCCATAGCTCCCATGTTTCTAGGATTTCTGACACTGACCTCTTGGAAAACTTGATGTAAAGTCTCATTTTCCTCTAAGTTTCCTTTTGACAGGTGGCACAGACATGGCAGACGTTTAAATCAGTCGGGATCTCAGTGAAGAGACAGGCGCCAAAGACTTATAGTAGAACTTATCTTCTGCATTCAGTTGGCCAAATGGGGAGTGAAGCGCTCAGCTATGAGCTTCTCCCAGCTATAACTAACTATTGGAGGGGGTCTCAGCACAGAGACCCTGACTGGTCTTACAGTATACTGTATGTCTGTGCACCATATCAAAAGTAAAATTATATGACATTAACACTTTAAGGTGACTGCTTGGTAATTCCTAAGGTACCCAGTGCTAGACCGATTGGCCTCTCTCTACGCTCCTGAACAGGCAGAAAAAGTACAAATGTGGACTGACATTAAGGTATTGCCAAGGCTGCTATCAATTAGGGTAGTACTGGCAGTACTGCAGTCAGGGGCCAAATTAAAAAAAAGGAAAGGGCCCCATCACTGCCAGGCAACTCCCTCTTATGTATTGATTAATTTTAAAAAAAAGATCAATGCTGTTCTACAGACACTACCTATCTGTAGTACATGTGTGATGTCGGGGGAACAGGAGGGGGCAGGGATTTTTTTTATTTGCTCTCTCTGACTGCCCCCTCACAGTGAAGTGCACTACAGAAAACAAACAAACAAAAAAAACAACTTCCTCTCTTTAGTGTAGATATGATGCAGCCAGGACTATGCACAGTCCTAGGATTAGTGGCAGATCGCTCTCCACAGGGTTAGGCTGACCCAGCTGTCTTTGACTTAGAGACCATCACATGACATCTTGCACCCTTGTAATAAATTATATATTATTATTATTATTATTATTATTATTATTATTATTATTATTATATTAGAACCATAGTAAATCCCCATAGAAAACCTCTCCTGCTCTGGACAGTTCCTGACATGGACAGAGGTGGCAGCAGAGAGCACTGTGTCAGATTAGAAAGAATACACCACTTCCTGCATGGCATAAAGCAGCTGATAAGTACTGGAAGGCGTTAAATAGAAGTAATTGACCAATCTATATAACTTTCTGACACCAGTTTATTTTAAAACCATTTTTTTTCCCTGAAGGATCCCTTTAGGTTATGTTCACACAACATACTTTTTATGACAAGAACGGTCGTTCTTATTCTAGTGAAATGGGTCGCACTGAAGTCAATGCAAACAACTGCCGTTGTTCACACAATGTATTGAACAAGGGCCGTTGTTTGATTTGGCCGTCAAAATAAT
The DNA here is from genome assembly GCF_027789765.1 of Dendropsophus ebraccatus. Taxonomy (NCBI): domain Eukaryota; kingdom Metazoa; phylum Chordata; class Amphibia; order Anura; family Hylidae; genus Dendropsophus; species Dendropsophus ebraccatus. The sequence continues at coordinate 13,083,650 of NC_091466.1, read as the reverse complement.
GAGCATGTCAATAATTTTCGTCCGTTTTGCATTGATTTCAAAGCAATTTCCACTGCAAATGGCGGCCGTTGTTTGCATTATGTGTGAACATAACCTAAGGACAATCCATCAAACAAGGCTTTGAGTAGTTCCCTGCATATCTCTCTCTCTCTCTCTCTCTCTATATATATATATATATATATATATATCTTTTTCTATCATCTTTCTATTGTCAGGTGTTTCCTTTCACAAACTATGTGGAGCGATGAGAAATCTCTCGGCCGTAGAGGGAGCGGACGTGATTCTACAAGCGGACGAGAAAGAGATTACAGAAATCTCCTGGGTTTTCAAAGGTTTTCATATTGCAACAACTAAACCCCAAAACTTTATAAACATCAAACGTCGTAACGACAGATCCAGGCTCCACACTGACCCGAGCTGCTCACTGGGAATACGACCAATAACCATGGAGGATAGTGGAATGTTTATGGCCAGTGTTTTTAAGGAAGAAGAGGAGTGTAAGCAGATGTATAATCTCACCGTCCACAGTAAGTGATATCAAACCTATACATGAATGACCAATGGGTTATATACTGCATGGTATTACTGCATATACTATATAGTAACAAGGAGCATGCTGGTATAACCTGGGTATACACTGCATATACTGTAATTATATATGTACAACTGGTATAACCTGGGCATCTCCTGTATATAATTATATATGTACAGCTGGTATAACCTGGGTATCTCCTGTATATAATTATATATGTACAGCTGGTATAACCTGGGTATCTCTTGTATATAATTATATATGTACAGATGGTATAACCTGGGGATCTCCTATATATAATTATATATGTACAGCTGGTATAACCTGGTATCTACTGTATATAATTATATATGTACAGCTGGTATAACCTGGGGATCTCCTGTATATAATTATATATGTACAGATGGTATAACCTGGGGATCCCCTGTATATAATTATATATGTACAGCTGGTATAACCTGGGGATCTCCTGTATATAATTATATATGTACAGCTGGTATAACCTGGGGATCTCCTGTATATAATTATATATGTACAGCTTGTATAAGTTATACATCTGATGTATATACGGTTGTTTATACAGCAATTTTCATCACCATAGGGTTTTGCAGGGACTCTTTAAAAATATAGGGACTTTTGAATGTTTTTACCTTTTTTTAGGTTCTTTTTCAGATCACGACCTGCAGGTCCACCATAATGTCAGCGGAGATGGGAGCTGCTTCTTAACGTGTGTAGTCGGGAAGCCAGATGTGACAACAATTTGGAGCATTGTAAATTCCAGTTACACAGAGAGGACCCCCACCCTCCGCCTCAATAATACTAGAATGAACCTCACTTGGGTGTGCAATGTGGACAACAAAGTCATCAATGCCTCCAAAATCATTGAGCCATGGACACTGTGTTATGACGGTAATTTCATGGATTGTTACCATTCACGATTGTTTCCCTTTTATCATTTCTTCTTATAGGTTTTGATATGTCACTTTTTCTATAAAGATAATGTTGCTTGAAGTTCAAGGGCTTGGGCAGACCCCCTTGGCATCCAGGGCCCTATCTGGTTTGTCATGGCGCCACTAGGAACTGCCACGCTCCAAGCTGCTACCTGCAGCCAGGGACTGTGGCTATTAGCGGGCAAGGGATGATTGCCGCACCTGCTAATTAGGACAGTTAAATGCCCTGCTCAGCCCCATCTCTGGTGTTTAGTGGATGGTTATCCCCCCCCCCCGCCCCCACCGCAATGCAGTCGTGGAGGGGAGATCCCTTCTTCTTATCCGGCGAGGCCTCAGCTTGGGAATCCATAGATCTGGGCTGCAGTAGGCCAAAGTAATACAGCACTGATCTAATAGATAAGTGCTGTAAAATGTTTACTACACTGATCACTATGATAGATCAGTATAGTTGTATCCCCAGGGACAGTTCTAATTAATTTAAGAAAAAATATTAATAAAGAACCACCTCCCCTAATAAAAGTTTGATTCACCCCCTTTTCCCATTGTATTAATAAAAATAATTAATAAAAAATAAACATATCGTGCGTAGTTGCCCTAACTATTAAGGTTTTACATTCCTAATCTCACACGGCAAACGGTGTAAGCACAAAAAAATTGCGTGGCCGTTGAAAGTGCGAAAATGAAAATTGGCTCCACCCTTAAGGGGCGAAACAGTAATGGCATTTTTATAAAGTCCTATAATTGTTATTGCCCTGACCAACTTGTGCAAAAAAATAATAGAATTGTCTTTCCATTTCAGGGACGAAAGACAGGAACATGATAATGATATTTGTGGGCTGTTGCATTTTCCTATTATTGGTGGTGGCCATTGCCTGCTTCCTGAAGAAGAATATGACAACACAATGCTCTATCTGGTGAGGGCAATAATGTTGCTATAACATGTATGGTTGGCGGACGATTATTTTAGGACTGGGCCTAAAGAAACGATCAGCTGATGATAGTTTCATCGACTGATCATAGTCTCTAATACACCAAGTGATAATTGTCCGATTATGGCTTTGAGTAATAGGGCTCTTGTTGGCCCCTTTTTCAGAATAATTTACAAAACCTTCAAAAAGAGACCCCTTTTATACTGTCTGGGCACCAGCTGTAATTGCACCAGGCCTTCTGTAATGTAGATCACGTTGTACTGTGGGTTTTACTCACATTATGTGGATGACATTTGTTATATTTTTATCCAGTATTCTACCATATACCAAGACCAGTATTACCAATAATACAAGAAACAAATAATACCACCACACCATGACTACTACCAATACCACCATACTATTACTGAATAGAATCCTATATTATAATAAGACCAACATCCCAATTTATAGTCCCCAGATATTGGTAGATATCAGCACTCCACAGGCTCTGCCAGTAACATCACATCCAGTAACTCACAGGGGGCATTTATCCCCCTTGTAGGTAATTCCCTTGTAGGTACCCCCCCCACACACACACACTGTAAATATTCCCCCTATGGTAGGGTTGGCCCCCAAATAATTAATAATTCCTAAGTAGGTAATGCCGCTGTAGCTAACCCCCATCATAGGTAGTCCCTGGGCTAGTTTGCACCCCTAGTAAATGTATTTCCCCTATGTAGATATCCATCTATGGGCATCCCTCCCTTTGTTAAATTAAAAAAAAAACTATAAAAAAATCTACATTTGCCCACAAATGTTGAAACTGGATTAATCACTAAAGAGGAGGAGACACCATGACCTGAAGATAGCGATGACTGCTGTGAGGGCATCTAATGGGCATTATGATACCAAATTTTCTTCTGATAAGTGCATTGAAATAGTGGAGGCAGAGACAGGAGTATGGTGAGGGGGTCACCTGTGTCTGAATGGTGGACAAGGAAACCAAGGATTGCTTGTCATTGTTCATGCATGTTGGTGGATCAGACAACTTCTCTAGTGGTGGTCTCTCCGGACCGCCTGAAGCTTGTGTGACCTCACTTATCCACTGTTCCCAACACCCCCTAGCAGCTTCATCAGAAAAGCTTAGATTACAGCAGTTCTCTCCGTCCGATGATGCGCCTCCTCTCAGAGTCTCTCAGTGGGCCAAGAGGTCTTCCAGGATTTCACAAGCTTCCGACTTTGTGTTGATTTCTTAATCATTTAAAGAAAATGTTTTTTTTTTGTTTTTCAGTGGAACAAAACCAAAAAATGTACCACCGAATGAGGATTTACAGGACGCAAATCCATATTATGAAATTATTATGAAAGAAGATCCTGCTTATGAGACAGTACGTACAATACAATGTATGGGTACCCTGAATGATGGTCTATTATCCCTGCAGGTGACTGGTGAAGTAAATTAAAGAAGTCTGGGGAGAGGCAAAAAAATTTTTTCGGGGTGGTGGAACATTAAAAAGATGTCATACTCATCTGAATATGCAAAAGAAGAGCCCGTGGAGCCTCATTTAAGAGTCTTAAACCACAGGACTAGCCAAATATTCCTCCGGGCCTTGGCCTTGGTTTTTCCCTTGTCATTACATTGACTTATAGGGCCACTTACTATGGTGGTTTTGGTGGTTTCCCTACAGGAGCCACCCCTTGGCTGGGTCTTCCTGGAGGGACATCTGGCTAATCCTGTGTTTTGAGACTCTTAAATGAGCCTCCACGGGGTCTTCTTTTGCATATTCATGTTTCCCAGGGAGCAATGCACCTAGGATTTCACTGCGTTGAGTGCTTTAAATGGCAGCCGGCAGTGTTATCATTTGGCTGGTCTCCCTGAGATCAGCAATATATTTCTCTTATAGTCATACTCACCTGTCCTGGCGTCCGCACAGCGCCATGTCCTGCTCCTGGACCCCAGCTAGCTGTCTTCTCAGCTCCCCTCCAGCTACGTCACAAGCAAACTGACGAATGCCCTGCTTAGCACGTCAGGGTGGAACACCACTGCAGTCACTGATTGGCTGAGCAGGCTAAATCCCACCCTCTTTTGATGTTTCAGCCGGGTTGTGACATACCTGGAACCAGGGAGAAAATGACAACCGGCGGAGTATGGGCCCAGTCATGCGGCACAATATGTACACGGGAACAAGTAAGCTTAGTGTCTTTTTTATTTCCCCCCCACCCCCTGCCCGTAATGATTTTCGGCCCCTCCTGCCGGACTTCTACTTTAATATTGGGTCCTGTTAAAAGCCACTAGGGCAAATTAAGGCATTTGGTGCAGGAAGGGGAAACTGAGGGTTGGGCATTAATGCATAGAATATAGATACAATGTCCAGGGGGTGGGTGGGTATTTATTGAACATCTCCTATATAAAGGAGAAACAGTAATAACTACACTTCTCTATCTTTCTCTGCAAAACAAAAAATCACCTTAGCCCCACCCCAGCTTTGTTTTGACACACCCCTGCTTACAGGGAAACACACCCCTTCCCAGAAAGCCATGCTTCATATGCATTAGATTTGATGTACTTTTAAAATGACATAGGAAGGAAGTTTGGAGTATATTAGGTAAGAAAGGGTGCTTCTTTATCTCCAGACCTCCTGCCATAGTTGTAGGGTTGGTGGTCTGTGGTGTTGGCTACATGGATCTATTGTGAATGGGTGGAGAATGTATAATGGTAAATGTGTCTTGGTCCTTGGATGGCAATAGTAATTGTTTGTAATCTAATCCCTTTAGGTTGGCAATAAGGACAAGGAGGGGGAAGAAATGATGAAGCTAAACACCATATACGCCAAAGCAGCCTTCTAGCCTAAGGTAATATACTGTATTCTGACATTCTGATCTGAGAGCCCCCTCGTAATTCCGTGTATTCTGCAATGACATGTCAGAAGTTTTACAATTACCCTTTAAAAACTATAGATTTTCCCTTTAAGGGGACTCTGTGCTCTGTAATAATGTTGTTGCATAGTGAATGTTTCACTATGATTTTTCTCATTTTTTAGGGTCCAATAAACAGGCGCTTTCAGTTCTAACCTACAATAGAGAAGTGAATCCTGAATTGAATTGCTGTTTGCACGAGAAAAAAAAACAGCAATACCCTGTACACAATGGACATCCTCTATGGTGATAGATCAACCTGTCAGAAAAGAAAAGTAGTGGGTGTGCCCAATGAGGCTACAACAAAACTGATTGGACAAGAGGGGTCATGTGACCTGCATCAGTGCCTCCTGAACTCTCTCAGCTGGCCAGAGGGGACTACTGATTACAATATGGACAATGCTGTTTTACATCATTGGGGGAAGGGATCTAGCACTCAACTCCTTCCCCTGCTGGCCATGACAGTGTCATATCTGTAGCTGATGCTAGGGGGAACCCACTGCATATAGATTACCACATCACACCAGGACTTTTTTATGACCTCATATGAGCAGATCAATATATATCTTTAAGGGAAAAGATTCAGTGTAACATATAATTTATTGATTGAAATCTCTGATGTGTTCAGGCTAAAGAGTCCAGTCCATTAAGTGACACCGCCCACTGGACTCCTTACCACAGAATGAGCAGGGATTTCAATGAACATGTTAGATGTCATACAGATTTTTTTCCCACAAAGTTATATATCAATCTGCTCAGCTCTTCCTGCTCTATAATATGATGCCAGTGGCAAAAGACCCTCTTTGTAACTACTCGCCATTTTGGCTAAGAGATGAAGAGCCTAAAGAGGGAACCTCCTACTAGAATGTATTATTATAATTTTTTTATAGAGCGCCCTTAATTCCGGAGCGATATACAAGCCATAGGGGTAACAAACAGAAGCCTTACAAAATCAAAAACACATTACATGAAGGTAAATGGCAGACTGGTACATGGGGAAGAGGACCCTGCCCGCGAGGGCTTACAATCTATAAGGTACGGGGAGATAAACAGGAGGTAAAGTGCAGCCAGTCAGGTGTGATGCAGAGTTATTGTAGGTTGTAGCCTAGTTTGAAGAGATGGGTTTTCAGGTTACTTTTAAAGGTCTTGATGGTGGATGAGAGCCCGATGTGTCGGGGTAGCGAGTTCCAGAGTATGGGGGAGGCTCAGGAAAGTCTTGGAGGCGGTTGTGTGAGGTCTGAACAAGGGGGGAGCACAAGAGGTCACTGGAAGATCGAAGGTTGTGTGAGGGACGGTAGCGGGATATCAGGCCAGAGATGTTCGGAGGGGACAGGTTGTGGACGGCCTTGTACGTCATGGTCAACAATTTAAAGTGAATACGTTGGGCAATGGGGAACCAGTGAAGGGATTGGCAGAGGGGAGAGGCAGAACAAGGGGAGAGGTTCATTTGTCGGGCAGCAGAGTTAAGGATAGACTGGAGGGGAGTGAGGGTGTTAGATGGTAGACCAGAGAGGAGGATGTTACAGTAGTTCAAGCAGGAAATACTGAGAGCATGTACCAGCAGTTTTTATAGGTCAGGGGTGAGAAACGAGCGGATTCTGGAATTTTTTTTGAAGGGAAGGCAGCAGGAGGTGTCAGGGTAGACTAAATTCTTGGTGCATGACCTGTCTATAAAGGTGAGAGTGCCAAATTATTGCTAACATTGCACCCTCTATGTGACTGTGTTCAGTAAAACACTGTATAATAATGAATGATGGCTTTGACTGTAATAAAGTATTTTTGTTATGATGGGCTCACAATCTGCTTATTTCTAGCAGAAATTATTTTGTAACTTTTTTCTTCGTTATCTACTGTATTTCTTAAAAGGGTTTTCCATAGACTATGTCATAGCTGTATGATATGGATATCCTACCGGTGAGACTCCCATTTTTCTAGAGAACAGGCATGTAGGGAGGGATAAGCCACCATGCTGTCTTATTGCCGGCTTATCCCTCTAAGAACAAATGGGTCAGACAAATTTATCTGATACTTATCTCCACCAACATCATCTGCTGTTGGAGAGTCGGGAGGCCTCCATATACTTTATACTGATGGCTGATCCTGCCATCAGTATCAGTAACTTTTATATAAAGTGTATGGGGCTCTTTAGAGATGATCATATAGTTATCTGGCTAATACAGTAGGTCACCCATTTAAGTGTGATGTTAGACTTCAACCTAATCCTTTGTAGGAGCTCAGAGTGAATATACCATTACAAAAGGGGAAGCTGTAAATGTAATAAACAAAGCACATGGCTATTATTGAGGAACTGGGAAACATATGGAAAAGTCACCACTCACCAGATGTGTGACCTGTGGAGCAATGTCTTTCCCATTTCTTAAAAACTAAAAAAAAATCCAGTTTTTGTCCAGGGTTCTAACCAAATTATGTTCTTAAAAAGTGGCAGTGTCAGAGTCCAGTATTCTGACTGCCGTATTACATGTCCAACATTTATTGCACCAGGGGTACAGCTCCTGACTAGAGATGATCGAACAGCGGAAAATCTTAGGTTCTATAGACCTCGAACCTTGTCGAACCTTCCACATTTGATTCCCAATGCCTTCGCGGTCCGTGGGGAAGTAGGAGACAGTCCGAGTACCACCTGGAATTCCGGGATGCAGCCTAGTACCTAGGCTGAATCCCGGAATTCCAGGTGGTAAACCGGCTGTCTCCTCCTTCCCCACGGACCAGGAAGGTATCGGGAATCAAATGCGGAAGGTTCAACAAGGTTCGAGGTCTATAGAACCTAAGATTTTCCGCTGTTCGATCATCTCTACTCGTGACTATCGAACATTACCCAACTTGACATTGAATTGCCAGCGCAATGATCACAGGTTACACTACAGCATGGCATCTGATCATTCCCTGGTTTCAACGGTTTTCAATTTTGAGAAGAATCTAAAATCAATGGTAGCTTTCAGGTTCTGAATTACTAAGTCATATACTGTATATAGCCACATGTCAGACTAGGAACTGAAACTGCACAGCAATAATCATAATGGTCATGGGGTCTATGGTTGGAATCACAACAACAACAACAAGAATAACAGAGATACTAGAGATGTTTACCAGAAGGCCAAGCAAAGATCCAATGTCAGGCTACGTTCACACTGCGTATGATTCCGTCTGTAATTCGTATGCCGCCGTACATGTGCGGCTGAAACTACGGGCGTGGGAAAAATAAACATGCAGCCGGATGCATACGAACCGCGAACATACGCCCGCAGTAGAGTTATGCTTCCCTAGCTTGATTCGAAGCGATCTGAAACAGGTTATTTACTTGGAAATCTTTGCCCAGCCCAATAAAACTCACAGAACCTTTTGAATCGAAAAATCAAGTTCAATTTGGCTGAAATAAGTACTTCGTACCGGACCGCATGGAAATCCACGGCCGTGAGTTGGAACATTTCCGTCCTCAAACAATGGTCTTGTTCATTTTTCACGGCGCCGTATACGATCCGGCCGTAAGCTCATACGTAATGTGCATTGTGCGGGCGCATATCGTATACTTTCAAGCGAAAGCACCAACCTCAAAACTACGTGCGTATATTCACGGTTCGCACTATGGACGGAAAGATACGCAGTGTGAACATAGCCTGATCAAACTGATGGACCAAAATTGAAAGTGAAGGGCAGAACTGGAATAGAGAACCAGTAAAAGCAGATGTCAGCATTATAGGGGTTGTCTGGGAAAAATAAATACTTGGCTTGGCTGTGGGGGACATGTCTATGATATATACTTACCTGTCCCATTGCCTGTCACTACCAGATCCTGAGGTACCAACAGTGCACCACTGCTGTGTTTTTATGACATACATTGACATCCCACTCCCTCCGGAAATGGCCGCTTAGCTTAGACGGACATGTCCCCTGCAGCCCCAGCAGCCTGACCAAGTAGTCGTTTTTTTTTTCTTTTTTTCATTGTTTACTTTTTATTCTTTCAACCAATTCAGCTTACAAAATTAAAAAAGAAAAATTGCACATATCAATAACATCAATGTTCTACCCTCATCCACACTACAACTCTTAGTGAATCCGGCCCGCCGGGCGCACAAATCTTTGCCCGGCGTACCAAACCTAGATTTGCGTCATGATTTTTCCCTGCAAGGAGGTGTAAATCATGATAAATGAGGCACAAGAGGAGACCACGCCTCCTCCCCTCCCTATCACTCCCCCCAAGCTCCGCCAGCCCGCCCATCGGGCAAGCCGGGCGTACGGGAGGCGTACGCTAGGGAGAAGGGGCAAATCCGCACCTTCTCCCTGGTGTACGCCTCTGGCGTTCACTTCGTAAGTGTCCCCCAAAGTCTTCCACATCAGTCATGGTGGGAAGAGAGAAATAGGGGTGGGAGAAGGCATGCATGCTGTGGCTCAGCAATTCTATCTTAACACTTGACCATGAAATAGAGTTCACAGGTTCCCTTTTGCCCTAAATTATCAAGGAGTGTGAATACTACTGGATACACTATGAGGTATGGCTAAGGATCACCCCCCTGAGCCTGTCCATCACACCCCATTTTGGAAAAAAGGAGCCTTCTCTTGTTCCACCACATACATAGGGCACTGTGGTCACATGACTATTTCATATAACTAATTTATATGATGTCAATACTGAAGACACTTCATTGAAACCATATAATACATTTGACTGTGATTCTTTAATGGGGTCCTCAACCAAACGAAAACATTTGTCTATTATTTTTCTATTCCCGTTATTGAATTTTTATGTATTTATCAGAAATGCCTTGATTTTTGGAAACTCCCTTCAGTAACTTTAATAAATACTGGAACAATGACCGCTTTCACATCACTTGTTTATTTAGATTTGAGCTGATTCCTCTTACTGAGTTTAAAGGAGAACCCAACAAAAATAAAAAGGGCGGGAGGTGGCGGGGGGTGGCTTGGGGGGACGTAATAAAAAACCTATACTTACCTATCCAGGTGCCCCCAAAGTGCTGTCTTACTAAACCAATCATTGACCCACCTGCCAACCTCCAGGTCCTGTGACCTAATGACCTGGCTGAGCAATACCTGCGGAGAGTTCCTGACAGCTCGTGATGACGTAAGTGGGGGGGAAATTGAGGGCTGGCGGGTGTCCGTGAGCATTAAGGCAGCACTGCTGGGGCATCTTGATAGTTAAGTATAGCTTCTTTATTATGTCCCCTCACCCCCCTGCCGACACATTTTTTTTTTTATTTCTGTGAGTTCTTTTTTAACCCATTCCCGTCAGTAATCTGTAATATATTTATATATATATATATATATATATATATATATATATATATATATATATGTTCCTACTGCACATACCCTGTTCAGTAGGAATGTATATATACGTTCCTGTACTGACAGGGTCACTGATGTGAGTGGGAGCGCTGCAGTGAGAGGGATCCTGCTCACATCAGTGTCTGTGATCTACAATGATCGTGGCGTTGAAGGTACTCAGTGACAGATCAAGCATCTGTCACTAAGTGATCGGGCTGCGGGGGTCCCGATCGCATGTGCTGACAGGTGGGGGTAAGCTTCTTACCTCCGTCCTGTCTATGTTATGGCATAGCATAGATCTGTATATGCAATCTAATGATTGCATCTTTTACAGTAAATAAAAGTGTAATAAAAAAAGCCTTATAACCTCCCACCCATAAAAGTTTAAAAGACCCCCTTACCCATTATAAAAATAAAAATATAAATAAATAAATAAGCATATTACATATCATAGCGTGTGGAATTGTCCGATTTATTAAAATATAACATTATTGTTCCCGCACGGTGAACGGCGTAAATAAATGTAATAAAAAAAAAACGCACCGGGATTGCTGATTTTATTAAATTATATATCACACAAAATTAATAAAAAGCAATCAAAATTTTTCTGTTACACCAATATGATATTAATAAAAACTAGAGATCATAGCGCAGAAAATTACACCGCAACCAGCCCTGTAGGTGAAAAAATAAAAGCGCTATGGCTCTTAGAAGGCGGGGAGGAACATTGCATTAATCTGACCCAGACTTTTTTTTGCATCAAAGGGCTCTGTCTTGAAGGGGTTAATGTTAAAGAGTTTTTACAGGATTAGAAAAAGACCCAACTAATTTATTGTGAAAATGGCGCCAACCCTGTCCTCAGGTGTTCATTTTTGTTAACTCCTTTACATTTTAAATTTATGCTTTTTACCGTACAGCAAAAATAACATTATAGCTTTGATTTCTCCTCTGGGTCTGTGTTTTTTTTTTTTACTACTTCGGTGCAGCAGAATTCACCATATTCTTTCTCTAACTTCTCATGTTTGAGCTACGTATGTATCTCAAGAATTGGAAATTGCTGCAGAATATGTTGGCGCTATACAAATACATTTTTAGTTACTATATTATGCTGTAGCCTTGGGCAGATTATTGGATGCCCATGGGAACCTTGGTCAGGTACTCAGACACCCATGGGAGCCTTCACAGGGCCGCTGGCTTCCATGAAAACTCTTCGGCATCGGTGATATCACCTAAAAGCTTATAGGTAAAACGGCATCTCTGTACATGTGACATTTATGGGGTTAATCTACCAAGCACAAGGAAGTGACCAGGTCGGATGCGGTGATGATGATACTGAGGACACAGCTATGACTGGTGTTTCTGTGTACTGCAGATCAGCCTTATGATTAGAAGAACTTGTTCATGTATGAGTCACCATCCAAGTTCATATAAAAATAGACCTGCCGGGGACGGATTCAGCGGACGTTTTACACTGGGGATGACCGACCATTAAAGTGACTCTGTACCCACAATCTGTCCCCCCCTAAACCACTTGTACCTTCGGATAGCTGCTTTTAATCCAAGATCTGTCCTGGGGTCCGTTTGGCAGGGGGTGCAGTTATTGTCCTAAAAAACAACTTTTAACTTGCAGCCCCATGCCCAACGGCCAGGGCTTAGAGAATCTGTGTCCTAACTTTGCACCACGCCTCTACCCTCCTCTCCTTCTTCTTCATCATTAGGAATGCCACTGGAACATTTTCTCCTGTCTGAACATTGCACAGGTGCCCTAATGATCCAGCCCATGTTCACTATTCACACAGGTGGGGAATAGGAGACAATCTGCCTGGAGAGGAGGGTGGGGAGGAGGGACAGAGAGGTTGTGCCAGCCTAATGCATACACAATCTAAGCCCCGGCCGTTAGGCACGGGCTGCCAGTTTAAATGTTGTTTTTTTGGACAATAACTGCATCACCTGCCGAACGGACCCCAGGACAGATCTTGGATTAAAAGCAGCTATCCGAAGGTACAAGTGGTTTGGGGGGGGGGGGGGGGGTAAAGTACTAGTTTTAAAAAATTAAAAAAATATATATTTTTTTAATAATAATTTTACAATTGTCCTTCCAATCTTTTACTTTTACAACTAGGGAGCTAATTTTTTTTCCATTGACCTGTCACTTTTATTAGTACCATTATAACTTTCCCTATATATGCTGTTTACTGTATTTTAATAAATTTAAGAATTCTGTACGTGGCAATACTAAATATGTTTATTCATTATTTTGAAAAATGCAATATATTTTCACTTTTATACTTGTTTAGTCCACATAGGGAACTTTTATAAGCAACTGCTTGATTATTTATAGGATTCAATGTAATGCAATAGTATTACATTGAACCATCAAATTAGCACTCTATTGCTACAGCCTGCCTGTTTGAAAGTATAATTTTCTGTCTTCCCAACATGTTTCACCCCAAAGGGTGTTATCATGGGGCATTTTCAAGAGGCTGAGGACAGAGACGCTTCCTGATGTCTGAAGTGGGCCCAAGACGATACGGGCCCGCGTCAGACACCCGGAAGCGGCCGGGAACCGGGCACCGGAGCGCCGCGATGCGGGACCCGCCGCTGGAACCAGGGAGGTGAGTGGAAGTCTTTTCCCTCAGCCACCTCCTCCCCGGTTCCAGCAAGAAAATGCCCCCCCCCCCCCCCGCTGGAGTACCCCTTTAAGAAATCTTCAATGCAAATCTTCAATGTATTCAATGCAATACAATGGTAGACTTGAAAAGGTAAAAGTGCACAAAAGATAATCGCAAAACAATGTCCTTTCTATTGATGTCAACACAGAGGCCTTGACTCGGTTGCTTGTAGTGTGGATAGAAAAAGTTACTTCAGTAGAATAGGTTAAGGGACTGTCTTGGAGCCTTGCCCAATAAGTACAGTACTCTACTGGTACAACTTGTACTGTGTGTATGAATTGTGAAGAATCTCGTTATCATGGTTAAGACTGAAAAGAAAGAAGAAGGCCGCCTTTTGCCAGAAGAGCCCACCAAGTTTCAGGTCTTGTAGTACGAGTCACAGGGTTGAAAAACTGGGTGTAGCTAACCCCTCAAGGTTCCCCGAGTAGGTCAAGCAGGAATCAATGGAGTTTGTCATCTTCTGCACTATGCTCCAATGCAGAGTAATCCCTTTTTCTGGATTATCCTGACTAGACCCAATATGGTTATCCCTGGCATAGGCAAGGTTTATACAAGGTGACAGTTACCCCACCTTTGGGTTTGGCACTGCATACTTATTCTCACACTACTCCAACCAAAAACTAACTCTCTCTCTCTCTCTCTCTCCAACTAACAGAATACTAGGAGACAAAGACAAGAAGACCCTCCAACAACGAACTAGCTATTCTAACTTGGGGTGATCGGGACTAACCTCCCATTGGTGGGGAAAGTGCTAGAAAGGGTAAAGTGTGAGAGTGTGATAGGTAAGGAAGTGTGAGGCACCCAAGCCATTGATTGTACAGTATAAACTAAGAGAGAACCCTTCAGACCTTCAGCTGTGCAGTTAGAAAAGGGGAGAGTGAGACTTCAAGTGGTGATGGTCGAAAATGGCACCCATCATACCAGAGCGAGGAAGGCAAAGTGCATGGAGTGGCCATAAATCATGTCATCCATTGACCCTATGCTTAGTCAGGACTGGGAATGCAGTAATTTTTTATGACTATTATATAGTGGTATACAGTATTTTTTCTGTATACAAACCCTTCTTAGGGCAAGGGGGGGGGGGACAATTTTCTCCCCGGACCGCATAAAAGTTAGCCTTTGCCCTGAGTACTCTGTACTATACATGATAAAAGAGTACCTACAGAACAAAGCCATACAGACAACATATAATAGGCCATATACAAAGTACTCTGCAGTGTCTGCACAATTTTAACGCATACTTCACACGTTGGCTCCGGACGTGGGCAATGAACATTGGTTTTCTTGTCTAAGAGCAGAAGCTATAAATCTATATGTGCTACATCTAACATGCGATAAAAAAAAGCCAAAACCACATAAAAATACAGTGAGTCACGTATACTGCCAACCAGACCGGGTACATTTACTTTTACTATGAGGTGTAATAAAATTGTGGGCTGATAATATATTGTGTATTTACATTTTGGTGCATCAGGTGCCGTACAGTTTAATGTACTAGCGCAGGGGCGGACACAGACTGCATAGGGCCCCTGAGCAAAGAATTTGCCAGGGCCCCCAAAAAGCAAACCATGCCACCACATTACTGGCTGTCCTCCACCCCCACACACTACCCATCCTGGCTGCCCCTATCCCAACACACAATACCACAGTGGTCCTCCAGGTCATCAGGATGCCCAATGCCACGATCACCAATGCATTTTGGGGTTTGACCACAGAAGAATAGCATCTAGTCCTGGTTCCAGTACTCCTTCATTTCTTTAGTCGGTGGTCACTGGGGACCTTCTCTGAGGGCAGAGACCTGGGAATTTCCCGCAGTGGAAAATGGGGGTTCCTTAGTCTCCGCTCCATGGAGAAGGTACATCAAAACTTTTGACAAGTCTATATGACGTAAAAAGTTTTTTTATAACGACAGGTACACTTTATGGAGTCTTCTGATTTTATTAGGAAACTAAAATTCATCTCTTGGCATCTCTTGTTACTCTTCATGTCACAGCTCTATATTACATGGAACATCTACCATGACCATGGGATACATACCATCGGGTCTGTATTATAAGAAATTCTGCCTTCCACTACCCCGGAGGTAGTTTATCTTACAGAGCATTGCGTTCATTTTACATTTCATTTTTTTCTACATTTCAGGACATTGTATGATATAAAAAATAGAGCACAGCCATGGGGACTCATTTTGCACTGAGCTATGCCAACCACTTCCTGGAGAAATGTGAGATTTTGTGTATTAGTAATAATCCATCCTATAAGATACATTGATGACTTATTTTTGATCTGGCCGGTTACTTCTGGGATTTATTCATTCTTTTAATGAGGACAACTGGGGAACCAGCTGACTGCAAACTATTCTAAAACTAAAATAGAGTATGTAACAGTGACCTTTTTTTAACACAGTAATTAGGGATGAGCGAACCTAACCGTTACGAATTTTGCAAAAAGTTCGTTACAAATCTGTTAAAAATAACAACGGTGTCGCAAAACTGTCCTTTTTTCACAGAATAGACCAGGATACAAGGGATTATTACACCTATAATCCCTTGTATCCTGGTTTTCTGTGAATATCAAGATGTGTGACGTCACCCCTGTTAGGGTGAGACCTTAAATTAGTCTCCTCAGATATACCTGGGTGATGCCTAATTAAAAATGTAATTTGACAGCTGTCTGTGAGTATTAACCAAGACACATGAAAGCAACTTCAATGTTCAAACTTATCGAATTTATTAAGGTAAAATCAGTTCATATCTTTAAAATCAGGTTCAAAAAAATAGAAGAACCCCGTTTAGCTGCAACAATAAAAAGTTAAAAAAAAAGTCCAAAAAAAAGTCCCATCACGGTCCCAGAAACAAAAAAAAAAGTCCCATCACGGTCCTAGAAACAAAAATAGTCCAAAAAAAGTCCTTTCAGCTGTCCCATCACTGCACAGTTGTGTAGAAAAATGTTGGTGACTCTTGGTGGGATTCTTGGTGTCCAAGACCGTGTACCCCAGTGTCTGGTCCTTTAATTATGGGCAAGGGCAGTACATGTCTGTTACTGCCCATTGGGTCAATATTCCCCCAGAAGACCACCAGAAAGTTAGCCCATTCTTGCCACTGTCACCTCCCCGATGCTTTAGGGGGCCAGTTCTGCACAAGTCCTGGCTCCATCAGCTTGCAACCATCCACCGCTTTGACTGCAGTCCAACCTGCCCTGGTGTCTTACCAACGATGTCAGGCCCGGCGCTCTCAGGCTGTCCTCCATTTTGTGAGCCTTGGTGAACAAAGCCACAGTGGGCAGGAGCTCCTCCGGACCATCAGGGAGGAGAAGGAGATATATGAATGGCTGACCCCACGTCAACTAATGGTGGGAAGTGTTGTAGCCCACAAAGGGGGGAACCTTTTCTCTGCAGTGCAGCAGGGAGTCATACACTTTGTATGGCACATGTGATAAACCTCATAGTGCACAGTTATCTTTGAACATGTCCTGCCAATTGTTGATCCCTTTTGAGGACGCGACTCTGTGAGCCGGCATCAAGGACAATCGTGCGTATTCTGGAAAGTGCGGTAACCAACATCATCAGCGAGGATTCCCAGGCCTCCACTCCAAGGCTGAACATCCTCCTGCTCCATGACTAGTCTGTTCTCAATAGTACTAGCCTGAGTGCAAACAGGTACTGCCTCCTCCTCCTTTAGTCTCTTTTCAACTATACTGGGCTGAGTGCTACTGCCTCCTTCTCCCCCTCCTCCACACTGGGTCCAATACAGTACTATTACTGCTGCTGGTTCCACTTTCAAATGTCTGTTTTCCACCCTACTGGGTCCAAGGAACTTTGTGTCCTATGTCCCGTGTAATCACTTACACCTTGGCTAATTTTTTCACTATTTTTGCACTTTGATGTTTTCCACTTTTTTCATTGTAATAGCACCTGCAACTAAACTAAACTATACCCTATCAGACTCCCACTATTGTAGCTGCAATTATTCAGCCGTTATTGCAAAGTTCGTTTTAGGTTCGAACTTCACGAAATGTCGCCGGATCGAACCGAACCGAATTTTTTAAAAGCTCGCTCATCCCTAACAGTAATCATGAACAACTTTTTGGACTTTACTAGGGCTCACTATACTTAGAGATGCCTTTGATAAAGTCTCTCCATCTCCCCCTCTTGTCCTCTCCGTACTGAAACAGCTGATGTAATCAAGTCCCTGGCAGGCTGTATCTGCAACTTTGTAATGCTCGGAGAGTTAATCTGAGGACAAGTTGGTGATGAACTCAATGTGATTACCCCTCTAGTATTACAGAATCGCTACAAAGTTGCAGATAGGGACTTTTTTACATCAGCCACCTCAGAAAGGGGGAGGAGGGGAGACAGAGAGAAAAGCTCACACACAGATTGTGGGTCTTGAGCAGAAATCAGCAGCTGAGAACTGGGGGAAGGAGACTGAATAGATAATAACAAGTATGGAAGGAATTGTTAGTCTCAACATGGGCAGCAACATATCAAAAGTTATGTTTAAGTGGAATACCCCTTTAAAGTAAGAATAGACACACATTTTAAGTATTAAACACAACTTTATTACAAGTATAAACACAACTTTATAACACAGTGTTCTCATATATTAACAAAGCCATTGGTGATGTCTATGTAGCCAATTTATAACTGATGGGAGAACTATTGTCGTATGCAACACATCTGGGAAAACACTCCACATGAAGATGTACAGTATACGGATTGTAATTCCCAGTTTGTTATTTAGTTATACTCATACATCAAAAATGAAATCCGGGTTTATGCTTCATAGTATTTGCAGATATATCCATAGTATTTCCAGTTCATAGATCTCGCCACCCTCATTCCATCTGGATCTAATCAGATGTTCCTTCTATATCAGCTATTTATGTACTTTAGTAGTATTTAGTTCTTGTTTTCCTTTATGCTTCATGTTTCTATGTCATATGCTTCTGTTGTCTTTCTCTGCTGTATCAGGCATCCTGTCGCTATATCCTCTTGTTCCTCTTAGCTAGGCTCTTGATCTCCCACCCACTCCTCTTTGCTTAGCTTTGCTCTTCACCGGCCGACATGTTTTGCAGTTTCAGCTGTTTGTTTCCTCACTATACCCATTCACCATGTTTGTTCCCTCTGCTACTGCATTTTATTATGTTGACCTCTGTATTCTCATATTCTTTTATATTCTTATGTCTCTTTTTTTCTTATTATCTGACACTATATTTTCCCGATACTATACATTGATTGTTTGTGTTCATGCAACTCATGATATTTATGTGTTATTTACTATTGTGACCCAGTTGAATGGTATATACTATATACCTAACACATAGTATACATGCAGATTATTGTCATTTATTTATTTTTAGTATTGTTTTAATTAATTTAATAGATTTTATTGTGATGTCTTTTATTTATTGTCTGTTAACATTTTTTTTTACCTGTTTGCTGACATCTGGCGTTGATATGTATATAATACATGTATATAACACTAAAATTTAAGTGACCTAAGAAGGACTCTTAGTACCCAATATCCATATGCAATAGAAAATATATATATATATATATATATATATATATATATATATATATATATATATATCCTACAAACAAGACAATGCTGGGCAATACTATTGAATTAATAAATCAAATAATGCTTTATTATTAATATATATATATATATATATATATACATACAGTATATAATATGTATATATATATATATATATATATATATATATATATATTTTTTTTTTTTTTAAACATTTAAAAAAGAGAAAGAATAAAACAATACAGTACATACAGGTGATCATAAATAATGTATAGTCAGCATAATAGGTACAAGTTGATGGTATATCAATCAACCAGGGGAAGTACAAAAGGTGTATATATACAGGTAGAGAAATACTCAAAAGTGCAGTAAAAAAAAGGTACATATAGCTGCAAAAAAAGAAAAAAGAATGAAAAATATGCAATGAAAAGTATATACTTGAACCTCCTAATATAAAGATGATCTGCCTGGTAATACCACTCACCCAACGCTGTGTTTCGCCACGCAAACTTTATCACCCTGGTAGCCGTGGGTTGAGCCGACTCTACTATAAGTTGTAAGGTCACCTTTTACCTTTACTCAGTAATTGGTACCTGTGCCCAGCAGGCTGTATACATTATAGGGGCGCTCTGAGCAGTTGTAGACATAAACAGTTGTGTAAAGATCAAGTTTTAAGGTATTGGGAATTTTTGGGCACAATAAATGGTGAAGAAATACTCATGTATAATAATAATAATAATAATAATAATAATAATAATAATAGGAAAACAAGATATGCTAGGACTTTTCGGTCATTTATTAGTATGCTGAATATACAGGAGGAAATCTTTATTGTAAGCAGAATAAGTTATTCCAGGGCTAAACTTACTTTATCTGGTTATACTGGCAATTTATTTATCATTTTACTTTCTATAAACTTTGCATAAATCAGTCGCACAAATAAATATATAAACCGTTATAATAATTCTTATCAGAGAAAAATGCCTCCTTTTCCTCTTATCAGATATTGATGTAAGTGCAAGCAATGTAAAACGCTGGTATTTAGGAGGAAAGTCCAGTATGTTGACCTGTTTAGAGGTGTCGGTTCTAGTCTTCATTAGAAGGTTTATACAGCTTGATAACCTGAAAAAAAAGACAGGAGATCATCACAGGGCATTGTAGAAAAGTATATAACTTTTCAAGAGGAAAGGTGAGTCATAAAAGTTGTAAAAAACATGCTAAGGCATTTAGAAGGGACTTGACACCTTTTGTTTAGCCAATAGGGGACACTTTAACCTGTATTTACCAGCTAGGGAGTGGGGGTTTAGGGAAAATTACAAAGAGGGGGGGTTACAAAGAGGGAAAATGTTAGATGATGTTATTCAACTAGAATAGGCTTGACATTACACCATTTACAACCTGTAGGGAAGTTCTGTATTGACTAGACGCACCTATATATGCTCTCAGTATAGTTTTTGTTCTAGGTGTGTACTACTACTTCTACTACAAAGAGTACTACTGACACCTAGTGGCCATGTGAGCTAACTGCATCCAACGTATCTCCAACGATACCCAGCTTTTATACCCAATCTCCATTACAGAACTCATAAACTGACCACAGTGTCACAGCTGCTAAACTCTAGAGGTGGCTAAAAATTCTCAGTATCCAGAACATTCCTGAGCAAATGAATAACTTAAGTGATAGAAACAATGGAAGAAGAGCTCCACATCATCAAATGTGGAGTGAGACAAATGGGTGGAGCAACTTGTATCGTAACGTGTCATACTGAATTCTCCACATAAAAAAACGGGATGATAGAACTCTGCTAGTGGCACCAGGATGTTCAGTAACGTCCTGGTGCAGCTAGGGGTTAAATAGAAGTAATTTACAAATCTATATAATTTTCTGAAACCAGCAGCAGATGCCACTGGTTGTACTAAGAAGTATGCACCCCTTATATTTGGCAGATTGAATGGGGGTGGGGCTTGAGTTAATAAAGGCCCCTCTAAGTCTCTGTTTAAATACAGCATATTAAAGGGGTATCCCACTCATACATAACTTTTGATATGTGGCTGCCCATGGTGAGAATAACAGTTCCTTCCAAACTTGTTATCTATTCAGTCTCCTTCCCCCAGTTCTCAGCTGCTGCTTTCTGCTGAAGACACAGAAATCTTTGAGTGAGCCTTTCTCTCTTTCTCCCCCTGCTCCCCCCTCCCTTCTGAGACAGCTGATGTAAACAAGTCCTTATCTGCAACATTGTGGCAACTGTGTAATGCTGGAACGATAACCACAGTGAGCTTATTAACAACTTGACCTCAGATTAACCCTCCCAGCATTACAAAGAAGCTACAATGTTGCAGATAAAGCCTGCCAGAGACTTGTTTACATCAGCCGTAAACACCTTGGACCGGGATCTCACCTTGGACTAGAATGTGTTGCTCCTGACTGATCTTCTTCACACCATTTGTTGTAGAAACCGCACACTTATAGTTCCCGGAATCTCTCGGCTTTACAGGCTGCACTTTATATTCTGTAAACAAACCGAGCTCCTGGACCGTCCTCCCGTCTCTGTAGAAGGTATACCGCAGATCTGTAGTTTTTCTACCTCGGCTTAGACTTGCGTTACACGTCAGAGTCATGCGATTTCCTTCTACTACCAAATGTGGATTTACGTGTATTTCCGGAGTAGAGAAAAGGTCTATGAACAAAAACAGAAAGTCGTTCATAATATTGGGGTACATGTTTAGGTACAGTATGGTGACTGGGTGATTCTTTAGTGCATGTCAGTGAATGTTCTAAAATCAACAAATCAGAAAGTTATAGAGATTTGTAATTTACTTCTATTTAAAAATCTCAAGTCTTCCAGTACTTATCAGTATTCTTTCCAATCTTGACACAGTGCTCTCTACTGCCACCTCTGCCCATGTCAGGAACTGTCCAGAACAGGAGAGGTTTTCTATAGGGCTTTGTTACTGCTCTGGACAGTTCCTGACATGGACAGAGGTGGCAGCAGAGAGCACTGTGTCAGACTGGAAAGAATACACTGTAGTGTCCCAGCACAGGTGTGCCACTAGCTTTCTATAGCACCTGGGCAAAGTAACTTGTGTCAGGTTCCCACAGTGGGATATGGTCGGATGTATTCTATGTATTCCCCACTAGGTGTCACTACTGTGTTCTTTGTATGCCTTGTATCATGCACAGCTTAAAGAAACACTGGGTTAAACTGTTTTCTGGCACATGTTATTCTCATGTCCAGTCAAAAGTGCAGTCCTGTTTCCCTCTTTTTTCTGTCATATCTCCTTCTTTCTTCCTTTTGCATACACAGCCCCACCGAGGAGACTTAGTTACCTCTATAAAAGGAGGTTAGTTCCTGGTGGGAGGGGTCCTTCTAGTTACAGTCACTAGAGAGAAAGCAATACAGAGACAGTTTCTGCTGCAGTGAAGCCAGGGCCTGGCTTAGGCCAGGTCCCTTGTCAGGGACCAAGAGACTTAACTTATTTCTTTATGCAAGAAATGTTGCTAGCATGCAGTGCTAGACTCTTCAGGAGGAAAGGACGTCCCCTGAGGATCACCTTGTCCACGCCTCGAATATTCTCAGCACAGTACAGGGCAGTGACCTATACCCAGTTAGGCACTGACCCCAGTAGAACAAAGCTCCAACTAGTTTACATATTCTTCTGCCTCGTACTACCTGGGGCCTCGTACTACCATTGACTGAGGGACATATAAGCTTGCCATGACCCCCTCCACCACCACAGGAATAACTTAGCAAAGCTGGGTAGCGCCCCAGCTTCCAACCACTATCTTTAACTTTGGAGGGATTATTTCCCTCATGCCACCAATGTTAACTAAATGTAACTTTTTGCTCGTGTCCAACTGCTCGAAGGGTGCCTCCAAATCCCCCTCCCATCTTTGCCGCCGTGACAACAACCCAAACATATATCACTTCCGCCCGCTCCCCCAAACTCCTCCTACTATTTTCCTGCTCTAGCCTCTGCTGAGCTTAAACCAACCCCTTAGCTACGCTATTCTCCCCTGGTCACGTGCCTTTCCACATACTGCGTTGCTGCAGGGCTTGCTTATGGCATGGGTACACAGTTCCTCTGACAGGGCCCTCAAGATGATCCTCTACTCTTGCTTTTTGCTGTTACAACCTTTTCTATCTCTCATCTGCACCTGCAGTTATGAAAGCCTTGTTTTGTTTTGTGTTATTCTGGTTAAGCTACTGGACTCTGGATGTCTATCATTCTGCACCTACACACCAGGTTACACTTGGGTTATCCAAACCTGTGGAAGCAATGCCTGTCTAACCAGGGGTGCGTTCCAATGCCAGTCCAGGCTACCATGACAAGTGCCCAAGTGACCCTGCACCTACCTAGCAGCCACAACACCGCCAAAGCTACCCCACCAAAGGCAACCCAGACTGCTTTGCCACAACAACACTTCCTGCAGGACATAAAGCAACTGATAAGTACTGGAAGGGTGGAGATTTTTAAGTGGAAGTAAAGTACAAATCTATGTACCATATTTTCCGTCGTATAACACAACTTTTTAACCCCGAAAAATCTTGTCAGAAGTCGGTGGTTGTCTTATACGCCGGGGATGGGGGGGGCTCAAAAATGGCCGCATCCCCACCGTATGGGGGGACCATTTAAAAAAAAAAACAGTTAACTCACCTGGGCCCGTTCCCGCCTCCGCGCGTCTTCTTCTCCGGTCCCGTTCCCCGGCGCAGGCAGTGTGACGTACACTGACTGCACTGGGGATGCCGAAGCTCTCCCGAGCAGCCAAGCGTCTCCAATTAGACACATTCGGCTGCTCGGTAGAGCTTCGGGCATCTCCGGCGCAGTCAGTGTACGTCACATTGCCTGAGCCGGGGAACGGGACCGGAGAAGAAGACGTGCGGAGGCGGGAACGGGCCCAGGTGAGTTAACTGTTTGTTGTTTTATTAATTTAGCTGCAGTTAACCCCTGCCTGACTGCAGCAAGGCTGCGGTTAGGCAGGGGTTACCATTTTCCACCGTATAAGGCGAATCCCTGACAATCTCTTTAAAAGTCAGGGGTCGTCTTATACGCCCAGTCGCCTTATATGCCGGAAAATACGGTAGCTTGAGAAGCATCAAGGGACACACTCGGTATTTGATCTCACCTTTGACCAGGATGTGTCGCTCCTGACTTTGCTTCTTCACACCATTTGTTGTGGAAACCTCACACTTATAATTCCCAGAATCTCTCAGCTTTACAGGCTGCACTTTATATTCTCTGGATGAATTGGTTTCCTGAACCGTCCTCCCGTCTCTGTAGAAGGTATACCGCAGTTCTGTAGTCGCTCTGTATGGGCTTAGAGTTACGTTACAGGTCAGGGTCATAGTATCTCCTTCTACTACCGGATCTGGCTCCACCTGCATTTGTGGAACAGTGAAAAGCTCTAGAGGAAAGCAGAACATTGGTAATAACATTAGGTTGATTTCTTAATTACACCATAATACCTGAGAGTAATAGGGGAAAAAAAAAAAAAAACAACCCTAGACCATGATGCAACCTTTTGATTTAAACCAGAACTCCAAGTATCCCTGAAGATTCAGTAGAACAGTTTTGGACTCAACACGCAAGACATTTAGAACCTATTTTCAGATACTCAAAATACAATGTAAAACAACAAAATTTAAATAGAAGAATTGATCGATTGGTGGGGGGGAGGCACAGGACGCTCTGACATAATCTTATTCTTATCGGATCCTATGA
Organism: Dendropsophus ebraccatus; assembly: GCF_027789765.1. NCBI lineage: Eukaryota > Metazoa > Chordata > Amphibia > Anura > Hylidae > Dendropsophus > Dendropsophus ebraccatus. The sequence continues at coordinate 13,059,104 of NC_091466.1, read as the reverse complement.
ATTATATCCCAAACATAATTCGGACGTTACGCATTTTTGAAATATACTCAGGATATAAAATTTCCAAATCTTGTTACTTGTTATTTTTTCATAATAGCTCCTTGGAGTATCTAAAAGGTCTTGCTCTACATGGAATTCCTCTAGCTAAATCTCACATTAAATATTTGGGAATTAATATTTTAAACAATCTGCTTTCCCAATACCACCCTATGTCTAATATACGTACAGGTATAACCATGTATAATCTTGCTCCCTTTCCCTTTTTTTCCTCTCATTTACCCGTTCTAAATGTCTAAAATACTCTACTCTGGGTCCACTCTGACCACGCTCAGCTCCCTCTTCCCCCCTCCCTTTGTAATCACAGGACATGTGATCTTCTCTCTGGGGGCTGGGTTAGCTGTCTATTGACTTGGTAACTGAACTTCCAGAAAAATGTATCTGCATCATCTCTATGCACCTGTGCTGCTTCCATAGACATACATGTGTCACTGAGTCTAGGTTTCTATAATATGACAGTTATGGTTCTATCTCTATTTGTCTTTTTTTTTTTCTGTGTTCCAGATGGGGGAGTGGCTGCCTCTACTTGGTCGTGCACTCCACCTGTCCCACCCAGGTGGTGTAATTACTCTTGCTGGTATTAGACGGATCTTGCATGCCCAGAGCATAGGCGTATTTCATGCCATGAAGAGGCCATAGTACAGTGTAGGACTGTCCCGAGCATGAGGCCAGTGGGGCAGTTTATACCATTTTCAAGTGGTAACCAAGAGCCTCATTATTTTTATGGAAGGTTTTTTTTGGCAGTTGGGGGGGGGCTGCTTTTAACTATTTTCATGTCTGTAGTGGGTCTGTATCTTGCCATTGCAGTGAGCTGTTGCATTTTTCTGTGTTTTTGTGTGTTTGCAACTTCAGCCATAGCAACGTGCTCCTGCCTAGTGTGAATGGGGTTCTAGGAGAGCTGACCAAATTTGTCTTTTTTTTTTTTTTCAATGCAGGCATATGTACCTGTCTTTGTGTCACAGTTCTGCATATTGTAAGTGTTATAGATGTTCTTAGAGTTTGGATGGAACTAGAATGTTTTCATTCATTCAGTAAGCAGAGATCTAAACCTACACTACACCCACCCCCGGTAAACAGATGCCAGTTATGCAGCACATAGCTCCATCATGTGTGCGTCAGCTCTACTACACCATGCGTGCGTCAGCTCTGCTACATCATCAGCTAGTATGGAATACATATTGGGGTGATGTGATGCAAAATCAGTGAAAAAACAGTCCTGTGTTTACTGTGCAATAGTAATGACAGCAGTGGGGAGGAAAGAAAGCTAAGGGGGCGAGTACACAAATGAACCAATCAGGGAGATGCATGATGGGAAATGTAGTTTTCTAGCTTGCGCCATCTTGGATTTGGATCAGCTTTAATAAAAACTTGTAACTCCGGAATGGCAGCAGCTACAAAGACAGGAGATGGGTCAAAATACTCAGGGGGACTTATTGAATAAGACCAGCTAGCAATGTAAATACTCTCAACTCTACCTTTTCTAGTTTCATATGGGGTGGAAAGAAACCTAGAATCGCCCTCACAAAACTCATGTTACAGAAGGAAGAAGAAGGGGTTAACTTCCCTAACTTGAGAGGTTATAACGTTGCTTGTCTGGCACGCCATATTTTAGATTGGAAACATAATAGTTCTTACTGCTCATATATCACGCTTGAAAAAAAACTTAGCTGCCCCATGGGATTTAATGGCGTTGCTGCATGGCACTATGTCCACTCTGCTTTCCTTACATGAGGTGTATTCCGCACATGTCTATGTTGGTGTTTGTATTTACCTTGAACGTTAATATATTTCTTCTGACTGTGTTTCGTCACAGTATTGGCTGCCGAAACTTTACAAGAATATTCTCCAGAATTTGCAGCCTGAACAGACCGGATTCCATATGTATTAGATGAATTATATTCCTGGACCTTTTCTCCATCTCTGTAGAAAGCAAACTTCAGATCTGTAGTGGGTCTATGTGAACTGAGGGTTGTGTTACACGACAAGATCATATGATCACCCTCCACCACTGGGTTTGACTTTGTAGTGATGTTAGGGTGAAAGAAGAGCTCTGAAAGGGAACAAAAATATTTGGTCGTTTTAGATTAAAGTCTCATTTTAGTCTCCATATTCATGGAGACCCAAACTTTCGAAATAAAGGGAACCTGTCACCAGGGATGCGGGCACAGAGCATGCCCGACCCCCCGATCCAGCCCCGGATACTTACCCTTTCCGGCGAGTCCCGCTCCTGGAGCCGGTCCCGGGACGAAGATATCAGTGCCCGTCATTCTCTACGGGCATCGGATTCATCTCTGCGGCGCGAGCGCACGGCATATCTTTGTCCCAGGACCAGCTCCAGGAGTGGGACTCGCCGGAAAGGGTAAGTATCCGGGGGCTGCACCAGGGGGTCGGCGGGCTCTATGTCAGTCTATGGGAGGCTTGCGCGCCTCCTCTCTCAGCATCTCTCCACTTTGAAGAAGGAACATGGTCATTCTTCAGCACGGAGAGAGGAGACACGCAAGCTTCCCATCGACTGTCATTATGACATGGAAGCTGGTGGGATTTCACAGTGGACAATTCCACCACGGAATTCTGCCAGTTTTGCTCTGTGTACACGGAGCCTAAGTGTATATGCACACTATGATAATCACGCAGATTCTGTTACTTGTCCTCGCGCTCCCACTCCACTCACCGCCTGTACTGTAGACTCCATTCTATGGTCAGTCGGATTCCTGTGTCTGCCCAAAGAATGGATATGTCCATTCTTTGGGCCGATGGCGGAATCCGCGTGACCATAGAATGGAGCGTATGGGACCAGCAACTTAATGCTGATCCGGCAGTGGTCCATCGTGAAAGTTACACTTTAGATCAGAATTTATAAAAAAAACTATTAAGTCGATAAGGAGCCAACAGAGTAAAGGATAAAAGAAAGTAGAAGTAGGGAAAGAACACAGAATACACTGAAGCTCTGTCCATATATATTAAACTCTTTCTGTGCAGGTTTTCTATTTTTTTCTGTGTTGTTCTTGCTTTTAAAACCCCTGAACCTTAAAAAAAAAAAAAAAAGTGGCTGCCTCAAAATAATTCAATGTGAAAGATGCTAAATAACGAAGGAAAATGCTTCAGAATAGCGGGGACATGACTTGTTATCACATCAGGATATAGGATCTGGTTTCTTTGAAAGTAGCACCATGTCACTATGCAACGCACCAACCATAAAACAACAACAAAATCATGGTCTTGGATTTTTATCATAATCGTTTTAGGAAAGAAGATATTGTATGAGACATACCAAGAAAGGTGGTTGGTGTTTCTACTTACCCTGGACCGGGATATATTGTTCTCTGCTTTGCTTCTTCACACCATTTGTTGTAGAAACCTCACACTTATAATTTCCGGAAAGTTCCTGGTTTACATGGTGAACTTTATATTTTCTAGATGAACCAGGCTCCTGAACCTTCCTGCCATCTCTGTAGAAGCTATACTTCAGTTCTGCAGTCATTCTATAGCGGCTTGGACGTGTGTCACATGTCAGGGTCATGACATCTCCTTCTACTACCGTTTTTGGATCCACCTTCATTATTGGTACATCAAAAAGCTCTAGGGAAACCAGAAAGTTGATAAAAACATTGGGATAGATTTTTTAGGTACAGAGTAAAGTTGTGATGAAGTGTGTGTCTCAGACATATACAGTGGAGGCTGTATAATTGCCCAGATGGCCCATAACATTATAGAATGCAGGGGCCTAACTATCACAGTAGTCGACATAGCAGCTGCTTTGGGGTCCGGGGCATCAGGACAATATCAGAGTGAGATCACAGAGGCCATACCTGCACTGATGCCTCCGGCCTCCCTGTTTAGAAGTTCTATGCTCTGCCACTACCTGTACTCCTGCCCATGACTGTTTCTAGGGCCGGGCCACCGCACAGGGAGACGACAGTTAGGGGCCCCCGCACATTAACTGCATCATTGGCGCCCTCGGAGATGTGCATTGGTGATCTGTGCGGCGCTGAGGAGGGAAGTTGGCGCAGACATGTGAGTGAGACAGCTCCGGGGTCCGCGGTCGGTTAACCCCCTCCCTGCCCCCCCCCCCCCCCGGCGGAGGGCGGTGTAATGGACGGACCCTGGACCTTTCTTACTCACATGTCTGTGCCACCCTCCTCTGCACCGCACAGATCACCCATGCACATCTCTGAGGGATCCTCCAGCAGACGCAGTGATGACGTCATCGCGCCTGCTGGGGGATCCCTCTGGCAACTGACAGGCTGAAGAGGAGAGAAGAGGCCAGAAGAAAGGAAGACCGGATCCAGAACAGGATTAGGTGAGTATTATTTGTTTGTTTTGTTTTTTGGGGGGGACAATACAGGGGGCACATTATTACTATATGGGGGACAATGTAGGGGGACACATTATTACTATATGGGGGACAATTCAGGGGGGCACATTATTACTATATGGGGGACAATGCAGGGGACATTATTATAAGTATATGGGGGACAATGCAGGGGACATTATTATAAGTATATGGGGGACAATGCAGGGGGCACATTATTACTATATGGGGGACAATGCAGGGGGCACATTATTACTATATGGGGACAATGCAGGGGGCACATTATTACTATATGGGGGACAATGCAGGGGGCACATTATTACTATATGGGGACAATGCAGGGGGAACATTATTACTATATGGGGGACAATGCAGGGGGCACATTATTACTATATGGGGAACAATGCAGGGGGCACATTATTACTATATGGGGGCAATGCAGGGGGAACATTATTACTATATGGGGACAATGCAGGGGGACATTAATATAAGTATATTGGGGCAATGCAGGGGGACATAATAAGTATATGGGGACAATGCATGGGGACATTATAAGTATATGAGGCAATACAGGGGGACATTATCAGTATATAAGGCAATGCAGTGGGACATTTTAAATATATGGGGGCAATGCAGGGGGACATTTTAAATATATGGGGCAATGCAGGGGGACATTATAAGTATATGGGGGCAATGCAGGGGGACATTATAAGTATATGAGGCAATGTAGGGGGACATTATAAATATAAGGGGGCAATGCAGGGGGACATTATTATAAGTATATGGGGCAATGCAAGGGGACATTATTAGTAGTATATGGGACAATGCAGGGGGATATTATTATTACTGTATGTGGGACAATTCAGGGGGACATTATTACTATATGTGGGGCACAGCAAAGGGACATCATTATTATTATTATATGAAGACATAGCAGAGGGCATTATTACTATATGTGTGGCAATGCAGGGAGACTTTATTAGTATATGTGGGGCAATGCAGGGGACATTATTATTATATGAAGACATAGCAGGGGGCATTATTACTATATGGGGCACAGCAGGAGGCATTATTACTATTTGGAAGCACAGCAGGAGACATTAAATTTGCTATGGGGCCCAGTCATTTCTAGTTAGAATGGACTGCCTCTATGTCAAAAGTTTAGAATTCCTGGAAAAAAAATAAAAATAAAAATCTATTGCTGGAGGCAAGGGATTCCCTATGCCACTAGCTACACTCAGTGAATAGCCGACCTCATTTGATGGTGGTGCAACCAATGGTGATTTGTCTGGTAAAGACTGAAATGCATATGTTTTGTAGGAGGACTGAGGACAGCATGCGATAATGCTATATCCTTCAACAGTGTGGAATCAACATGTTATGCTCTTTATTCGTGGATTAGTCCTGGATTAGTAATGGATACCATCTATTAGACGGCTTCCACTACTAAGTTTTTTTTTATTTTTTTTTAATTCAAATACAGACACCCCCACACCCCTCCTTTACCATTTTATTACAAATAAAAAACTGCTGGTCAATGTTGTAGTCCACCGAATCTGACATAGTACTCAAGATACTTAAAGAGGACCTGTCACCCCCCTGTACCAGGGTGACAGGCTCCAGACCCCCTGTTAGATCCCCCTATACTTACCTCATCGCACCGGGTCCCGCTTCCTGAGCCGGTCGGGTGACTGAGATTTCAGCGCCCGAAGCCTGGCGCGCACGCTTACAGGAGAGTCAGATGCCCATAGAGAATGAATGGGGAGTCCAATGCTCTGTCATTCTCTATGGGCATCGGAGTCTCCTGTGAGCGCGTGCGCCGGGCTTCGAGCGCTGAAATCTCAGTCACCCAACCGGCTCAGGAAGCAGGACCCAGTGCGATGAGGTAAGTATAGGGGGATCCAAAGGGGTCGGGAGCCTGTCACCGCGGCACGGGGGGTGACAGGTTTCCTTTAAAAGAGGGACTCTGTTACCTCCAACCCACCCCCCTTAAAACCCTAAATTAAATTAATCTATAAGTAGGATAAAGGATGCGGATTACAAATTTCTACCCCTTCTATTTCCCCTCTGTAAGCCTACAAACTGGTCATGTTGATGAATAGAGAGGACTACTTAGACTCCTTTATTTGTGGATTATAGAAAAGGAATGCAAGAACATAGAGAGATACAAATTGCAGATATAGAATCAGCATTGTATACTCTACTGATGTATAATCTACTGATGTTTTGGAGGCGACAGATTCCCTTACAAAAAAGGCAGGAGCAGAACACATCACTTTGACAGGTGTTCTGCTCCTTTACAGGATGCAGCATATACAGTATACAGATAGCTGCTTACTGTCTGGCCCCAAGGAGGTTAAGTGATGAGGCTATGCATCCCCACTTAAACCCTTGGGAGCCAGACTGTAACTGTGCTTCATCTGCTGATGAAACCACACTCCTTGTTGACTATTTCACTAAAAATAGACATCCACAAGTCAAGATTTTAATGAATTTGACAGTTGTGCCGCTCCTTACAGTATGCAGCATCTGTACAGATTATATACAACTATAGTTTCTTTCACAATACTGTATCTATTATTTTGGTGTTTGTATTTACCCTGAACTTGAACACATTTCTTTTAGCTGTCTTTCTTCGCAGTATTGGCTGCCGAAACTTTATAGGAATATTGTCCAGAATTCACAGCCTGAACAGACTGGATTTCATATGTATAAGATGAATCAAATTGTTGGACCACCTTCCCATTTTTGTAGAAGGCAAACATTAAATCTGTGGTTGGTCTATATGGATTAAGGATCATGTCTCAAGTCAAGGCCATCTGATCCCCTTCTACAGGGTCTGGCGTCATAGTGATGTTTGTCCCATTCTTTCCTATGGGCCTTCAGAAAATACCAAGTATAGCCTTGAGCAACTTCCGAAGGCCCATATGAATGAATAGGGTCACTTATTTTTATAAGAGAAAAATCAAGGCTGTACATGGTTATTTATGAAAGGCTTATAGTAATGATTGGCCACATTCATCTTGAATAATAACAACCTGGCACCAAACCAGGCTTCAAACCTCACAACCAATCACAAACAAGGGGTGTGGTAGGCTAACCAGAGACAGTGGTGCGGCGGCCTAACCGTCAATCAGGGGCTCTGGAGAGTTGGACCAATCATGAGAGGCCCAACGCTTCAGACTGATCATGCTACCATCTGTGTTTGGACCTTGGCTATGTTACTGGTATTGTCTCAGTTACTACATTTGTAGTGTCCCAGTACCGGTGGTCCACAAAGTCTTTTTACCACCTGGGTAAAGTCAGGTGTCCCACAAGAGGGGATGAAGGTGTTATTTGTGTTTTCCCCACTAGGTGTCTCACTTTCCCCCTAGCTAAAACTGTCTGTATGAGCACAGCTGAAGGGAATGGGTTAACTTGTTCTACTGTTGTTCACAGTTTCTGAACAATCACAGGTGCAGGTGCCGCACACGGCTCTTAGATAATTACACTTCTTTCCTCCCCTTTCTCCACACAGACCTATGAATAAGAGATAGATCCGGTCACCCCTATTCAAACCCAGTTAGTTCCTAGTGGGAGGTCCTTTGTGGTAGTTGGTTGGTGTTGTCAAGTACTAGAGACACAGAAAGAGCCAAGAGAGATTTTCTATGGGAACAGCCTCCCTAAAGATGCACTTCTAAAGCCTACAGGAGGGGTCAAAATCCTGCAGGGTACACCTTGTCCACACCAGGGATCCTTCGTTACAAGTCAGGACAGTTACCAAAGCAAGGAACTGACTGCAGTAAGACAAAGTGCTGGAAAAAGCTGAAGTATCTTACTGATGTGCGCATAGCTGTCCTGGGAGGTCTCAGGAAGTCTGCTACGCCCACTTGTAAAGGCCTGACCAGTGATTTATAAAGAGGCAAAACTATGTTCTCCTCTTAAGCATCTTGCCCTCTTTTGATGCCTCCCATTATATTTTTAGGCTTGGCAGCTGCTGCACTATAGATGAGTTTACTGTCCACCAATACCCCCCAGGTCCTTTTTTTGGCAGCAGTGTTACCCAGTGTGTTCTTATTTAGCCATAACTGTACTTATTGTTACTACAGCCTAAGTGCATAACCTTACATTTATCCACATTAACGTCATTTGCCATTTATCTGCCCAAGCCCCCAGCTTCTCCAAATCCCTCTATAATATTATATTCTGCTCTTCTGTAATAATATATTATCCTCCTTTAACCTAATTTGCTATTTACTGAAACTCACCTTGGATTTGTATATACTCATCTGGGCTAATTTTTTTCTTAAAAATGACGACTGTTGTTATGAAACTGGCAAATAACGTAAAAAAACTATGTGCGCAATGATGGCTGTTGTTATGAAAGCCAGTCATGATTTTTACACAGTGTGAAGATAGCCGATATAGAAATACATGAATATTAGAGTTTAGAAAACCTTGATGAGGAAATGGAGACAAGTGTTGTAACAGCAGTAGTCGTGGATCTGCTAAACCGTTTCTAGCGATGGTGTAAGCTGCACCAGGGAGCAGCGTCTAAGGGGCCGCTACTTTTCACCAGCGCCCACCACAAGGGGGGTCGGATTTGCTGCGGCAGGAAACTCTCAGGCCGCTACCCCTGGCTTGGCTTGCTAGCGGAGGTGGGTGAGCTGCTGCAGGGAACACAAAGGCGGGCATGCTGGATTGCAGCAGGAATGACAGCTGGAACTAGAACAACAGTCACACAAGGCAGTAAGAAGAGATAGGACCACATGCAAGGGATAGCATGCAGAGACTCCAAAGTTGGGGTCAGGACGGGGCAGGAATTTATATGCAGGTGTTGGTGCAGCTAACCAATTAGAGGCGCACTGCCCCTTTAAATTACAGAGAGCTGATGTGCACAAGGAGGCAGGGATGCACGCACTGCACAGAGGTGCAGGAAGCAGGAGTGCGGATAGGTAAGACGCTGTGCTAGGCCGAAGGAGAGACGGTGCCGAACCCTAGCACATGGGCTCTGGCATCAGTCGACACTGAGGATCGGGAGGAATGTGTGGGATGCCACCACAGCTGTAACAAGTCAGATGTTGGAACACATTCAAGCATGATGGTCTAAGCAATGGGGGGTGTACAATGATCCAAACTGCATATAAAAACATTTAAAACTCCTGGAAAAAAACTTTTTCTTTCAAATACACTGGTTTCAGAAAGTTATATAGATGTGTAATTTACTTCTATTTAAAAATCTCAAGTCTTTTAGTCCAACAAGAGAGACAAAAAGTGATGGCACTGCCTGGCTCTCCACTAGATGGCACTCTGTCTAAGGCTGGGTCCGGTATGTGGTGGTGCTCAATCCGAAATAAACATGCTGTATAAACAGTCCGGAAGTCCCAGCCGCCGCCGCGCACACTGAGCTCAGTGGTCATGCCGCATGGGACTTGACCAGGGAGCAGCTCATCTTTTTATCAGAGGGGAACGCTGGGGGCTATATGGGGGAGGAACAACCCTGGGGGCTATATGGGGAATGGAATGCACAAGACTGGGGGCTGCCTATAGGGAGGATGGACAACACTGGGGCTGCCTATAGGGGGATGCATAACACTGGGGGCTGCCTATAGGGGGATGGACAACACTGGGGCTGCCTATAGGGGCATAGACAACACTGGGGGCTACCTATAGGGGAATGGACAACACTGGGGGCTACCTATAGGGGGATGGAGAACACTGGGGGCTATCTATATGAGGAATGGGCAATATAAGGGGGCTATCTATATGGGCGGTGGATAACACAAGGGGGCCATTTGTAAGGGGGAAAACACGGGGGTCATCTATAAGGGGGGCAACAAAGGGGGGCAATCTATAAGGAGGACAACATAGAGGAGGCATCTAAAAGGGGAACTATACAGAGGGACCGTCTATGAAGGGGACTAGGGGGCATTATAAGGGGAACTACACTGGGGGTATGTATACAATGCACAGAGGGGGGCATCTACTATAGTTAAAGGACAACTCCCGCGGGACCCCCAAAAAAAAAAAAAACACAGACACACACAGACACCATACTCACCATCTCTCCGGTGACGATCGCCACTCGATTCGCCCGCCGTCCGCCTCTCCGTCGCCGCCTTCCGCCATCCAGCGATGTCTCCAACTTCCGGGTCCAGGGGATGGAAAAGGCTGCCAGTGCGCTTGCGCACCGGCAGCCTTTTCATTGGCTGGAGCGCATCACATGGCTTCCAGCAAGCTCAGCCAATCAGGGCTGAGCAAGCTGGAAGCCATGTGATGCGCTCCAGCCAATGAAAAGGCTGCTGGTGCGCATGTGCACCAGCAGCCTTTTCATCCCCATTCACTTTGCATGAAGACGCCGAGGAGGAAGAAGACCCGGACCGCCCCTCGGCTCTGACGTCGTCGTCACCAGATGCCGCCCCGGAGAAGAGGACCGTGACGATCGTAATAGGTAATGTATACATTCCTTAACTTCCGGGGTGGGGGGTCGGGGGTCCGAAAGTGGGGGAAGGGGGCCTGGCCGGGTATTTAACCACATTACAAAGTTATATAACTTTGTAATGTGTGTTAAATGAGCAAAAAAAAATTTTTGTGGGAGTTGTCCTTTAACTACACAGAGGGGTCAACTATAAGGGGACTACACTACTATAGGGCAGAGATATGGAACCTTGACTCTCCAGCTATTGCAAAACTACAGCTTTAGCTTTGACTGTCCACACATGATGGGAGTTGTAGTTTTGCAACAGCTGGAGAGCTGAGGTCTCCTACCCCTGGTGTATGGGGTGCACAGAGGTTGTCATCTACTATAAAGGGACTACACTCGGGGGCTCTCTACTATAGTAGATGCACATGGGGCCATCTATGGGAAGACTAAACAAGGGACCATCTATAAGGTGTCTACACAGAGCGGGGCATATACTATAAGGGATATCTATTTATATATATATTTATATATATATATATATACACACACACACACACACACACACACACACACACACGCTAAAAAGAGTCAGGGCTACCCACCAAAATAGGCTTAAAGGAGCCAATACAGATGTGCAGTGTGTATAGAGATGAGGATGGTGCCAGAGTGTGGAGCCTAATATGTCTGTCTGGCAGATTCTGTGGATTCGTGGCTCAGAGAAGTTCTAATAATGGCCCAGGGCAGATGGTGAAGAGGATGAAAAGGGAAGAACTCTGATGAGAGAAGACGTCCCCTCTGAGTCGCCTGATATAACTGCACTGTAATGTATTTGGTGTACAGAGCCTATGTAGAGCTGGGTATGTTGATGGTGTAGTGGTCGGTCAGAGGAGGGGGGCCCCAATCAAAAGTTTGCTATGGGGCCCAGTCATTTCTAGTTGTGCCCCTGCAGTTGCCCCTAGCAACCAATCAGATTCCACCTTTCATTTTTCAAAGAGTCTGTGAGGAATGAAAGGTGGAATCTGATTGGTTGCTAGGGGCAACTGAGCCAGTTTTACTTTACACCATGTTTGATAAATCTCCCCTAAAGAGTCTAATCCTGGTGTCTCGCCATTACAATGTTTGTCTTACCACGTTTTATACAATGCAGATGCATCAAATGCAGAGGATGTGACCACATGTACCAAAACATCATAAAAGTATATAGGGAGCAGGTGCAGGACACTGTAGTAAAGTTTGGCTAGGAAATATACAGATTAGGTCAGTCACTTAATGTTTGATCTTACCCTTAATCTGGATGTATTTCTCCAGGCTTGCCTTGGTCACACCACTTCTTGATGAAACCCGACACATATAAGTCCCAGAATCACTCAAACGAGCCACTCCAAGTTCATATTTGTTAGATAATCCTGGTCCTTGAATTCTCCTCCCATCTCTATAGAAGGTGAACTTTAATTCCATATACCTTCTGTATTGGCTTCGACTTGTGTCACATGTCAGGGACAGGTACTCCCCTTCTATTCTCTGATATGAGGTCACCTTCACTTCTGGTGTAGAGAAAAGCTCTAATGGAAACCAAAAAAATCATTAACAAAAGACATTATTATTTTTGTTTGTTATTATTATTATTATTATTTACTATTGAAAGAAAAAAAACTGAAAATATTTGTAATCCTTCAATGTAACCCCTGTTGGCATAGTCACATGAGGGCTTTTTGTTTTTTTGGAGAGACAAGTTCTCCTTTTCAGTAGAACCATTTTTAGGGTTTATATACAGTAAGTAACTGATTCAATTGTTCTAAGGAAGACAATAAAAAAATAATTTTATTCTCTTTGTTTATATATTTTTATAGGCTTTTATTTTTTACTTTTTACTATTTTAGCACAGTAAAATCCCAATGTTTTTCCTTTTTTAAAAATTTTAAAAGGAAACCTGTCGCAGTGTTTTCCTACGGACATCGGACTGAACACTTAAAAGAGGAGCCCTTGAAAGTCAAAGATCGAAAAATAGGAAAGATGAAGAAAAGTAAAATTAAGCTTAGTATTTGCTTTCACTTTGAATCTTTAGGGTATGTTCACACTGAGAAAATTCAGTGTCTCAGTGTCAAACAGTGTGTCTATGGGAGGGTTCGTGCGCCTCTGCTCTCCTCCGTTCTCTGCTCAAAGAATTGGCATGTCAATTCTTTAAACGGAGAGCAGAGGCGCATAAGCCCTACCATAGACACACTGACACTGAGGAAGACGGGATTCCGCAGCGGAGCGCTCCATGTTATACACACACAATGTCAGTTACCGGTGGGTGTAGTTTGAGTTCCCCTTCGTCTACAGCAGTGAAGTGAAGATCATCTCCGACACCGGCTGTTCCGGAACGCCCGGTAACTTACAACGTGGGAACATGGCCTTAGGCCTCATTCAAATGTTTAGTGGTTTTTAAGGACCGTGATTTAGACCTGCTAGCTAGATCTGTAATCCATGGAAAACTATCCGTAATTGCATCCGTCTTTAAATCTGTGTCCGTGTTTTTCACTGATGCATGCCACAAGTCCCCACAACTCCCCCCCCCCCCCCCTCAGACCTGTCATCATCATTACAGAGAAGCAACAGTACCTCCCCAAAGACGTTACATCCCAGCCCTGGACCTGGTACCATCATTATAGAGAAGCAACACCCCAGGGCAGCTGCACATTACCGCAGGCGAACTCAGGTCTCAGGTCAACCGGCACAGTCCTCCACTGCTTCCTCAGATCTCTGGCATAGTCCCCCAGCATTTATTCTCGCTACTTCCCAGTGCATAAGTGCCGTCAATCGAGCGGCCGGGAGAAGGAAGCAGTGGAGGACTACGCTGGTTGACCTTAGACCTGAGTTCGCCTGAGATGTGCTGCCAGGGCTGGGGTGTCGTTTCTCTGTAATGATGATGCAAGGTCCAGGTAGAGGGGAATAGGATGGCGCTTCTCTGCAAAGATGCTGCCAAGTCTGGGGGAAGCTTCTCAATGGTAATGGTAAAATGGCCTTGGGGGTGGGGGGTTCTGGGGCGGGGTTGCAATGTATGTTTTTGGGGATCTAAATGACATGGGATCTGTAGTTTTAATGGATTCCACGGACGCCACATCCGTGGAATCCATGAAAAATACAGAGCCCATAGACTTCTATTGAGCAGTCCATACCAATAAACTGGGACAGATCGCGGGACGGATCATGGCGCAAAATGTCTGAATAGAAAGTGTTTAATGTTGGACCCTAAAGTTGTCCGTCAGAGTGAATCTGCGATCATGAATAAGGTCTTATAGATTGTGGGGTTATGGTCCACAAGTAGTATGGAGAATATCTCAGGTAGGTAGAGGGCTAGTGCAGAGTAAGAACACTTTAGAAAAGTTTAGATAGGAAGTATGCAGATTAGGTAGGAAATCTGATCTTTGTTGTCACCTTCAACCTGGATGTAATTCTCCTGACTTGACTTTCTTACACCATTTCCTGATGAAGCCTCACACGTATAAGTCCCAGAATCACTCAGATGAGCCATTGGAAGTATAGATTCTGCAAATAATGTTGGTCTATGCGTTCCTCTCCCATCTCTGGAGAAGAGGAACTGTAATTCCATATCCCTTCTGTATCGTCTTGTGTCACATAACAGGGTCACAAAATCTCCTTCTACTACCGGATATGGGGTCACCTTCAATTCTGGTGTAGAGAAAAGCTCTAATGGAAACCAAAAATTCATAAACAAAAGACATTTTTGTTATTTTATTTTCATAGTATTTATTATTATTATTATTATTATTTATTGTTGCAAAAAAAGAAATCATGAAATTTTTGTAACCCTAACTGACCATTTTTTATAAATCATAATCACATTCTAAGAGCTGCAACTTTTTTTTTTTTTTTGTGTTGGCATAGACATATGAGGGCTTTTTTTTCCAACATACATAACTAAGTAGATTTTATTAATTTCTAGGGGGACCTTAAAAAAGGAATTTTATTCTCTTTGTTAGTACAATAACAACGACACAAAATCTATATAGCTTTTTTTGTTTATTTTTAATTTTACTAGTTCGACACAATAAAAATGTTTTTTGTTTTTTTTGGTTTGTTTTTTTATACAGCATTTACCATGTGAGATAAAAAATCATTTTATAGCTTGGGTTGGTAGGGACATGGCAATATTAAATATGACCTATATTGTTCTTTTCCATGCAATCTTTTGGTCGCCCATATAATACATTGCACTATTATTCTAGTTCGACGTAATATTCCCCAGGTTCGGGGCCCTTCATCAATCAGATTCAATGATATGACTTAGGAAGACAAAGATTTCAGTTCTTCCCCTCACTAGGAACGCCCCCAGTCAGGATTTCTATTCATTTTGGTGTTAAATGCCTACTGATCAGATATTAACTACCTATTCTGAGGACTGGCCTTCCATAGAACACCAAGTGGAAAATGCCCAAAATGACCCATATGACCAGGCGCCAATTTTCATTTTTGTGCTTCGGTTTTTTCCTCCTCCCCGCTCTAGCACTTTCATTTTACAGAGCTATCTACACTATCTACAGAGCCATGTAATGGCCTGTTTTTTTTCAGGAATAGGTGTACTTTGTAATGGCTTCTTTCAGTCTACCAAACCATGAATGACAGAACCCCCAAAATATTATTTATGGAAATTTGTTGAAATTAGAAAAAGAAATGCAATATTGTAAGCTTTGGCGAGTTCCTGTGTCTACGTAATAGATTTTAAAAAGTGACATGGTACTGTTATTCTATAGGTCAGTCCGAACACAATGATATGCAAGTTTACACAGATTTTCTAAAGTTTTTTTTTTTTTTTTTGCAAATAGCTATTAGTAAAATTGCCCTATTGTGACTCTTATAACAGTTTTATTTTTTAACTACTGGTTGGAGCTGTATGGGGTGTCAGTTTTGGTGCCGTGATCTCTTGTTTTTATTTATACAATATTTGTGTAGATCAGCAATCCTGGCGCTTTTTTCCCTTTTTCTGTTTACGCCGTTCACCGTACAGAATCCCTGTTATTATATTTTAATAGATCGGACAATTACGCACGCTACGGTATATGATATGTTTATTTAATTATTTTTGTATGTTTTATTTGTATAATGGGATGGGGGTGATTTATTTTTTTTTATTGGAGGAGGGGCTTCAGGATATTTTTCTTTACACTTTATATGTGCCCCCTGGGTGACTTTTACATGCAATCAATAAATTGCATACACTGTTCAATGCTATGCCATAAGCATAGCATTGATTAGTATTATTGGCGCTCTGCACTTAGAGTCTGCCTGTGGCAGACTCTATGAGCAGAATGCCAGCCGGACCGTTCAAAGGAACGTAAAAGAACTCCAGGAAAGTGATTGCAACCCCCGCAATTACACTGCGGGGGTCCCGATTGGTAAGTGACAAAAGCTGCTTGCAGCCGGCCCCCTGAGAGTACTTCCCAGCAGGATATGTGCCCTGGATGTACCTGTACACCCAGGGTCGTCTGGTGACAGGCGGCCAGGGCGTACAGGTACGTCCAGGGTTGTCTAGGGGTTGCATGGGTGGGTGCAACAGTACTGTACCGCAACGATAGTAATAGTCTTTTTGTAACTGAATGGGAGTATAGGGGTTAGTGGGAGACTTCTGAGCTCTCTGATATATACATATATCCTTTACATCAGATTAAGATAGAGGTTAAGACATAAGACATTATTATAACTGCAGCATCCATGATGAACTATAGCTGCTGACACCATCTTTTTATACAGTTTTTTTAAATTATTGTGGTCATTTTTTTACTTTATTCAGATGAAATGTAATATGTATTTGGTACCTATTTATAGATAATAAAAACTGTATATATTTTTTATGAACTAAGCCCAGTGTTTGTTTGAATAAAATTTAGTGTGGGTTGTTTTTATTGATAAGGTGACATCTGGTGGTGCAGGGTGGTACTGCAGCTGAAGTTGTTAGATTACCCCGTTCCCTTATCCCAAACCTGTGTGTGTAACTAGGGGTTAAAAGGCTGAATAAAAACATTAGACAAGAATCAGGTAAACATTTGTAATATGAGTTTCAGATGGTACTTGAACTTACCATGAACTTGGACATGTTGCACATAGCTTTGTATTGTCCCAGTACAAAATGGAAAACATTCACAGACTTCACAGTGATAATCTCCAGAATCCATCAGACTGGCAGAGGAAATTGTGAATTCATTAAAACGACGGAATGGTCTTAGGGAACGTGAAAATTTGTAGAAGGCAAACTGTAAGAATGGGGCTCTGTAGGATATGTAGGTACATGAAAACTGTAAGGCATCCCCTTCAAATACAGTCAGATGATTCACAAGAATCATTGGAATGGGTGCTAGAAAACACAAAGAACAAATACACAGGACAAGGTTATTGTTTGTTAGAACTCAGGCTGAAGGCTACAAAATTTGAAGACAGAGAGACAGGATAGAGTATACTGACAGGAAGCTAATACATGCTGTCATAGATATATATCATGAAACCTTGGTTTAAGAGTAACTTGGATTGAGAGCGTTTTGGTTTAAGAGCTCACAGTTTTTCAAAATTGTTACTTTGTTTAAGAGCTCCCTGTACTGGGTAGGAGGGGAGTGGGGGAGGGGCATGGTCTGCATAGCGGGGTCTACGGCCCTGTACTCTGACCCAGGAAGTCTCCCTCACCTTCTAAATCATAGCAGATCCATCTCAGGCTGGGGCTTGCATCAGGGGACAGGACTGTGTGTGGGGGGGTAATCTCTCCATAGCTGTAACCCCTCTCTCCCCGGACAGAGTGCTGCATGTATGTGCCCACATCTGTCCTGCTCATTCCTTCATGCTCCCTGCAGTCTCTGTCCGCCCTTGTGTTTCCCATCCTCTCCATTACTGTACAGTAACTTATAATAATATCACATATTCAGCTGTTTCTGAATGTTTGTTTCATGTTATTAAGAATAATAAATCATTATTTTTGGGGTGTGGAATCGATTGTCTGCATTTCTATGATTTCTTATAGGAAAATTTGCTTTAGTTTAAGAGTGGATTTGGATTACAAGTGCTGTCCCGGAACAAATTATGCTCGTAATCCAAGGCACCAATGTACAGTATATACTGTACATATAGAAAGTGCATAAGTTGTCAACCACCTGGAAAACATGGATAATGCAATATGTCATAGACTGTGACTAGACATGAGCAAATCAGTCAAAAATCTTCTAATGAAATTCGCAAATATTCAGCTGGATTTGCAAATATTTGCTAATTATTCTCATTAAAATAGCCAAACCATTGTAGCTACAATAATGGGACTATTACAGAGTAATGTTTTGTTCAAAAGCTATTGTAGTGAGAGTGTCAAAAATTGGGAAATGTCACATAAATAAATTAAAAAAAAAGTAAATTTTTGCCCTGGACAGCAGTGGACTTGATTGTACTCTTGATTGAGTACTTCATTGGAATTTTTTTTTGCTGTTCTCCTTGAGTTCAGTGATTACTGTGTTTTGTTGGTTTATTTTTCATTGCCCCAACTAGCCAGAATCCTACCCCACACTGACGAGGGGCAAATACCCCGAAACGGCTGTCTGTGGGTGGAGGCCTGCCTTTGTAAGCCCTTGTCATGATGCAATACTCGCACCTTGAGTTAGACATTGACAAAAGGGGCCACCCTGTTGTTTCCCTGTCTATGTTCCAATACTCGCAACCGAGTGGGACTTAAGGGGTTATTTATCAGGGTGGTGTGGTGCTCTCCCCATCTTGGAGGCACCCCGTTGGCAACAGGCTAGAGATATCTGGCTATCCCGTGTTTTGAGACTCGTAACCGAGGCTCCACGGACTCTTGTTTTGCATATTTAAATTTTTGGGGGCATCAGTGGAGACTCTTGATTGAGTACTTCATTGGAATTTTTTTTGCTGTTCTCCTTGAGTTCAGTGATTACCGTGTTTTGTTGGTTTATTTGACATCAATGGATTAGCTGGGTAAAATCTATAAACTTTCTAATAAAACATTTAACACGTTCCAATCCCCATCAAGTACCCTTTCCCCTCCCATTGTGTGGCACTCTTTGTTAGTTAAAGTGGCAACAATATAAGTGTCAATAAAATTTCAATTTAAATTAATTTAATTTAATTAATGAAATAATTTAATTAATTATTTTTTGTTTCAGTTAAAAAGAATGCTGTTATGATTATCCAAACACTGATCCGATAGAGGCGAAGCGACAGCAACACCAAATTTAGTTCTACAGGAAGACACAGAAGAGGAAGAAGACCAGGCACCCCACCCTCCTCCTGTTCTGATGACACCGACACAAAATGGAGAAGAGGACATGGGCGACAGTTATTAGGTATGTATGTAGGAATGAGCAAACTTTTGAAGAGTTCGGTTCGGTTGCTTTTAATCCAAGATCTGTCCTGGGGTCCGTTCAGCAGGTGATGCAGTTATTTTCCTAAAAAACAACTTTTAAACTTGCAGCCCCGTGCCCAACGGGAGTATCTGTGCCCTAACTTTGCACCACCCCTCCTTCCTTCCTCCCCACCCTCTTCATCATTAGGAATGCCACTGGAACATTGCACAGGTGCCTTAACGATCCAGCCTATGTTCAGTATTCACACAGCTGATGAATAGGAGACAATCTGCCTGGAGCATTCCTAATGATGAGGAGGGTGTGGAGGAGGGACAGAGAGGTGGTGCCAGCCTAATGCGTACACAATCTAGGCCACGGCAGTTTGGCACAGGGCTGAAAGTTTAAAAGTTGTTTTTTAGGACAATAACTGCATCACCTGCCGAGTGGACTGCAGGACAGATTTGGATTAAAAGCAGCTATTTGAAGATACCAGCGGTTTGGGGGGGTCAGATTGTGGGTACAGAGTCGCTTTAAGCCTATCTCAAAGGTCTATCTACAGTGTATTGTATTTTTGCACTAACATCTGTGAGCAGTGTTGTTGCTATACTGTCTATTTCACTGAAGCCTTTTTGAATAAAGTTTAACCCTGTTTAATATCATCAGTGGAGGGTGTTGGCGTCCTCCACCCGCTTGCAACATGCCGTGTAGTACAAGACACGAATAAAGAGAATTTTTTTTCTGTATAATTGGTGAGTGCATTCAGATTCTCTTTCTTCACGGCTGTTTATACGAATTGCTTTTTTTCTCCATCTGAATATTTGCACCACCGGCAGCAGAAAGTTGTTACTAGAGCATTGAATGATATGGCATGGAAGGCTAATGAACGTTAGATAGTGCCGACCCCTAAACCTTTCTACTGACTGCGATCAACCCCTGTTTAAGTTGGGACTCTGTCATTACCTGCACCTCACACCAGTTCTACCAAGGTCCAGTGCCGTGTGTCCGGGGGTGGGTACTACTACTCCCAAAGTAGCCCCAAAAAAACACCAGAGCCCACCAGTTGCACACAACCCCTAAGACCAGTACCCCGGGCCACAGCATAGTCGGGGTACAAAAGCCAGGGTCAGAAGAGCCAAAACATTAAGGAAGAAACCAGTCAGCCCTACACTCAAGTCTCCCTCCAGCAGCAGCTGAAATTCCAGTTCAGACAAACTTGGAGTCACCCTTGCCCCTAAATATTTTTTACATTTTTGACACAGTGTAGTGTCAAAGAAGGTCGACATCTGGTCGCAGCTGGCAGAGTCCGCTCTGACCCTGCTGTCCTGCCCAGCCAGCAGTATGGCATCTGGGAGGGTGTTTAGTGTGGCAGGGGTCCCAGGAGGACGAGGCTATCTTGCCCCAGTTAACAAATTTAATAAAGCCTAGATAGAAGCGGATTTCACCAACCCCCTTTACACCCCCAAAAATATAATAACCCCCTAGGAAGTACACATAGTAAATTTACATACAAGAACCTTATCTTTCGATTCAGTGCCAACAGCGTAGACCAATTAAACCAAAACGGGCATATATTTTCCACAGCAGCTCAATGCCTCGACAGAGTGTACCATGCACAGTACTGTAAGCTAAAATGTGCAGCCGACATGTTTTGCAAACTTTGGCGCAAATCTCGCTGAATTAGTTTCATAGAGCGAAGCAAATTGACTGTGGCCTTCACTCATCTCTAATGATAACTAAAATAAATAAATAAATGATGTAGATTGCGACCATGCTTGATTTCACATGCTCCGTTGAATTAGGTTTTGAAATGACAGGTACCTTTTAAATGTGTCCATAATATGGCCAAAACAGTTCTACTGAATCAAATTAATTAGAATTGCACTGGGTCGTGTAGGTTTCGTGGTCCCTAGAAATGTGGGTGCATGAAATTTGTCTACGCCCCTCTGAAGCAAGACTTAATATACATTGTGTGCAATATGTGTGTAATAATAAAAAATAGGACTGTACTGTATAAATATAGCACAAATACACACAGAGAGGAAGTTGTGGGCAATACACAAGTTTTGGTTGAGATTGCAGCATGCTTTATGCATCCCTAGCTTACTGTAATAAATGTATGTCCAGCACCACAGTAAGCCAGGGTTGTATTATAAAGTAGCATAAATCTCAGTGCCTAGAATCTGCATTTTGGAAAAATGTATATGGTTTTGGGGCTGTGAAAAAATAGAAACAAATAGACCGCAGGTCCTGTTTACCTCCTTCTAGAACCTCCGATCTCCTGTCATCTTTCTGATTTCTACACAGGAACTTTGTGCAGGATTTACTTGCTCGGCCAATCACTGGCAGATACAGGAGACTACTATGGCCAGCCATTGGCTAAGTGGGCAGGTCTGCACTGAGCTTTTGTCTCAGAAAAAGAAAGAAGACCAATGCACCATAAGGAGCCAAACGGAAGCGTCAGGGACCTGTTGTAGGTTTTTTATAGTTTTTTTTTTCTATTATTTTTACTTAATGAGTTTAATTGAGTTAATGAGTTTTTCTAAACATCCAGAATACCTGTTTTACAGAGAGTCCACAGCACAGTCAGAGCTTGCAAATGTTAGAAAGTAAAAGTAAATTACTCACCAGCCTTGTGTGCGATCAGAGCTGTGAAAGAGAGAAACCAAATCACAATTGAGCATAATAGTCTTTAATAATGAGGCTCAATAGAAGAAATTATTTAGGTTTTCCCTGTATGAAATTCCCTGCAGCTTCATTTTTATCTGCTTTCCGCCCTCCTATGCTCCTGTCTTCTGCCTGGTTCCAAGATGAAAGTTTGGAGCACAACCTGCCTGTTCAGCCAATCACCAAATGTCCCCATACTACCTATTAGGGATGGTCCGAAACTGGCGAGGTTTGGGTTCGTATGAACCCAAACTCTTGGCATCAGATTCCCACTGTCTGCCCGCTCCATGCAGCGGGTGGATACAGTGGGAGGACCGGCTGGAAAACTGGGATACAGCCTATGGCTATGGCTGTATCCCAGTTTTTCAGGCGGTCCTCCCGCTGTATCCACCCTCTCCACGGAGCCGCCAGACAGCGGGAATCATTTCAGAGAGTTCGGGTTCCTACGAACCCGAACCGAACTCGGTTCGGACCATCCCTACTCCCTATATATTTGTCAGCTCACTGCAAGTTCAGCCATCGGTATAAGGTGTATGGGCTCTCTTGACTGACCACGAATAAGGGTCGGGCATGATGGAAAATCACTTCCGAACCCTTGTTCATGCTGGGAAAGGTCACAGAGAGAACTCTTTGGCTTCGGCTAACCCCTTCCTATAGAGAGCACAGGATTACTCAGCCATGCCGAACATGCCTGTGTATAAGGAGAAGGAGGGTCAGACAAGGAAAATAACTGGTGGATGAATGATCTTTTGATATTGAATGTGTTCGGCCAGCGTAACAGCAGCAATGTTATGCAATATCTGGCATATCCTGGTGGTACATATTTTTCTTTTTTTTTTTACAGCCCCAGTGATACTTTATTATTTTAAAATTCTCCTTTTAATTGTTGTATTGAAGCTTTAGACATTCTATGCAAATTTGGAGCTAAAGCCATGGGGTGTTCCCCCAAACTGCAAAAGACCAACAGTGTTCAGCCTGTTAATCTTGGTGGGTGTTTCCATGCAGCCATAAGGGAGTTAGGGCCAGTTCACAAGGAGTATAACTGGCAGGATTCCAAGGTGGAGAATCCCGCCAGCCTCCGTGTCATACTGGCAGTCTATGGGAGGGCTTGTGCCTCCTCTCTTTGCACGGAACAATTGACATGTCAGAGAAAGGAGGCGCAAGCCCTCCCATAGACAGCCAGTATGACACAGAGGCTGGCAGGATCCTGAACTGGCCTTTAGTTTGGAAAGGACTAAGCAGCATTATTTTTATTATTTTCTAGACCTATATTTTCAAATAAAAGACTACTTCCCTATTATTGTTTCCCAACATGTTTCACGGTGTATTCAGGGGAGAGGGTCATATCATATCTGATAATCATAGATCCATTCCTCTATGGGAATTTATTTTCAAATGATCATAAATACAGTAAAAAGGCATCTGCAGGACACTGGATGGTTGGTTCTAAACCACCTGAGTTTATAATCCAACCCTGTATATATATTTTAGTATGAGGATCCAACAACGAGATATTTTAATTCGGTGTTAGTGAAAAGAGAGGTCACTAGAGCAAAGATAATAATAATAATAATAATAATAATAATAATATTTATTTGTATAGCGCCAACAGATTCCGCAGCGCTTTTTTTTATATATATAATATATAGATTGCAATCCTCCCGTGCAGTTTTATAGAGTGTTTTATAATTACAAGGTAAGATTTACTAAAAGGTTACGCCTCTCTTATTAATAGGAGAAAGAGGAAGCTGAAGAGAATAAAGAAATATAAAATTAACTAGTAAGACACGCATATAGAAATAGAAATGTAGGGGAATTACTGATATAGATGTTTTACAGTGAAAATAGAAGCAAGAATTGGAGAAGCTTCTGCCCAAACTGTAAGAGCCTATTAGTGATTAAAGTAGGGGGCCGTGACTGCATACAGACTTCCACGGGCCCTTTAAGATAACTGCAGGGGAGTGGAGGTGGCTACTCACTCAAAAATCACAGTTTATTTTAGTGTAATATTAGCATTATATTGCTCAAAGAGTATATATTATTAGAGTTGTTTAAATCAAGTTTTTTATGTGAAACATTTTTTTTAAAAATTTGGGGGTATTTTTTTTTATTTTTTATTTTACATTTTACCGTCTATAGTATAAGAAAATCCTAAAATATTGTGTTTTTGTTTTTTATTGTCACCACTAGGTCTACAACTAAGCTCTAATTTGTAGAAGAAAATCAAGGTGATATATTTCCATTATGCACTAAACAACAATACTATGTAGTAATAAAAAACAGTGCAATGTGTTTCCTACACAAACACAGAACACAGAAGAACCCCAAAATCATGGGGTAGAAATTGGAGATTGAAATTGTAGTACTTACATAGTATGAGCAGCAGTTGGATGCTTGACATGTTGGCTCTGGACCTGGGTTTCCTTGTTTGAAAGTAGAAGCTGTAAATTTATGTGAATTTATAAGGATTTTTTTTTTAGTTATACATGCAGTGAGTCATCTACATATACTGCCCTATGTTAATCACTTCCTCAAGGAGGATTCAGGCGGTGAAAGGAACATTGGTGTGTGAGGTGGCGGTATGCGTTGGAAGGCCACGTATATTCATCCTCTAGAGCTAAAATGGGGAAAAACATGAAATAGAAGCCAATTTTGTCCATTTTAGGAGAAAAATTTCTTCCTGACTCCAACTTCTCTACTTTATCAGACTCTTACTCCTGCTTTAACTTTGGCTCTTCATAAATAATTGGTAATAATTAATTGACCAGTAACGTCAGGCTTTTTCTAACCATTATAGAAGTAAAATATTTAAAACATAAAGTATATTTATTGGAATATTACTGGAAAAATAATAAAATGATCAAAAAATCTTACATAGTAAATACAGTATATAATAACTGGAAAACTTATGATATTTCCCTAATACTCAGCAATCTCCCTTGTAAGATGTGACCTATTCAGAGACCAAAGGACAATCTCTCTACACTTTGGTTAGTGGTAAAGCAGTAACCACAGCGGCAACATCTCTTGACCAAATTGCCCCATCTGAAACTGGCTTTCCCAAAGTGCACAGTCCCTTCACTTCTTTTAAATACTCTCACTATAGGACTGGGGAGATACCTATCCTGAAACAAAATAAGGTTCCATAATCCAGTCAGTCATACTCCCCTTCAGCTATGTCACGACCCAGCTGACAGATGCCTTTCTCAGCCAATCAGTGACTGGGGCAGGACACCACTTCAGTCACTGATTGGCTAAGCAGGCTAAATGCCACCTGACGTCGAGCCCGGCTCGTGATGTACCCGGACATCGGGAGAAGATGACAGCTGGCGATGGGGTTCGGGAGCTCCCTGATGTGGTGCAGCATGGGCACTGGGAGCGGCAAGCAAATTGGATTTTCTTTCTCGCCCCACCCTATGCCCAGAATGAATTTTTGACCCCCCTTCCTGCCGGACTTCTCCTTTAATTGAAAACCTCTTAAATATTTGTTGAATTGTAGTTAGTGTTTGTTTGTTTTTTGTTTTTTTGTCCTTTTTTTTTTTTAGTTTTGTTTTGAACATTTTTTGTACAGTTTTGAACATTTTATGGTAAAATGAATGGGGACATAATAAAGTACAATTGGTGTTTAAAAGAAAAAGCTCGCATATGGCTCTGTAGATAGAAAAAAATAAAATAAAAGAGTTAAGGGTTTTAGAGGGCGAGGAGAAAAGAATAAAAACGCAACAGGGAAATTGAACCCAGCCTTGAAAGGGTTAAGCTGGAGGCTTAAAATTCCTAATTCTAATTCTGGTCAAAACTGACTCCAATGCCACAGCCCTGCCTAGATGTATGAATCTAGTGACCATAACCTGTAATGACTTCATCATGACCACTTCCTCTGGCAGAGAGTCCATTAGTCTCACTGCACGTACAGTAAAAAATACTCTTCTCTGCTGGTGTAGATTTTTTTCCCCCCTCTAGACCAGGGATGTCATGTCTGCTCTAGACATAGAGGATGCCTTAGTCATGGGTACAAATAGATCACAGGAGAGATCCCCGTACTGCCCCCTGATATAGTTATACATGCTGTGGAGTCCCCCCAGGGCCCAACTTAACATTAACCCATAATCCTGGGGAGCCTATCTGACCCTCCAATAAGCCACCCCCTACCATAAGTAGTAGTTACCCAGGTCTAACTGCCTGCAGGCCCAGACCTGCCCCTCAAGCCAGCCCAGCCAGACCAAACCTTCACAATCTCATACCAGACTTATCACCTTCTTTAATAACCACATAAAAAAAAAAAATTTGGATCCCCGTGGTTAACCTGACGGCCATGTCTACCCTGCACACAGAGTTCTTTCACTTATCTTTCCCCTCCGCTTACACCTGCCACCGCCCTCCCTCTATCAAAGGTGAGGGGGCGCCCGACACCCGCGAAAGGTTTACTTCTCTTAAACATTCCAGTGCTAGTACTCCACAGTGAACACTGCAGAAGTACCCCACATACCAATTCAACCCATCCAATCGACCAACCATTTATTGTGATTGGTATGGGTAGCTGGGACCAACAATATACCCAACAGCCACACTTGCAGGGGTCACGCCTGGTCCAGATCCGGGTTTATTTATATTTTTAGTGGTTTTATATATCCATTATATAAACACCAAAATATTTTCAATTACAGATTAAGCTTTTTTTTACTGCATTGAAAGCTTTTTTTTTATTTTTTATTTAATGTATCAATAAAAACAACAAAATAGGCGAGATAGGAAACATCTGACCCATACACTGAAAAATTAACTGTACATTAACTTTAGAACCTATAGCACACTTCTCTACCTTTTAATCCTTTTTATTAGGAAAGGACCTGAAACTCTTCTGGTTAAAGCAGTTCATGTTGGAAAACAACCATATTGTCTACAGTATCAGGTACAGAGCCTACAGGTCCTTTTTGTCAGCAGTGTGTTATTATTTAGCCATAACTGTACTCAATTTTATTGCGCCCAAGCTTTCAGATATCCACATTAAACTTTATTTGCTATTTTTTTGCCCCAGCCTCAAGCTTCTCCATATCCTTCTTTAATATTATACTATCCTCCTCTGTGGTGATTACTTTACCCAGTTTGGTGTCATCTACAAGGTCAATACCCCTTCCCTTCTTGGCCACTTTTCATTTTTGCACTTTTGTTTTGTCCTCCTTTTGTTTAAAAAGCCATAGCACTTGCATTCTTTTTACCTACAGACCCAGATGAGCCCTTATTTTTTGTGACACCCATTGCACCTTGCAATGACAGACTTAATTTTTCCATAAATTATATAAATAAACCCGAAAAAATAATGTTTTTTTTTTTTTCATTTTCACGCTGTTCACCCTATGGTAAAACTGACATGTTATTTATATTCCTCAAGTCAGTACGATTATGATGATATGCAACTTATATAATTTTTTTATAAAATCTGACTGCTTTTAAAAATGGGGGGGGGGGGGGAGCATCCCGCAACTAAGTACCAGGGATGGGTATGTTTAATATATAATTATTTTATTGTTTAATATATAAATATATTAAAAAGTGGACCCAACACTGCACCCTGCTGTACCCTACTCTTGACTGTGACCCAATCTGAATATGTTCCATCAATGACCACCCGCTGTTTTCTATCACAAAACCAGTAACGTGTTATTACCAGGTATGTGTTCTTATTCCGATAGGGTATGTGTCCTTAATTCCATAGGTTATGTGTCCTTAGTTCCATAGGTTATGTGTCCTTAGTTCCATAGGGTATGTGTCCTTAGTTCCATAGGGTATGTGTTCTTATTCCGATAGGGTATGTGTTGTTTACAAGATCTACCTAGGATGCTCTTAAAAATGTCCCATTTTATGTAGTTAACGTATGGTCAAGCATTATCCAATCACAGTAAGGTGGTGTTATTATCTAGTCATGATGCAGTATTATAGTAAGGGTGTAAACCGTCACTATATGACAGTGTTATCCAGTCACAGTATGGTGGTTTTATCCAGTCACTGTATGGTGGTGTTATCCAGTCACTGTATGGGGGTGTTATCCAGTCACTGTATGGGGGTGTTATCCAGTCACTGTATGGGGGTGTTATCCAGTCACAGTATGGGGGTGTTATTCAGTCACTGTATGGGGGTGTTATCCAGTCACTGTATGGGGGTGTTATCCAGTCACTGTATGGTGGTTTTATCCAGTCACAGTATGGGGGTGTTATCCAGTCACTGTATGTTAGTGTTATTCAGTCACTGTATGGGGGTGTTATCCAGTCACTGTATGGGGGTGTTATCCAGTCACTGTATCGGGGTGTTATCCAGTCACTGTATGATGGTGTTATCCAGTCACTGTATGTTAGTGTTATCTGGTCACTGTATGAGGGTTTATCCAGTCACAGTATATTGGTGTTATCCAGGCACAGTTTGGTGGTATTATCAAGTCACTGTATGATGGTATTATCCAGTCACTGTATGGTGGTGTTATCCAGTCACTGTATGATGGTGTTATCCAGTCACTGTATGGTGGTGTTATCCAGTCACTGTATGGTGGTGTTATTCAGTCACTGTATGGGGGTGTTATCCAGTCACTGTATGGGGGTGTTATCCAGTCACTGTATCGGGGTGTTATCCAGTCACTGTATGGGGGTGTTATCCAGTCACTGTATGATGGTGTTATCCAGTCACTTTATGGTGGTTTTATCCAGTCACAGTATGGGGGTGTTATCCAGTCACTGTATGGGGTGTTATCCAGTCACTGTATGATGGTATTATCCAGTCACTGTATGGTGGTGTTATCCAGTCACTGTATGTTAGTGTTATCTGGTCATTGTATGGTGGTATTATCCAGTCAATGTATGATGGTGTTATCCAGTCACTGTATGGTGGTGTTATCCAGTCACTGTATGGGGGTGTTATCCAGTCACTGTATGGGGGTGTTACCCAGTCACTGTATAGGGGTGTTATCCAGTTACTGTATGGTGGTGTTATCCAGTCACTGTATGATGGTGTTATCCAGTCACTGTATGGTTGTGTTATCCAGTCACTGTATGGTGGTGTTATCCAGTCACTATATGATGGTGTTATCCAGTCACAGTATGGTGGTGTTATCCAGTCACTGTATAGGGGTGTTATTCAGTCCCAGTATAGTGGTGTTATCCAGTCACTGTATGGTGGTGTTATCCAGTCACTATATGATGGTGTTATCCAATCATAGTAAGGTGTTGGTGTCCAAAAACATAATAACATAATATTTAGTCAATGTATTAACTATTAGTTGGTGTTAATACAAATTTTGAAATAAAAATGCAAAGGACAAGTCTGGCCATTTGAAAAATGTCCACAGGAACACTACTGTGGGGTAATGGGATGTGAAAATTAGGGGTGTTATCAAGTCTTAAAGGGAATTATTGAATAAGGATCACACCCCCTGAGCCTATCCATCACGCCCCTTTATGGAAAAAAGGGGCCTTCTCTTGTTCCATCACATATAGTACATAGCTTCCATACATTGGGCACTGCGGTCACATGACTATTTCGTATAACTAATTAGTATGATGTCAATATGGATGAGACGTCATTGAAACCATCTAATACATTTGTCTGTGAGTCTTTAATAGGGGCCCTGAATCAAATTGAAACATTTTTTTTTTAATTCCCATTATTGAATTTTTATGTATTTTTCAGAAATGCTTTGAAACTCCCTTCAATAGATACTGGAAAAATGACCGGTTTCACAACACGTTTATTAAGATTTGAGCTTTGCCAGAAAGTAACCTGATTCCTCTTACTGAGGTTAATGTTAAAGGGGTTATCCAGGATTAGAAAAAAACACAGTTAATGTCATGACTGTACCTCGTCGTGGTCCTCAGCTTGTGGTATATGGCTGAGACTGTGCTTTTTGTCATAAATTGATAATTATATGTTTCATCTGCACCAGTCTGAATACAGATCAATTCCTTCTATCTTAGTAATTGATTATCTACCACACCCATCTCTTCCCTGCATAGCTCCCTCTGGTCTGTAAACAGTTAACCTTTGTTTTGCTTTTAATTGACACTCTGCCTTTTTCACTTATCCTTCACTTTGTCAGCCTGGGTTCTGGGTCTCTGGTACAATCATGTACTAGACCAGACCAGATAATCTTTTTATGTCTTTTTTTGTACAGCATTTGCCATACAGGATAAAAAATAATAATAATAAAAAGTTTTATTTTTTAGATCATTATGGATGTGACAATACTAAGTATATATTTATTTAGAGTGTTTTATGCAGAAAAGGAATGTAAAGGTATTTTTTTTTTTGTGGGGGGGGGGGGGGGAGAGATTTTTTTTTTTTACATTAAATTTTAATTTATGCATTGACTTGACCGGTACTATACCAGAGCCAAGATGTCATACTGACTGGTAGTATAGCAGAGCCCAGGTGTCATACTGACTGGTAGTATGGCAGGAGCTCAGGTGTCATACTGACTGGTAGTATAGCAGAGCCCAGGTGTCATACTGACTGGTAGTATAGCAGGAGCTCAGGTGTCATACTGACTGGTAGTATAGCAGAGCCCAGGTATCATACTGACTGGTAGTATAGCAGAGCCCGGGTGTCATACTGACTGGTAGTATAGCAGAGCCCGGGTGTCATACTGACTGGTAGTATAGAAGAGCCCAGGTGTCATACTGACTGATAGTATAGCAGAGCCCAGGTGTCATACTGACTGGTAGTATAGCAGAGCCAAGGTGGCATACTGACTGGTAGTATAGCAGAGCCAAGGTGTCATACTGACTGGTAGTATAGCAGAGCTAAGGTGTCATACTGACTGGTAGTATAGCAGAGCCCAGGTGTCATACCCGACTGGTAGTAGAGCAGTAGCTCAGGTGTCATACTGACTGGTAGTATAGCAGAGCTAAGGTGTCATACTGACTGGTAGTATAGCAGAGCTAAGGTGTCATACTGACTGGTAGTAGAGCAGTAGCTCAGGTGTCATACTGACTGGTAGTATAGCAGAGCTAAGGTGTCATACTGACAGAAGCAGCAGAGAGCTCAGAGAGTAGCTCTGAAGAGGAATGTGTTGGTTTTGTGTGAGGAAGTGACCAGGTCGGATGCGGTGATGATGATACTGAGGACACAGCTATGACTGGTGTTTCTGAGTACTGCAGATCAGCCTTATGATTAGTAGTACTTGTTCATTTAGGAGTCACCATCCAAAGTGGTAATCCCCTCTTATTAATAGAAAGAAGCCAAATGATGGAGAGGAAAAGAAGTGCCTGTTAGAATAGACCTGCTAGGCGGATTCGGCAGACATTTTACACTGGAAATGACCGACCATTAGGTGATTTTTAGATATACTGTAGCTTTGACTACATTGATTACATTTTTCCATCATTCACTTATAATGTTGTCTTGATTTTTTAGATCAGTATGATTACAACAATACCCAATTTGTGTCGCTTTCTATGAAAAACTCCTTTAATAAAAAAAAACTCACAATTTTTTCTTACTAACAATTTTAAAATGGCCTTGTCACAAACTCGCCGGACGTAGGTGGGGAACAGAACAAGACAGTGAGCCCTAACCACTAGAACCCACCTTCTGACCCTACCTACTTGCCTCAACGGCCCTAAATGGCCGTGGACAACCACGGTGTCAGTCCCTGTCCTACACCAGGTGATACACAAAACAAGACAGACGAAACAAACACAATAATGCAAAGTCTACGGTCCGGGTCAGCAACGGCGGTCAGCGAGGTACAAAAACGTAAGGCAGAAGAAGAGTCAGAGACAGACAAGGAGGTCAGGGCAGGCAGCAGACAAAGCAGGTTGGAAGATCAAGCAATAGGTCAGGCAACAGAAGTAACAGAACCAGGAGAGCTGAAGCGCTTAGCTGAGTAACACTCAATAGCCAGCAGGGAAATGAAGAGCCTGCTGCTTTTTTATCTGGAATCAGGGACTGGGTCCAGCACTTGATTGGATCAGCCCTGAACCCAGCACCCAGCTCAGCTGGACAGGTCTATAAGGAGTAACCCCTGCACTGCCAGAGTGTAACAGGCAATGCGGGTGTGGCTGGGAAACTAAGACAGCATTCAGACAGGACTGCAAACAAAAAACAACCAGAGGCTCAGCGCTTCCTCGGTCGCCCAGTACGGACCGAGGAGTGCAAAGTCACATTCCTGACAGTACCCCTCCTCTTATGAGGGGCCTCAGGACCCTTATTTAAAGGACCCGGTTTAGAGGGGTTATGGTCATGAAACTTCCGGATGAGACGTGGGGCATGTATATCCTTACTGGCAACCCACGTATTTTCTTCAGGACCATATCCCTTCCACTGGACAAGATATTGGATGGAATTTTGAATTTGACGAGAGTCCAATATCCTGTCCACTTCAAACTCCAGCTCCCCCTGGATGACCAGAGGAGCAGGGAGGACTGAAGGAAGCACAGGATTAACATATTTTTTGAGAAGAGACTTATGAAATACATTGTGAATTCTCATAGACCCAGGTAATCGTAATCTGAATGAAACAGGATTAATGATCTCTGTGATAACGTACGGACCAATGTACTTGGGTGCTAGTTTACCAGAGGGAACCTTCAATTTCAAGTTTTTAGTTGAGAGCCATACCTTTTCTCCTATACCGTAATCTGGGCCAGATATGCGTCTTTTGTTCGCCTGTTTCTTAGCTGTCTCTTGGGCTTTGACCAAGTTCTGAAGAGCTTGGGCCCAAACTGTGCACAGTTTAGAATAGATACCTTCAGCCGAAGGGTTTACGGACTCTGACGCATGTACAGAAGAATATCTGGGATTAAAGCCATAATTACAATAAAATGGCGACATCTTGAGTGACTGATTTTCACGATTATTTAGAGCAAATTCCGCTAAGGATAGAAACTCTCTCCATTTATCTTGGCTCCCTGCAACAAAACACCTCAAAAATTGTTCCAGAGATTGGTTCACCCTTTCTGTCTGGCCATTAGATTGTGGGTGAAAAGCCGACGAAAAGGATAATGAGATGCCCAGCCGACCACAAAATTCTCTCCAAAATCTGGAGACAAATTGTACCCCCCTGTCAGAAACTACATTTTCTGGAACACCATGCAAACGTAAGATATGGTTTATGAACAATGTAGCCAAGGTACGAGCATTAGGGAGCTTACGCAGGGGAATAAGGTGACACATCTTAGAAAATCTGTCAACAACCACCCAAATGACTGTTTTTCCCTTAGAGGGTGGCAAATCGGTAATAAAATCCATAGAAATATGAGTCCAAGGTCTGGTAGGCACCGGAAGGGGATGGAGGAGACCTTCAGGTAGTCTACGCAGAACCTTGGATCTGGCGCAAGTTTCACAGGCGTCGACAAATGATTTGACATCTCTTGCCCATGAAGGCCACCAATAATGCCGTGAGAGTAAGTACTTAGTACCTGCAATTCCCGGGTGACCAGCCAACACAGAATTATGAATCTCCTCCAAAACCTTAAGGCGAAGGTTTGGAGGAACAAACAGTTTAGACTCAGGAGTGTTCCGGGGAGCCAGAGACTGAGATTCCGCAATCCGAGCTGCCAGATCGGGTTGCAAAGTGGCCACCACCACCCCGGGTGACAGGATGGTCTCTGGTTGCTCCCTGGGAACCGTGTCGATGTCAAAGCTGCGCGATAAGGCGTCAGCTTTAACATTTTTAGACCCAGGTCGAAAAGAAATTTCAAAATTAAATCGTGTAAAGAACAAAGCCCATCTGGCCTGACGAGGAGTGAGACGTTTGGCTTTATCCAAATATATCAGATTCTTATGATCTGTTAACACCTTAATTCTATGTTTAGCCCCTTCCAGAAAATGTCTCCATTCATCAAAGGCTAATTTAATGGCCAGAAGTTCTCTGTTACCTATGTCATAGTTGCTTTCGGCTTTGGAGAACTTCCTAGAAAAGTAGGCTATGGGTCTGAGGTTGGTGAGGGTCTCTGAACCTTGTGAGAGAACTGCTCCTACCCCAACCTCAGATGCGTCAACTTCAATGACAAAGGGTTGTTCAAAGTCAGGCTGAGTTAACACAGGAGCTTCAGCAAAACACCTCTTAAGCTTGTCAAATGCCAGGATAGCCTCAGGACTCCAATTAACCAGGTCTGCCCCCTTTTTGGTTAGATCAGTTAATGGTTTAGCAATAACAGAAAAACCTTTGATGATGAACTTTCTATAGTAATTGGCGAATCCCAGGAACCTTTGTAGGGCCTTAAGGCTACTGGGTCGCTCCCAATTTTCAATGGCTGTCACTTTAAGGGGGTCCAT
Source organism: Dendropsophus ebraccatus (assembly GCF_027789765.1). Lineage (NCBI taxonomy): Eukaryota > Metazoa > Chordata > Amphibia > Anura > Hylidae > Dendropsophus > Dendropsophus ebraccatus. Next base: position 13,025,071 of record NC_091466.1, on the reverse strand, counting down.
ACAAAATGAGTTGGAGGTGATCTTATACCCTAAGAATGAGACCTCCTGTATCCCAAACTGGCATTTTGACAGCTTGGCGCAGAGGTGATTTTGCCTTAGCAATTCTAACACAGTACGAACATGCTGAACATGAGAGCACCAATCAGGAGAAAATATCAAAATATCATCTAGATATACCACCAAAAAACGACCCAGATGTTCACGGAACACGTCATTAACAAAATGTTGGAAGACTGCCGGAGCATTACATAATCCAAAGGGCATAACGAGGTATTCGAAATGTCCCTCAGGAGTATTAAAGGCAGTCTTCCACTCGTCTCCCTCCTTTACTCTTATTAGGTTGTATGCTCCCCGCAAATCAATCTTAGAGAACCATTTGGCTCCCACAATTTGGTTAAACAAGTCTGGAATGAGAGGCAGAGGGTGTTGATTTTTCACAGTGATCTTATTCAATTCTCGATAATCAATACAGGGGCGTAGACCACCATCTTTTTTACCCACAAAAAAGAATCCCGCCCCCATGGGAGAAGAGGAGGGACGGATGTGACCTTTACGCAAGCTATCCTTGATATAATCTCGCGTAGCCTCTCTTTCTGGACAGGACAAATTAAATATTCTACCCTTAGGGTACTTAGACCCTGGTATCAAGTCAATAGTGCAATCATAGGGACGATGGGGAGGTAATCCATCCACCGATCTCTCATCAAACACATCAGCATAATCAAGCAGAAACTCCGGAATCTCCCCATCATCAGAAGAACATTCAGCAAGCGACAAAGAAATACAATGAGGAGCACACTCTGGTCCCCATCGAACCAGTTCCCTGTTGGGCCAGTCAAACACGGGGTTATGCTGGTCCAACCAGGGTAACCCCAGAATGATATCAGCAGACAAATTTTCCATAAGCAAAAAGTCAAGCTTTTCAAAATGAACTGATCCCACCTTTACCTCAAGATGGGGGGTAATGTAGCGTATATTACCCTGAGCAAAAGGGGCAGAGTCCGCTCCAGTCACATTCAACGGACATTTAAGCTGAAGTGGACATGCCCCCAGACCAGACCAGAAAACAGTATTAATAAAGTTAGCAGAAGCCCCAGAGTCAACCTGGGCATATCCCGAGATAAATTTATCTCCCAAAGTCAAAGAAATAGGCAACAACAACTTCTTTTTCTTGTCGAAGGTTACCTGTGCACCTGAATGACCCCCTCGATAATCATTCAGGCGCTGAAGTTTTCCGGCGGTGAACCAGGTCTAGCGGTACATTGTCGTACTTGATGCCCCGCTTTGCCACAGTAGAGACACAGATGGTTCTGGAGGCGATATGCACGTCTGGCCTTGGCGTCAGTTGACCCGATCTGCATAGGTTCGTCTTGCGGAGGGGACACAGGAGAGGAAGAAGAAGGTTTAGGAGGTAAGGTCAAAGGACATGAACCAGAAGGGAATTTAGACGTTTCTCTCTCTTTGCGTCTGTCCCGCATACGCCTATCTACCCGTATGGCTAAGGTCATAGTTTCCTCCAGAGTCTCAGGATTAGGATAGGCTACTAACAAGTCCTTCAGTTGGTCAGACAAGCCCGCACGAAACTGGAAACGCAGAGCTGGGTCATTCCAAGTAGAGGGTACACACCACTGCCTAAAGTCAGCACAGTATTCTTCCACTGGTCTCTTACCCTGTCTGAGTGTCGTCAATTGGCGCTCTGCCTCTGCTGCTCGGTCTGGGTCATCATACAGAAGGCCCAAGGCTGAAAAAAATCTGTCAACGGTCATTAAATCAGGGGAGTCAGAAGGTAGTGAGAATGCCCATTCTTGGGGTGGGCCCTGCAGGAGGGACATAATAATGCCCACCCTCTGGGTCTCATCTCCGGAGGAGCGGGGACGTAGCCGAAAAAATAATCTGCACCCCTCCCGAAAGGTCCCTTAAATTTCTCAGGGAGCTGCACTGGGGGTTCAGGAGCCTGCGGGGGGGTCAGACACATCTGCCTGGGCAAGGACTCTTGTTCCTGCACACGCTCAGCAAGGGTCTGAACCAACGTATTCAGACCCTGCATCTGGGTCACCAGGGTGTTCATAGGGTCCATGATGCAGGTGACCCAAAAATCTTCTTTCTGGCTGGCTATTCTGTCACAAACTCGCCGGACGTAGGTGGGGAACAGAACAAGACAGTGAGCCCTAACCACTAGAACCCACCTTCTGACCCTACCTACTTGCCTCAACGGCCCTAAATGGCCGTGGAACACCACGGTGTCAGTCCCTGTCCTACACCAGGTGATACACAAAACAAGACAGACGAAACAAACACAATAATGCAAAGTCTACGGTCCGGGTCAGCAACGGCGGTCAGCGAGGTACAAAAACGTAAGGCAGAAGAAGAGTCAGAGACAGACAAGGAGGTCAGGGCAGGCAGCAGACAAAGCAGGTTGGAAGATCAAGCAATAGGTCAGGCAACAGAAGTAACAGAACCAGGAGAGCTGAAGCGCTTAGCTGAGTAACACTCAATAGCCAGCAGGGAAATGAAGAGCCTGCTGCTTTTTTATCTGGAATCAGGGACTGGGTCCAGCACTTGATTGGATCAGCCCTGAACCCAGCACCCAGCTCAGCTGGACAGGTCTATAAGGAGTAACCCCTGCACTGCCAGAGTGTAACAGGCAATGCGGGTGTGGCTGGGAAACTAAGACAGCATTCAGACAGGACTGCAAACAAAAAACAACCAGAGGCTCAGCGCTTCCTCGGTCGCCCAGTACGGACCGAGGAGCGCAAAGTCACATTCCTGACAGGCCTTCTAACTCTAAAAACATTTTTCCTTTTCCACCTAGGGAGCTGAATATCATTTTTATGGAACCATTTTAATGTAGATCAGACCTTTTGTTTTTTTCTAGAGATGAGCGAATGGGCATCTCTACGTTTTATCACTTTTTTATGCTATGTGATGTTTTAAAAAATGCAATTCTGGAATTTTCTGTATATGCCATTTATAGGATCACAAACATTACAATTTGATAATTTTAATAATTGTGCATGTGGCGATGTCAAATATGTTTATTATTATTATTATTTTTTTTAACCCCTTAACGACATCGGGCGTAAATTTACGCCCTGATGCCGGTAAGGGAGTTCAGAGCGGGGCCGCGCGGTGTCCCCGCTCTGAACCGCGCCGGTCCCAGGTGCCGCGTGTAGCCCGGGACCGTAGGTATTAGCGGGCACGGTCCGATCGCCGTGCCCGCTAATACAGTAATCAGATGCAGCTGTCAAACATGACAGCTGCATCCGATTACCGGACGCAGCGTCATCCCTGGTGTCTAGTGGGGAGATCGCTCCTCCGGGATGTTATCCCGGAGGAGCGATCTCCGTAAATGAAGCCGTCCGGGGACCGCTCCAAGATGGCGCCGTCCCCGGCTCGGCACTCGTTTACTTCCGGCTGCAGCAGCCGGAAGTAAACGAGTGCCTATCTCATGGATCTCTGCAGCATATCTATGCTGCAGAGATCTCAATGAGAGATCAAAGCACTTATACTAGAAGTCCCCTAGGGGGAATAACCCTAACCCCAGGGGGAATAACCCTAACCCCAGGGGGAATAACCCTAACCCCAGGGGTAATAACCCTAACCCCAGGGGGAATAACACTAACCCCAGGGGGGCTTCTAGTATAAGTGTAAAAGTTAAAAAAAAAATGTCATTATTAGTAAAAAGCCCCCTCCCCTAATAAAAGTCAGAATCACCCCCATTTTCCCAGGTTATAAATAAAAGTAAATAAATAAATAAACATGTTTGGTATCGCCGCGTGCGTAATCGCCCGAACTATTAATTAATCACATTCCTGATCTCGCACGGTAAATGGCGTCAGCGCAAAAAAATCCCAAAGTGCAAAATTGCGCATTTTTGGTCGCATCAAATCCAGAAAAATTGTAATAAAAAGCGATCAAAAAGTCGTATATGCGCAATCAAGGTACCGATAGAAAGAACACATCATGGCGCAAAAAATGACACCTGACACAGCCCCATAGACCAAAGGATAAAAGCGCTATAAGCCTGGGAATGGAGCGGTTTTAAGTGTCGTATATTTGTTGACAATGGTTTAAATTTTTTACAGGCCATCAGATACAATATAAGTTATACATGTTACATATCGTTTTAATTGTAACGACTTGAGGAACGTGTATAACAAGTCAATTTTACCCCAGGGCGAATGGAGTAAAAACACATTTCCCCCAAATAAACAAAATGCGTTTTTTTTTTCAGTTTCACCACACTTTGAATTTTTTTCTGGTTTCGCAGTGTACTTTATGCAAAAATTCAGCCTGTTATTGCAAAGTACAATTAGTGACGCAAAAAATAAGGGGTCATGTGGGTCTCTAGGTGGAAAAATGCAAGTGCTATGGCCTTTTATGCACAAGGAGGAAAAACCGAAAACGTAAAAATCGAAATTTGCTCTGTCCTTAAAGGGTTAAACAAACAACAACATATTTTTAACTGGGGGACTTCTATGAGTAACTGCTTGATTGTTCATAGGAATCAATATAAATCTATAGCGTTGCATTGATTCTTTAGATCAACGCTTTATTACTACAGCCTGGCTATTTGAAAGCTTAATTTACTGCCTTGCTGACATGTTCCACCCCAAAGGGTGTTATCACAGGGTGTTTTGAAGAGACCTAATGGGGGAAATTGTTAGACTCATGCTAAAATCTGTCAGCAGAGGAGAATATTATAGCTGGCCAACCAGTACAGCATTTCACATAAAGAAAACATTGATATGTGAGCATGTTCACAGAAAAATCAAGGTCTATTAAAACATCTCTCCCAATTTGTGGAGGATGAAATTGGAGTGAAATATTATACTGCCCAATACAATGAGTACAATAAGGGTTGTATTTGGCATGTGGCAAAATGACTATCTCACCACAGGCAGCAGCCTGCAGATACCCTGAGAAGGAAGGCATAGTCCATGGAGTGGCCTTATATCATGTCATCCATTGACTCTATGTCCAGCAATTGGACACAGATGTGAAATGCAAGGCAGTCAGGATTGGGAATGCAGTGATTATTTCTGACTATTATATAGAGGTATACAGTACACTTTGCTGGTACTGTTATGTGCTACAGATATTCTGCATGCAAACTTTTCTTATATATAATTTACAATGAGGGCAAAAGGTGTGTGGGGGAGGGGAAAGGGGAGGTTACCTCACACAGCATAAAAGCTAGAATTGGCCCTGAGTACTCTGTACTATACACAATAAGGCCATGTTCACATGGCGTATAAGACCGGCCGTTCTCTGTGAAGATCATCCTGGTCGGTGTTGCAGAACCGGCCGGATGATCTTTTTGGGCCACAGTGTTCTGATGCAGGCGCATCAGCGCGCACCCGCATCAAAACTTCTCATAGCACACAATGAAGCAAGCGGTCGGAGCCGCTCGCTTGATTGTGTGAACTGACAGGGCTTTGCAGCACCACTTGGGATCCCAGCCGGAGCATATACTATGTGTATACGCTCCGGCCCGGATCCCATAAAAGAATATACAGGGTGTCTAGTCACACAAAGTACGGCCGTTGTTGCCGATTGCAACAAAGGCCGTACTTTTACGCTGTGTGAACATAGCCAAAAAGTGTGACTACAGAATGAAGCTATTCAGTCAACATATAATATAGGCAACATTAAGTATATAAGACTACTCTGCAGTGTCTGCACAATACTACCACATACTCCACATACATGTTGGCTCTGGATTTGGGCAACCAGTACTGGTTTCCTTATCTAAGAGCAGAAGCTATAAATCTCTATGTGCCTCATCTAACATGAGATAAGAAATGTTCTGTTTATAGCCCAAACCACATTAAAATACAGTGAGTCACGTATACTGCCAACCAGACCTGGTACTCTCTCATGTTTCCCACTTCCTCCTGGAGGAAGTACGTGGTGAATTAAGCCTTGGAGTATGAGGTGGTGGATGCAGAGATTATATCAAATTGTAGGCTGATATTATATTCCATTTTTACTCTTTGGTGCTCATGGGAATCAGATGCTGTACAGTTTAATTAGAGAGGAGTGAACCGGGCCAATGTTTGGTTTCTTATGAAGCTGAACCATAGGCATTTGAATCCTGCTGTCTTCCCGTTCTGTGGGGAAGGTGGAGATAGCCCGAGTCCCACCTGGAAAACAGCCTAGGTCATGGGCCTCTCTATGCTCTTGGTCTCCCATCCACTCCCAGACCATAATACTTTTTGCTTAGCTTTGCTCTGCACTGGCCGACATGTTTCAGCTGTTTGTTCCCTTACTATGCCCATTCACTATATTTGTTCCCCTTTACTACTGCAGTTTATTATGTTGACCTCTGTATTCTCTTTATACTTTTACATTCTTATATTTCTTTTACTCTCATTATCTGGCACAGATTTTTCTATATTTTATATTTATGTTTGATATTACATATTGATTTTTTTTTGTACATGAAACTCATGATATTTATGTGCTATTTACTATTGTGTTCTGGTTGAATGGTACATACTATACTCCTTACACATAATATAGATGCAAACTATTGTCATTTCTTATGAATTTTATTGAGATGTCTGTTATTTATTGTCTTTTTTTTTTTTTTTTACCTGTGTGCTAACCTCTTACCTGGATATGTATATAACACATGTATATAACTGTGTATGAAGTAGCACTAAAGAGATCTACACAATCTGAAAACGTGTTTGTCAGGAGCCAGCACCTATCTGCACTCTCGGCTTCTGACACTATTATGCAGCAGCAGAGCATGCCGCTGGCTGCAAAGACGTGTCAACGGCGCCCCTAATAACCGCGCTGATGGCGTCCCTGGTTACTAGCACCATGGCCGGGGGAGGCATCACTCCCTGGCCACAATGCTCAGCTGTCTGCTATCTTCATCATGCTGACTGGCAGACACCACTGACAGTCAGCTTTGGTTATCCAGGAGGGCAGGGGCTGGGAGTTCAGCTGCCATAAAACTACTACTCCCACCATCTCTCTTTGCCTGCTATAAAGCCTTCTTGAAGTGCCTATGCTAGCACTCTCTTCTGCTCTGACTTTATTCTGGTATACCTGACCTTGGCTTAGTTTCCCTCTACCTTCTGACTATGTACCTCGATTAGCGACTATTACTGACCCGGCTTGCTGACCCTTCAAGTATTGTGTTTTGTTTGTCCTGACTGTATGGGCACATTGGCCAGAGGAGCTGCAGTCTTCAGGTTGGGGCAGGCCTATTAAGAGGTTGGGTTCCCCAAAAGGAAGGGACAGACTTGTGTGTGCAGCACCAGGGTCTCACTTTGTCTAGTGTCTGTGTTGTCACAGTGTTATCCTCAGTTCTGGCTGTACAGTTTTTTGTACACATCATCTTCTCCTACCTGTATGTATACAGGGGCGGTCTTGGCATTTCTGGGGCCCCAAGCGAAGTTATGTCTGGGCCCCCCCCCCCTCGACATGTGCTCCACAACAATAGACCGCTGTGTGCTGACCCCAGTAGTATATACCCCTTGTGCGCTACCGCCAGTAGTATATACCCCTTGTGTGCTGCCCCCAGTAGTATATAGACCTCTGTGTGTTCCCCCAGTTATATATAGCCCCCCATGTGCTCCCCCAGAAGTATATAGACCTCCTGTGTGCTGCCCCAGTTGTATATAGACCCCCTGTGTGCTGCCCTCAGTCGTACATACCCACTGTGTACTGCCCCCAGTTGTATATACCCCCTGTGTGCTCCCCCACTAGTATATAGCCCCCTTGTGTTCTCCCTCAGTGGTATTTAGCCCCCCTGTGTGCTTCCCCACTTGTATATAGACCTCCTGTGTGCTCCCCCACTTGGATATAGACCCTTGTGTGCTACTCCAGTAGTATATAAACCCCCTGTGTGGTTCCCCCAGTAGCATATAGACCCCCTGTGTGCTTTCCCAGTAATATATAGCCCCCCTGTGTGCTCCCCCACTTGAATATAGATCTCCTGTGTGCTCTTCCAGTTGTATATAGACCCCATTCTGCTAACCCAAGTAGTACTGTATATAGACCCCCTGTATGCTGCCCCCAGTAGTATATAGCCGCCCTGTGTGCCCCACCAGTTTTATATAGACTCCTATGTGCTCTCCCAGTAGTATATAGACTCCTGTGTGCTCCTCCAGCAGTATATAGACCCCTTGTGTGCTGCCCCCAGTAGTATACAGACCCCTGTGTGCTCCTCCAGTTATATATAGACCCCCTGTGTGCTGCCCCCAGCAGTATATAGACCCTGTGTGCCTCACCAGTAGTATATAGACCCCCTGTATATTCCCCCAGCTGTATATAGACCCCCTGTGTGCCCCACCAGTAGTATATAGACCCCTGTGTGCTCCCCCAGTAGTATATAGCCCCCCTGTGTGCTCCCCCAATAGTATATAGCCCCCCTGTGTGCTCCCCCACTTGAATATAGATCTCCTGTGTGCTCCCCCAGTTGTATATAGACCCCATTCTGCTAACCCAAGTAGTACTGTATATAGACCCCCTGTATGCTGCCCCCAGTAGTATATAGACCTCTCTGTGAAGCCCCAGTAGTCTATAGCCCCCCTGTGTGCTCCCCCAGTTATATATAGCCCCCCTGTGTGCTCTTCATGTTATATAGCCCCTCTGTGTACTCCCCCAATTTATATAGACCCCCCCTGTGTGCTCCCCGCATTTATATATTCCCCCGCTGTGCTCTCCCCCAGTTAAACAGATCCCTGTGTGCTCCCCCTTCCATATAGTATATAACACAATAAAACAAACACTTATAATCACCTGGGTTCGGGCGTCTCCTCTTCTCTTCACTCTTGTGGCCGCAGGAAGGGTTTCCCCTGCGATAACAAGAGGCTGCACTCCCCTTGTTCTGGCGCTGATGCTCCAGTGATGTCACTGGAGCGCCGCCACCACAAGGACAAAGTGGCCACTTGTGACTGCAGGGAAAACACTTTCTGTGGCCACAAGAGTGACTGACAGGAAAGGAGCCAATGGCTTCCGCCATGTAAGTGCTGCTGCATGTAACTGTGAGTGCTCATTACGAGTGCTCATAGTTACAGTTCAGATCGCAGCAGCGAGCGGAGCAGCGGCCCTGTCCAGTGGTCTTGAGCACAAGAGCAGGACGTCGGGGGCCCCCTGGATGTTGGGGGCCCCAAGCGATCGCTTGGGGTGCTTGGTGCCAAAAACCGCTACTGTATGTATATCATCATCAGGGGCATGGGCTGGGCTTCTCCCCAGTTCTCCATTGAAGGATTAGGTGGTGAAGGAATAGCAGGCTCAATGGCAAGGTTTAAAGGACAATGTTTTTAAATAAGAAAACAAGATATGCCAGAACTTGGTCATTTATTAGTATGCCTAATATGAAGGATAAAATCTTAATTGTAAGCAGAATAATCCAGGGCTAAACTTACTTTATTCGGTTACACTGGTACTTAATTTATGATTATACTTTCTATAAACTTTGCATAAATTAGTTGCACAAATAAATATATAAAGCTTTTTAATAATCCTTATAAGAGAAAAATGCCTCTTTTTCCTCTCATCAGATATTGATGTAAAACAAGATATGCCAGAACTTGGTCATTTATTAGTATACTGAACATATAGGATGAAATCTTTATTGTAAGCAGAATTATTATTAATTTAGCATTATATTTTCTATAAACTTTGCATAAATCAGTTGCACAAATGAATATATAAAGCTTTATAATAATCCTTATCAGAGAAAAATGCCTCTTTTTCCTCTTATCAGATATTGATGTAAGTGAAAGCAATGTAGAACTCTGGTATTTAGGAGGAAAGTCCAGTATGTTGACCTGTTTAGAGGAGTAAGTTCTAGTCTTCATTAGAAGGTTTATCCAGCTTGATATCCTGAAAAAACAACAGGAGATCACCACAGGGTATTGTAGAAAAGTATATAAAACTTCAAGAGATTATAAGTAGAGATGAGCGAACCGAGTTCGGGTTCGAGTCCATCCGAACCCGAACTATCGGCATTTGATTAGCGGTGGCTGCTGAACTTGGATAAAGCCCTAAGGCTATGTGGAAATCATGGATATAGTCATTGGCTGTATCCATGTTTTCCAGACAACCATAGAGCTTTATCCAAGTTCAGCAGCCCCCGCTAGTCAAATGACGATAGTTCGGGTTTGGATGGACTCGAACGCGAACCCGGTTCGCTCATCTCTAATTATAAGTCATAAATGTTGTAAGGTAAAAAAAGAAAAAGTCTATGGCAACCACTAACCCAAAGTGCATATCAGAAGAAGCCTGGTAAAAGATATGTACAATATATGCCTTAGTGCGTCCTGTGTCAATTTGTCATGGAAATACTGCCACCCAGTGGTAGACAATCCCATTACATGCTAAGACATTTAGAGGGGGACTTGACACCTTTTTGTCTAGACTGTATTGTACACTGTGACCTGTACTAAAGGCCCTATTCCACGGAATGAATGTCGTTCTTATTCGGCCTATATCGGCCGCTACGAACGATAATCGTCCTGTGGAATAGAGTGCCGACATCGTTCATGTCAGCTGATCGTTGCAGTCGCTTGTTTTTCAACATGTTGAAAAACAAGCGACTGATACAGCAACGATCTGCTGCCATCACTCCGTTGAATAGGAGCATCGGCAGCAGATGCTGCTGTATCCTATGGGCTGCCCGGACAATCAGCGATCCTCTGAGCAGCCCCCCCCGCAGCTCCCCGCCGCCCCTCCCGCACTCACCCGCTCGCTGCAGCCGCGTTGAATAGCGGGGAACGAGGAACGAGGAGCAAACGAGCGCTGAGAGCGCTCGTTTGCTCCTCTTAACGACCGGTGGAATAGGGGCATAAGAGGCTGGGGAATAGAGGTTAAGTGTGAGTGATGCCAGGGTTACAAAGAGCCAAGAACCTTGTTTGCATAGTTGTATGGATAATGGGAAGTGTTAGATTGTGTTATTTAGCCAGGTGGTGTTTAGGTGGGCAAGATATATGGGGTATGTACCCACTCCTGGACGTACTGACACGTGCCCATTAAAGGTTGTACAGGTGTAGTGTAAGGGTAGTGTGAGGAGCCACAGAGTCCAGCAAATAGACTTAACCAGGTGTGAACTTTACTGTAGAAATCTCCTTAAAGGCACAGTACAGAATAACAGTCCCTCTTCAATAAGGTGCAGTAATATAGATAATACTTTGCTGACTGGCATCCCTTGTGATGAGCTGGATGCTTGAAGTACTTGTGAATATACTTAAATTATAATTTTAGTTACTTCACCTTCACCTTGGCAGATAATACTTTGATATAGTCTCTGAATAGTTTACTGACTTTAGTGAGTAGCAGTGGTGACAGTAGACTGCCTGCAGGGTGGAGAGTGTAGTGAGCCCTATCCAGACCCTTAGGTACTCAAATGTGGGGGCTTGAACGGTGCCTACATTTATGGGCATGATCACCCGCCTATTGCTGTCCGTGGGCACTAATTGACACAGTTTTTTAGGAATGTAGGGTCCACCTAGTGGATAAAGCTAGTTGTTGGGTAGACCCCTAAGGTGAACTAGCACATTGTTGCAGATTTCTTTGCTTTATTTCCTTTTACATAACTGCTGATGTTTTCACATGTCTCAGTTATCAGGGTATAGAAGACAATAACCAGCCAATGTGGACAGGGTTCCCCATTTTCCCAGCCTACATCTGCCTGACCGCTTACAACTCTAGCCTGACAGCCACTTACAACTCTAGGGTAGAGGGGTATTCTTCTCAAACATTAGTTTTGATATGTTGCTGCCCATGGTGAGACTAACAATTCTCTCTATACTTGTTATTATCTATTCAGTCTCCTTACCCCAGTTCTGCTGCTTTCTGCTGAAGATACAAAAATCTCTGTTTGAGCTTTTCTCTCTGTCCCGCTCACCTCCCCCCTCCCTTTTGAGGTGTCTGATGTAAACAAGTCTCTGGCAGGCTTTATCTGCACATTGTAGCTTTTTTCTTATGCTGGGAGGGTTATTTTGAGGTCAAGTTGCTGATGAACTCACTGTCAGTAACCCTCTCAGCATTACAAAGAAGCTTCAAAGTTGCAGGTACGGCCAGCCAGGGACTTGTTTACATCAGCCGTCTCAGAAGAGAGGGGGGAGGAGGGGGGTAGAGAGAAAAGCTCACACACAGATTTTTGTGTTTTCAGCAGAAAGCAGCAGCTCAGAACTGGGGGAAGGAGACTGAGTAGATATTATGGGCAGTAACATATCAAAAGTTACGTGTGGAGAAGAAACACGTAGTAGCACTCACCCGTAGTAATCAGCTGGCATCTTTATTTATGTCCATGAGAGCAGGAGAGCCCAGGACACGTCTGCACCTACTACCTCCCCGCTCTCATGGACATAAATAAAGACGCCAGCGGATTACTACGGGTGAGTGCTACTACGTGTTTCTTCTCCACACATATGTAAGCTTCCAGCTCTGTAGTCTGCACCCCCGCACAGCAGTCTTCACTCCACTGACAGATCTTTACTAAGACTAACCAGAGACTTTTCCTGCTTAGTGCTACATAGTATTGGTGTGGTGCAGGTCACTACACCTCATCACAGCATATCAAAAGTTATCTTTGAGTGGGATATCACTTTAGGAAATAAAGAAAGTCCTTCATAGAAATAGTCCCACAAATAGGTTCTGGCCCCCAGGCCAGGCCCTGGAAAATACTGCTCAGCAGGAACTCTCTTATATACACTCTCTGACAATACTGTACTAGAATAACATGCCTCAACTAGCTCTACTTCATATTATATACCCTCATGGAGCTATCTGATTGGGCAGGAAGATATCTGGAGACTAAGCAGCTGCGCTGTGATAGGAAACAGGAATATAGAAGGAGTTACACTGTGGGACATCCAGCTCAGGGATTGGTCCTCAGGCAGCTTAAGATCAGTGGCATAGACATTAGAATACATGAGAAAATACACATCTACAGTTAACCCTTTTGTAAACCTCCTTCAGCTGTGTTAAGTAGTGTCATAGGGGACAGTGACACCAAGTGGTGGGAGTGTAAACTACAACCTTCTATCCCTGAGCATAGGAATACATTAGGCTCTGGGACACTGCAGCTGTACCAGTCATAAAGTGAGGGCAGTTCTGTATGCCCTGTAGAGACTCCTCCCTCTGCAAATACCTGATTACACCTGATATAATCCAGACTGTTTCCATTTGTAGGAGTTTATTCACAATATCTTCTACTACAAAGAGTACTGCTGACACCTAGTGGCCATATAAACTAATTACTTCCAACATATCTCCAAAAATACAATGCACCAGGAGAACAAAGAATATGGTTGGCATTGCTGTGGCATGTAACAGGTGTTCAGTAAAGGACAACAGTGGATAAAGAGACAGCGGCTGCTCTCACCCTTTAAAGATTAAGCCGATTCCTCAATTTAATGTGCAAACACACACAGGTAATGGTGTGGGACACCTTCAGCAGATGCCAGCAGGGAGATAGGTAACAGTCTAATCACTGATATATACAAGCAAATTTATGTAGGAAATAAAAATTAAAAACATCATTAATTTGCTGCAGAACAGTTGTGACCGCACCACAATTTCACCATGGCGAACCTGTAAGTTGTTCCAATTTGCAGACATAGTATGCCCCCTAAAGAGGCAAGTCCTGCCCTTTCGACCCTTAGAGAGCGTTTTGATCTGCCCCTTCGGGCAGCGGCCTACCATGAACAGGTCTCATATTTTGCCTCTGAAACTACCCACAACAGGCCTTTTCCTAAACCTACTGCATTTGAACTCCTGTGTAAGGGATCTCCCTCCACCAACGGTCTTATTACCGCTATATACTCTATATACTTATTAATACCCCGGTGCTAGACTCTTCGTCTTACCATTCCTATATGAGAAAATGGGAGGACTACTTCCTGAGGCCTATTCCTATGGGCCTATGGCGGGTGATATGGGCCCAAGCCGCTAAATCTTTCTCCTGTATTTCTTATAAGGAAAACCAATATAAAATACTCCTTCATTGGTACCATACCCCGGATGTTCTTCACCGGATGTACCCAACTGTTTCGCCTCTATGCTGGCGATGTCTCTCACGAGAGGGCACCCTACCGCATATTTTTTGGGATTGTACCTTTTTGAGACCTTATTGGAGAGGTATACAAGAATCGATATCGATGATATTCCATCGTGAACTACATCTAGACCCGATGGTATATCTTATGAATGTGCCCCCTAAAAATATTGTTAGCAAAATACTGGAAACAAACCCTCATTCCCTCAGCAATGGAACTTATAAACAGGATACAGGATATATGCAGACTTGAATATCTGTCAGCCTCTAATGAGAATAGAGTGGAAAAATTTACGAAACTATGGCCCAGTGGGACACCTACTACGAGATGTTCCGAACATGACTAAACACCTCTCCAACCTGTCCTAGCTCTACCCCCTGATAGGTCTTTCTGGTCTTGTCTTGGTCTTTCCCCCCTTTTGTTTGATTTCTAATATGTGTGTATTAGTTCTGGGTTAAAGCTTTATTAGTAGATGGACCTAATGTTTGGTCCTGACTTGGTTTGGGTAGGCCCTGCCTTGAGTTATGGTCTTTTTACTGGATGATGATCGATCTGATACTTCCGTATTCTTGCCATTCTTTTATGCGTCATAGGAAGTGGAATGTCATCTACTTTGTCCCGGCATAATCGTCCATTGAGAATGCTGGAGTCCTATTATGCCGCAAGCAGAGACTTACGCTCAGGACTCAAATGCTAAGTTTAATGTACTTCTTCCATGTTTTGGGCTAGGTTCACACTATGTAACTGTGCAGCTGTATTTTTTATGCGGCTGTAAATGTGCGGATGAAACTACGGCCGTGGGAAAAAATAGACATGCGGATGCAATACATCCTCCCTTAACCCCTTGGGGGCCAGACTGTAAGCAGCGATCTGTAAAGATGCTGCATACTGTAAGGTGCACAACACCGCTCACAATGATGGGTGTTGTGCTCCTGTTTGTGTGTTTTTTGTGTGTTTCTCCCTTTTTGTTTTTCAGATATCGGTATCCTGGGGATTCCAACGGATTCCGTGGACTACGTCGATGAGCAGCGTTTTTTTATTTATTTTTTTTATAAAATGGTCAATGAGGGGTGTGGGGGTGTTTTTATTTGAATAAAAATTTTTTTTAACTTGTGTCTTGTCTTTATTTCTTTACTTTATATACTTAGTAGTGGAAGCCGTCTAATAGACGGAATCCATTACTAAGTTGGGGCCTAGTGTTAGCCGGTATAAAATGGCTAACACTAACCCCCTATTATTACCCCAGTACCCAATGCCACCAGGGGTACTGGGAAGAGCCGGGTGCCAGTGGTCCCGGAGCGCTGGACCGGGCGGCAGCAGGCTGGTAAGATTTAGGCTGGGGAGGGCCTAAACCAATGGCTCTTCCCACCCTGGTGTTACCAGGCTGCTGTCGTTTGGTTTTTAACCCGGCTGGTTATAAAAATAGGGGGGACCCTATGCGTTTTTTTTAAATTATTTATTTATTTAAAAAAAACGCGTAGGGTCCCCCCTATTTTTATAACCAGCCGGCACCCGGCTCTTCCCAGTACCCCTGGTGGCATTGGGTACTGGGGTAATAATGGGGGGTTAGTGTTAGCCATTTTATACCGGCTAACACTAGGCCCCAACTTAGTAATGGATTCCGTCTATTAGACGGCTTCCACTACTAAGTCTATAAAGTAAAGAAATAAAGACAAGACACAAGTTAAATTTTTTTTTTATTCAAATAAAAACACCCCCACACCCCTCATTGACCATTTTATTAAAAAAAAACATTAAAAAAACGCTGGTTATCGACGTAGTCCACGGAATCCGACGTAATCCACAGGATACCGATATCTGAAAAACAAAAAGGGAGAAACACACAAAAAACACACAAACAGGAGCACAACACCCATCATTGTGAGCGGTGTTGTGCTCCTTACAGTATGCAGCATCTTTACAGATCGCTGCTTACAGTCTGGCCCCCAAGGGGTTAAGGGAGGATGTCTTGCATCCCCCTTAACCCCTTGGGGGCCAGACTGATGTCAGACTGCACCCATCCCAGCAAGGAAGGGGTTAACTGACCCCCCCTTCCTTGCTGGGAGGGGTGCAGTGCTGGGGAGGGGGTGGGGAGAGCTCTATACTCACCCCGATGTTGTTTCTTCGCTGGTCCGCAGCACAATGAAGTCACTGTGTTGCGGACTGGCTCTTTATATGTGCGCTCAGCCGATCAGCCAATCAGCTGAGCGCACATATAATTCTAAATGTTTCTTCTAATAATGCTATTGTGATAACATAATTAGAAGAAACATTTGATGTTTTCATTAAAATAAAGTGTTGATTAGTACAGAAAGCTCTATTACCGGCAACATGAATTAACGGCTTATGGAGCTTCCTGTACTAATTAATATTTAATTAATAAAACACATTTTCGAGGAAATAAATTCAGTTTCGTTGTTCAATAATTTAATTCTAACAAATCCATCATTGTGCAATTAAATATACTGTCAAAAAATAAATATATATATAAATATACATTTATTTATATATCTATTTATTTTAACAGTATATTTAATTGCACAATGATGGATTCGTTAGAATTAAATTATTGACCAACGAAAGGGACTTTATTACAAAGAAAATGTGTTTTATTAATTTAATATATTAACTATTAGAGGCATCGGCATTCGGCATCATTGCCAGCTATTTTTAAAGTACTCCGTACGGAGCGCCTGTCAATCCACGGCCGCATTTCCAGCCGCAAACAATGGTCTTGTTCATTTTTTACGGGTCCGTTTACGATAGGGCCGTAGATTCATACATAGTGTGCACTGTGCAGCCGCATATCCTATACTTTCCAGCGTACGCATGAACCACCAAAAATACCGCCGCACAATTACAACCGCAAATACAGCCGCACAGTTACATAGTGTGAACCTAGCCGTATACTGTATCTGTTTTTTCTTTTCATAAAAAAAATCTTGAAAATAAACAATTTATAAAAAAAAAAAAAAACTGTACAAAACAGTAAAATAATACAAAGAGGCCGATATCTACATTGTCCCTGAGACCATCAGGGCCCTGGGCTCCTTTCCATAGGATCCATCTGTTTGTTACAATGCCCTGCTGTAGGACTGGTGTAGGGCTGGTGTAGGACTGAACCTGGTGGCTCCTATACCTGATCTAATAGAGTAATAGTTCTCCGATTCTAATGCAGAGGTTTTATTTGTATTGTGACACCATTCAGCATTAGAGAAGTACACTTATGGTTACACCAATTACCACATTTGTGGTTTCCTTTTAAATCATTGTGTAACCATGTCTGGTTCCCTTGGGGTTTACATTTGAACCTACTATTGAGGAATAAATCTCTTAGACCAGTACTACGTCTGAAAGTAACAAAAAGTTTACTTACATGCAATATCATCCTCCAATAAATACCAATATTCGGAAATGGCCATAGGAATTTCAGTAGCCATGCGGAAGAGTTTGAAGGAAAAATCAGACCCCCCCCCCCTTAATTTGACCCTTTCTTATGTGTATTCGCTCTAGTCAGTGAGGCTGCATTCACACTGAGTTTTTGCAGTCTATTTAACGTAAAAAAATAAAAAAAGGGTGCAATTGAGTGCTATCCATTTCAATCTCTTTTCCCATTCACTTCCATTATAAAGAAAAGAGGGATCAAAACGGATGCTTCCCCCCCCCCCCCAGTTTTTTTAGCGTACACAAAAATGGGGTTCTGTGTGCATTAAAAGTAACAATTTAAAAAAGGATACATTAAACGGACTGCAAAAACGCAGTGTAAACCCCGCCTAACGTGCAATGATCTTTATTTGTAGGGTTTTGTATAGCTTTATTTAGGAGGTTTTCTGGACATGATGACACTTAAAAGTCAGACCGACTTTGTTTTACCTTCCACCTCGGCGCCGTTCCAGTGCAGTAAGTCGTTTGCTCAATGGTCCAGCAAGACCCTTAGGAGCACTGCCTGCCCCCATATAGACAATCTGGGCCACCCTGGGCGGCCTACTCCCTTGATTATCGTTAGAAAGGGGTAGGCTGGCCGGGGGACGGATCCGCGCTATGGGGGCAGGCAGTGCTCCTAACAGGTGCCCCAGTGTTCCTAACGGTCTTACTGGACTAATGAGCAAACTAATTGTACCAGAACAGCACAAAGGATGAAGGTAAGACACAAACCTTCATCCTTGGTGTCTCCTGCCCAAGATTAGTCTAACCTGCTGATAGTTCCATTTAAACTTCTACGTAAGGTAAAAAGTGCTCTCTCTTTACTATACTTTATATCTTTGCTGGTACAAATGATCAAACATGATGCGAAGACAAACTGAATGGGTTGGTCCACATTCAGCAGATTATCACTCCATCTAATAAAGAAAACGATCAGCCGAAAAAACAATCATCAGCTGTTCGTTGTCTTTCAACCTGCTGGAACTTCTGAGCCAGTCTCTGAAGTGACGGACCTCTCGGCCAATTACTGACCAATAGTCGAGCAATGTAATAGGCTCTGTAAGCAGATCGGTGCTTGTTTAGCCGGACTATCGGGCTAGGCATCAGTACATGTAATATAGGCCTAAGGCAATGAGTTGAGTCAACCACTCTCTTCGGACATTGGTGGAGCTCGGAGCTTACACATCACCATTGATATGATGGTCATTGATGGTACTCGGGAGACTATTTAAAACTTGGCCATGGCAACATCTGCAACTATCGAAATTTGGTAAGTTTACCTTAGCTAAATCTACATTAACATAGTAACATAGCATTAGAACTCACCAAGAACTTGAATCAATTGTATCAGACTTTCTATCTTCATAGTATTGGTCAATAAAACTTCACAAAAATAATCTCCAGAATCCTTAGGCTGAACAGACTGGATTTCATATGTATTCAATGACCCAAAGTCCTGGACCTTCTCTCCATCTCTGTAGAAAGCAAACTTCAGATCTGTATTGGATCTATAGGAACTGAGACTTGTGTCACACGTCAAGACCATATGATCCCCCTCTCGCACCGGCTCTGGCTTTATGGTTAATAGTGGATGAGGCACCATCTCTGGAAAGGAACAAGGAAGGAAAATGGCCAATCTATTCAATTATCTTACATTATATCATATAAATCTTTGATTTGGGTATGTTTTCTAGGTAAAGTACTGTAACTTACTGTAGTTAGATTGTAACAGAGTGCATATCAGTGAATGTCTCAGGCTACAAGCATGGTGACCTAAGTGGTGGAGGCCGAACAATGAGCCAGATGATCTTCATCAAACTTTATACAAAGACATCTAAAATTGAACTTGTTGTTAGTGGACAACTTTCCATTTAACCTTTTAAAGGGGTTATCCAGGATTATAAAAAAAAAAAAACAGCTACTCTCTTACTGAACCAGCATCACCCCATGTCCTCAGGTTGTGTGTAGTATCACAGTTTAGCTCCATTCACTTCAATGGAAATGAGCTGCAGAACCTACACCAAAACTGAGGACAGGAGAGGTGCTGTTTCTAGAAGAAAACGGACATGTTTTTCTAAGCCTGGACAACCTCTTTAAAGGAAGCTTCTGTAGAGACCAGGCGCTATTTTTTCTTTTTGGCTTCACTGAATATTTTTAAGTTCATCGCTTTGGAATATTCGTCAGCCCCATAAAACAACGGAAGGAGAACTGGATGCACACATGTGGCCGCACCATTCATTCTTGAGAGATTTGTGCCACTATTCTCTTCATTGGTGCCGTCAGATCCCTATTGGTCAGTGGATAGGAGAAAGTATGCCCAGAAAGGAATGGCCCTTTAAAAGGGGAACTATCAGAAGGTTAGATGAATGTAACCTGCTGATATGTCCCTACGGAGAAGCCGAGGAAGAAGCTATGTCTCTTGCCTTCCTCCTTGGCGCAGTTCCTGTGCAGTTAGTAGTCTATGGTCTAGTAAGACCGTTAGGAGCACAGCTACCCAAATAGCGTCGATCCAGCCGGCCCATTAGAAAGGAGATCGGCTGATCGGCGCTATGGGGATGGGCAGTGCTCCTAACAATCTCACCAGACCATGGAGCAAAGAGACATACCTTCATCCTCAGCATCCCCGGCTCTATAAGGGACTATTAGCAGGTTTAATTTGTTTTACCTGCTGATAGTTGCCCTTTAAGGACAAAGACAGTGTTAGAAATCTGACCTGTATCACTTTAAGTGGTTAAAACTTTGTGATGCTTTAACTTATCCAAGTGATTCAGATTTTTTTAGTGACTCATTGTACGGTACTATAAAACAAAATATTTTAACGATTTGAAACTTTACCTTGAACGTTGATAAATTTCATCTGACTGACTTTCCTCACAGTGTCGGCTCCTGAAACTTTACAGGAATAATTTCCAGAATTCTGAGACTGAGCAGCCGGAATCTCGTATGTATCAGAGGAATCGGATTCCTTCTCTCCGTCTCTGTAGAAAGCAAACTGTAGATCTGTAGCCGGTCTGTGTGAATTGACACTTGTGTTACACGTCAAGGCCATAAGGTTTTGGTTTATGTTAATCTTTGGATCAGTGAAGAGCTCTGAAAGGGAAATGTGTCAAAAATCAATGTAGACTTTTTAGGGTAAACCAGAATTCATAGGGAAACTAAAGCCAATAGTAAGGAGCCAATGAAGGTGAAGAAGTCGGAGAAGAACATGGAAGACAATAGGAGAGATTTATCAAATTGGTGTAAAGTAGATTTATCTTTGTTGCCCCTAGCAACCAATCAGATTCCACCTATCATTTATAAAATAATCTGTGAGGAATGAAAGGTGGAATCTGATTGGTTGCTAGGAGCAACTGAGACTATTCTACTTTACACCATGTTTGATAGATCTCCCCCATGATGTCTATCCATATATGTTGTGCTCTTTCTGTCTGGGCTCCATGCTGTTCTTGCTTTAAAAACAACAGAAGCCTGATTGACCCTATTATAATGAAACATCTTTGGTAGGAAATAAGATCCTGTTCGATTGCTGGGAGAACTATAGTAAAAAAAAAAAAAAAAAAAAAATAATAATAATAATCAGTTGGTGCTAGAAAGCTTTACTTCTATTAACAAATCTCAAGTCATACAGAATTTATCAGCTGCTGTATGTCCTGCAGGAAGTGGTGTATTATTTCCAGTCAGGAGAGGTTCTCTATGAGGATTTGCTGCTGCTCTGGACAGTTCCTAACATGCACAGAGGTGGCAGCAGAGAGCACTGTGTCAGACTGGAAAGAATATACACCACTTCCTGCAGGATATACAGCAGCTGAGAATTACTGGAAAATTTGAGATTTTGTAATAGAAGTAAATTACAAATCTGTATAACCACCAGTTGATTTGAAAGCCTTTTTTTCACTGGCGTAGTCCCTAAGGCAGGACCACACAACTATGCAATGTGGAAACCAAAGAAAAACCAACCAAACCAAAGCCATATTTGTTTTACTAGAGGGAAGATATTGAGGGAGATGCTTGGCATCTGATCTCACCTTGGACCGCGATGTGTTGCTCCTGACTGAGCTTCTTCACACCATTTGTTGTAGAAACCTCACACTTATAATTCCCGGAATCTCTCGGCTTTACAGGCTGCACTTTATATTCTGTAGATGAGCCGGGTTCCTGATCCGTCCTCCCGTCTCTGTAGAAGGTATACTGCAGTTCTGTAGTCGCTCTGTATGGGCTTAGAGTTACGTTACAGGTCAGGGTCATATTATCTCCTTCTACTACCGGATCTGGCTCCACCTTCATTTGTGGAATAGCGAAAAGCTCTAGAGGAAAGCAGAACATTAGTAATAACGTTAGGTAGAATCTTTAGGTCCAGTAAAATAACATGTAGTATACCAGAACATGGTTCCTGTGGCTGGGCTGAGGATGGCATCTGTCAACAAGTGTTATTATATATTTAACATGTTTTATGTGCAACTATTCTGTGTATTTCTCTATACCAGTAACTGGCAGGCAGAGATGGGTTACATGCTTACACTGCACACTACACAACAGCGCCATCTACTGACCTTAGTGGGAACTGCTCTAGGTAGTGTGGTAAGCTTGGAAGTTGCTAGAAGGGGGTGTGGTTATGCAGATAGGCCCCCTATATAAGGCTGGCTGTTGCAGAGCTTAGCTGAGACAAGTGAGACAAGAGAGACAAGCTGAGACAAGAGACAGGAGACAAGTGACCAGCTGTAGAGGGGATAACATCACCTCAGGAGATCACCACAGAGAGAGAAGCTGCTGAGGGGAACAAGGAGAAAGATCTTACACAGAGCAGCAAGAGAACAAAGAGCTGGAGGTGAGAGAAAGAGAGACCCTGAGAGACAGTTTGTCAGGTGCCCCCTCAGGAAAGGGCCAGCACATATACAGTCAGTGGGAATCCTAAAGACAGACACCCAGTGGAGAGACTTGGCTGTAGGAGGGAGCCGAGTTAACTTAGCCTCGGCACCCATCTTCCTGACATTCGGGGGGTAGGATTGACTAGGACCCCTGGATCCTCTGGGACCCGAAAGTTGTGGCCTAAGGCCCGGCCCAGTAACTTTGCAGGAAGCTCCCTGGCAGACAGGGAGGGGAGAAGCAGACTCAAGCACCATTGGGAGAAGTCCACAGGATCACAGTGCTCACCAGCGTCCCACACGTACTGGCAGACCAGGACCTAAGGCAGGTCGTCTCTCTTCACACCACCAGGCTCTCACAAGCACAGTAGCTCAGTCAAAGCCGCCAGTAGTCACCGCTGTATGCTAAAGGACTGTATAACACCTGCAAGTCTTACAGTAAAGGAGTTGTTGTTACACTGCCTCCCTCCTTGTCTCCCTGTTGTCTGGTCCACCTGCACCACACCACCATCAAGGGCCATATTACCAGGCAGCAGTGTTTTGGGGTTGGCCCCGGGGGAACTACAGGTCCACACCACCGACCACCTTACACACGGGTGCAGCCCCCCTACAGAAACCGCTGCAGCAGCCACAGTAGAGAGAGAGTGATACCAGGGAAGCGCCAGAGAGTCCCCCTGTACCTGCAGAAGCCCTCGTGCCCACCTATGACCGTGACAAAGTTCCAGCCATCCTGCAGGTATAGCACACTCTCCCCCTGCAGCCCTCAGTGCATCCCCTCACAGAGGAGCTCAGCGCCACGCTACCAGGAGAGACTACCAACACCATCATCCTCTCCTCACTCCCCTCACTCTCTTCCCATTACCCCGGCTCGCTGCAAGTTCTCTTTTGGCGTCACGAACAGGATAGGCTGTGTGCCTGTCACAAAGTACCAACACCTCAGCTGTGAGAAAACTGCCCTCAAGTGTGTGCTAACCGCAAAAGAGGGGGAACCCTGTATCCACAGAGACTTTAACTGTATGCTGCTTGTGAGAAAAGACTGCTAAAGTGTGTCTGCTACTGTTTTACTGAACTGTTTCGCCTGAGAGAAACTTTGCTTAAAAGAGGGGGAAGATGGAACCCATATCCCTGTGTGTGGATTTACAGATGTACAGCATGGACTTTGCTTTATTGAAAGAGACTTTACAAGCCACCATGTTTGTTTCACTGTGCCACTTTTACTGTGCTCTCAGAGACTTTGCCACTGTCCTAAAGAAGAAGGATTTGTTTGGTGCGTCACAGCCGCAGTGCACCGCCCCTCAAGGGGTTAACTACAGCTCCGCTGAAGCGCGGGAAAGAGTAAGTCCTGCCTCACCTCAGAGCAGCTACGCAGCACCACAACAGCAACGGTCGCCCGCCAAGTCTCCTAGAGGTCTGCACAGACAGCGCTTCCGGAGTCCACTGTGTGCCGCCATCTTGGGTGAGTCCGAGCCCCATAGGAAAAAGAGCGCCTTTGTCCCACACAGGAAGTGGGCGGAGCCTGGACCGCCCGGAAGAGGAGGGGGTTCAGTAGCGAGCAGCATGGCGAGCAAGCAGCAACCCGAGACCGGAGTTCCCGCATCCGCCATGTCCGCCAACCCGGACGGCATGCCTGAGCCGCAGCCTGCCCCACACTCCTCGGAGCAGGTCTGCATTAGTATGCCTCCGGATGCAACGCTCGAGACAACAGACTCAAATGAGGCAGGGGCGCTAGAGGCTCCACAGTGCCAAGTTCCCGTCATCCCCTGGGAAGAAGGGGCCGCGATACAACCCCGGTTGATGGACGGTCGGCCACCGAGCCCGGAGGAATCCGTGATCCCCAAATGGTGCCTTGGGGACGAAGGCTGCCTGCAGCAGATCCTCACTGAGATCCGGGAAGCCAACACAGTCCAGGGGACCCAGCCCCGACAGCGGCCAAGCACCGACACCGACCAAAAGTATCGGCAGTTCTACCAAGAGAGAGTGGACCGAGAGCGGGAGATCCGCCAGAGGCTGAAGGAGCCCACTGAGAAGGACGCACGCCCCTTACGGCTGCAAGGGACTGTCCGTGAGTTCAGCCGGGACCGGGGGTATGGGTTTATTGAGGACAACCACGGGCCCAAGTGGTATTTTGTAAACCGGGCTTCGGTGAAACGCCCTGACCTGCCGGAATACTTGCACTCCCTGTTCCCAGGAGAACAGGTGGAGTTTACCCCCATGCTGGGACCCCGAGGGTGGTGGGCAGCGGGTGTCACCAGGGTACCGCCCCCACCTTATAGCGGTTTGGATGAGGACTGGTCAGAAGACCCGCACAGACCCTCCGTAGCCCTCCGTGAGACCCCAGAGGGCCTTTGTCTGTTGCCGTTACCGCCCCCGGGCTCTGCTGAGAGTGCTCCCAGCTCCAAAATGGCTGAACCAGCGCCTTCTCCCCCTTCAGCCCCAGCAATAGCTGCAGAAGCGGCTCCGCCTGATCCGGTCCCCACTGTCACAGCTCCAGCGGTACCCACCGTCACCCTAGAGGTACCAACTGCACCCACAGAGGCCACCCTGGTGGTTGCACAGCCTGTGACCACCGCAACCTGGTCCACAAGCCCTCCGGGTGTCCGGGACGTCGCCACCACCACCATTGTGGAGGCGAACGCCACCTGGCATATGCACTTAGCGCCAGGAGTGAAGGTGCTCAGTGGTCCCAGCACATCCACCGGAGAGGAGAAAGCAGTGCCTGCAGGGGTCTCGGCCGAGTCCTCCATCCCCACACCATCAGGAGTAGCAGCAGCACAGCTACCAGCGTTTCCGCCACTCCCACCAGGTGAAGAGCGACCACCCTTATCCAGCGCTAAGGGCAGAGCCGCCATCTTGGCTCTCTACAAGTTGCAGCAGCGCTGAGTTCGTCTGAGGTACTGTTTGACCTATTGTTGGCAGGAATGCCCAAGTTCACCTCAGGGACTACTACAAGGAGTTAACTGTTTATTGCAACGTTTAAGTGCTATGTGCCTGGCATCTGCCATGATCTGAAGTATGCTTTTATAAAGTTTTTTGTGTGCTGCAACATTCACGTGAAGTGCCTGGTTCTTAAACCATGTAATGTGGTCATTCCAAAGTTTTGCATTAAAGTGCTCTTGTTTTGGGGGGGTTATGTTTTTGTTGGGGTTTAGTGTGTTAAAAAGACACACATATGCCATGGACTGCCCACTCCAGTGTTCCACTTTAACTCAGAGACTCTAATGGACGCTACCCAGGTCATGTGCCAAAGAGTTTGTTTGCACTATTACACTGTTATTGCAGCCATGTGTATTGCTTGTCTAAAGAACCACTCTAATATGGACGCTGTGCTAAGTGCCAATAGAGAGACTTTAAGAGTTCCCTGTTGGGCAGGAGCCCACTATGTTTACAAAATTGTTTGCACTATATTTGCCTATGTGCCTAACCAAACTTTTACACTTTTATACAGGTATGGTGCCTATTATTTGTGTTTCCAGCTTTCATCCTCGCCCCAGCCCGTCGCCGAGGCCGGCTTATTTTTAGAGGGGGAATTATGTAGTATACCAGAACATGGTTCCTGTGGCTGGGCTGAGGATGGCATCTGTCAACAAGTGTTATTATATATTTAACATGTTTTATGTGCAACTATTCTGTGTATTTCTCTATACCAGTAACTGGCAGGCAGAGATGGGTTACATGCTTACACTGCACACTACACAACAGCGCCATCTACTGACCTTAGTGGGAACTGCTCTAGGTAGTGTGGTAAGCTTGGAAGTTGCTAGAAGGGGGTGTGGTTATGCAGATAGGCCCCCTATATAAGGCTGGCTGTTGCAGAGCTTAGCTGAGACAAGTGAGACAAGAGAGACAAGCTGAGACAAGAGACAGGAGACAAGTGACCAGCTGTAGAGGGGATAACATCACCTCAGGAGATCACCACAGAGAGAGAAGCTGCTGAGGGGAACAAGGAGAAAGATCTTACACAGAGCAGCAAGAGAACAAAGAGCTGGAGGTGAGAGAAAGAGAGACCCTGAGAGACAGTTTGTCAGGTGCCCCCTCAGGAAAGGGCCAGCACATATACAGTCAGTGGGAATCCTAAAGACAGACACCCAGTGGAGAGACTTGGCTGTAAGGGGAGCCGAGTTAACTTAGCCTCGGCACCCATCTTCCTGACATTCGGGGGGTAGGATTGACTAGGACCCCTGGATCCTCTGGGACCCGAAAGTTGTGGCCTAAGGCCCGGCCCAGTAACTTTGCAGGAAGCTCCCTGGCAGACAGGGAGGGGAGAAGCAGACTCAAGCACCATTGGGAGAAGTCCACAGGATCACAGTGCTCACCAGCGTCCCACACGTACTGGCAGACCAGGACCTAAGGCAGGTCGTCTCTCTTCACACCACCAGGCTCTCACAAGCACAGTAGCTCAGTCAAAGCCGCCAGTAGTCACCGCTGTATGCTAAAGGACTGTATAACACCTGCAAGTCTTACAGTAAAGGAGTTGTTGTTACACTGCCTCCCTCCTTGTCTCCCTGTTGTCTGGTCCACCTGCACCACACCACCATCAAGGGCCATATTACCAGGCAGCAGTGTTTTGGGGTTGGCCCCGGGGGAACTACAGGTCCACACCACCGACCACCTTACACACGGGTGCAGCCCCCCTACAGAAACCGCTGCAGCAGCCACAGTAGAGAGAGAGTGATACCAGGGAAGCGCCAGAGAGTCCCCCTGTACCTGCAGAAGCCCTCGTGCCCACCTATGACCGTGACAAAGTTCCAGCCATCCTGCAGGTATAGCACACTCTCCCCCTGCAGCCCTCAGTGCATCCCCTCACAGAGGAGCTCAGCGCCACGCTACCAGGAGAGACTACCAACACCATCATCCTCTCCTCACTCCCCTCACTCTCTTCCCATTACCCCGGCTCGCTGCAAACACAGTAAATAGAAATAGAGAAAAAAAAACCCACAGAGACCTATAACTGGTATCCATGAGAATTCAGTAGAACAGCTTTTGGGTTCAACACACAACACGGTTTTGAACCATCAATGTCCCCTTTTTTGCATTTACATGAAATACAATGTGAAAGAACA
The DNA here is from genome assembly GCF_027789765.1 of Dendropsophus ebraccatus. Classification (NCBI taxonomy): domain Eukaryota; kingdom Metazoa; phylum Chordata; class Amphibia; order Anura; family Hylidae; genus Dendropsophus; species Dendropsophus ebraccatus. The sequence goes on along the minus strand of NC_091466.1, from coordinate 12,997,702 downwards.
TACAAGTTAGAAGAATTGGTGAAGTGGGAGGATTCTGAGAGGTGAATATACTGCAAGTATTCTATATGAAGAAATTTAATGTATAGTCACTAGAGATGAGCGAACCTCGAGCATGTCCGAGTCCATCCGAACCCGAACTTTCGGCATTTGATTAGCGGTGGCTGCTGAACTTAGATAAAGCCCTAAGGCTATGTGGAAATCATGGAAGTAGTCATTGGCTGTATCCATGTTTTCCAGACAGCCTCAGAGCTTTATCTAACTTCAGCAGCTGCCACTAATCATATGCCGATCGTTCGGGTTCGGCCCGAACCCGGTTCGCTCATCTCTAATAGTCACATTATGGTTTCACTTAGTTTCAATATACCAGTTACCTGGACATGGATATATTTAGGATCAGGTTACCATCAAGCATGCGCAGTAGACTACTACAGTGTCAAATCTCATAGCCTGAGGTTATAGAAGAACCAACCATAAAGTGGCTAGATCACATGTGGGCATAGAAAAGTATAGTTAAAGAACATTCTGTTAACCAAATAAATGCCTTATATCTAGTAATGTTTATTCGTAAAATGTTAAAGCGAATTTGAATCCACCACCCCACCCCACCAAACCACTAGTACCATTCATTTCATGAGAGTAAATCCTTACCGGTCGTGTCTTTTAAAATGTGTCCGGTGCCTTGGTTAGAACAAAAAAATTATCTTTCAATCTACAGCACTGTTTTATACTGGTGTGGCCGAGAGTGTCTGTGCCCCAGGTCTGAAACACCTCTCCTTTTTTGATCCCCACCCGCATCATTAGGAAAGCCCCCAGGCAGGATTTCTATTTATGACTATGGCACATGTGCACTGTTTAGACAAGTGATGAACAGTAATTCTTCCAGGGGGTATTCCTAATGAAGAAGAAGATGGGGAAAAAAAAGGAGAGGTGTCACAGACCTGGGGAACAGACACTCTAGGCCATGCCCTGGTGTCTAACTGGTCATTTGTGAAGGAGCTGGAGTTGGAGTTGGACCCTGATAAAATTCAGGAGTTGGAGTCGAAGCTGAGGCTTACCTGACTGTAATTCCACTTACAACCTTGGGACAGGGGTGTTACTGTTTTTCATAGAAACTATAACAGATGACACTGGGGACATGGGTTCCGATTTGACCATGGTAACATCTGCAACTGTGGAGTTTACGTGAAGTTTCTTCTGCATTATCTAGTCTATGTTGGGGTTTGTATTTACCTTGAATGTTCATATATTTCTTCTGACTGCCTTTCTTTACAGTATTGGCTGCCGAAACTTCACAGGAATAATCTCCAGAATTCACAACCTGAACAGACTGGATTTCATATGTATTAGATGAATTATATTCCTGGACTTTTTCTCCGTCTCTGTAGAAAACAAACTTCAGATCTGTAGTTGGTCTTTGTGAATTGAGGATTGTGTTACACGTCAAGATCATGTGATCACCCTCTACCACTGGGTTTGACTTTATAATGATGTTCGGGTGAAAGAAGAGCTCTGAAAGGGAAAGTTAAAAAAAGTAAAGAAAAAAATGAATTTGGTCATTTTAGGTTAAATTAGAATTCACCAAAAATATTGAGCCAATAAGGAGCCAACAGAGTAGAGGTTAAAGGAGAGTAATAGGAGAAGAACATAGATGACAAGAGGGCTTAGTCCGTCAGTGATTGGCTTAGTGGGTTGTCCCTCCCCAGACAAAAGTGCTCGCTCAGCCAATCCCTTACTGACTGTGACTGGACAGCGTCGCCGCCAGTGATTGGTTGAGTGATTGATCACTCTCGACTCAGTCAGGAAGTTGAGGCGGCTGCGATCAGTGGGGGACACAGAGTGATCGCGGACAGTTAAGTATTGATGAGCGAACAAGCTGAACCTCTCTAAAACAGCTAAACTCCTACAATTGTTTAGCTATTTTACTGCAGTTTGTTTAAAGTGTCACTCTCATTACAAAAACTTTTGACATGTCATAAAGACGTGTCAAAATTTTGATCGGTCTGAGTCTACAGACCTGTTCTGATTAAGCTAGGAGAAGACATGTATGGCGTCCACTCTTTTTTCCAATGAAACTAGCTCCATGCCTCTATGAATGCAAAAAAATGTAAACTTGCATTTATACCATACCCAATTTTACCATGAACAAAGATACTGTATGAGAAATAGTCGAAAGAGATGGGTGATGGTTTTCCCCTTACCTTGTACTAGGATATATTGTTCTCTGCTGAGCTTCTTCACACCATTTGTTGTGGAAACCTCACACTTATAATACCCAGAATCTCCCTGCTTTACATGCTGAACTGTATAACGTTTAGATAAATTGGGTCCCTGGGCCTGCCTCCCATCTTTGTAGAAGGTATACCGCAGTACTGTAGTCTTTCCATATTGGTTTAGATGTGCATTACATGTCAGGGTCATGGGATCTCCTTCTACAACCAGATGTGGATCCACCTTCATTCTTGGTGTACGGAAAAGCTCTAGAAGAAATCAGAAAGTTCTTGATAACATTGAGGTAGATTTTTCTTAATTGTAAAATTGTAATGGTGTGAATGTGAGTAAATATATCAGGCTACCAAGCATGTTAGCATAAGCAGCAGAGGCTATAGAGGGGCCCGGAGGGCCAATAAGAACGTTAGATTCTATTGCTGGAGGCAAGTGATTCCTAAGCCACTAGCTACACTCAGTGAATGGCCAACCTCATTTGATGGTGGTGCAGCCAATGGCGATTCATCTGGCAAAGACTGAAATGCTTATGTTTTGTAGGAGGACTGAGGACAGCATGGGATAGTCCAACCGTGTGGTATCAGTCGCTGCTGATACCTGCTCTGATCAGGAGATAAAGCAAGGGAGAGACCAATGCAGCCGACACATATATTCCCTGGTTGTACCTCTGATACTGTCTTTCAATGGAAATCTATGAGACTACTTTGACGGTAAAAGCAGGTGGGATGCCATGCTCTCTCCCCAATTATATCTCTTGACCCTAGCGAGTATCAGCAGTGAGACCTGGTGGGATCAATAACTTATGACAAAAACAGAAAAATGCAGCAGCAACCTGCAAGTGCTAGGAATTATCATATGTACCCCCCCCCCTTCCCCTCATGGTATTAAAAACTGTTCTAAAGATTTTTTTTTTAAATGAGGTTCTTAGCAACCCATTTAATCAAAAAGAGTGTACCATCTCACCATGTTAAGGTGACCTCAGAGAGATGGTTCCTAACACTACGCTAATACTAAGCCTACAAAACTGGACATAAAGGATCCAACTAAACTCTGTTTATAACACCCACAGGAGATGGTCTGAGCACTCCAATACCACCAGTCCCACTATGCAGGTTGCATGCTGCTGTGGCTAATATACAGACAAAAACAAATGCAACAGCAACCTACAAGTGCCAGTTAATAAAACACAAGTGATAGCACTGGAGACATGGGCTCAGATTACATCATGGTATCATCTATAATTATAATTTCTTTTTCTATTATCTATTTTTTGGGTATTTGCAGTTACCCTGAACTCAGGTATAGCAGTGGGGGGAGCGAGGAAGGTAAGCATATGTTGTTCTATGTTTTTCACCAGGCTGAGCATATTTTTCAATCAAAACGTACAAAAACACTGGAGGATAAAAAGCACAAGACAAGGAGAACTCTGCTTCACTGCTCTGATAACCCCTAACCTCTGTTTTCCGGCTGCTGCAATTAAGTAGGAAAATGTGTAAGTTCTATGCAGAGGTCAGGGGTCATCAGTGCAGGAACAGTAAAGCAAAGATCTCCTTGTCTTGTGCTTTTTAACTCTTTTTTTTTTTTTGTGTATTACAGCATGTAAAAGAATATTGGGTCACTTACAGACTGCAGTATATATGGGGTTATGTAGACGGTAATCTGCTACTGCATCTATGTATTTAGCCATAAGGCTCCTAATATCCCCTTATTGTTAAAAAGAGTGGACTGACAGAACAAGCAGCCATTGGCTCTCTGCTCTACCAGTCACTTTTATAGCTGCAGGCAGCCACAAGAGATTACATTTTTTGTCCACATCAAGGTGCTCTGCATTGTGCGTAGGGTGGGGATACAGTTTTTTTTTCTTGCTATGGGGCCCCATGAATCCTAGCTACGCCCCTGGACATATTGTTGGAGAAGGTTGATATCTGAACTCACCTTGGACCGTGATGTGCTTCTCCTGACTTTGCTTCCTTACCCCATTTGTTGTAGAAATCTCACACTTATAATTCCCAGAATCTTCCAGGTCAGTGCTCTGCACTTTATATTCTCTAGATGAACTGGGTCCCTGAACCGTCCTCCAGTCTCTGTAGAAGGTATACTGCAGATCTTTAGTCCTTATGTATGAGCGTAGACTCGTGTCACATGTCAGGGTCATGGGACCTCCTTCTACTACCGGGTAAGGATCCACCTGTATTTGTGGCACTGAGAAAATCTCTGGAGAAAATAATGGTTTTAAAAACACTGTGTGCAAAACGAGGCCAGGTGTAGGCGTAATAGAGTACATATTAGTGAAAGATTTAGACCATCAAGCATGTTGGCCTAAGTACTGCAGGCTATACAATAGGCCCGATTGTCCATAAGAACACGACAGAACTAACTACTTCCCTACCAGGGCCTGGTGTGGCATCTTTGAGAGATTGGGCTACACATAGTTTATAGGGGGTAGTGACAGGTCCTGATGGGTCATTCTTTTGTTATGTGTTGTGGATGGAGGTATAGCAGTCACATAGGTGGAACAGAAAGAAGAATCATTACTTTTCCAGAAACAATTAATAACCCTACTACTGTGCAGTAGAACATCCCACTTGTTGACTTAAAAAAGTCAGTCAATCTATAAATTCGGCAGCCGGCAGGGGGGGCAATTGAAAGTAAGAACTTGCCTCTCCCCGCCGTGCCTGTTGTGAGTTGCAGAATCGGCCTCGGGACCCCTGCTGGGCTCTGGGATCTCCAGCGCGTACACGGCCGATGGACTTGCCACTCAGTGGCTGGGGCGAGACGCTGAGCATTAAGACCCCCTTCTAGTGGGGGTCCTGAGGCCAGTCCCACCCCTCACCAGGGGCACAGGGAAAGGTACAGTAAATTCCCCCTGCTGCTGGCTGCCACATTTTAGAAATTGCTGGACTTTTCCTTTAACTCATTTAGCCAGTTGACTTGATATTGTGGGGAAGTTATTACATAGAATAAATGAGGATATATGGTGTATGTGGACCTTAAGATATGAAGATGTTGATGGTACAGAACAGAACAGTAAAGTAATTGGATTAGATTCCTCCTAAGTGGATTGGGGAGGATATTGGGGATCAGAAAAAAATTAAGGAAACTCACCTTGGATTTGTATATACTCCTCTTGACTTAATTTCTTCTTAGTATTGTCTCTTGCAGAAACCTCACAGTTGTAGGTTGCAGAATCATTCAGATGAGCCAACTGAAGTTCATATTGCTTAGATGAACTGGGTCCCTGAACCTTCTTCCCATCTTTGTAGAAGGTATACTGCAGTTCTGTAGTGCTTCTGGACCGGCTAAGGCTTGTGTCACATGTCAAGGTCATGCGGCCCCCCTCCAGTACTGAATGTGGGGTCACCCTCATTATTGGAGTAGAGAAAAGCTCTGGAGGAAATGACAAATTTGTTAACAACATAAAAAATTAAATCAACAAAAAAATTAGGCAGGGTAAGTACACATTGGAAAACTTTGATGGCGAGAAGGAGGTAATTTCCTTAAAGGGAAAATATCTGTGCTGCCAGTTTCCCGTTGCTGATCACATGGGCAGTGTCTATCTAATAGTAGATAGGAAGAGGAAGCCGGATGTGTGGACCCGCCCTGCACAGCTTAAGCCTGCCCCACTCTCCATCCATGCCTGAAACTACAGCATTGGAGCATTGGAATGAGAGTGGGGCAGATTGAGGGGAAAAAAAATACCTTATTGCTGGAGGTAAAGGATTTAAAGGAGAACAGATTGTTGAAGTAGACTCACTGGATGGTGCTCATCACAGATGCATTGGGTGCTGCCACCAGTGGGGTCCATATGCTCACTAAACCCCTTGTTACATTCCTTGAGGGGTGTAATTTCCATAATGGGGCCAGTTGTGGGGGGGTTCTCCTTTTTTGGCAGCACGGGGGCTTTGTAAACTCAACATGCCCTCTGACCTCCAATCTGGCCAAACAGAGCTTTCAAAATCCAAATGGCGCTTCTTCCCTTTGAAGGCTTTCCTTGCGTCCGCTTGGTATTTAACATCCACATGTGGGCTATTTCTGTACTTGTGGGGAATTGCTCTACATGTTTAGAGATTTTTTCTTTTTTAACCCCTTGTGAAAATGAAAAATTCAAGGCTAGACCAACTTTTTTTGTCTAAAAAAATTTGGAAAATTGTTGCTATGTTTTAAGTTTTCTATCGTCTTAATAAATTGAAATTAAGTTTAAAAAATGCTGGCAACATAAAGTAAACATATTGCTAATGTTATTTAGTATCTAATTTATGTGATATAGCTATTTTCCTTTTTCTATTTTCAAAGTTCATAAAATGAAATTTTTCACAATATTTTTTTTATTTTTCATAAGGATTCGCTATAAAGATCCACTCAAATTTACCAGTAATATAAAGTAGAATATGTCACGACAAAATAATCTCTAAATCATTAGGATATGTAAAAGCATCCCGAAGTTATTAATGAATTAAGTGAAACAGGTCAAATTCATAAAATTTGGCCTGGTCCACTGGGTCATTTTGGGCTTGGTCCTTAAGGGGTTAATTAGGTTCTTAGCAAACCATTTGATTAAACAGAGTGTATACCATCTCACCATATTAAGGTGACCTCAGAGAGATGGTTCCTAACATTGGGCTAATACTAAGCTTACAAAACTGGGCATAAAGGATCCAATAAACTCTGTTTACAACACCCACGGGAGATGGGCTGAGCACTGAGACAAAAACAGAAAAACGCAACAGAAACCTTCAAGTGCTAGGTAATCCTGCTCTCTCCTTCTCTGTTAATGAACCACCATATATAGAGGGTGAGGAGGAGGTACCGACATCTGAACTCACCTTGGACCGGGATGTGTTTCTCCTGACTTTGCTTCTTTATGCCATTTGTTGTAGAAATCTCACACTTATAATTCCCAGAATCTTCCAGGTCAGTGCTCTGCACTTTATATTCTCTAGATGAACCAGGCTCCTGAACCTTCCTCCCGTCTCTGCAGAAGGTATACTGCAGATCTTTAGTCCTTCTGTATGAGCTTAGACTTGTGTCACATGTCAGGGTCATGGGACCTCCTTCTACTACCGGGTAAGGATCCACTTGTATTTGTGGCGTTGAGAAAATCTCTGGAGAAAATAAAAATTTTAAAAACACTGTGTGCAAAATGAGGCCAGGTGTAAGCGTAATAGAGTACATATTAGTGAAAGATTCAGACCATCAATCATGTTAACCTAAGCACTGCAGGCTGTACAATAGGCCCGATTGTCCATCAGAACATGACAGAATTAACTACTTCCCTACCAGGGCATGGTAGGGCAGATTGAAATGCACTTAACTTAACCCTTTAAGGACCAGGCCAATTTTCTATTTTTTCCTCCTTGTGCTGAAAAGGTTATAGTAGTTGTACTTTTTCATCTTGAGACCCACATGAGCCCTTATTTTTGTGCCACTAATTGTACTTTGCAATGACATACTTAATTTTGCATAAAGTATGCTGCAAGTCCCAACACTCACCATGGGCACGGGAAGAGGTAAGTTTCTACTTGAAATCAATTTTTTCCCCTGCTGGCTGCAACATTTTAGAAATTGCTAGACTTTTCCTTTAACTCATTTAGCTAGTTGACTTGATATTGTGGGGAAGTTATCACATAAAATAAATGAGGATATATATTATATGGGGCAACAGAAACACAAACAAGCATATTCATTGAGGTAAATTGGCATATATACATTAAAGTAGGATATGTGGGACTAAAGGTCTCTGTACACTTTCAATTACTAACGGCCAAATGATTGTTTGTCCGTCACTTATCTCTTCCGTCTGGCCTCGGTCTTCCCCATACACAGGAACGTTTTGCACAGCAAAGCAATCCTGTGTTCTCTATGGGAAGTGGTTAGCTATCCCTCCGAGAACAAAGAGGTTGAACATTGATTTTCCATCATGCCTGACCCCTATCTCCACCACAATCGGGAGAGCCCCATAGACCTTATACCAACACCCGAACTGGCTGCAAGCAGTAGGTATGGCTGGCAAAACTATAAGGTGTATCTCAATCTATAAGGTGTATGTCAATCTCAAGAACAGTAAAGCAGTTGGATTAGATTCCTCCTAAGTGGATTGGGGAGGATATTGGGGATCAGAAAAAAATGAAGGAAACTCACCTTGGATTTGTATATACTCCTTTTGACTTAATTTCTTCTTAGTATTGTCTCTTGCAGAAACCTCACAGTTGTAGGTTGCAGAATCATTCAGATGAGCCAACTGAAGTTCATATTGCTTAGATGAACTGGGTCCCTGAACCTTCTTCCCATCTTTATAGAAGGTATACTGCAGTTCTGTAGTGCTTCTGGACTGGCTAAGGCTTGTGTCACATGTCAAGATCATGCGGTCCCCCTCCAGTACTGAATGTGGGGTCACCCTCATTATTGGAGTAGAGAAAAGCTCTGGAGGAAACGAGAAATTTATTAACAACATAAAAAATTAAATCAACAAAAAATTTGGCAGGGTAAGTACACATTGGAAAACTTTGATGGTGCGAAGGAGATATTTTTCTTAAAGGGAAATTATCTGTGCTGCCAGTTTCCCGGGGCCGATCACATGGGCGGTGCCTATCTAAAAGTAGGTAGGAAGAGGAAGCCGGATGTGTGGACTTTAAAGGGTTTATCAGATGATAGAAAAAAAGGGGGATACTCGCCCGATCCCCCTTCTCTTTCTTTTGATGGCCCCTGCTGATCAGCATTTTCTGTTCCCGTCCCATAAGAAAAGCATGCTTGGAAAATTACTATCTAGAGCAGTGACACCTCTCAGCCATTGATTGGATTGTGTTGAGCTGGAGACAAGAAAATACTGATAAGGGGGCACCATGGATGTCAAAGCGGCACTGGTGAGTAGAGTATCATTTATATACTGTGACTGCAAGTTGTGGCAACATCTTAATCACTAGAACAGGAAGTTGGAGACACTCACCTTGAATCTGGAAATATTCTTCTTGACTTATTTTCTTCAGACCATTTCTTGTGGAAACCTCACACTTATAATTTTCTGAATCACCCAAATGATTAAGAAAAAATTGATATTTCTTAGATGAACTGGGTCCCTTAACCTTCCTTCCGTCTCTGTAGAAGGTATACTGCAGGTCTATACTCTCTCTGATCGGGCTAAGGCTCGTGTCACATGTCAAAGTCACAAGATCCCCGTCCACTACTGGATATGGGGTCACCACCATCTTTGGAGTAGAAAAACGCTCTGGAAGAAACCAGAAAGTTTTTAATAACTTTGGGAGGTAAATTAGATTAATAGTAATATAAAATAGTGGATATATGAAATGAATATTAGAATTTAGAAAACCTTGATGGGTTAATGGAGACAAGTATGATGTATGATGATGGAACCTATTCAACCCTAATGGTCTAAGCAGTGGGGATGTATAAAGGGCCACATTGCATATAACAACATAAAAGCAAAAATGTCTTCTCTGTTGGGACATGAGTATGGATTATCTGGAAAAAAAACAAATCCTGTATAAAACAGCAATAGGTATGGATGCATTGTTGTACCTAACAAGATTGACTGTGGGCCAAGCTTGGAAGTGGACTCTAAGGGCCACATGTATCATCCTGCGAACGGATGATTTTCGGCGGAAAGTACCGATTTGCGTATTTTTTTTATACGCAAATGGCCGATTTGCGAATAAAATATTCGCAAATCTGCACTTTCCAACGAGTACGCCAGGGGGGCGGAAAGGGGGCGTGTAGTGGGCGGAACAGAGGGCGCGCGATTTACCATCCGTTCCGCCCAAATATACGCCGAAAACCTACTCCAGTCCTCAGCTGGCGTAGGTTTTCGGCGATGCGCACCGGCGCGCACGGGATTTATGTAGAGGCAGTCGGCCTCTACATAAATCTCATAAGCGCCGGAGCTGCGGGGGCATTTTTAAGTCCGGCGTAAAAAACGCCGGACTTAATAAATGCCCCCCTAAGTATCTTCCAGTTTTTAACCCTTTATTCCACTCCAGGATGGGGAAGCTTGATGTATTTGCTAGAGAATACCAAGTTGCTACCAGTTCAAGCCAATGGACCAGGTGACACCAGTGCAAATAATGTAGGCATCAGGCATAGGTGATATAATGGTCCAGGCATGGGTTGTGGAATCTCAGATTCAGGGTTAGCAATTCTGGTCATACACATCAGAATTTTATGGTAAAAAAGGGTCAGACAGAGAGAGAGAGAGAGAGAGAGAGAGAGAGAGAGAGTTGGGAGGTCAGCAAACATCACCTGTGTTATGCGTGTAATGCCTAACATGGCACAATATACAGCTTTATGCATTTTTCATAAAGGTAAGTACTTTATGGTGCACATGTAGTAAACTAGTGATACTTTATCCTTGCTGCCAGCTGCCGATGGCTATGGAGTCTCCCGGTAGAAGCAGAAAGTTCTTGGTTTGTAGAAGGCCAAATTGTGGTGTAGTGTATGCCATATAAAGCTTTAATTCCTTCCTCATGAGATTAAATAGAGACAACGCTGGGGGGGTAACCTTTACGTGGCTTACTCGTTTCCTTTTCATTACAAGTCATGTGACTTTTCATCATGTGATTCCAGGATTTCTATTAAAGTATTGGGGGAAAAATATGCCAATTTGCACATATCGAACCGGTGTAAGGTAGAATTGTCTTAGTTGCCCCTAGCAACCGATCAGATTCCTACTTTCATTTTTCAAAGAATCTGTAAGGAATGAAAAGTGGAATCTGATTGGTTGCTAAAGGCAACAAGACAATTCTACTTTACACCAGTTTGATAAATCTCCCCCAAGGCGCTTGGTATGTTGTGGCACACATGTACTATAGAGATAAACTATAGAAGTACAAAGCGAACAGGTGCAGGGCACTATAGTTAGGCATGGGTGGGAAGTATGAAGATTAGGTAGGTCATTCTATGTTTATTCTCACCTTGAATCTGGATATAATTCTCCTGGCTGGACTTCCTCACACCATTGATTAATGATACCTCACACATATAAGTCCCAGAATCACTCAGATGAGCCACTTCACGTTCATATTTCTCAGATAATCCTGGTCCCTTAATCCTTCCCTCATTTCTATAGAAGGTGAACTGTAATTCCGTATCCCTTCTGTATGGGCTTGTGTCACATGACAGGGTCATATAATCTCCTTCTACTACCGGATATGGGGTCACCTTCAATTCCAATGTAGAGATAAGCTCTAATGGAAACAAAAACAAAAATAAGAGAATCTTCTTTACATTTTTTTAATTTATTTTTATTTTTATAACACCAATAGGAATAGAGGCAGGTTAATGAAGATTAGAGGGGGTGACAAATAGAGGCAGGATGACATGAAGCATGACAGTGGCTATGGGCATTGTAAGGTTAACACTGGTCTCACCAGGAAGTCATGAATTAGTTAAGGATTTCAGATAGTTAAAGGGGTATTCCGGTTAGGTAACATAACCACCCCTTCTCCTGGAGCCTAGCATTTCCTTCCATACATGTTATTATCTATTCAGTCTCCTTCCTCCAGTTCTGAGCTGCTGTTTTCTGCTGAAGACACAAAAATCTGTGCTTAAGCTGTTCTCTCTGTCTCCGCTCTGATCTCCCCCTCTCTTCCATGATGGCTCATGTAAACCTTGTCCCTGGCCGGCTGTCTCTACACTCTGTAATGCCTGGCAGGAATACCCCTTTAACATGGCACATGGAAATAATCTGATGCAGTAACAAGGGACTCTTGAGAAAGTGAATGAATACATCCACACTGTAGTAAAGCTTGGATAGGAAATACAGAGTATGTTATTCATTTGGTGTTTGATCTTACCCTCAATCTGGATGTATTTCGCCTGACTTGCCTTTCTCACACCAATTTTTAATGAAACCTCACACATATAAGTCCCAGAATCACTCGGGCGAGCCACTCCAAGTTCATATGTGTCAAAAAATCCTGGTCCTTGAATTCTTCTCCCATCTCTATAAAAGGTGAACTGCAATTCTAGATGCCTTCTGTATCGGCTTAGACTTGTGTCACATGACAGGGTCATGTAATCTCCTTCTTCTATCAGATGGGGAGTCACCACCAATTCTGGTGTAGAGAAAAGCTCTAATGGAAACAAAAAAAATCATTAAAGACGCTCTTTTGTTTTCTTATTAACATTTCTTATTACTATTATTTACTGTTGTAAGAAAAAAAAATCTCAAAATAAGTTTAACCCCTCATTGCCTAAAAGAAAATCTTTTTCATAATTGCATTCTAAGATGTATAGTTTTTTTGTTTTTTTTAATCAGTATTTTGTTTTTTAGCGGGCCAAGTTCTACTTTTTAATTGCACTATATGGGGCTCATATAACTTACTGGTTGAAATGTATTAATTTTTAGGGAGACAATAAAAAATAATTTTGTTTTAGTATGATTACAGCAATTCCTCGAAAAAATTCCAAACAATTTTTTTTTTACTAGTTTGGCACAATGAAAACTTCCTTTTAGGTGGGTTCACACATAGTAAAGTAGACTGTCATTCCCGGCGCTTTAGTAGGTTTGCATAGTCACAGCAGAATTTCATCCCACTGTGAGTATGTAAACGTCCCCCCCCCCCCTCGATCTCCTGCGGCCCGGTGAATACATTACCGGCCCATGCTCCAGCCTGCTTCTGTAGCTCCTAGTATCCTGACACCCCGCTCAGACAATCAGTGGCTGCAGCGAGACAGCGAGACGAATCTGACCTGGTGATATGTCCCTATTGCACAGGAGGCGCCAAGAAGGAGGGTATGTGTCTTATCTCCCTCCTCAGCACTGTTCCAGCGCAGTTAATAGTTTGCTCCATAGTCTAGTGAAACCGTTAAGGGCACCGAGCCACCCGTTAAGAGCAATGCCCCTCTCCATAGCGCTGATCCGCCCCCGATCGACCCGCCCCTTTCTAATCATAATATGGGGGCGGGCAGTGCTTAACAGTCTCAACAGACTGTGGAGCAAACAACTAAGTGCAGAGAATGGTGCAGAGGAGGAAAGTAAAAGACATACCTTCCTCCTCTGCGTCTCCTGTGCAGTAGGGACATATCACCAGGTTAGATTCGTTAATGACCACATTACCTGGTCACAGTAGTGACACACATGGATGGTGCTAGAATAAAACAGGTGACAATAATCAACTAATGATGGTAAGTGCGCATTACATGAGCAGAAAAAAAAGAAAAGTTGCCCAGATATGTCCAAAGTTTAGTCATGAGAATATGTTTTATCATAATTCTTAGCTGGGTGAAGTGCATTATGATCTAGGAAACACATCACTTTAGTCAGGTTCCAGCCAAGGAGTTAAAGAAGTCTGGCCTCAGCTATATTCTCACAGGTGGCAGAGGCAGGAGAGAGAAACTAATTGAAGCCTTGCTTACCTCTCCCCACGAAGAGCCATGTGATAAGTCCTGGAACCCCCTGCCGGAAGGCATTTTCCCCTGAGTTGTGGTGACGCCATGACTTTGGGGAAAATGCCTGCCCCAGCTGATGTACAGCCCGCTAAGCCAATCTGGCAGGGGTCCTGGAGTGGCGAGCCGGCACTGAAGAAGTACGAGGTGATGTTAGTTATTACCCTTTTTCCCCCCATGCCCCTGCCCTTTAAAAAAAAAAACAAACAAAAAAAAAACAGAGGTTGGACTTCTTTAAGTACGCTGCTTGGTGTACTTAAGTGTGCTTAACTTGACCATAGCTCAGTAGGTCTCAGGACTGAATTCCAATGCAACTGTAACTTTTGACATGTCTACTCAACCTGTCAAATAAAAAGCAAAGTAACAGTTTAAACATACAGTACCAATATTGTTATCTCTCAGCTCTTATGATTTTATGTATGTGCCGTTTTAACATAATAAAGTAATCTTACCTCCCCGACTCAAGTGCTGCCGACGCAATCACCACCTTAATCCTGCCTTTCCATCCTATACATCACGGCACATTGCAGGCCCGCCCAGCCAATAATCGGCTGCAGCAAAGTACCGCCTCAGTCGCTGATTGGCTGGACAGGCCTGTAACATCACGGCCCCAGCATCTGGAAGCAGATGAACAGGGGATGGAGGGGCAGGATTATGGTGGCGATTGTGGCGTCGACACTCGAGTCGGGGAGGTAAGATTACTTTATTATGTAAGAACAGCCCATGCCTGGCCATATTGTAAAAAAAAAAAAACCTTACCCGTTATACCTCTTCAAATAAAACTGTTTTTGGAAATCATATTGTTCGGATTGGCATATAACTTAAATTAGGTGTCTACTACATTTGGAATCACCAATGGATCCAATGTGATTTGAGCTGAAAGTTGAGGCTGATGAGCAGCATCTACTATATGATATGTCCAGGTGTTACAGTATCATGGATAGCCCCTAGAGCAGGCATGTCCAAAGTCCGGCCGGAGGGCCATTTGCGGCCCGCGTTCCGAACTTTTACGGCCCCCCCGGTATCCAGCTTGCTATTATCTGCCTGTGTTATAAAGCATATAGCATGTAGCATGTAAAATGGTCGGCCCTCGCACATGTTCACTTTATCAAATTTGGCACTCTTCGAAAAAAGTTTGGACATGCCTGCCCTAGAGGAACAGTGATCATTCTACTATGAAACGCTATGAAGAGTTGTGCATACCAATAGCACAACAACTAACCAAGGTTAGTGTACAGTACTTGATTTGGCACAATACTCCCATTATCAGTTGGTCTTGCACTAGGGTACCCCTCTTCCCTTTACTTGCGTTTTATAATACATGTTTTTAAAGGGGAACAATCAGCAGGTTAGATGAATCCCTTTCTGGTCCAGTTAGCAGTTGTATCCACGGCCCAGAGGACCATTAGGAGCTTTGATGACCATAGAGAACTAATTTTCTTATAGAATTGGCGAACAAGGTACATGGTTAGTATGGAATAAAAAAAAAACACATGTCCAATGCAACCAAGGGTAGAGAATGGATTTGAAAAACATTATAAAAGGCCGTATAAAAATGTGGGGTATATGAGGAATGCTTGTACCAAATGGGGATCATCCCAGCCAACTTAAATGGTAGTTATCATTTCACTTGGACATGCTTTCAAAACTCCGACAGGTAAGTAGTCCATACTTCTTGATATGCAAAAAAGTCTGTTGCGCCTCAGTTATGTGTCTCCAAACATGGAAGTAGCCAGATATCCCTCCAGGGTAGGACCTAGAAAAGGGATGGCTCCTGTACAGAGAACACCAAATCCACCATATTACGTGGCTTTTTCAGTCAGTATCCAACTCAATTAGGAGTCTGGCGATATGACCAGGGAAATACCAAAGCCGGGTATCCATCCACAGACAGCTGTTTCGGGGTGTTGCCTCTCATCAGTGTGGAGCAGGATTCTGGCTAGGTGGGAGTACGTAAAACAGGGAGAGCAGCAAAAGAAGACACTCTCAGCTGCTGGTTAAAGGGCTCAATAAAAAAATGTAATCTTAAGTTTTGAAACAATAGGTATCACCGCATTTGAATCCCCCCCCCCACACACACACACACACTATGTAATCGGTTTGTGCCAACCAACCATCAGACTGGCAGAGGGAATCGTGTATGTAATTAAAACACTGAATGGAAATTTGTAGACAGCAAACTGCATGAATGGGGTTTCATAAGATACATAGGCACATAACAGATGTAAGTAATCACCTTTAAGCAGCCGAATCTTTGAAGTGGGTGCTGGAAAACACAAAGAACAAATACACAGTACAAGGTTATTGTTTGTTAGAACTCAAAGTGGGAAGACAGAGAGACATATGTATGTTGGCAAGAAGCTAATAAATAGATATGGATGTATCTGTAGAACGTGCATAGGTCGCTGGTGACCTTGACTCCAAAAACTCCACTGCCCCATACAATATGTGATTAATAACATTGAAGAACCTAGTGCAGATATACTATTATAGATGTATAGTTCCATAGTTTGTAACAATGGTAATTTTACAATTGTTTCAAAAATGGATCTCAACCACCGTATCAACATGATAGGTAGAACTTGATGTGCAAATATGGGTAGAACTTGATGAGCGAATACTGATCGATCTAATAGATATTCGATCAAATAGTAAGGTATTCGATTTATCAAATATTATCGAATAGTTCGCCGAATATTCAATAAATATTTGATAAGCGTTCCAATCCCCCAGCTTCCGGATTTTACCTCCAAGTGGTTGAATAGATGTTTTTCAATAATCGAATACTTGTTCCCATAAACTTTAATGGGATCAAATATTCGATCGAATATTCGGGAAATATTCGTACGAATATCGAATATTCGAATATTTCACTATTCGCTCATAACTAGTATATGGTCATCAATGAGATCTTAACCTCCGCAATCATTACATATTAACATGATGGGTAGAAAATGATATGCACAGATATAGAGGGTTTCTATAAGGTCCTATAAAGTGGAAAATCCAGTTGCAAAGCTGATTTTAAACAATTGTTAAAGGGTAACTCCGGATACATTTTTTTAAATTAAACTAGTGTCAGAAGATTTGTAAATTACTTCTATTCTAATTTTTTTTTTTTTTAAGCTCAAGTACTTATCAGTTGCTTTATTGTAGTGTCCCAGCACAGGTGTACAAAACACAGTAATCACTGAACTCAAGGAGAACAGCGAAAAAAATTCCAATGAAGTACTCAATCAAGAGTCTCCACTGATGCCCCCAAAAATTTAAATATGCAAAACAAGAGTCCGTGGAGCCTCAGTTAGAGTTACAGGTGTGCCACAAAGTTTCTTATGCACCTGGGTAAAGTAACTCAGGTTCTGACAGTGAGATGAAGGAGAGGTGTATTATGTGTTTTTACCCACTATGTGTCACTGTTGTATTTCTTGTATGACTTGTATTGAGCACAGCTGAGGGAGGTATTGGGTTAACTGTATTTGTCACATGTTGTGTTTTTTTTATCCTGTCACAGGTTGTTCTTCTTTTTCCATCCTTTTGCCTCTAGTCTCTCATCTGCACACACAGCCCCACCAATCCTATACTATAAAACCCTATAAAAAGGAGCTAGTTCCTGGTGGGAGGGACTTTTGTCAGTAGAGTTGGAGACAGACACACAGAGGGCAGTTCCTGCTGAAGTGAAGCCAGGGTCTGGCTCAGGGACCAAGAGACTTAAACGTATTTCTTCTATGTAACTACCGCTAGGATGCAGTGCTTGACCCCTCAGGAGGGAGAGATGTCCTCTGAGGAGAACCTTTTCCACACCAGGGATACCTTCTACATGACACAGGGCAGTATACCTGAGGCTAGGTACGTACCCCAGTAGGACAAAGCTGCAGTTAAAGTCTACGTATGCTACTGCAACTAACAGCTATTCTGGGAAGACTTGGAAAGTCTGCTCAACTTAGCACAGGGACCTGGATTTAGAACATAGAGATTTATATGTAAGTACAAGTATCTTCTTCTTTCGTCCACTACGCTATCCTTGCAGATACATTGAACAGGGTCCTCAAGACGCTCCTCTACCCTACTCTTACTACAAAGTCTATTACCAGTACCTCTTTCCTGCACCTGCATCCCAAAGTGTGTTATCTTGTATTGCTCTGAAGATCCTAAGTAAGCGGAAGTTAAGGTGTTTGACTCTGGTCTGCCATTATGCACCTGAACCTACACACCAGATACTAACACTTGGGCTAGCCAAACCGGCTGGCCGGGGATGGGTTTCAATGCCACTTCATGCTACCTTGACAAGTGCCCAAGTGTCCCAACACCCACAGAGCTGCCACAACACTGCATAGGCTACCCTGGCATATGTCCTGCAGGAGGTGGTGGTTTCTATCCAGTGTGACACACTGCTCTCTGCTGCCACCTCTGTCCATCTCAGGAAGTGTCCAGAGCAGTGGCAAACCCCCATAGAAAACCTTTCTTGCTCTGGAATATTCCTGACATAGACGTACAGCAGCTGTACGAGAGTAATTTTCTGACACCTGTTAATTTGAAAACATTACAGCCTAACAGTTCTACATTTTGTTTAGACTTGAAATGGTTCTAAGTCTTGTGGTTCCTAAAGATTTGAGTACATGAAACTTATCTCCTTCCCTCGGAAGCAAGATTTAAAAGGAAACATATTGAAATCCAGTGCAGAGTCGGCTGTCAATCACTCTGAGAGAAGGTGGGGGCGGGCTAAAGAATGGTTTGGGGTCAGACCGTGCCACAGACCCACCTCTGTGATTGTAAGCCCGAAAACACAGGTTCACAGACAAGCCAAAAGTGGCTACGGGATGCCCGCCTAATCGGTAGCAGCAAACTGGCAGCACAAATATTCAGTCCTGAGAACATAATAGTTTTTTCAAACACTACAATACCTGAGACTAAAGAAAGTAAAAAGTAATGTAAGTAACTCACCAGCCTTGTGTGCAGTCAGTACTGTGAAAGAGAGAAACCAAATCCCAATTACACAATAGTCTATAATAATGAGGCTCAATATAAGATATGATATTGGTTTTCCCTGTACAAAATGCGCTTACATCTAGGTCTGATAAGTTATTAGGGGTATACCAGCATATAAAACATATATAGTGCTGGGTCTAAAGCTCCTATTTCATCAGCTTCCAGTCTTCCATTGCTCATGTGTTCTGCCTAGATCAGAGACGAGAGCTTGGAGCTGAACCGCTCAGCCAATCACAGGCCAAAGTTCTGTTCCATCTCAGCCAGTGATTGACTAAACGGCAGGTCTTGGCGGGATATTGACATTCATTTTTCTACTCTCCCAGAAAATGCCATAAAACCCTTTAATTATTAAAAAGACAGATTGTTCAGAAAATGGAAAAAAATATATATATTTCACACCTTTCCCTCCCCCATTGTTTTCATGAAACGTATCCAAATTGGGTGAGTGCCTACTTCTTTCTTCTATATTTTGAGATATTGCATTATTTTCTAATCAGTCTGTATCCCTAGCTGTGTGGTTATATCGTGGGCATTTGCTGAATCGTTGTCTCCATTAAGGAGATTGCTAAACTTCCATATATTTGTTGCTGCTGGGGGCACTAGTGCCGGATTTTATCCTCCTGATTTTTTTAAAGAAATGTATATTTTTTTGGCTTCTAACTCTGAAGCACTGGATACTACTCTTACTTCAGTCCATTGATCCAGCGCTGAGATAATGTATAAGCTTTAGGAATTAGCAAATTAGAAGATACAGTCCATGGGACACTGCCCTGGGCTACAAAAAACCAACAACATTCAGCCTGTCAATTAACCCTTTCATGACCAGGCCAATTTTTATTTTTGCACTTCTGTTTTTTCCTCTTTGTGTTTGAAAGACCACAGCGCTTACAAAAAAAATATATATGTATGTATATTTGTGCGATGAAATTGAAAAATGCTTTTTTTTTTTTTTTCATTTCAGGGGGTTTCATGTTTACATCGTTCAACCGGTGGTAAAACCGACAAGTTATCTATGTTCCACACATTACAGCGATAGGCAACTTATATAACTTTTATTTCATTTCACTGCTTTAAAAAAAATTACCTTTTTTTTTCTTTTTTTAAATTGCTCTATTCCCATCCTTATAACCCTGTTTTGTTTTTTTTGCTCTATGGGGGCTGTATTTTTTGCACCATGATCTGTACTTTTTATCGGTACCTCACTTTTTGATTACTTTTTATTCAAATTTTTTTCTGGATGTCATGTGACCAAAAAATTTGAAACCGTGTGTATAAATTTTAGTATGAAGATCCAATAAAGATATTTTACTGATTAAAAAGAGGGGGTTATGTAGCCATCTAGGTTAATACTTATGATACAGAGTTCACCCTGGGTAGGATTGGAGTCTTCCTTTGAATTATTTACGTATGAGTCACAACCCAAAAAGTTAGGTCTCTTTTGGTAATAGGAAAAAGAGGAAGTTATATGAAGGAGAATGGAGAAATGTAAAATTATCTAGTAAGACACCCATAAAGTAATAGAAATGTACTGGACTTCCTCAGAAGATATACACCAGATGTTTTAAAGGGAAATAGGAGGATAAATTAAAGAAACTTCTCCTGCTCTCCAGACTGGAAATAATACAACTTCCTGCAGGACATACAGAAGCTGATAAGTACTGAAAGACTGGAGATTTTTTTTAAATAGAAGTATATTAGAAATCTCTGGCACCATTTGATTTAAAAGAATTTTTTTTTTTGTGAACTTTTCCTTTAACTTCTTTAGACTTCTATGAGCACTTTAAGATAATTGTAAGACTACTTTCTCTCTTTGCTACATGAGCATGTGCATATTTTTAAGGAATATTAGCATTATAGGAATGTGTCATCAGAGAAGGACCTATTGTTTAAATCAAGTTTTTATGTCAAACATATTTTTAAAGGAATTTTCGTTTTTTTTGGTGATTTCTTTTAACTATCTATATTATAAAATAATCCTGATATCTTGGAGTTTTTCTTTTCACAACTAGGTCTAAAACCAAGCTTAGATTTCCTGTTCTATCTGTGATGATAAGGAGGAGGCTGCTGTAAAGTGAGCTGTACAGAATTACAGCGACAGGTGACAGCAGTACATAGATAGCACCAATATAGGATAATAGCAGCAGCCTGTGGAATGATCTCTCTTAGGCTATGTTCACACAGTGTATTGTTTAAAGACAAGAACGGCCGTTGTACGAGATTAAACAACGGCGGTTCCTGCATTGAATTCTATGGGGAACAATGACCATTGTTCATGCACTGTATTGAACAATGGCCGTTTTTTTCCCTATGGCTGCACAAATATGACATGTCAATTATTTTTCAGACAATAACAACGGCCATTGTTCCTGCTCTGTCCACACAATGTATGGCGGTTCAGGCGTCCGTAGACTGCATGGACTTCATCCAAATGTGCCCGCACAAATAAAATAAAATTATGTTCCTGCAACAGATATGGTAATATCTGTGGTAGATACATGTAAAACAGCGTCCATTGTTTGACACGCCAAACAACGGCCGTTGTTTATACTTAGCCTTAGTGAACATAGCGTAAAGGTCACAGACTATGAGCAGTAGTTTTTCACATTCATCTCAAGGGGACAGATCATGTCCATAAGGCTTGCCATAAAGCGTGTCACTAAATGCTGTTAAAAATAGCGAGATGGTGGCCCCATAACAATATACAAATCTGAACTAAAATAAAAAAAAATTACAGTCAAAAATTGAAACAGATTAGAAAAAAAGATCTGGCTTTAGTCAGTAAAATAAAATCTAGGTGATACATGCCCCGTTAAGTACTAAAAAATAGTACTATGTACTTAATAGTAAAAAAAAAAAGTGCAATATAGTACCTACACAAGACTCTCAGTTCACCCCTAGGAAGAACAAAACAATTCTACAAATTTTTTTTTTTTTAAAGAACATGTGGTACTTACACAGTATAAGCAGCAGTGGGATGCCTGACATGTTGGCTTTGGACTTGGGTAAGTCAGCATTGGTTTCCTTGTCTGAATGCAGAAGCTATAAATCTCTAAGAATTTGTTGTAAAGAGAATTTTTTTTAGTCATCTACTGTACATATACTGCCCTGCGATTCTCACTTCCTCTAGGAGGATGTAGGCGGTGATAGGCTATGTGCATTCAGCTTCTAGTGCTGATACAGAGATAGGCAAAAAATGGAAGACAATTTTACACATTTTATGGACTTAGACTAGACTTAGTCTAGTTTATGGACTTGGACTTAGACTTAGTCCTAGACTATGTAAAAAAATAAAATAAATAAAAAAGAGAGAAAGAGAGGGAGAGAGAGAGAGAGAGAGAGAGAGAGAGAGAAAAGCCGGAGGTAAATAAATCTAAAATAATGTCCTCTATAACTGGATTATAAATATCTGCCCTGAATTCAATGGAATGATAGTCCCCCTAATATGCATAGGGGGACATTTATAAAGACCGGCGTACTCATATACTGATTTTAAATAAAGCCCCATGTCCCTTCTTTCCCAGCCCAATTTACTAAGAGACACATGTGTAAATCATGATTAATCAGGTGCGAGATGAGGCCACACCTCCTCCTCGCCTTGCTGCCCCCCCTCTCCTGCTCACAGGGGATACGGCAAGCATATTTTTAACAATATTCAGGGGACCTTCAATAATAGCCACACCCAAAAGGGTGTTGAAAACGGCCATCATTCACCCTGAACTCACATAATGTACCAACCGCCATCATTGCAATTACAGCCACCAAAGTGTGTTATGTGACGACTGTTATTTTGAGGATCAAATAACGGTAGTTGAAAATCGCTGTGTGAACATCGTCCTATTCTGGCAATTCCCTGATCTGGGCTGGAAGTCAGTAAGCCAAAGTTCTGTCTCCGACTTCTGTACTTTATCAGCCTTCAACTCCAGCTTTAACTTCGGCTCTGACTCCGACACCTTCATAAATGGCCGATAATTAGTAATAACAAATTGACAACCCCAACAAAAGACCTGCCAATTATATCCTAAAAGCAAATTTGGAAGTTCACTCTAAGTCATAGAAACATAGAAGATTGTTGCAGAAGAAGACCACTGTGTCCATCCAGTCTGCCCTTTGAGTATTTCCTTTCTTATTATATTAGGATAGATATATGTTTATCCAAGGAATGTTTAAATTCTGTTATTGTCCTAAGTTATGATGGGAGGCCATGTGTAATGGGAGGCCATGTGCATCAACTAGAGAAAGTCATATGGGTATGTGAAAAAAGTTGGTTAAGAAGATATTTTTGTGGGTTCAACAAAAAGTCCTAATTATTAGATAGCTGAAATGTAGTGTAAATGCCAATAGGAAGGCACTGAGCCAGTTTATCTACTGTTAGCTCGACCGCACGTTGTAGGGAGGGGAATCTGGTTTAGGTTTTGCTTGGACACCTCTGGTTGTGAAAGTTTGGTTCTATTGCCATATTTATCCTCTAGATTTGGTTTTGTTCTGTATTTATCCTCTAAACCAAGTTAAGTATGGTCTATATGCTGTACGATTTTAATTTTTTTTACTGTATGAATGCGCTAGGCCTGGTTCTGTTTCTGTATAGATGCTTGAGGTTTGGTTCTGTTTCTGTATGAATGCTCAAGGCTTGGTTCTGTTTCTTTATGGATGCTTCTTCCCCCACCCTCCAGCTGCAGATTGACAGGTGACTGTCTATATTCAGCATGGATAGGTAACTGCCAATCAGCCAATGGGCGGAGTTTTCTGCTTTCATGAATATCCAGGAATACAGAGCTCATGCACATAATGGAGATGACTATTTATTATCCATGTTATTCAGGTGGATATCTCTGGATCAGCTGCACAGAACAATGTAAGTGATACATCATTCTGTTCAGCTTCTCTGTCACTAGTTTATGCAGCGACAGCATAAACCTGCTGACAGGGTCTCTTTAAATTCCTCTTAAGTAACAAATGTTGACAAAGCAAAAAAAAAGGATGTAAGAAAGCAGAAAACCAGGCATTTTTTGTATTAGAAAGGGTACATAGCTACAAAAAATCCCCAGTAAGAGAATTAGTATTGGATTGGAGTATAGGATGCTTTTGCCCTGGTTAGTGGTTGAAGATTTCTAGAAATCTCATTCACGTCACTGGCACTGTAATAAACTACCGATTTCCCAATGCAAATTCAGAAATGTATCAGTGTGCCCATGTAATGGGAGGGAGAAGATAAGCCCACTGCTTTGCCTGCACAAATGAAAAAATGGCTAGTAGTCTGTCGGGCCGTCGGCCTTCTCTACATAAGACTCCTTAAAATAAAAAGGGGTATGAGGGTAAAAAATGTGTAGATAGCAAATGTGGCAACACAGCAAAAAAAAACACCGAATGGCAATATTACACAACGGGCACAGCGAAGGACAAATTTGCACAAGCAAAAAAAAATAATAATAATTTTTGCTGTTTACAAAATGTATTTATCTATTTATGAAGCATCTGCCTCATAAGGGTATTTGCCTTCCTCTGGATCAACACAGTAGGGCTACTGTAGGTTAAACTTGATGGACTCTTGTCTTTTTTTTCCAGCTTTATTAACTATGTTACTAAGTAATTGAACGTGGGGAAAAATCTATGACATTAATAAAAAATAATTATGCTTTTGGTATTAATAATAATATATTGTAATTGTGGTGATTCCATCAATTTGTCCAGGGGTTGTATCTCTCATGGGGCCATGTCCTATAGGTACACTATCACTACTGTGCTTAAAGGAGAAGACCGGCGAAAATTTTTATTGAAGTATTGTATTGCCCCCCAAAAGTTATACAAATCACCAATATACACTTATTATGGGAAATGCTTATAAAGTGCTTTTTCTTCCTGCACTTACTACTGCTGCATACTACCGCTCCCGTTTCTGACCATTTCCTGGTTAGAGAGGAGACTTGGGACGTTACGTGTCCGGCCCGCTCCGCTAGTCAGAGGCAATACCCTGTTACAGCCACTGACTGGATGAGCAGGTATGAAACGTTACGTCTCAGGTCCCCTCTCTAACCAGGAAGTGGGGATCAGAACCTAGGACAGAGGGACCAGAAAGGCGGTATGTGGCCATCAGTGCTGGAGCCAGGGAGGTAAGTGCATGTTATTTTTTTTCATCCTCCCCTCCCTGGCCCTTTTGAAAAAATCTCCCTACCCGGACTTCTTCTTTAACTAATAAAAATGTAAGGTTGGAAACAGCTCTCTAAACCTGATCTAATATGATAACGTATAACAACACTATGTGGTTTACCTTTCACAGAGATCACGGCATCATCCAAATACATTTCTGTAGGATTATTATAGAATTTTTTTCACACCTGTATAGGCCAGTGTCATTGTTAAAAACTCTATCAAGATGTAACACTGAATCTTTAAGGGATGATTGTATGACCTGGTCGTCCTTGTACAATGTGACAACTCGGATGTTTTAAGCATTTCCAGGATATGTAGGACATCTAAGATGAATTGAGTCTCCTTCATAAACAAATGGGGGGACCTGCAGGATCACAAAGTCTGGAATAAAAGTCTGAACTTAGTCTTATTTCAGCACTTTCTGTGTTCCACCACAACCATCTGGGTTCCAGCTAGCCTTGTCCTGGGCTGCTTATAGTTAGTCTGAGGGGTGATGGACAGATGCCTTCACCACTCATCCTTTTCCTTGCCAGTCTGTGTTATGTCTGGCTGCTCCAATCACGCTGTAGATCAGGACTTTACACCCTACATGCTTCAGTTACACAACAATATAGATAATGTACTATTGCCTAGGTCAATAGTACAAGTAAATATAAGTAACTTTGTGATATATATTATCACAGAAAAATGCTTCTTCTCCTGTAATTTCAAACAAACTATAGTGAGCAAAAGAAACTTATCTTATCAGACAAAAATGTTAAGGTGTTTCCATTAGTTTTGTGACAACATTCTTTGTGATCTAATAAGTAATGAATAATGAAGATTATGACCAAATAGTGTATGTAATATATCATAACATATTAAAATACCATGGCCCCAGGCACTATGAAACTTATAAAGAGATCTCCATTGTTCTGGTGACCTAGTATCTATTGTTAGGCTATGTTCACACTACGTGTGTTTCGTACTAGTCATGGCCATTGTTGATGATTTGCAACAACGGCCGTGATTACTACGGAACTTACGTAGTGCTCCCGTGTATGGAATCCTGGCCGGAGTGTATACACATAGAATGCACTCCGCCCAGGATCGCTAGCGGCCCCGCAAAAACTGACATGTCAGTTTTGTGCGGCCACTATTCATTGAAAAGCGACCGCAAAGAACCTGTCATTGCACTGCAACCTAGAACTCACTGAGCAGCTGTTTCTGGTGTAATGTCTATGAAATGGTTCTTAACTGTCCACACTGACCATATCAACAATGTAGATCAAGGCACCACCAGTAACATTAATGTTCTATCAACCTCCAGATATTTGCATATATAGATATAATAGGTTTGTTATTGTGCGGAAATTAGATATATATATAAAAAAAAAAAATCACCTGTTTCAAATAAAAAGTTTCAAAAGCCAAAGAGAAGCTATAAGGATGAATGGAAGGAATTTATCAAGTACAGTATGTCAGTATTTTATGTATGAGCTTCTATATATATATATATACACTATATATATATATATATATATATATATATATATGTATGTATGTGTTGCACAGCTGTAGCTACTAAAGGGTTACCTTTTTTGTATTCTGTGATCCTGTAGTCCAATAAAGATACTTCTTTTTCTTTTTACCTATCTATCTCTGTACCTCTTTCTTTGTGCACTCTCTTCTCCACCACTCACAGGGGCTCTTACATACCCTTGTAGGAAGTAGTCACTTGGGGAGAGGAAGTGTAGCATCAGTTTCCCTCTGATTCTCTGGTGAGTAGGACACACACACCGAACAGGAATCCCTGCTGAACTTAGCTAGGGCCTGGGTCGAGTTGAGTTATGTAAGTGAGTTGGTCAGAGACACACGTGTATAAAAAAAAACCTAGAGACTTTCACTTCTGATAGTATTCCCAGATACAGCATGCAGTGTTAGACCCCAAAAAGGGAGGACAAGTCAGAGATCACCCCAGCCCACGCCATGAATCTCTCAAAACAGTGCACGGCAGTGTCCTTGGACAGAGGAACTGACCTGGATAGAGCAAAGCAACCATACAAAGGTCTACGTACTCTATTTTGCAGCGCAGGTGACCAGATAATTTCAGACACCTAGCTCAAGACTGGGGCTTGTGTCACCCTGTTAGGACGGGTACCCCAACACGGCAGGGCAGAAGGTGATAAGTGAAACACAGGCACAAGTATTCTTCTCTCAAGTATTTTTCTCTTAAGTTCTGGCAGAGCACACTACTACCCTGAGTTGGGCTTCTCACGACAAACTCCTCTCCTCTGCTCAAAAGTAAGCTGCATCGGCAGCACTTTTGTACCTCAGCACTTGGGGTGTCTCCCAGCACAGATCCAGTGAACACAAGTCTGTACCAAAGAAGTTGTCTATTACCAGAGTATCCTGTATCACAAGAGACTATTAGTAAAGCCATTTTATTTATTCTACTGGGGTTCAGGGATTATTGCACAAGCACCTACATATACCGGCTACATACTCCTTGGGATACTCCCCCCTTTCTGTGGGTGGCGGTACCGACAGTCCGGGGGATTCATCACTCCACTCTGGACCACTGTGAGAAGAGCCCAAGGGACTCATAACAACCCGGCAGGTCACCAACCATTGGGGAACAATATAGAAAACCATAACCTAAAAAAAGGTGTAACACCCAACCTGTGTGCTGACGTCACAACAGTACCATCACTGGCTAAGCTGTATTGCAACCACCAGTACATCATCATCTGGTGGTTCACACACACGTCCGCCACACTATGACGCCATTATCTATTGTTTGGAAACAGTATGAATAGTTTATAAGATTGTAGGCTGCTGTGTTACATCAAAAGCACTGGCGTGAGACTCACCCCCATATCATTGTTCCGGTTTTTCAGAGGATTAATAGGTAAATGGTGGCCGATAAACGTAAAGTAGCCATAGGAATTAATGAAAATTATTTAGAAAATTGCTTTATTGTGCATTCAGGAAACAAATGAACCAATAATGGCCCAGAATGAAGGTGTCTTTAGGAGATCCTGTTAGGGCAATAAACAGTTCTTTTACAGTTTAGAAATCTCAAGAACACAATGGACACTTGTACGTCAAAAAATACACAGTTGGCTTTGCTTCAATAGAAGAGAAAATAAGACTTGCTCAATTCAGGCACAGGGCGGTTGCTGGGATAGATATAGATAAGAATTGTTACAGACTCTGCATACTATGGACACTTGTACCAGAGTAAACCTTGACCAGGATAACTTGGAATAGCCTTGACTTGAAGTAGTTGAAGTGTTGGGAATCTGCAGGCTACAGACCGTGTATTCAGACATGAGGTACACTGCTGGGGCTGTTAGAAGAGGGTCCTGTATCTACGTGAAATGACATCCATCTGAGCTATCCTAAGGGCACAGAGTGACACAAGATGAGGGATTACAGGCCCACCTAGTGGGTAGATCTAGCCATTGGGGGTACCCCTTAGGAACCTAGCTTGTTGGCAGTAGAGACCAAGCCTTTGCACTAATTACATATGTACAGCTGGTATGTTATACATCTCCTGTATATATGGAGCATGCTGGTATAACCTGGGTACCTCCTCTATATAATTATATATGTACAGCTGGTATAACCTGGATACCTACTCTATATAATTATATATGTACAGCTGGTATAAGTTATACATCTCCTGTATATATTGGTATGAAGCATGCTGGTATAACCTGGGTATCTCATGTACAGTATATAAAGCTGCATGTACAGCTGCTATGACCTCCATTTTTCCTGTATATAATTATATATGTACACCTGGTAAAACCTGGGTATCTCCTGTATATAATATATATGTACATCTGGTAAAACCTGGGTATATACTGTATATAATATATATGTACAGCTGGTATAACCTGGGTACCTCCTGTATATAATTATATATGTACAGCTGGTATAAGTTATACATCTCCTGTATATACGGACAAAAAGAGAAAGAAGCTACTGCACCTCACACCTACGGTATGGTTGACACTAATGCCTCTCGACTATATTTAAAAACCAGCGCCAGGATGTTGGTATATAATTTGATCAAACCATATTGCCCCATGTACCACGTGCAGGTCCCCTGGTTCACTACACTAACTCAACACTGTGTCGGTCAGGGACCGCTAACCCTGCAGACCGAGCGCAAGCAGGGAAGGGAGGCCATAGAATGGCCCTGACCCCCCAAGCCCAGCAGGCTCCTCCGGCGGAGAAAGCTGCCACCAAGCAACACAAGTATGAACAAGATCTTACTACTCCCTATTGCTCCTGCAGGTAGAATGGGAAGAATAGGAGGTACTTGCTATGTGTGCACTGATATGGAGCATGCTGGTATAACCTGGGTATCTCATTTACAGTATATAAAGATGTATGCACAGCTGCTATGACCTGCATTTCTCCTGTATATAATTATATATGCTCAGCTGCTATAACCTGGGTATCTCCTGTATACAATTATATATGTACAGCTGGTATAACCTGGGTATATACTGTATATAATATATATGTACAGCTGGTATAACCTGGTTATCTCCTGTATATAGTTATACAGTATAAGTACAGTTGGTATAACCTGGGTGTGTGTGTGTGTATATATATATATATATATATATATATATATATATATATTCATATTTATTAGACAGAAGATCCCGTTAAGGCAGTAAACAGTTCAGGAACCTCAAGAATACAATAGACGCTTGTACATTGAATAATGCACAGCTGGCTTTGCTGGAATAGAAAAGAAGATAAGAGTTGCTATGTTCAGGCACAGCACTGTCGCTAGGATAGATATAGACAAGAATTGTTACAGACTCTGCATACTATAGACGCTTGTACCAGAGTAGACCTTGACAAAAATAACTTGGAATAGCCTTGACTTGAAGTAGTTGAAGTAATGGGATTCTGTAGGCTACAGATCAGGGATCTACAGTATTCAGACACAAGGTACTCAGCTGGGGCTGTTTAAAGAGAGTCCCGTTTCCATAGGAAATTACATCCGCCTGAGCTATCCTAAGGGCACGGAGTGACACAAGATCAGGGATTACAGGCCCACCTCGTGGGTAGAGATAGCCTTTGGGGGTACCCCTTAGGAACCTAGCGTGTTGGCAGTAGAGACTCCACCTTTGCACTTATAATTATATATGTACAGCTAGTATAAGTTACAGTATAAAGTAACATGAAATGTGCAGATATTTTTTTTTTTTTATCTTGGTGATAAATTAAACTTCAGTTTTTACATGGTGGACAATGAGTATAAATAACCCAATCACTATGCAGCCAGAAAACATGAGTCTTTATGTGTTCTGGATTGTGTAATTCTTCTTTCCTCCTAAAAGAAAACATACATGAGGTTAGATCGTAGGTTGGATTATGCCATTTTAATAGTTTGTTGTTTTCCTTCTATATGGTATGAAGTAGATATACAGTCATTCAAGTAGCTGTACAGTAATCCAGTTCCTGAAATATTGCTCACCTTTAATTTGTACAGGTAAATCACGACTCATCTTCTTCACATTATTGGTGGACGTCTTCACCTCACAGTAGTAGGTCCCAGAATGATCGTAGCGAGTAGACAGAACAAGTTTATTGGATGATGCAAATCCCTTAACATTCTCCCCATCTCTATAGAAAGCAAACTGGAGTTCTTTATTGTGTCTGTCCGGATGTCGTCTTGTGTTACAGGTCAGGGTGATGTCTTTTCCTTCTACCACTGCATTTGGGGTTACCGTAATGTCTGGAGTAGAGAAGAGCTCTGGCGGGGGCAACAAAGCAACAATTCTAATCAGTATGTACAAAGAGCTTCATTTAGATACCAGCCCCACTAGTTTTACTATTGTTTTCTCAGTTTATTATGGTAACAATATAAGTGCCTTACTATTAACATCCCCATTGCCACCTTTATGCAAGAGCCAATTATATGAATAAAAGACCACAGTGCACCAATGTCCTTTCCATCTTACCAGATTCAGACCCCTGGTAGATACACCAGTGCCCATGAGGTCAGTGATTCCATGCAGCTTCACGCTCTATGGCTTCCATGATTAACTGAATGTGTGAATGCGCCCTAAGTGGGTCACTTTCTTCCACCAATAGGGTGTAAATGTAGAGTTAAAGGTCCTGGGAGAAGGAGTTTTCAAGATAAACTGATTGGTAGAAATGAGTGAACTTTTCAAAAGTTTGGTTTGGCAGGTTCGTCAAACTTTGAAGCAAAATTCAAGTTTGCTTCGGACAAACCCAAACTTTTATTGCCCGAAATAATATCATATATTATTT
Organism: Dendropsophus ebraccatus; assembly: GCF_027789765.1. NCBI lineage: Eukaryota > Metazoa > Chordata > Amphibia > Anura > Hylidae > Dendropsophus > Dendropsophus ebraccatus. The sequence goes on along the minus strand of NC_091466.1, from coordinate 12,966,661 downwards.
TAGGGGATTTAGCAGTTGCATACAGTTCATTTTCTTTAGGCTAGCTTTGCTTAGACACAATCCTTGTGTATGCAGATTGCTTTCTAACCCGCCAGCTTGTTTTGTGTATATTTACTTATGACAGCGAGTTTTCATTCCAGTGTTACTGTTTTTTGTTTCCAACCGCAACAATGGAATGAAAACATGCTGTCATAAGTAAATATACACAAAACAAGCTGGCAGGGTAGAAAGCAATCGGCATACATGGGGATTGCTTTCTAACCCACCAGCTTGCTTTGTGTATACTTACTTATGACAGCATGTTTTCTTTCCAATGTTGCCCTTTTTTAATTTCCAAAAGCAATATTGGAATGAAAACGTGCTGAAATAAGTAAATGTACACAAAACAAGGTGGTGGGGGACACCAAAAACCCTTAGGAGAACACTGGAAACCACGGAAAGGTAAGAATTGGCTCTTTTTTTTTTCTGTGTTTTAAATTGTTTGGCCAACATCTTTATGAACTGGTTATGAGCTTGAAAAAAAAAAGTTTGTTAAAAAAAACTACTTTTTGCTAAGTTTGTAACAAATCTCAGTTCATGAAGTTCAGTTCTCTTGTCTCTACTGATGAGCTATCCACAGGAATAAAAGGATGCTCTCATTTCAGCTAATAAACTTATACCATATTTTCCAGGGTATAAGGCGACTGGGTGTATAAGACGACCCCTGACTTTGAAGAAGATTGTCAGGGGTTCGCCTTATACGCCCTTAATTTTAACCCCTGCCTGACCGCAGCAGGGTTTACTCCGGCATAGGCAGTGTCACACTGCCTGAGCCAGAAATAGGACGGGAGACACGTGGCTGCCAGGAACGGGTCATAGGTGAGTTAACTGTTTGTTTTTTTATAGTGGTCGCAGCATGAGGTGGGGATGCAGACATTTTTGAGTTCCCCCACCATATGTGGCGACCATACAAGATGACCTCTGGCTTCTGAGAAGATTTTTCGGGGTTAACAAATCATCTTATAATGTGGTACTGTGGTATAATGTGGAAAATATGGTACTTGTAGTTCTCTTCAAGGTAAATATTTTTGCAAATGTATTGTTTTAGCAAACTTGCCCCCTGCTCATGATATGCTGTTGCACTCCAATTGTTACCAGCTCATTGTTTAGGTTACTGACTACCACTCTGCTCTAAAAGCAGTGGTCTGGTTGGTGTATATAGCTATAGCATAGATTTTTAAATATTATACAGATTATATACAAATATATGTCTACATTATATGCCTGCATTATAGTTATATATATATATATACCAGCCAGACCACTGCTTTTAGAGCGGTGGTCGGTAACCTAGGCTTTTAGAGTGGTGGTTGGTAACCTAGGCTTTTAGAGTGGTGGTCGGTAACCTAGGTAAAGAGCTGTCAACTATGGGAGGGAAAGAGCAGCATCAGGAGAAAGAGGCAAGTTTGCTAAATGTGAAGAAGTAAAGGCACCACCATGGGGTCCTCATTGCACATTGAAGTCCAAGGCTGCTACTGTAGATATATTATATTAGTCCAATGCATTATGGAGCATTCCCTATTTAAATTTGGCTCACCTTTTACATGGACGGGAAAGCCAGGACTCTTCTTTAACACTGTAACGGACGATGTTTTCACTTTACAGTAGTAGCTCCCAGAATTCTCAAGGGGTATAGAAAGAACTTCATATTTATTAGATGATCCAAACCCCTGAACTTCATATGCCTCTTTATAAAAAGCAAACTGCACGTCTGTATTCTGCCTATAAGCATTTAGACTTATATCACAGGTCATGGTGATGTCATCTCCCTCTACTACCGGATCCGGGGTTACATTTATATCTAGAGATGAGAAGAGCGCTGCAGGAGACAAGAAAGCAACAATTCAAATTAGCATCTAGGAATATCTATCTGCATTACTCAGTACTGACCACTAGAGGCCGCTCTTTCAAAGACTTTAAAAAAAAAAATTGGCAACAGTTAGACTTAATCATTTGTTTGAAGGGGAGTGCGCTCCGTTCCTGAGCTTGCTGAATTTTTGCAGTGAAGGTACAAGGTAGAACCCATTCTCTTCATCCTACTCTTTAAAGGTTTGAAAGTGTTTCTCAAATCTTGGATAACCCATTTAAAGGGTTACTCAAGATAAAAAAAAAAGTTTTTCAATCAACAGACATGTAGTTGACTTCTATTTAATTTGAAACCTTCCGGTACTTAACAGCTGCTGTATGTCCTGCAGGAAGTGGTGTATTCTTTCCAGTCTGACACAGTGCTCTCTGCTGCCACCTCTGTCCATGTCAGAAACTGTCCAGAGCAGCAGCAAATCCCCATAGAAAACCTCTCCTGCTCTGGACACTTCCTGACATGGACAGAGGAGGCAGCAGAGAGCACTGTGTCAGACTGGAGAGAATCTACCACTTCCTACAGGACATACAGCAGCTGATAAGGACGGCAAGACTGGAGATTTTTAAATAGAAGTAAATTACAAATCTGTATAACTTTCTGACAGGAGTTGATGTGAAAACATTTTTTCTCTAAAATACCCCTTTTAGTGCTTTCATGGGAATGACAATTATAACAACTTCAACACAAAAAGTTGCAGCAATAACTGGGAAGGTTATCTGCGATGCACACGGCAATCGATTTCTGAGACTATGCTGGTCTTCTCTCATATGTGACATGACCACCTTCCCACTGGAAAAAACAAACAAACTTGTCCTTTCTCCAATATGGTATCTTTTAAGATGGTGACCACCTTCTGTACATAGCCTAAAATATAGTTCCTCTCACCTGTTACTTGCTGGGGTATTCAGATATGTCATATATCATTTGATTTGTAAGCTACTAGGATGTTCTGAGACTTGACTCACTTTGTATATATACAGCGATAACACACCAACATAGACTCCACTTATTCTAGAACATAATATAATTTCTTATATCCACCTAAGCCCCCACTCTATTGGTGCTGCTCTTACAACATATTTAGCCCCAACCACTTGACTGAGATACAGATAGCATAGTTAAAGCTCATACCTGGGCGTCTTGGTCTGTAGTGTATTGGTGGTTCAGGTCCTATCCCTATAAAATCAATTTAGCTTGTTAAAATGATATAATAGATACATGTAGTATATGTACAATATGAACGCCCAATGCCCCTTCTACTACATAAGATATGAGCAGTGTTAGACCTTATGCACACGTTCAGTAATTTTTTCTGGTCCTGAAAAAACCCGCTAAAAATTACGGGTTGGACATCCATATTGCATCCGTATTTCCGTAAATCCGTTTTTGCTGCTGACTGCTTTAGGGTATATTCACACGGGCGGGCTCGCAGCGAGATTCTCGCTGCGAGCCCGGCAGGTCCTGTCAGTTCCCATAAACTACATACTTGCTGCGGTCTAAACGACCGCAGCGAGTATGTAATTATACCGCGCTTAACCCCTTCTACTCCCGCCGGCTCCCCCGCTGTAAGCAGCATACATTACCTGTCCTTGCTGCACGGGTCCGGCGTCCTGCTCTCCCGCCCGGCCAATCAGTGGCTGCGGCTGGGCAACACACTAATTGGCCGGACGGGAGAGCAGGACGCCGGACCCGTGCAGCAAGGACAGGTAATGTATGCTGCTTACAGCGGGGGAGCCGGCGGGGGCAGAAGGAGTTAAGGGCGGTATAATAACATACTCGCTGCGGTCGTTTAGACCGCAGCAAGTATGTAGTTTATGGGAACTGACAGGACCTGCCGGGCTCGCAGCGAGAATCTCGCTGCGAGCCCGCCCGTGTGAATATACCCTAAAACAAGTTAATAAAGTTGAGTAGGTTAAAAAAAAAAAATAGCACCAGTTTGCCCAACCCCTAAAATAAGTCACATGATCGCTTGTCAGCCATTTTACTTTGCCATTTCTGGCTTGCTTTACTGCGAGACAGTTCTGTTAATTACCTCTGCTTGTCTAGCTTTGGTTTTTGGCTTTACTTATCACCGTGAAGATGAGCGATCCAGTAGCTGATGAAGCACTCCTGACCTGGCTTGTTTCCCGGCGCTTTGGAGAGCAGGAAACGCTTGAGGAAGAGCCGAGGAGCAAGCGTTGGAGATACTGGGTACACCCCATTGTCTCTGCACGCCCGGAAAGGGGACAGTTTTATCAGCTGTACACCGACCTGCGAAGGTATCCTGACAAGTTCCAGAACTATTGCCGGATGACCATTGCGACCTTTGATCGCCTCCTTGCTGACCTGCGTCCAGGACTGCTATACCGGGACACAGTAATGAAACAGAAGAAAGGCTCCTTGTGACCCTCAGGTAGGTTTTTTGTTTTTTTTACTTTAAATCCTACTATTGTTTCTTGCAAATTTTAATTAACTAATATTTTTTACTGCCTTTTATTGCAGATTTCTTGTCACTGGTAACTCATTACACAAGACGATTATCGGCCTTATTCGGCTGATATTGGCCGCTATGGACGACAGTTGTCTTGTGTAATAGAAGGCAAAGATCAGCTGGCATGAACGATGTCGGTTGATCGTTGCTGTCGTTCGTCTTTCAACATGTTGAAAGACAAACAACTAATATAGCAGGGATCTGCTGCTGTCTCTCTGTGGAATAGGAGCGGCTGCAGCAGACCGCCGCTATCTGCTATGGGCTGCATTGACGATCAAGCGATCACCCGGGCAGCCTCCCCACAACTCTCCGCAGACCCCCAGCTCTCACCCGCTCGCTGCCGACACATGTAATAGCGCCGGCAGCAAGTGGGGAATGAGGAGCAAGCGAGCGCTGACAGCTCCTCTCAGTCGCCCCGTGTAATAGGGGCCTAACTCAGGCTACTGCCAAATTTTAATGTATATAAAATATATACTGTCATTTGTCAAAAACACTTTACTGGGAACCTCTCATCACTTTAATGCTGCCTCAACCACAAGTCATTAGGGCGGTCCCAGTATGTTTTGCCTGTGGCTACAATTTAAAAAAAAAAAAAGGAGCAATCTGTCAATCAAGCCTGAAGGGGTGGGCAGAATCTGCCAGGGACTGCCCATTAACCACAACATGTGGCAGCATATTTTGACCCCACCCCTGCCTTTTATTTTTCCGGCCCACTAGGATGACCATCAAGTAAAATCACATACTCACCCGAGTATTCCTGCTTGGAACTTTGTACACTCAGGACTGTAGGAAAGAAAAAGATAACTGGGTAGTTCGGGGATAGTTTTATACAAGATTTTATCATATCAGTAATATCAAGAGTCCTCCGCACAGCACGCGGAATCCTAACACAAGATGACTCAACAGGAAACAGACAAGTAAATGTTACTTTTTCAGAAAAAGCTTAGTCCTTGTATGTGGTTCTCCATTGTGAGTAGGTGGTCTGATAATATAACCGGAAAGCAGAAGGACTGGGAGCATGATGGTGATTGTACCATTTTTTGGCATCTTGCATCATTGAGATTTCAACATTTCTAGTAAACATATGGCTGCCCGTTGTATGTGATTGCTCCTTAAGTGTGTTGGATATTTGGACCATAATCTTTATATTACAACCTACAAGGCCACAAGACATCATAAAAACATCTCAAGATTTTCAGGTAGATGAAAGAACATTGTTCAATAATTCCAGAAATTGGGGATTTTATCATCATGTAAGACTTCCCCCCTCAATTTTTGGAAATAATGATAGTCAAGGATGTTATCCGGAAACATATTAAGGTGGACCTCACATTGGCGATGCACCGGGAGACCCATGAGACATCTTCCGTAGCCTTTATTTAATTTATGTAATTATTGCCAAAAAATGGTAAAGTGGTTAACATATTCAGGGCATTTACTTACATTTTACTTATTGTTTAAAGCGGAGTTGGGGGAACCTTTGGCCCTCCAGTTGTTGCAAAACTAAAATTCCCATCATGGCTGGACATCCAAAATCAAAGATTTGGCTGCCCAGGCATGATTGGAATTGTAGTTTTGAAACAGCTGAACAACCACAGGTTTCCCATCCCTGGTCTAAAGTCTTCATAAGTAACAGACACCAATTTATTACCCAGGATACTTTGGAGAATAAGCAGCTAAATATAGAAAGTCAATCAACAGCATAAAAAATAAAATATAATACAGAAAGGCATAGATGAATGAATGCACGGCACTTACACATAAGCAGCGACAGCAGCAACATGCTTGATGTTTTGACTCGGTCATGCGGGAGGAAGTAAATACTCTCTTATTGAAGCAGAAGCTTAATACATAAAATAGTACAGTGAGTCATGTGCACAGCCAGTCATATGCAGTATTTTAACTTTTCATGCACAAGAAATTTACACGACTATTGTGATATGTAGTGAACTGGACATATATCTTTTTTTCTAAACCTTGGTTGTAGAGGAAAGCTGTGGTTAAATACCCTCCCATAGGTCTACTATATATCCTACCACTCCTTCCTCAGGTCTACTATATGACCAACCATTCCTTCCTCAGGTCTACTAGATATCCTACCACTCTTCGCTCAGGTCTACTATATTTCCTACCACCCCTTCCTCAGGTCTACTATATATCCAACCACTCCTTCCTTAGAACTACTATACAGTATATCCTACCACTCTTTTCTCAGGTCTACTATATGTCCAACCATCCCTTCCTCAGGTCTACTATATTTCCTACCACTCTTCCCTCGGGTCAACTATATGTCCAACCACTCCTTCCTCAGATCTACTATATTTCCTAGAACTCCTCCCTCAGGTCTACTTTATGTCCAATTATTACTTCCTTAGGTCTACTATATTTCCTACCACTCCTTCCTCAGGTCTACTATAAATCCAACCATTCCTTCCTCAGGTCTACTATATTTCCTAGAACTCCTTCCTTAGGTCTACTATATTTCCTACCATTCCTTCCTCAGGTCTACTATATATCCTACCACTCCTTCCTCAGGTCTACTATATGACCAACCATTGCTTCCTCAGGTCTACTATATTTCCTCTAACTCCTCACTCAGGACAACTATATGTCCAACCACTCCTTCCTCAGATCTACTAGATTTCCTAGAACTCCTCCCTCAGGTCTACTTTATGTCCAATCATTACTTCCTTAGGTCTACTATATATCTTACCACTCCTTCCTCAGGTCTACTATATATCCAACCATTCCTTCCTTAGGTCTACTATATGACCAACCATTGCTTCCTCAGGTCTACTATATTTCCTCTCACTCCTCACTCAGGTCAACTATATGTCCAACCACTCCTTCCTTAGGTCTACTATATTTCCTAGAACTCCTTCTTTAGGTCTACTATATTTCCTACCATTCCTTCCTTAGGTCTACTATATTTCCTACCACTCCTTCCTCAGGTCTACTATATGTCCAACCACTCCTTCCTCAGGTCTACTATATTTCCTACCATTCCTTCCTCAGGTCTACTATATTTCCTAGAATTCCTCCCTCAGGTCTACTATATGTCCAATCATTACTTCCTCGGGTCTACTATATATCCTACCACTCCTCCCTGGGGTCTACTATATGTCCAACCACTCCTTCCTCATGTCTACTTTATTTCCAACCATTCCTTCCTCAGATCTACTATATATCCTACCATTCTTCGCTCAGGTCTACTATATTTCCTACCACTCTTCCTCAAGTCTACTACATTTCTTACCACTACTTCCTCGGGTCTACTATATGTCCAACCATTCCTTCCTCAAGACTACTATATGTACAACCACTACTTCCTCAGGTCTACTATATGTACAACCATTATCTCCTCAGGTCTACAATATGTGCAACTATTCTTCCCTTAGGTCTACTATATACCCTAGCACTCCTTCCTCAGGTGTACCGTATGTCTTACCACTCTTTCCTCAGGTGTACTGTATAGCCTACCACTCCTTCCTCAGGTCTACTGTATATCCTACCACTCCTTCCTCAGGTCTACTATTTGTCCTACCACTCCTTTCTCATGTCTACTTTATGTCCAACCACTTCTTTCTTATGTCTACTGTATATCCTACCACTTCCTCCATAGATCTACTATATGTCAAACCATTTTTTCCACAGGTCTACTATGTGTCCTACTACTTCTTCTTCAAACCCTTGGGTCTTTTATATGTCAAAAATGACTTCTTTAGGATTCCTATGTTACATAATTTCTTCCTCATGTCTCCTATGAGTTACATTACCTCTTGATCAGATTTAATATATTTCCCACCACTCTTCTTCTATGTCCATTGCCACTAAACAGTGACAGAATATCACTTTAAGGCTATGTTCCCATTTCAAAAACATATCGGGGGGACACAGAGGTCTATTTAATGAGACAGCCACCTTCCTCAGCTAGGTTCCCTAAGTATAGCCTTATACTGTTAATGAATAAAACCACTATATCAGGATCAACATATTTTCCTTACAGTGACCATATTGGTAGATGACAGCTCTACGCAGCATCTGTGCACTTTATCAGTAATTACAGTACAATTATATCCAGTAAAAAAGACAACATCTCTGATCTGGATTGTCCACTTCCTCTTTTCTTCTCCATCCAGCCCAGACTGACATAATGATGACTTTTTCAAGCCACTACTCATCTTTGCAAAATCTGACAAACATCTTAGGCTCCAGCCCCTCACACACAGTAATGGTATCTTCTTTTTGTGTCCTTACTGTAAGTGTGTGTAAGTGGTAAGTAGGTAGGTGTCCTATTAGGAAGATAGATTGCCCTGCATTAAGAAAGCCCCATCAATTAGGTATGTAGGTAGGTCCTCCCTATTAAATGGGCTATCTTGGCACACTGAATAAGGAATGGCCACAATTAGCCCAGAATTTTACAGTACTATTCTGGTGGCTATCTAGTTGAGGTTTTGGCCTTAGGGGCAGGCAGTTGTGGACACTGCAGCCTTGTATGGTAGCCTAAATCTTTGTGGCAATTTAAACCATGTCCTCTATTGTTCCAAGTCTTGGGTATTTCTTTTATGCAACAAAACCTGCATTTACAGTATGTCAAATACAAAGTCGATGTAATACACCAATACATCAATATAGGTTGCTACTAGACATAAGCGAAACAGCATGTTTGATTAACACTAGTGATGCATGAATAGTGAAATATTCGATATCCGTACGAATATCTCACAGATATTCGAATGTTTGATCGAATATTCGATCCCAGTCAATGGGAACAAGTATTCGATTATTGAAAAACATCTATTCGACCACTTGGAGGTTCACTAAGTCTTCAATGACACCTCAGGAAAAGGGAAGGGGTATTTGAACGCTTATCGAATTTTTCTCGAATATTTGGCATACTAATACCTTACTATTCGATCGTACAGTATTCGCTCATCACTAATAAAGACCCTGAAGGGTCAAAATGTTGTATTTCTGTACCAGATATACATTTTTAATCTACCCTTGAATTTTGAATCTACTATGGATGTTCTGGGGATCCACTATAATTCATATCACAGTTCAAAGAAGCTTGTAACCATAACAACCCATATATTCTTGCCAGAAAAATCACCATACCTTGGGCTCTGAAGTTGTCAATCGGCAAAGCATAGGGTTTTCATCTGGAGACAGACAAGCAATAGAGTATGTAGAAGAGAAAAACGCATATGCTGGTGAAAAAGACGGCCAATTTCAAGTTGGTCTGAGATACTTGTAAGTTTATACAAATATGTTTTAGTTTTTTTTCTGGTCTGCATAGCGTGGCCTACAGCACTGTATTGTGACCCAGGAAGTATCCCTCACCTTTCAAATCATAGCAGATCTACCTTAGGCTGGGGCTTACATCAGGGGACAGGACTGTGGAGGTAATCTCTTCATAGCTGTAACCTCACTATCCCCGCACAGAGAGTGCTGCAGTTATGTGCCCACATCTGCTCTGCCCTGCTCATTCCTTCATGCTTCCTGCAGTCTCTGTCAGCCCTTGTGTTTCCCATCCTCTCAATTCCTGCTATAATCTGCTTGCACTTACACTCAGCTGTACACACTGCTGCTAAAATGTGCCTGCACTAACACTCAGCTATACACACTACTGCTATAGTGAGCCTGCACTCACACTCAGCTATACACACTGCTGCTATACTGTGCCTGAACTCACAATCAGCTATACACACTGCTGCTATAATGTTTCTGCACTTACACTCAGCTATACACACTGCTGCTATAATGAGCCTGCACTCACACTCAGCTATACACACTACTGCTATAGTGAGCCTGCACTCACACTCAGCTATACACAGTGCTGCTATACTGTGCCTGAACTCACAATCAGCTATACACACTGCTGCTATGATGTTTCTGGACTTACACTCAGCCATTTACACTGCTGTATAGAGAAGTTACTGCCACTATTGGTCCATGCTGAACACACCCCTTCCCCATTGCTGTCATGTGACAACACAGACCTCTGACAGCAGGCCTGCTACTCTATTCTAGCCTGTTGTACTACGCTACTGCATTATGGGAATCTGCAGTTATATCCTGTATCTACAAACTGCTGCTGTGTTATCAGGTTTATGCAGTTACTATACATTATACTCCACATGCTAAATGCTATACTGTACAGTAACTTATAATATGACATATTCAGCTGTTTCTCATTGTTTGTTTCATCTGTTCTACATGTTATTTAGAATTTAAACAAAAATCATTATTTTGGGGGTGTGGAACCAATTGTCTGCATTTCAGTGATTTCTTATGGGAAAATTTGCTTTGGTTTAAGAGTGGATTTGGATTACAAGCACGGTCCCGGAACTAATTATATTCGTAATCCAAGGTATCACTGTACTTTTGTTTCATAAGCCTTCCAGACTTCATTTACTTTATAATTCTGACACAATAGTAGTTGGATTATTTTATTACAGCATGACGACCTATTAAAAAAAGCCCCGCACTATAACAAGCAGTTGTTTAAATTTTGCACATTTTTGGATTTCTTTATTATTAGAGTACACCTATCCCATATGGACAAAACCAAGCCCACTTGTGGTGACCAATGGCCATAATATTTTGCCGTTTACCAGCAAGAACATGGACCAAATTGGGTGAGCCCATTCATCGGCAACAATGGAACCATTAGGGCCTGTTCAGACTACGGAATTAGCCCCGAAATCCTGTGTGGAACCCCTGTGCGCGGACTTGGCGCTGAAACCACCCTGCTATCTTTTTGAATGGGAGGGCTCGTGCACCTCCGCTCTCCGCTGAAAGAATTGACATGTCGGCGCCCATTCCGTAGTGTAAACGGGCCCTAATTTATATACAGTACACCAAACATATACATCTCTGCTGGATCTGGGCAGTTAATATTCTTATATACAGATGCAACCACTGACATATATGTGGTGGTGACACAATATCACACACAATAGACAGTACATGTATAGTCTTTTACATCTTCTTGTATATGATGAGATTGATGATGCTGCATAACTCGGCTAGGATAGGATATGTACATATATAGCTGGAATCTTTATTCTCTGCCCGGTATCAATTTAAACTTCACTTTTTACATGATGAAGTACAATGAAGAATAAGCCAGTTAATATGAAGACGGATAATGTGATTCGTAGTATGTTCTGCAATGTGTGGTTCTTCTTTCCACCTACAAAAAGAACACGTGAGGTTAGATAGATGTGAAGTATTACGGATGTAATTAAAGATAAAGATATATATGAGGGGTTGCTCATAAGTCTTTGGCGTTACTCAGAAAGAAACGAGATAGGGAAATGAAACTTTACATTTATTCCACATACTCTCCACTCATGTCAACACACATCTTACATCTATATTCAAAGTTCTGTAAGCCTTTAAAAAAGCAGCTATGGCATCAGAAATGGTGTGGAATTTGGTTCCCTTGAGGTGTTTCTTCAGCTTTGGAAACAGATGATAGTCAGGGGAGACTAGATCTGGTGAATAAGGTGGGTGGTCAACCAGCTGTAGGCCTAGCTCCACCAGTTTTGGCATGGTTGCTTGTGCAGTTTGACATGGTCTTGCAGGAACAAGGTTCCTTTGGAGAGCTTGCCGCACCTTTTGGCCTTTAAAGCTGCCTTTAATTGGTCCAAAAGTTCAACATAATACCTTGTGTTGATGGTGGACCCATTTTGAAGGTAGTCCACAAGCAGCATACCCTCCTTATCCCAGAACCCAGACGCCATCACCTTAGTGGCTGATTTTTGCAACCTAAACTTCTTTGGACCAGTCACTCTTTTGACTGCTCCTTGGTTTCATCCATAGTGACCAGTCGATCCAGGACGTTCTTATCAGTCCGGAAAACAATGACAAATGGACCGGGAAATTTTCACTCACATGCTTTTCTGATCTGTTGTCAGACATTTGGGGACCCACTTTGCAGATAGCTTCTTCATGTTCAATTGTTCATGAATAATGACATAAACACATTCACCAGAAATCACCAGGTTGTGCACAGCATCGACGATCTCCGGAACAACAATCGTTCTCAGTCATCCAGGACAATCCTTATCATTGGTGCTAGAGCGGCCTGTTTTAAATTTGGCAACCCAGCTCTTAACTGTAGAATCTGAAGTACATTGATCCCCCCAATGTCAGCGACACATCACCATGAATATCCTTCGTGGACTTTCCTTGCAGAAACAAGAATTGTATCACTCCTTTTCTCTCATTTGCTGTGAATATCGCCTTAGACTCCGCCATTTTGTTTTCCTGCACGCCTAGATCATTGTTGTCATAAGCTACATGCACAAAATTTGTAAAACATATATTAGACACATAAGGCTTTCTTGTGATGTAACATTTGTTACCATAGAACCAAAAAAAAAAAAAAAGAACACAAAGCCAAAGGACCATTGTATGTTGAAAATATTGTATCCTGGGGCATTTGTTAGTTCAGGGATCACTGTAGTTGATAATATAAGTATTGACAGAATCCGAGCCACCATGCTGTCCAAAAGGCATTTGTAGTAAGACAAACTTCTCACTGCCTGATTGATTAGGAAATTTAAAATGTAACTTTTATTTCTCACTTAAAATCTCAATAAACAAAAAACAAAATAGAAGCCAATTTAGGTTAATGTATGATATGTATGATAACTCTTCACGACCATCATCTAGTAACCTGCCAGTTTATTGTACTAAGTTTATAGTCCTGCTTGCCTAAGTCTTGACTGTAGTTATTGCACAGAATTAGTATTTTTTCACTAATATTACACCAGCATTTCTCTATTGCATCAATAGTTATTGCACCCATTTGTTTATTCTATTGCACATAACTTCCTTTCGCAACAATGTCCTTCAATAATAGTTTTTTGCATAGTCCCTTGTTTAGTCATGCATAATTTCTAGAGATGAGCGAACCTGGAGCATGCTCGAGTCGATCCAAACCGAAACTTTCGGTATTTGATTAGCGGTGGCTGCTGAACTTGGATAAAGCCCTAAGGCTATGTGGAAAACATCGATATAGTCATTGGCTGTATCCATATTTTCCAGACAACCTTAGAGCTTTATCCAAGTTCAGCAGCCCCCGCTTATCAAATGCCGAACGTTCGGGTTCGGATCGACTCGAACCCGAACCCGGTTTGCTCATCTCTAATAATTTCTTTTCCATGTTTTATTTTTTTCAATTTTTTCAATTTTTTTCAATTTTACTTCCCTTTATTTCCATGGAAGTCTATTCAGACATACACTTTTATAGCCCAACGCGTTTCTTGTACGATGAATCCTCAGGGTCCTGTCCCGATTGTCGTATTGGGACTCACTGCCCGGGGCCGGACATAATGAGAGGTAGCTGGGATCCCGCAGCTAACTCTTACTAACCCCTTAAACGATGTGATCTACAGCGATCATTGCATTTAAGTTGCTCAGTGAAAGATCAAGCATATAGAGATTATGGCGCAAAAAATTACACCCCAACCAGCCCTGTAGGTAGAAAAATAAAAGTGCTATGGCTATTAGAAGGCGGGGAGGAACATCGCATTAATTTGACCCGGGCAACAAAGGGCTTGGTCTTGAAGGGGTTAAATATAGTCCATGAGTCCGCCTTCCCTATCATAGAAACTCACTTTAACCACTCAGCAACTTCCTCCAGTTGCACCTGAGCTGTAATCAGCTTCTCTGTACGGGATCGTGGTCACATGACTCCAGTGCATCATGTTGCTTAGTTACCTGGAACGCATTCCAAGTCTCGCTTAGGAATCTGTTCCATCTTGCTTAGAACTTCTTGTAAAATGGTTGGTGGAGGGTAAGTGGAGGGTAAGTGGAGGGTAAGAGGGTAAGTCCCCTTTTTGTGCTGTATTTCTATAGAGTTCATTTAAAGCTCATATAAGAAATATGATCGTTCAAGCCCTCTGGTCTCATGGTATTAAGTCTGAACGTCCATTGAGCTTCTTTTTTCAACAACATTCAGTTGTAGTCGCCCTGGCACTTCGATCGCTCAATCACCTCTGTACCTGACATTTAAGTCCATCATTATTTCCCTCATGTACCTCGGTGAAATGCAATGCAACTGGTGTCTCTTTTGTTTTTTATATCACCAATGTGTTCACTAAATCTTTTTCACAGAGTTCTAAAGGTATTTCTTATGTATCCACATGGACATGTAAGTAAATGGACAACTCCTGTAGTTGAACAGTTTGCAAATTTTCGTGTTTCAAAGGTTTCCCCCGTACTAATACATGAGAATGTTTTACTTTGTTTGATGTATTTGCACATTGTGCAGTGTCCACACTTAACCCTTTGAGGACCAAGCCCAAAATGACCCAGTGGACCGCGCAAATTTTCATTTTTGTGTTTTTGTTTTTTCCTTCTCCCCTTCTAAGAGCTCTAGCACTTTCAGTTTTCTATCTTTAGTTGTACTTTGTAATAGTGTCTTTCATTCTACCATAACATGTATGATAGAACCCCAAAATTATTATTTATGAAGATGTAAATTGGTGAAATCGTAAAAAAGAATGCAATATGGTAACTTTTGGGGGGTTCCTGGGTCTGCGTAATGCACTATACGGTAAAAGTGACATGATACCATTATTCTATAGGTCAGCCCGAACACAACCATATGCAGGTTTACACAGATTCTTCAATGTTATTTTTTTTATCCTTTTTTGGGGGGCTATTAATTATTAATTAAATGGGCCTATTGTGACTATAGATGAGTGAACTTTTCAAAAGTTCCGACCGGATTTTTTTTAAATCGTTCGGTTCGACCGAATTTCGGATTTCTTCGGATTTCATAGTTTAAAGCATCTATATGATACGGGGGTAGTGTATTTGGTTGAATTTAGGGCTCTACATGTCAGTATCATCATTATCTTTTCAATATCTCAAATATCATCACAAGGATCCAACTATAGGAATTGTCTGTCTGTATAGCACTTTTTTTTTAATAGTTTTATGCTACACACATGCACTAGGTATATTTGTCTCTCAGGATAACACGTATCTGATAGACACTATCACAAGAATCAAACTATAGGACTTGTCTATTTGTAGAGCACATTTTTGTTCTGTGCACCCTTTGCTCTCCTATGCCTAATCTATCTATCTTTCGCCCTCTCTATATTTCTCTTTCAATTACTATATGTTTCTCCTCTCCGCTTTCCTAATCTTTTGGTTTTTGCTTTTCTACAATATCTTCTCAGTAGTCAGTAGTAGAGCAGCACCAGCAGCGTTTTGACAATGACGAGCTCTGTGCACTGCTAGTCTCCTTTCTCTCTCTCTCTGCAGACTGCGTCGTGTGATTGCTACAGCCTGCCATTAATGGTGAGGGCCCGACTGCTCATTGCAGCCGGCCCCAACCTGCTATGAAGCGTGTTCCGCCCTAGAACGCTCAATAGCACCTTAGACATCCTGGACATACAGTTAAGTCCAGGGTCGTCTGGTGACAGACTTCCAGAATGTAACTGTATGTCCAGGGTCATCTAGGGGTTAAAGGTGCCTTTCTGTTTCTCATTTATGGGTGTCTCATTGACTGGCATATAGCTGTGCACGAGCCTGTCTCTCAGATTTTTTCCCCTTCTATAGGTGATTTGTGGGTGTGTGTTCTGGGAGTAAATGAGTGATCACTTTATCTGATTTTAGTACTGGCCAGTATTGTGTCAGTATTTGTCTGACCGATGCCGCTTTTTCATCATATGTCCCTTATATACGCGTAACCACTTCTTGTTCTGGTTTGTTTGTGGATGTTAGCAATTCAGTTCTGTTTTTCTGTAACTCCTTCCAGTAAGCTGATCTCAACACTTTTTTGGGGTAACCCCTTTTTCAGCAGTCTTTGCTTTATTTCTACTGCTTTTGCTTTATACTTCCCCATGGTAGTGCAATTGCAACGAATGCGCAGATATTGCCCTACCGGTATCCCCATTTTGAGGGACCTAGGGTGGCAGCTATCCCATTTTAGGATGGAGTTTGCAGCTGTCTCCTTTCTGTGTACAGTACTCATAAGTTTACCCTGCTCTCCTATCCAGATTTTCAAATTCAAGAAGAATTCAAGAAGACCACTTCTTTTGCTCTTATTGTTTGTGTGAACCTAAGTCCCAGTTCATTCTAGTTAAGACGATCTACAAATCTGTTCCTCTGTTCCTCCAACAAATCTGAAGTCCTCCACCGTGGAGGTCCATATCAGTAGTACGTTGTCTATAAATCTCAGCCAAAGGCCAATATGACATGACCATTCATGCGACTCCTCTCCGAAGATGACCCGATCCTCCCAGCAGCCGAGGTACAGAGATAGATAGATAGATAGATGATAGATAGATAGATAGATAGATAGATAGATAGATAGATAGATAGATAGATAAAGTATTGCTCACCGTTAACAAAGACAAGTAAGTCAGGACTCCTCTTCAACACTTTGTCGGTTGATGTCTTCACCTCACAGTAGTAACTCCCAGAATTGTAAAGGTGAGTAGAAAGAACTTTATAATTCTTGAATGGGCCAAATCCTTGAACTATGTGCCCCTCCTTATAGAAAGCAAAATGTAGTTGTGTATTCTGTCTGTAATGACTAAGAATTGTGTCACAGGTCATGGTGATGTCGTCTCCCTCTACTACCGGATCCGGGGTTACATTTATGTCTGGAGAAGAGAAGAGCTCTGCAGGAGCCAAGAAGCAAGAATTCTGATTAGTATGTGGAGGCATTTATTTGCACCACTTAAGGTTTCCGCCTTATCAGTTACATGTTAATTCTTTGGGTAGACGGCAGAATCTGTCCGAGCATAGAATGGAGTCTATGGCATGGGCTGAGATGTGCGTGGCCACGAGCGGGACGGGGGGCGACAGAATCTGTGGAGGGTTATCTTCTTGGATTCCGTAGCATGAGTGCACTCTTGTAGAAGAAACAACAAACCCTATCTTCTGGGTCCAGTTCTTATTTTTATTCAAATCTTACTAAACATTTTCTTTTGCCAAAAAATAAATAAATAAATAAGTAGTACTACTACCCTGCCACAAAACCACATACATTCGTCAACATTAAATAGGCAACATCATGAATCTTGGGTTTTTTCTATAATTCCACCACTTTTCCTTCTTGGCGTTGCAACTTTAGTGCTGAGGAGAGAAGCCACACTTATCTAACATGAAAGTGCCACAATAACAGAGGCAAATTAGACATCATTGGTTTCCCACTAAACTTACCAGCTACTGTATATCAAACCCCCCCATACTGTCTTATAACATCGATAGAGTAGATATGTAAAATTGGACCTTAGCATTACGGAGCAACAACTATTGTAATGATTCTCACCTTTTACACCTACAAGTAAGTCATGACTCCTTTTCCACACTTTGCCGGTTGGTGCCTTCACCTCACAGTAGTAACATCCAGAATTCTCAAGGTGAGTAGAAAGAATTTCATATTTTTTGGATGATCCAAAGTCCTGAACTAGAACAAAGTCTTTGAAGAAAGCAAACTGTAGTTCTGTGCTCTGTCTGTCCGGATGTAGACTTGTGTCACAGGTCATGGTGACCTCATCGCCCTCTGATACGGGGTCTGGGGTTACATTTATGTCTGGAGAAGAGAAGAGCTCTAAAGGAGGTAAAAATCACCAACATTTATATAAATTCGCAATTCTCATGACAGAGGACCCTATAGTGTCTGTAAAAGGGTGTTAAATTGGTAACTATGTCCACCCTCAATCTCTCTCAAGCCCTGTTCCTCCTCAGTTATGAGAACCTAAGCAACATATTACTTACATGAAAGCCTAATTCTGTATGTCAGTCATGGTCTACATTATGGACTCTGATTTAAAACAGTTGACATCTCTAGATGATCTGAAATAAATCTCTAAAGGCGTGCATAGTTGTCAGTATAAAAATTAATGAGGTGTGAGCTTAAAAGGGTTGGCCATTGTATAGTAAAATTGTTTAGTGTACAGTATTAGTAGTTGTACTCATTGTATATACTGACAGCAGCTCCCTGTGTATCTCATAGAGCTAATATCAGACTCCCCTCCTCCAGGCTTTGCTGTCCTGCTCTGTGGTGGTTCTGTCCATAAGATGGACAACACGGAGGAGCATGTGACCATGCCCCGCCCCCCAGTGTCCACCATAGGCATATACAGGCTCAGTGGAGGACAATGGGGGCGGGGCATGGTCACATGCTCCTCCATGTCAGCCATCTTATGGACAGAATCACCACTCACAGAGCAGGGCAGCACAGGCTGGAGGAGGGGAGTCTGATTTGAGCTCTATGGTGTACACTGAGAGCTGCTGTCAGTAGCTACATTGAGTGCCCTTACTATTACTATAGAGTCGCCAACCCCTTTAAAGAGTCCTAGGAAAATCTTTTGGTTTAGCTTTTTTTAATCTAGTTCTATTTTTTTTCTACCTCTTCACTCCTCCACGTTGCACTCTACATACCCTATTATTGCCCTTAGATGGTTACACCTAGCACTTGTACCGTCATGGACATCTTTTACCACCATCATGCTACTGTATGAAAAAGGGGAAAAAATAATCTAGAAGACCCACACATTGATCTTTCCAAGACTGTGGATTTTCCATCTGCGATGGGGGTCAATGGACTAAGCATTTACTATATTTACTCTGGCCCTATATGAACTCTGTGAATTCTTCTCTTTCTCATCATATCAAACAAAATGGGTTTTTTTGCACTTTTTTTTTATAGTGTTTTTCACAGTGTACTTATGGTTAGAGATGATCAAACATTGGAAAATCTTAGGTTCTATAGAACTCGAACCTTGTCGAACCTTCCGCATTTGATTCCTGATGCCTTCCCGGTCCGTGAGGAAGGAAGCCTATTACCAAGGCTGAATCCTGAAATTCCAGGCGGTACCCGAGCTGTCTCCTCCTTCCCCACCGACCGGGAAGGCATCGGGAATCAAATGTTCAACAAGGTTCGAGTTCTATAGGACCTAAGATTTTACGATGTTGGATCATCTCTACTTATGGTTCAGAAACAAAATCATGACTACTGGGGAATTGAGGAATACTCACCTTTTATACTGACAAGACTGCTTCCACTCAACTTTATAACAACGTTGTCTGAGGTTTTTATCTCACAGGTATAATTCCCAGAATCCTCCTTTCTAGCAGACATAACTTCATATTTATTGGATGGCCTGAATCCTTGAACCTCTTGTCCATCTCTATAGATAGCAAACTGCAGTTCTTTGTTCCGTCTGTTCGGGTTAATATCTGTGTCACACGTCAGCGACAACGGATCTCCTTCTACCAAAGTGCCCGATGTTCCTTTACTTATAGGGGAAGTGACACCATCTACAGAAAGACAACTATTAGTGCCAGTCAGTGGATTGATGGAGTGTGGTAGAGTAGACGCAGGAGCAGAAAGGTAAAAACTGATGAGAAATAACAGGTTGTAGAATTTGTTAGTACAGTACAGGTAACTACATTTGCCCAGATTTAGTGGAGGGAGGATTAGACCAATCAGGAGCTTGCATGTTATGGGGTGGTCTAAGTTGGAGGTTCCTATTTTTAAAAATGCTTACCGTCGGAATTTTTCCTCCATTACAATCAGAAAACAAATTATTTTTCAAGTCAGTTACAGAACCTACAATATAACACTCTTTATTCTACAACTAATGAAGTATATGGACATTACAAGGGGTAGTTCACCAGTTTTTTTTCTTTTAAATCAACTGGTGCCAGAAAGTGCCAGAGATTTGTAATTTACTTTTATTAAAAAGTTTTCCAGTATGTATCAGCTGCTGTATGTCACACAGAAAGTGGTGTATTCTTTCTAGTCTGAAAAGCAGGAGTGGTTTACTATGGGGATGTGCTACTGCTCTGGACAGGTTCTGACATGGACATAGGTGGCAGCAGAGAGCACTGTGTCAGACTGGAAAGAATACACCACTTCCTGCGGGATATACATTAGCTAAGTACTGGAAAACTTGAGATTTTTTAATAGAAGTAAAAATTTTAGTGAGCAACCCCTTTAGGCTATGTTCACACGCTGTGAACATCCGTCCGTTCCGTGACCCCGGCCGGGTCACGGAACGGCCGGTCTCAGCCCGGATCATCGCGCCCGCATCAGAGCTTCCCATAGCCCATCGTGAAGCAAGCGGCCGGAGCCGCTTGCTTCACTGTGTGAACTGACAGGTCTTTCTGCGGCCGGAATTCACTGACGTGTCAGTTCTTTCCAGCGCCACATGGGATCCCGGCCGGAGCAAATACGATGTGTATACACTCTGGCCGGGATCCCATTGAAAATAAGGCTATGTTCCACCTCTCAAAACTATGGCCGTAGTTCTGCGTCGAGAACTACGGCCGTAGTTTTGCGTAGTGTGAACATAGCCTTAAAGGGGTTGTCCGGCGATAAAAAATTATTCACAGAATAACACACATTACAAAGTTATACAACTTTGTAATGTATGTTATGTCTGTGAATGGCCCCCTTCCCCGTGTTTCCCCCCACCCACGCTAGACCCGGAAGTGTGGTGCATTATACTCACCGCATATCGTGTCGTCCACGGTCTCCGATCGTCAGCAGTGACGTCTTCTTCGGGAGCTTGGCGGATCTTCCCGAGTGCCGGCCATCCTCTGCAGCGTCATCCGAAGCTCAGCCGCGATTGGCTGAGCATAACTGTGCTCAGCCAATCGCGGCTGAGCAGCTGATGACGTGGCCTACATCAGACCTCCAAAATGCCCCAACCCCAGACTAGATCAGATAAGATTACTTCTAAACAGCCATAGTTTTACGCAGTTGTTGTAGGCTTTCCCATCACATTCCATTTTTATTCCTCAGAACCTCACCTCTTCTTTCACGAGTATCCTCCATGCTCACCCTAACGCAACTTTATATGTGTGAACATATGTTCTAGAATTAGATAACCAAAATCTTGTGAAGCTGAAGATATGTTTTGTTTCAAGTAAAACTCATAATTGGTTTACATCGAGAGAACATGACTTTGAGATGAATGAACATGAGACTCTTAGGCATATAGAATTCATTTCAGTCAGTCCGACAATTCAGTGCACTCAGCTCCATATTGTATTCTATTGATCACATGTTACTGCTAGAGCCAATGAATAGGTAGTATAGGACTGATGTCATAAGGTGGCAAGCAGAGCAGCCATTTTGCAACCTGATTGACAGAGAGAGAGTTAATGTAATGGAAGGACTAGTTAACCAGTCTGTACCCAGTGAGGGAGAAGAGCGATGTACACTGATTTAGTCAGGTTCTGCAGGAACTGAAGGGTCACAGTGACCTTGTGTATATATTAGAGGACAGACAAAGTTTCACTTACTTAAAGTAGTTTATCAACATTTACCCTAATAATATCAAAATTCTATAAAACTTCTCAATTACTCTAATACTTCTCTATCACATCTGGGAGAGAAGTCTTCACTTTTGACAGAGCAAATATCACTTCATATATGAATGTTTCTCATTGTTATACCATGAATGGTTTGACTCAGTCAACCAAGAGCCCAAAATTATGGGGATTGAGGGCAATAGAGACCCAAGACAAATATTATTAGAAGTTGTAAATTAGTTGGATGTAGATGGAAGCTGGTAGGACCATAGTCCCATTCAGCTGTATCCACTGTCCCGATCTTCTGTCTTCTTCCACTTTCGCGATGAACACTATGGGGGAGATTTATCAAACTGGTGTAAAGTATTATTTTTTTAGTTGCCCCTGTCAACCATTCAGATCCCACCTTTCATTTTTCAAAGAATGGAATCTGATTGGTTGCTAGGGGCAACTAAGACAATTCTACTTTACACCCGTTCAATAAATCTCCCCCTTGGTGTTGGACCTACCACTCAGCCAATCATTGGCCCAGAGAGGACACCTCTGCAGCCATTGATTGTCTCTGTGGG
Organism: Dendropsophus ebraccatus; assembly: GCF_027789765.1. Lineage (NCBI taxonomy): Eukaryota > Metazoa > Chordata > Amphibia > Anura > Hylidae > Dendropsophus > Dendropsophus ebraccatus. Next base: position 12,944,418 of record NC_091466.1, on the reverse strand, counting down.
CACAAAGACGACAGCAGATTGGGGTCACAGATGGAGCCAAATGACTATCGGGGGGCAAGGGCTAGATAGTTTAGGTTTCTTTCTATTTTACTCCAGACGTAATTTTAATAAAGAAAAAAAAAAAAAACCTCTGGACAAGTACAATGCTGTTTTTGGAAGAAAGCGGCAATATTACTCTTTACAACTCCTTTGAAGTGCTATTTCCATCTCAGCTCACTATTTCATATCCACAGATTGGGGAATAACAAGCTTGAGGCTGTGGATATGACTGCCGGGACCCCCACTAATTCTGAGAACAGGGATGCAATTGTGCCAGAAGCATGTAGAACTCAGCATGCCTGCATGACCACCATGGCCTGTTCCCAAATCACTCTCTATGGGACAACTGAATGCCTTTGAGTATTGAACTCAGTATTTGGCGGGCTCGTAGGCCACAATGGTTGCACAAACCCACTGCTTGACTCCCCACATTAGGCTTGTTATTCCCTATCCTATAAATTGTTAATATCAAGCTGAGCTGGGAATATTCCCCTAAAAGAAAGACTTAGGGGGAAATTTATCAAACATGGTGTAAAGTGAAACTGGCTCAGTTGCCCCTAGTAACCAATCAGATTCCACCTTTCATTTTCCAAAGAGTCAGGAATGAAAGGTGGAATCTGATTGGTTGCTAGGGGCAACTGAGACAGTTGCACTTTACACCATGTTTGATAAATCTCCCCCTTAGTTTGGAGCCATACTACCTTTATTGTAAACATTTTATAGGCGAATTCCATCATAAATAGAATGTAATGACAAACCTGATGGCCTATCATGGCCAGCACATTATGACCCCACCCCCGCCCTTGTCCGGCCCACTAGCAGTCACTTTGAAGCAAAATCAAGTACTCACCAGAGGTTTGCACATTCAGTACTGCAGGATAAAAAATGATAACAGGACTTGTCAATGATATCTAAACAGAAGATTACATTATTGATCAAGGATAGCTTTTTTCTCTTTTTGCAGAATAAATATTTTGTAAAGAGGAAACATTTTAAGGGGAAGAGTTGTGTAAGTAAGCCTTGTATCTGGGCCCTGGTAGCTGAGATACCCAGAGATGTTTTTGCTAGAGATGAGCAAAGAAAGCGACCTGATCCCATATTCGTGCTGAGATTTGCAAAAGGTTTGGTTCACTACCAAATCAAACTTTTTGCAAACTTCAGACAGGTTCGGGAAGAGCAACTGCACATCCAAAAAAAAAAAAAAAGAAGTTATTCTCACCTGTCCGCACTCCCCCGGTTTCTTCTTGTGGCTCTCCGGTCCGTCCTATTGGATTCTCCAGTGAGGGCCTACTCAGCCAGTCACAGGTCGTGGTGCTGTCTTGTCCAAGTCAGCCTGTAAAAGGCTGAGTGGGCTGTCACTCCTGAAACAAGAGTGACAGCCCGCTCAGCCAATCACAAGCTGCCTGGGAAGGGACAGCACCGCGGTCTGTGATTTGCTGAGCAGGTTGTCACTCTAGAGACAGCCTACTAAAGACACTCTAGAGACAGCCCACTGTGCCAATTTCAGGCCATGTTCACATTCATACTTAATAGAAGACTAACACATTTCATGCTCAAAGTGAGCTTTATTTCTGATTCCTAAGTCACAGTATAGACACACATAAATCATTTATAGATAACCCACACTTCAAATGGGTTGCTATCTTCTCCAAAATTGGTGCATTTCAGTAAAAATGCTGCAGTACTCAGACAGTACTACAATGAAACTGCAACATGTGTGAACACAGCCTTAGGGTTAGGGTATTAGGCAAAAAAAGGCATATTTAGTTCAATTAGCTGCCGAGATTTAACATTGGCTATTGATAGAACGTCACTGGTCAGTATTTTTGGCCAACATTGTAGAACGTAAATTAAACACATTTTTATACCATTTGATGGAGCTTGTGTTAGTATTTTACAAGCTACCAGGCTATGACACGAATACAAGCTGGTCAGTATTTTCAGCCGAACGAAAATAAAAGATGAAAACAAAGTGAAAGGACACTCAGCCAATCACTGACTGAAGCAGGACAAGGGCACATTGATAGGAATCCATTGCGAAAGTAGCAACCAGACCATTCAGCCAAAGACATCACAGAAGGGCCCCCGGGGGAGTATGTTAGGTGAGCATGGGTTGTTTACTACTTTCTCTGCAACCATAGCAATATCTATAAAGAATATATATGAATGCATGCAGTACCACTATAACACTCTTTATTGCCAAGGCGAGACAAAAAAATTACATTCTGTCAAATTTATTTATGTATGAGATCACAGAAAACAATTTATAATGCTCAATAATAGACGCTAGTCTACTAGTGGTCCCAGAGGAAAAATTAGAAAAGGAAATAACGGTAGTGGTAGGCAGTTAAAGACTAAGTTTTATTAGATATATATATAAGATATATCTATCTATCTATCTATCTATCTATCTATCTATCTATCTATCTATATATATATATATATTATATATATAATAAAACTTAGTCTTTTAACTTGACTGAGTCCGTCTACCACTACCGTTATTTCCTTTTCTAATTTTTCCTCTAGGTCATTATAATACGGGTGGAGACACCGAATCACATCTATCTACTAGATATCAGTCCTACTGTACTATTTTTCTCCATGTTTACTAATGGTCCCAGCCTCAGACCTCCAAGAATAAGAATCTAAACATAAAATACCAAACATGATATAAGGCACTGGATATACTATGGCAAAAGACTTAAAGAAACATACAGCACTTACAGAGGAGCAGTAGCAGCAGCATGCCTGTGGTGAGGACTCCCGTCATGGGTGAGGAAGGAACTGGTCTCCTGTCTAGAAGCAGAAGTTAAATAAACACAAAAGATAGAGGTGTGAGTCATGTATACAGCCCATCATATACTGTAGAGTATAATAAAGGAAACTGACAGTATGGACATATACCTGTGCTGCCAGTTTATAGTTACCTACTACTTAGGAATAATCTAGTGTCTAGGCTTGTGTCTGTGATTCGGCATTTTATGCTTAGGCTGGGTTCACACTACTTTTTTAATCAGTTTTTGCAAAAAAAGGATGAAAAAACTGATGCATTTGTGTGCATCCTTTTTCTATTTACTTCCACTATTTAAAATAAATAAATAAATAATCAAAATGCATCCGTTTCTTTTTAACATACCCAATAAAAAGGTCAAATAAGTTTTTGTGTATGTTAAAAAAAGGGTGCGTTTTGATTTTTTATAATTGAAGTCAGTGAAAAAACGAATCAAAATGGATAAAAAAAAGTAGTTTGAACCCAGCCTTACAATTAGGCTTGATCGAACATCTGAAAAAGCTAGGTTAGAACGAACTTGAACCTAGCCGGACCTTCCACATATAATTGCTGATGTCTTTGCAGTCTGTGCGGAAGGAGGAGACATCCCGGGGACCGCCTCGAATTCTGTTATTCAGCCTAGGTAATAGGCTGAATCCCGGAATTCCAGGCAGTCCCCGGAATGTCTCCTCCTTCCGCACGGACTGCGAAGGCATCAGGAATCAAATACGGAACCTAGCTTTTTTAGATGTTTACTCAAGCCTACTTACAATGTCACAGAAGCAGGTCTGTGACAGGCCGCCTACTCTCCTGAGAGTAATTAACATCTGGCTCATCTTCACCTGCGCTGGATTTCAATGTAAAATGTGTCTTTATCTGTTGGTGGAAAGTCAGGAACCCACCATACACTTTATAATGTTGGGCAAAACCGCCAGTTATGTTGGGTGAGGTAGTTTTTTTGTGTACAGACACCTCAGAAATGAGAGGAATCATGATGATGTACTTTACACTATAGACTAATAGAAACCATGCTTGAGACTAGAAGTGTAAGGAGGACCTACAATGGGGACAAGAATTGAGGGGCGCCATGTTAGACATTTAGAATAAAGGGAAACCATGCTAAGGATTAACAAAGAGAGGATAGCTATGCTTGGGACTGGGCATGGGAAGTCTTGTTGAAGACCAGGAATGATCTGATAAGAGCAGTCATGTTGTGGACCAGGCTTAAAAAAGACGACTGCTGGGGACCAGGATTGAAAAAAGGGGATGAATAAAGATAGGGAGAACCATGCTAGGAACTATCACTATGATACCTCACAAAAGAAACACAATTTTCAGAACTTTCATGATCGTTTCTGTTCTTTTGTGTACTATTATACTCACCAATTAGAGCAACAAATTTAATATTGGCTATTTCTGTGAAATGAAGGGAACCGCCATGGGGCCAAACATTATGCAGCCATTTGCAAAAAACCATTTATCTATTTTTATCACGATTATTTCTAATATTGTACATTGTAATTTATTAATTTGTGATTATCTAAAGGTCCGTAACATTTATTTTTATGAATTTTTATTTCTGAAATGAAAAAACACTGGACAATTTTAATATTCACAATGCTTTATTTTATTAAATAATTTGTCCAAATAACTGACACGTAATGCAATGTAACTTTACAAACAACACAGAAGAGTCTAGAGAGAAAAAGCCAAGATTAAGACATTGGAGACCAGATGCTTAGTGTTCATCTCTGGTCTTCACTGCTGCATAGGTAACATCCTAAAGAAGAGACAAAAACAGCAGGTACATTGTGATTATGATAATGATTTGTTGTAAAAGGTTCATATATCTAGACATGTGTATAACTCTAACTGTATGAAGTAATATGAGTAAAACTGGCACTAAAGAGGTTTTCAATTGTTTTATGTTATGGGTCAGGAAGTAGAAAGAGGTGAAGGAATGAAGAATGCACAAGATGCACTTAGTGAAGTGTGGTAGTCATTGATGCTGTGGGACTGCTTTGCACTGCAGTGTGTGGAGAGCAATGAATTATCAGGGAATTGTGGGCATCATTGGACCTTTCAACCAGGGCCGGACTGTCCATCTGGCATTTCTGGCAAATGCCAGATGGACTGGTCCCCTCCTTGGGCTGGTCTTATCTGATTCCTGGTGGTGTTTCAGTAAATATCACCAGGGGTGGGCTGGTCTGGAAGTAGGGTGGCATTTGCCCCTTTGCAGAAAGGGTGCACTTGCAGAGCTTGGAGAAAGAGAAGATAGCAGTGGACTGGCCCAGGAGCCAGGTAAGTATGTGCATGCCTACAGTGGTGTGGATTACCTAAAAGGAGGTATCTATGTAAGGGTGGGTTATTACACAGAGGGGATTACCTACAAGCAGGGAGATTGCTTATAATGGAAGGATTAGCTTACAGAGGAATTTCTTTTTTATTTACGGTATATATTTTTTTATGGGGAGATTATATTTTGTGTGGGCTGGAAAGGTTGTCTATGGGCCAGGGCTGCTTTTAAGTCCCAGTCTGTCCTGGCTTCCAACAGTATAGCAATCACAAGCAAGCCTCAAAACCCACCAAGGCTCAGTTTTAGGAGAAGTCCTGGAGGTTCTACATTAGCTGCCAAAGAACTTAACCCCATAGAAAATCTTTGTAGTAGGTGGTTGCAGCATGCAAACCTAAGAATATTAGTGACCTGGAGGCCATTGCCCATCCGGAATGGTCTAAAATACAAGAACTGATTATTTTTGCTGTACTTACATATGAGGTGTCTGTAGATGATGATATAGCTGAAAAATGAGCAGAAAAATATCTATTATTTTACATTATATCTAGAGGCATTAAAGACATCAGAGACAAATTGTGATTTTTAGTCCTTTGCCCAGTTTCAGTACTTTTCGGTAGTCACCCAAGTGATCACAGGAAGGAATAAATAAATGCTTCACTATTTGTGGTTAAGTTGTAAGTTTCCGCAGCTATGAATTTCTAGGGGAAGATGAGATATGATCGTAGAAGATACACGCGAAGCTTCCTCTTAGATGGAATTGTAGGAAATGGAGAACAGGTGTGTAAACTAATACTAGCTGGGGGGGCAGTGGCCTGGCTATAGGGGTGGCAGAAATTTCAGCATGCCCTATGACATTTCAAAAGTTTTTTTTTTTTTTTTAAATGATAGTAATTCTAGTACTTTTTAAGTTTTGGAAAGGTTCTTTAGGCTTTGTTCCTTTAGAGAGGGGATAAATGGGTCACCCACATTAGGAGAAGCAGTGTGGATAGTAGGAAGAATTATTACCATAAGTCTCCTACTCAAACCAGTGATTAAAGAATAGATTGGAAAAATAAGCTAGGCATTGCTCCCATCTAGCCAGAATCCTGCACCACACTGATGAGGGGAAACACCCCGAAACAGCTGTATGTGGATGGATAACTGGCCTTGTTTTTTCCCTTGTCATAACTTTGACTTATAGGGCCACTTGATATGGTGGTTTTGGTGGTTTCCCTGCAGGAGCCACCCCTTGGCTGGGTCCTTCCCTGAGGGATATCTGGCCAGTCCTGTGTTTCGAGACTCTTAAATGAGGGTCCGTGGGCTCTTCTTTTGCATATTCATGTTTCCCAGGGGGCAATGCACCTAGGATTTCACTACATTGGAGCGCTTTAACTGGCAGCCGGCAGTGTTATCGTTTGGCTGGTCTCCCTGAGAACAGCGATCTATTTCTCTTATGGAAAATAATCCTGACTGAGATGCAACTAACCTGTATGGTCACGGGTGAAGTTAACATGAGCGTAGACCACATTGCTTTCTTCAGTGATGTCTCCTATGAAAGAGCCTGGGTTCAACACAACAACCTTAGAAATGCCCAAAATCCTTACAAATATGTCATAAACACAATATTACCAGGAGGTAAGAGCAATAGACAAATTCCCTCCAGCTTTCATACGCTAGTTTAGTAGACGGCATAGGAAGACAATGACGGCACAAACTACAATGGCTGAGAAGACATATGGTGTGCTTAGATACACTAACTTGGTACACAGTATCACACATGGTATGCTTGGATGAACTAGCTTGGTACACAGTATCGCACATGGTATACTTAGATATACCAGTTTGGTACACAGTATCACACATGAAGATGATGGGAGTTATACCTGCTTTCTTTCTGTGACTCACAGTTTCTGTGCTTCCCAACCTATGAGATTAAACAATACTCTGTAAGGCTTTGTTCACACAATGTAAGAGACCGGCAGTTCCGTGACCCAGCCGGGTCATGGAAGGGCCAGTCTCTGAAAAGATCATCCCAGCCGCCGTAGCAGTACCGGCTGGAGTATCTTTAGCGCCGCTGAGTTCTAATGCGGGCGTATCTGTGTGCCTATGCAAGATAGGAACATATTATTGCTATTTTCTGCTCATTATGTTATGATTAAGGCTTCTGGGGATATATATATATATATATATATATATATATATATATATATATATATATATATATTCAGCTTTTCCTGTTTTATAACATGATGCTGACAGGTCAGATAACATTTCCAGTACACAGTTTCCTTTTAACCTCTTCTCGGCTCATGGTATACATGTAGGTTCAGGTGAGGGAGTATGACGTGAGCTCAATAGCTTGGCCCGTTTCCTACTCTGCAGGTGCTGCTATCTGCAGGCCATGTTGGCCATGTTGGCTTTTGCAGCTCAATGGATGGGGTAAAACTGTAATACTAGACACAGCCCATGTAACAGTGCTGCTACTTCTGTAAAAAAAAAATGAATAAATAAATACATTTTTTTTTTTTTACAAGAGGCTTTGTGTACTAAATAAGTCTGTTGTTTCATAATGACAGCCATGATTATATTTGGCATCAAACAGCTAAAGAGAGTTATAGTGTGGATATAGCCTATAAGTGTAAAAGTAAGGATATAGACACTTACATTTGAGTTTCAGAAAGTGTTGTATCTGTAATAATAATAATAATAATAATAATAATAATAATAATTTTATAGGTGGGTTCTGTACTATGTCAAAGAGATAATAAACAGGAGCTATACAATATAATATACTGTACAGTAAAACCTCGGTTCCCGAACACCTCAGTATTCAAACAATTCAGTATTCTAACTAAATTTCCCCCTGATGTTTTGCTCAGTACGCGAACATTGCTTGGTATCCGAACAAAATCAGGGGGATAACTGCAGCTGAACTGATGTTCAGCTGACAGTTAGAGGTATTCGGGAACAGGAGCGGCAATTCCGTTTCCCCGCAACAGTGAGAGGCAGGAGCGGGCGGCTGTGCTCCTGCTCCACTCAGCTGCGGGGGACACCCTGTAAAGAAGTGGGGATTCCCCTCATTATGACCTGTCACTCCACTAAGCCCTGCCGGCCCGGAATACTTCCTGTATGCTTCCCCAGCTCGCGGCGCGCCCGTGCTGTTGTGCCCGCCACCCTGCTTATCAGCTCCTTAGCCGCTTGTTCCCGCTGCTCCCCGCCACCTCTGCGGGGAGTGACAGGTCAGTAAACAGGGAGCAGTGCAGCCGGCTTCTTTACAGGGCGTCCCCCAGTGAGAGGTTGGAGCGAGTGGCTATTTAAACTTGCCGCCGTGTTCCTGCTCCTCTCAGCTGTTGGGGACACCCTGTAAAGAAGTGGGGAATCCCATCATAATGAGGGGAATCCCCACGTCTTTACAGAGTGTCCCCTGCTGCTGAGAGGAGCAGGAGCACGGCGGCAAGTTTAAATAGCCGCCCACTCTTGTCTCTCACTGTTGCGGGGAACATGGAGCGTTTTTACGGTCTGTGGGCCGCGTGCTCTGCACCTGACCCACGGAGTGTAAGAATCAATTAATCAGTTTAACATTGTTCCCTATGGGAATTTACAGCTCGGTTCTCGAACTGCTCGGTTCTGGAACAGTCTTCCAGAACCAATTATGCTCGAGAACCGAGGTACCACTGTAGAAACAATTTAATATGAAAATAATAATAAGATGCTGCAGAATTTCTTATGGATAGAATAAGCAGGTGCTGTACAACAAAAGCTGAAATACAGTATGGGATCAATTCTATATTTTAGACTCAAGATCATAGATGACATTGACTTCCTTACCTGTCCTGGACCACTGGCAAGTACTGATATAATGGGACAGTTTACGTCTACAGAGAAGCAGCAGGATGGCGGCCATCATCAGTAACGTTAGAAGGACTGCGATCAGTATGATGTGGGGGTATCTGGAGATCTTGGCTTCATGTCACGAGGGGGAAAGAAATATCAGTAATGGTAGATGTAGAACCACCGGTATATTGCTTTTTTGCTTTTGACATGGATAGACCCACGACGGTTGGGGGATGCCGGTGCTGTTGTCCTTTTTTTGAACCACCACCCGGTTCCCTTGCATGTCTCAGGTCCAATTCCGAGCACTGGCCAGGCATGAAGCACTGGAGATGAGCCCGCTGGCCCCCAGTGGAACGATCTGCCCTCCCCTTTGTGACGCGGCTCCATTGATTCTAATGGAGCTGCGTCACAGAAGAAAGGGTGTTCCGTCACACTGGGGGGCCAGCAGACCAATCTCCAGTGCTTCATGCCCACTGAGGACCACATACATTCGAGACTACTAAAAACATCCCAAAAAATTGGCTATGGAGGAATCAGATTTGTTTGGGAAAAACCCACAATAAAATTTATTCTAAAGTTAGTATATATTTCAGTAAAATTGACAAATTTGAGTTAGACCTACTGACCCAGGGTGTTATCAAAGATGGTGGGTCAACACCTATTATGAAGGTCTCATGGCTTTTATTTGTGAACCATACATCCATTTTGTCAAAATGTTACAAGATCAAGATTTGTCATTGGTCATTGGAAGGTCTATGCCGAGAATTCTATACTTACGTTCTATATGGATAGTTACGGTGTTGCTTATTCTCCATGGACTGTTGGGGGACAATCTTACTTGACAGGTGTAGTTTCCAGAATCCTCCGGATAGACGGATAATATTACATATTTATTGGATGACCTGAATTCCTGGATCATCCTCCCATCTCTGAAAAAGGCGCACTGCAGTCTGGAATGTGATCTAGGAGTAAGATTCGTATAACACATCACGACCATGGGGTCACCTTCTGTCTGTGGATTTACAGTCACATTAACCTGTGGGAGAAGTTCTGAAAAAGACAGGTAGCCATAATTACATAATAATAGGAATATAACAATATTATATATTAACAAAAGAAAAAATATAACCTGCTAAAATATTCATATTGCAGAGGAGATGCCAAGGGGGAAGGTATGTGTCTTACCTTCATCCTTGGCGCCGTTCCAATGCAGTTAGTAGTTTGATCCATGGTTCGGTGAGAATGTTAGAAGCACTGGAGCACTCGTTAGGAGCACTGCCCGCCCCCATAGCCTTGATCCGTCCCCGGCTGGCCCACTCCATTCAATTTCATTTGAAAGAGGAGGGGGGCAGCAGGGGCAGATTGGTGCTATGGGGGTCGGCAATGCTTCTAATGGGTGCCCCAGTACTCCTAATGGTCTTGCCGGACCAAGGAAAAAACTACAGTATGAAATGCAGCAGAATGGCACCAAGGAGTAAGGTAAGAGACATACCTTCCTCCTCTGCGTCTCCTGTGCAATAAGAGGCAAAAATAATAAGACCAAGTAGAGTTTCCTAGGGACCCATAGCAGAAGCTTTACCCACTTCTACATGTACACAGCGTGGAATTAGTGTAGCTCGTGGTGCTACCCTGGTTATGCAACTCCTATTACCATTGATAGGAAGTAGAATATAAAAAGTAGTTTTCTGATGCCAAACTTTGAAGGTAGCTTTCCCTTTACGTCAGTGCTAAAGTCCTTAGAACATGACTGGGAAATTAATAAATTAAATTAGAAATTCCCCAGAAGATAAAGTTGTCCATCTGAGAAATGAAACAGAGAAAATATAATGGTGCAGCTCACAGATCTATTGGAGAGACTGAGGGTAACTAGATGTTACCCCTACCTTTCAGGACATTCAGGACATTTTTATACAGTATGTATGCATATAAATATATGTATTTTGGATACACTAGTTTTATCCTTTTATCTTTGCTTCAATGAATGTGTACTATGATTTTAATCAGGATGATTTAGAGGACTAGATAGCTGTTTTTATTCGTAAAGTTGACCATCTGTAGACAACTGTTTTGGGATTGTTGGTTCCTGTCAGCACAAATCAGACTGCTGGTCCACTATCAAATACTTCTAAAAACAAAAAACTAAACATTGCTATGGAAAGGTGACAACCCTTTGTTGTTCAGCTCCACAAACTTGTATAAACTCAGGCTGGCATAAAGAAAAATAAAATGTTATACTCACCTGCCCTAATCCTCCACTGCTTCCATCCAGATGGTCCCAAGTGTCCTTTAGCTAGCCTCCTCCTCCAAGCTAGGTTACTGCTACAGCTAGTGACTGGCTAAACACTGCACTGGCTGAACTGTATTTTTCTGAAAATTGAAATGTATTTAAGAAGCACTAGGGTACCTGGATTGTCTATGTGGACACAGCAGACACAACAGTCTATGCTTCACAATTCTGTGGTACCAGAAAATCACTGCAGGCTGGGATACATACAATCATCTTCAAACGTAATACTGACACTGGGAATGTGGAAGTCATACAATTGGAGTAATGTTAAAAATTTCCCTCTGATGTCTTCTGAAGTTGACATACTGACCTCTATATTTAACCTGCCCAACTTTAGCCCTTCCTCATCTCATACCTCAATGGTTATCTTGGTATCTTACCAATGTTCCCCATTGTTGCACCTTTGAGTATTCTAATGCATATTGATGCTGGACAACATGTGACCACCATGTAACAAAAATGTAACAAGTAGTTGTGGGCCCAATAGTCACACGTGGAGTAGGGCTTCACCGAATAGCAACATTCTCCTGCTACTTATGTTTACTGGTTCCATGTCTTCTTCTCGTCAACGTCTAGTGATCTCCATCCAAATTTCTATTTCCAATTCTTCTGAGGAGAGTTGAATTCCCTCTTTTAATATCTTTCTAAGTCTATTGCCTTAAATATTTTGGAAAAAAATCTAAAATGCATATAGGAAACAGCTGCCCCACCAAAAAACATAACTTATTCACCTAATACGTTGATGTGTAATGGCGGACTCCACTTAACATTATTTGTAGCTGTTCTGACTTCACATAAATATTTCCCAGAATCTTCCAGTTGAATGGACTGAATTTCATATGTACTGGATGAGTTGTATCCCCAAACCTTCTTATTATCTCTGTTGAATGTAAAGTAAAGTTCTGTGGACTGCTTGTTTGGAGGAAGACTTGTGTCACATGTCAGGGTCACATCACCGCCCTCCACAATTATACGCGGGAACACATTTATGAAAGGCCAAGGGAACAACTCTAGAAGAAAAACATCTGAATGAGCTTCAGGTTCATTGGCCTTAGCACTATGGAATGGTTACATATTCCTGCAAGAAACGCAGACCATGACTTTGGATTACACTTTACCACTAGCCTCTTTATAGTTATATACAGTATACCAGCCCATTTCTACACTCCCTGTCAGAGCATATGGATATCATAGAGGTCCTCACTCGAAACTCTTGTCTATTAAGCAAAGGAGGCAACCGGCCTGCCCCCGGTGAGAGGAAACCCCTGCCCCAATTTTCACTAGTACTCGCTGGGTCCTCTCTGTTTTACTCACCACCATCACCACCACCACCACCACAACTACCACCACCACAACTACCACCACCACCACCACCACCACCACCCAGCTGTCCTATCTGATCACAGTTAGGAACCATCAGGATGTTTTCAAAGGTTTCCACCCCAGTAAAGGTGTATCTCTGTGCTTCTAATATTCTTTCCTGTTGCATGTCCTGATCTACAACCTATTACTCCCGATGGCTGAAGTCGTCCTGAACAATTTCACCTTCTGCCTTTTCCTAAAGTAACCTGTCTGAAAACCTAAGCCATTGCTTTTAGATACCACACTGGGGATAGTGACCAGCGGATTCCCTTTAGGGAAGCCCACACTCTGGCATAGTCCTATGTCGAATCTGAAAGTGATTGTGTTCTAGGTAGGCCTTGTGTCACTCCATTCTAGAGTGACACAAAAATGTGGTCGACCACGTTTTTGCATGCGCTAAAAAAAAGGCTGTGTTTTGATCCTTTCTTTTTGATAACGGAAGTTAATGGAAAAAAGGAGCAGAACGGATGCACACAAATGTATCAGTTTTTTTGTGAAAACTGATAAAAAAAAAAGATGTATGAACGCAGCCTAGCACTTACCCTATTTTACCCCTTTTTTTTTTTTTTATATTCTAAGTATTCTAAGTATATGTTTGACATATACTACTGTACTGTAGATGTTGCTCTTTGGTATAAACCACAGGTAAGGGCAAGTTTGGGCCAGAAGCATATAAGCATTTTTTCCTTAAAGAGGATGTACAACCAGGTACATTCTCTTTAAGCTGAACCCACCGATCGAACGGCGCCGTCACAGGGAAGCCAGTGCCGCGGTCCGTTTTTCGGACCGTGGCCCGGTTCCCGTTCTATGCACCAGAACTGGCCGGTGCTCAAGCACTGGAGGTAGGCCTGCCCACCCCCAGTGGGAGGGAATTCCCTCCCCTCTATGACGCGCCTCCCTTAGAATAAATGGGCCGCGGCACCGGCTTCCCCGTGACGGCACCGTTCGATCCGTGGGTTCAGCTTAAAGAGGACGTACCTGATGGTACATCCTCTTTAAGTGCAGGTATGATGCTTTTATAACAAATATAATTAAAAAGATCTATAGGTTTCATCTTCACTATTTTTAACCTCCACCTTTCCACAATCAATCCTGCTATTCCGGCCCGAAAACCTCCATACACCTTATCCCTTCTGCTGTGACTGATGAAAAATAGGACTTTTTTACAATTTTATTATGTTTAAGAGGGGCCTGAATGCCCTGAAAGAAATTTTGTAATATTACAAGCTATGGTTACTAGATTTCTGGTGGAACGTCAATCTAGGAGTTGATCCCGATGTTTAGCTGATTAATGTTTGGAGCCAATAAGGAATTCCCCCCCCCCCTGGTATGAGGAATTTTAATATCTGCCTCATGTGGGGTTTTGCCTCCCTCTGCATTAACAGAGTAGGGTCGTAACTTAGGGTACAAACACACACAGCAGATACGCAGCAGATACGCGGCAGATACGATACTGTGTTCAGTTATTTAGATCTAATCTGCTGCGTATCTGCTGTGTATCGCAGCAGTAAATACGCAGCGTATATGCCGTGTGTTTTTGTACCCTGAAGCTGAATTTGATACTCAAGTTTTTTTCAACCCTATTAACTATTGGAGATGTGTCAGCCAATGTGTATTTATAAAAGAGATCAACCCCATGAATAAGGGAAATTTGGTTGAAGAGAACAATCATTTTAGAATATTAATGTATTATATTGCTTATCTTGTGCTCATCATCAGTCCGTATAATACTCCAGAGCTGCATTCACAATTCTGCAGGTTGAGGCCATGTTCACACTATGTATAAGACCAGCTGGTGTTACTGAAGATCATCCTGGCCGGTACTGCAGTACCGGCTGGATGATCTTTACTTCTGCTGAATTCGGATGCAGGTGCACCCTTGTGCTCCCGCAACCGAATTCTACGCTGCACACAATGGAGCGTGCAGCAGTGTGAACTGACAGGTTCTCTGCGTCCGCTATTCAATAAATAGCGGCCGCAGAAAACTGACATGTCCGTTTTTTGTGTGGCTGCCAGCGATCCTGGCCAGAGAGTGTTCTATGTGTATGTATATATGTACTATGTGTATACACTCTGGCCGGGATTCCCTCTTGCTGCAGCACAATGTAAGTTCAGTTTTAATCACGGCCGTTGTTGAAAATCCGCAACAACAGCCATAATTAATACTGAACTTATGTTGTGTGAACATGGCCTGAGGCTATGTTCCGGCTACTGAAGCGTAGCGGGGAAAGGTGGCCATCTCATTGTCATGATCATTGTCTCATTGTCATGAACGAGATGGATGCCTTTCCCCACTATGTTCCCAAAGTTGGAACATAGCCTGTAACTGGACACTTTAAAGGGGTACTCCGGGCCAGAGGGTATTTTTGAGGATCGCCGGGGAGGGGGTGGAAATCGAAGCCGGCTTCAGTTTCCACCCCCTCCCCAGCGATTCTCAAAAATACCCCCCAGCCCGGAGTACCCCTTTAAGCAACTTTGCCCTAAGACCTAACGCCTTTAACAGTGTAGATGAGCTCCCATAACACAAGAAGAAATTCAACTCTCTCTATATCAGATAGTTATCCAGTGCCTTGTGTAACGGTCACATTTCCCGACAGAACGATTTCTGCTCTGAAGCCAAAGAAATGTGAACACACAAACAGCTGATCGTGTATCTCCCATAAGTCATACATATATTACAGTATTTACCTCTGACAGTAATGTATGTTGTATCAGAAATAGGGGCAGAGTTATAAGATACTCTCCTCTCACATCTGTATGTGCCGCTGTCTTTAGGTTTAACTGTGTCGATACGTAGTTGAGCATTGTTCGGAAAGTGTTTGATGACTTTGCCGTCATTGCCGTAGAATGTGACTCCTGGCAGTGTAGCATAGCTGTGACATCTAAGACTTATTGTGTCTCCTTCATAAACTACTGGAGGTGCTTGTAAGATGATTAGACCTAGAAAATATCAAGATATTGTTTTCTATTATACCGTATTAACCAACAGTTTGTAGCGTATTGATTGTCTACCTGTCTAAAAAAAACCATATCCTTAAAATTAAATAGTCAGAATGGTGGGGTGTCGAGTCCCTGCAGTTGGCCGAGGTGAATATAGATGAAACCTTGGCAGGCGCTGGCCGATAGTAGATATAGAACAAAGTCCAAAGCAGGTATTACAAAAAACACATTTATTTGTCTTAAGGGACAACGAGTTTTGGCGTACTGGTGTCTAGAAATGATCAAACAGTGGAAAATCTTAGGTTCTATAGAACTCGAACCTTGTCGAACCTTCCGCATTTGGTTCCTGATGCCTTCCTGGTCCGTGGGGAAGGAGGAGACAGCCCGGGTCCCGCCTGGAATTCCGGGATACAGACTATTACCTAGGCTGAATCCCGGAATTCCAGGCGGTACCCAGGCTGTCTCCTCCTTCCCCACGGAGCGGGAAGGTATGAGGAATCAAAGGTTTGACAAGGTTCGAGTTCTATAGAACCTAAGATTTTCCACTGTTCGATCATCTCCACTTGTGACCCCTTTCTCAAGTTAGGGAGACATGCAGTAAACAGTAATGTAGTCTCCCTGACTTGAGAAAGGGGTCCTCTTTCTCATGATGAGTTAAGATGTTCTTACTTTTATTCTGAGCTTTTCATGTTTTTCAGTACAGATGGTGACTTTAATGATCAACAATAAGCGTTCGTAAACCAGATTGTTTATCGCTAACCTGGAATCGTTCACCATATAACACAGAATAATAGTCATTACTACGATGGGGAATTAAACTGAATGATTAGTGAACGAATGCGGCATTACAGCCAACGATTAGCAATGATTTTGGTGTCAGCACCAAATGAGCAGTGAACAATTTCCCATTGGTCGTTCAATCGCCGCCTGCATTTACACAAGACGATTAACGTACAATATTAGGATAATTTGCACAATAATCACCCTGTAATGTGGTCTTTAGCCTCATAGTCCCACCCCCTGACACCCCATTTTAAAATTGCCTCCCATCTATTTAGAGAAGAGTACAAAAAGTCAACCAAATAGTAAAATCCCTAAAATATCTTAAATGGTTCAGAGGGATGATGTTGTAGAAGAAAGCAAACCACCATTGGAATCATTGCACTAAAAGCTACAAGATGATTAAAATAAACATATTTTTCTGAACTGATGACATTTTTAGGTTTACAGGTTAGTAGTAACTTACCAGCAATGACTTGAAGATGGACAGGGTCACTCTTCTCACTGTCTCCGATCTGACATTCATACTTTACATCACTTTCTTCCTTGACATACTGAACCATAAGATGTCTTTCATTGTCCCTCAGCTTTACGTCGTTCTTGTACCAGCCATATTGGTCATGTGTTTGTCTGTTTGGCTCCTCAATACATGTAATGTTGATTTGCTCACCAACCAATATCTTGTTCCAGTTTGGTGTGAAGCTTACCCAGGGCTTGGAAGAAGCTGCTAAAAGGTCAACTGATTAAAAAGAGTAGTAAGATGTAGTAACGATAGTATTTTTAGAGTTGGTAAAACCCCCAAGTCAGAGCTATGACCCTCTTTGTGGTCGTGGGGCAGAATAGTTACCTTTTTTATCCACGCTCAAAATTCTAACCTTGTCAACTATCCTCCAGCAATGTAGAACTCCACATCTGCCTATAGAAAAGGCAGTATGGGGGCAAAGCTTTGGGGGTATCGGGGCGGGGGGGCACATGCAGCCATGGTCCAAGGTTAAAAGGCTTAAAGGCTTCCATAGGATAAGCCCACACTTAGGTTGGACCAGTGCTAAGGAGTAATATCCCCCCTGAGCATTTACTGTATATTAGACGGGATGTTATGCAGGGTACCCTGATGGTTAAGTTTATTGTCAGTAAGACCCAATCTCAGTACTTTATGGTTGAAACAACTAGCTGTAAAGGTGCATGGAAGGTAAGTGTGTGTGTGGGGGGGGGGGGGGGCGATAGGTCTGGGTGTTTTCTGCTCTACCTTCCTATGGTGTCGTTAGTTTAAAAGTCTCCGATCACTTAGGTGTTCTGGTCTACTGGTTGGCTGCCATCACCTAATGGTTGGACGCTACAATTCTCATGACAGGCTGCAGGTCCTTGGTAGGCACAATGGAGCCTGAGAGGGTCCTGGTGGAGTAAAGGGGGCTTGTAGACCTTTCCTTAAAGTAACTCTGTATTCACCAACCCACCCCACCAAAGTGCAAGTACCATCCCTTTGATGAGAGAAATTTCTTACCGGTCGCGTCTTTTAAAATGTGCCCAGTGCTTTGATTAGAGCAAAAAATAAACTTTTACACTTGCAGCACTGTGCCATACTGGTGTGGTCTAGAGTTGGATTCTCTGATCATAATTTTGTATTATGTATTATTTATATATTTTTATATTTTTAAATTATTATATATATTATTTCATGTATCCAAAAACCACCACCTTTAGTTCTCATTAGTCGTAGATCTTCACGTCTGAGGAAGCCCATAGCTATATAATGCAATATCTATTGAAGAAGAGCCTTATTTCTGGGGCTGGTGGGGGCCCTTAGCACTGATGGAGATTTGAAAACAATATTTAGTGAAGCATTTCTGAGATAAACAGATTGCAATGTTATGTGGTATTTCAGATGAGTCTTCTTTTTGTTTGTTTTATTTTTTCCTTTTAGAAAAGTTTTACAGTATGACTTGAAGGCTGCACCCACCTTGATCTCATACTCATCACATGAGATAAAGTATACTTCAGTGAGAAAAAAAATCAAAGCTGTAATAAACTATTCAGACAGGAAATGAAAGCTGATAATATTGACAAACTACATGAAAAAATATAATTTGTGTTTCTAAAGGTCCAGCAGACTGGTCTGCAACAATTCAGAAGTTCCTTATTGCCCGGTAGAGATCTACAGTAGGTCCTTGTGCCTGGCAGTCTGCGGTGAGGTGGCATTTTTTTTTAAAAATAATGTCCTATAACAGACATCTACTTAGTGGACATGGGGGCGGAGCTGCAGCAGCATGTATTTAGACTGCAACCAATGAGCCTCTCACGCTTGATTATCACCCTAAGGCCAGGTTCACACGTACCACATCCACAGTGGTATCTGCTGCGGATCCCTTGCCCGTTAGTTTCCATGTGAATCCATACTCGCAGCAGGATTATCATCCAGCTGCGAGTATGTGAATGCCGCCCCTTTAACCCCCCCACCGACCGGAGCATACATTACCTGCTCCATGCTCTGGCTTGCTTCGGGGGTTCCCAGCTGGACGTCCCACTCAGCCAATCAGTGCGCTGCCCCGCCTCAGCCACCCAAGATGGAGCATGGAGCATGTAAATGTATGCTCCAGCCGGTGGTGAGTTAAAGGGACGGCATTTACATACTTGCAGCTGGATGATAATCCCGCTGCGAGTATGGATTCACATGGAAACTAACAGGCAAGGGATCTGAAGCGGATCTGTTGTGTGTGTTTCTACCCTAAGGGTCCTATTAAGTGGCACAATATTAAGAGCAAGGGAGCACTGACCTGTCAGGTCAGCACTCACATGCTCCTCGTTCCCCACTCCCTGTCTGTTCTATTACATGTACCGATATAGAACAGGGGGTCGCAAGGAGCTGCGTCAGGGGCTGAACGGATGATCTTTAGATCATCCAGGTGGCCTATAGAAAATAGTGGGGGTCTGCTGCTGCCACTCCTACTACAGAGAGCGACGGCCAGCAGACCACCACTATCATTATCGTGATTATATGTCATGTTTTAACCCCTTAACGATGCATGATGGGTATACCCATCAGGCGGCCTTAAGGGTAAGCAGAGAGGGCTCCCAGTGTGAGCCCTCTCTGCAGCCTGTGGCCCCCGCTTGCTATGTGCCGCTGGGGATCGCAGGGGGGTTAGCTGGCGTGGCCGATCACAGCTGCCGGATAATTAATTATTTAAATGCATCTGTCAAAGCTGACAGTGGCATTTAAATAGTTGCTGTGCCCCTCTCCCTGGTGTCTAGTGGGGGGATCTCCCCCCCACAATCCGATCGGGGAGGGGAGATCCCTTGTACTAAGCTGGCCGGGGCTCAGCATCGGAATGACGCTGATCTCAGCTTTGCAATCAGTATATCTGGTCTGCTGCAGACCAGAGTAATAGAGCACTGATCTAATGGATCAGTGCTCTATTATATACACAGCATTGATCTCAATGGGAGATCAGTGCTGTGTATATAGACGTCCCCCAGGGGGCTTTTAATTGCTGTATGTGAAAAATTCCCATTTTAGAAATAAAAATGAATGAATTAATTAAAAAATAAACATGTTTGGTATCTCCACAAGCGTAATCACCCGAACTATTAAATTATCACATTCCTGATCTCGCAGGGTAAATGGCGTAAGTGCAAAAACCCGCCAAAGTGCAAAATTGCGCGTTTTTGTTGACATCAAGTCCAGAAAAAATTATTAAAAAGTTGTAAATACGTAAACAAGGTACCAAAAGAAAGAACAGATTGTGGGGCAAAAAAAATGACACCTCAACCAGCCCCATAGACCAAACAATAAAAGCGTTATAAGAATGGGAATGGAGCATCTTTAAACACATTTTTTTTAAAGGTTTTAATTTTTTAAAAGCCATCAAATAATATAAAAGTTATACAAGTTACATATCGTTGTAATGGTACTGACTTGTGAAACATAGATAACATGTCAGTTTTACCATAGGGTGAACGGCGTAAACACGAAACCCCTCAAAATAAAACGAATTGCACCTTTTTTTTTCCAATTTCACTGCACATATAATTTTTTTCTGGTTTTGCAGCATATTTTATAGAAAAATTAAGTCTGTATTTGCAAAGAATAATTGGTGTTGCAAAAAATAAGTGCTCATGTGGGTCTGTAGGGGAAAATATGCAGGCGCAGTGACCTTTTAAACACGATTAGGAAAAAATTAAAGCACAAAAATGAAAACTGGCTCCGTCCTTAAAGGGTTAAATCAACGATCAGCCAACACTCTCCTTTAAAATTCTACAACCTATTCATTTAAGACACTGAAGGTAGTGTAGTTTATTCTGTTCCTCTCCTTAATTCTAAAATGTCAGTGGTGTAACAGGAGCTATCCTCCCAGCTGGCCTCCTCAGCTCCGCATCCTGACAATGGTCTCAGCAAATCTAATAGGAGAATCGCCGAATATTGCCGCTTTATAGCGGATCAGATGTAACCACAAAAAGACAAGAGTGACTTTCTAGTAAGAACCAGGGACTAGGATTCCAGATCAATGTTCTGTATAGTAGATGCGTATAACATCCTTTAGTTTACATCTTCATACTGAACAGAATCTGGGTCCATGGGTCCATTAAGCTCATTACATTCACAATTTCTTAAAACACATATCAATGGAATATAGTGGTGGCTCAGATGCCCCCGCTTACTACACTACAGCATTGTACATCACAGCCAGGTCACAGTGTATTTGTAGATGGTGCTTTTCCCACATATTGTAGTCATCTATAAGTGCTTTGAACTACACGGAGAGGAAGCATAAAACGATCATAGATGAATACATATAGATAAGAGATCACCCAGTACAACAGTAACAGAAGTATTGCCGGAAAGAGTATAGATTCATCTAATACCTGGTCACTGCCTTAGGGTTAATCACACAATGTAAACTTCCTATGCCCTGGTATATAGAAGGGCTATACAACATGCCCTTCCTCGGGAATTACACATCAGATATATACGGGTTATATAGCATGCTATCCACTGGGGATTACACATTATATATATACGGGTTATATTACATGCAATACCCTGGTATATATAAGGGTTATATAACATGCTATCCACTGGGGATTACACATTAGATATATAAGGGTTATAAAGCATGCTATCCACTGGGGATTACACATTATATATATATATACGGGTTATATTACATGCTATCCCCTGGTATATATAAGGGTTATATAACATGCTATCCCCTGGTATATATAAGGGTTATATAGCATGCTATCCCCTGGTATATATAAGGGTTATATAGCATGCTATCCACTGGGGATTACATATCAGATATATAAGGATTATATAACATGAGGTTAGACATCAGATATATAAGAGTTGTAAACAGTTTCCAAGGCTGATAGTTGGGTGTTAGTGCCCTAATTATTAGAAGAATCGAAGAATTAGAATTATTAGAAGAATCTCCAATACGCTCTACAACTAACAAATATATATATGAAATATTCCAATACTTACAGAGTACAGTGACCAGAACCAGGGCTAACATAGCGACTGCAGCCTGTAACTCAGTTTCACCAAAAAAAAAACTGTCGCCCACACCTAGCTTCTGTTTTCATCCGTCACTGCAGACCACAGCATATGTCATGCAGATAGGTAGTGCCACTGCCTAATGAAGCTCACGGACAGATAGCACCAAATATGAACCATTCTCGAATCAATTTCCTATTTTTTTCTTTTTTTTCAATTTCTCTTTCATTGTGAGCAATGAGTTTGTTTCTTTTTCCCTTTTTTTAAAAAGAATATATAAAAAACTTGTTTCACTATGGTGGCACGTTCTATATCTAATGACATACAGCCAGCATGAAGTGTGAGGAGAGAGGTAAAATTGTTGGTTTGAGGAATTACCAGATATAGATGCATGTCAGGGTGTCCAGATACATAAGCTATGATTACAACTTCAACAGGCACCAGTTAAAGGGAACCTTTCACCTAGACAATGCTATGTAATCTATCACCATCATTTTATACAGCAGGAAAAGCTGAGCGGAATGATATATAACTTTGTGGGAAAAGATTTAGTATAACTTGTAACATGTTGAGTGAAATCCCTGCTCACTCTGTGTTATGGAGTCCAGTGGGCGGTGTCACTCAATGGACCGGACTCTTTAGCATGGAAACATTAGAGATTTCAGTCAATAAATTAAAAGTTATAATGAATCTTCTCCCATAAAGTTATATATCAATCCACTCAGCTCCTTCTGCTCTATAACATGATGACAATAGCTTAGCTAGCATTTTCACGAGTTCTCTTTAAGCTGCCACTCTTACATGACCACACCCAACTAGAAGCTCACAGGTCGTGAACTGCAACAAGACTTGTATCTTTAGACCTATCATTGCAGGCTAGTAGTACCTTAATGCTTTTGACCAGTAGATATAGATTTTAGATTTAGAAGAAATTCAGCTTTTAGTAACCACTTAAATAGGACTCAAAATTCCTGGGTATTTAACTTTGTTTGGTTAATTTCAGACCTGTACAATCCAAGGCTATGCAGCCTCCCACTCGACACTGCTTACTGTATACTTTCTACCTATGCACTGTACTGCTGAGTACTTAGTAGAGATGAGCGAATACGATTCGATTGAGATCATATTTAATTGAATATTGCGGTATTCAAAAGATTCAAATTGAATCGAGTAGTGAGGCGAATACGCGGGAAACATTCAAAAGCCCTCCCATCGCAGTTGGCGCTTTTTTTAAGCCAATCACCATGCAGGGAGGCCATGAGGGGCCCTGGGAGTACGCATGCAGCGCGAAAACTGTGTCTACCCTCATTGGATGGCTGAACCACATGACCTTGAATTTAAAATACTTGGCTCCCGCCTCTCGACCGTAGATGCGCTTTCAACCTAGCCAGGGAAAGATCTTGCAGCAGTGAGAGGTTTTAGTAGCGTTTTGGTTAGGCAGGATTACTACACAACCCAAAAGTCCTTTTCAGGGCTAAGATACAGCGAAAAAGTCATCTCAGAATCCAAAGCTTCTCAGTGCTAAGACATAGATGATATAACAGCATTAGCAGGTGTATTCATTCCAGTACCCTGTGTGTACAAGTGACTTATAGTGTCCCTGTTTAACTCCACTAAGGACACGTCATACATACTGTTCCAGTAGCCCACTAAGGGCACCTGATATATACCGTTTCAGTAGCTCAGTAAAAGGCATGTGATACATATTGTTCCAGTAGCCTAGAAAAAGGCACGTGATACATACTGTTCCAGTAACGTTTGTAGAGCATGATGCTTGATACTCGCGAATAACATGACACTCTACGGACGCACATTGGAATCATGTATGTAACGCTGCGCAAGAAATACGAACAAAATGTGTGAACATTGCTGTAAACGTTCGTAAAGCGTTTGCAAATATTTTTCCTTCACAACTGTGAAGAGTGGCATTATACTGCGATTTTGGGGTGTTGGGTGCACCCAGGCATGCTCTTCATAATGTCCCAGTGTCATTCCGTTTCATGGGGGACTTTGTGACCTCTAAGTGGTCGAATTTTGATTTCCAAGCGCCGCAATTTTTTTTCCCATAGACTATAATGGGATCGAATATTCGTTTGAATAGTCGAATCTCGGTGCCTATTCGATTCAAATTCTCTAAAGTCAAATATTTCACTACTCGCTCATCTCTAGTACTGAGCAAACCATTCCCTCCTTAGGAAGGAATTCTGTCTCCCAGCTGGGGAGGGGATTGGTGGCTGAGCAGGGACCTCCCCTTTTCTAGAACCTTCTTTACCATATATGGATAAAGTATATTGCCCTTTAATCCCTTCTCTGCCATAATGCAGTTTACCCAATTCATGTCACTAGACATGTACATAAAATACAACCTACGTTACTTCTTAAACAGGCATTTACACGGAAAGCAGTAATGCTTAAAGCACATCTGTGATTGGAATCTTTTTTTATTATAATACTAGGCAATGTTAAGGTTTTTGTGGCCCTTTCTTATGTAAATCTTTTCTTACCCCACCCCCCCTTCTCCAACTCCTAATGGTCGTTGCTCTGCTCAGTCTGTACACAGTTATCTCTACTGCACTGTCAACTTGCTGCTCCCATCTTTGGAGTTACGTGTCCATCAAGATATTGAGACTTCACGTAGTAGGGCACTGCATTACAATTACTGTCATATGAACACTTTTTCAGTTGGAAGCTTTTCCTCCCACTTTCTCCATGCTTTTGCACTCTTAGGGTCCTGTCAGACGAAGCGATTTTTAAGGACAAACGATCACAAAGAAGATAGTTTATCGTTAACCTGAAATTGTTCACCATATCACACAGAACGATGGTCGTTAGTTACTACAATCGTTTACTTCATCTGATCCCAGCAAATGAAGGAACAATGTGGAATTACACTAAACGATTAGCAAACAAATACGGAATTACAGCCAACAATTTGTCAACACCAAATAAACGGTGGACAATTTCTCATTGGTCATTGGATTGCTGCCTGCATTTACACAAAACGATTATAGTTTAAGTTCAAATGATATAGCGATAATTTGCACAATAATCGCCCTTAGCCTTGCTGAGCATGCATTTGTTTTCAGCAGTGAGAGAGGAGTAAGCGGTTGTCAGACTATTCTGGCAGAGGCTTCTCTCCCACAGTTATAAAGGAATGGGCATGTTGAAATCCACAACGTCTGCCCCCACACATACATTAGACTACACTGCTAAACTCTGATTTGGACTATTATGTGTATAGACTCCTTTACACCAGGTGCATTGTGTTTGATCTTCTGCTCTTTTGATAGGACCCACTTCTCACTTGATATATATTTGTAGGCTTTGGTGGGTTTCATGACTGTGAAATAGAAGATTTCCTGTTTGTGGTCTATCTGTAGCAGCAGTATCGGAGCTAAGTACAAAGCCGAAAGCTTATTGTAATCATCGCCTGACCAAAATGGAAAATGCGAATGTATTTTTAGAGCTGATAAGTTTATTTTACACGTCTACCTGGAAATCTGTTTTAGAATTTACAAAAACTCACAACATCTCTTATAGGGCCGATGTGAAGCTTTCTTGTGTCCTACGGTCAGCAAATTACATACAGTGAGAGTTATCCAAGGATACTGTGTAATATTGTGTAGCGAACATATGTTGGTAAATTTGGTACTTTATCACCTTTCCGGGGTCTTCCATGCTTTTCTTCTGCTTTTGATATAAACTGCTCTTGTCTGGTGTACATCCTGTAACAGGAATTTGGGAATTCAGCCAACTCTATCTCCCTCCCACTATACATTCTTTATTATGACCTGTATTGCTCTGATGAGTATTGCCGCCTCCATCCTGGTACAGTCCATGCTGCTTTCTACCCGAGTCTCCGTCCTGCCTTTTCCTCCACCGCACTTCTCGGTTGTCTTGGGGCCACTGGTGACCTCCAGTTTTCTTGGTTCTGCTGTTTTCTTTTGGCTGCAATGCAACTCCTATCCATCAGGGTGCGCACATGTTGTTTTCCAGGGATTTAAAGGGCCAGTGTGTTTTAATGTTTGAATCTCCGCGGCACTGTAATAACAGAGCCGTGCGGAGATTCAAATAGTTTCCCCGCTGCCGCCATGATATGCGGGGAACCAATCCAATACTTGCCTGCCTTCCCTGTATTTAAGTCCTGCAAAAATGCACATGTGTGAATGGAGCCTTAATCAAACAAGCACTCATCTACAAGTGTGATTTTCCTACTCTCCATCTGGATAAATCCCCCGCAAGTGGTGTCTATTAACAGCCTAGCTCTCTCTGAACTGGTGATCTACACGACGGTTCCTCTCAAGCTGCAAGTCGGTGTGCTGCATACGAAGGAGATCACTTTTTACGTTCTCCAGGTCTCCCATGAGTCCTGTGATCCTTGGTATTCTGGTCAAGTCCTACAGTGAGGTGCTGCCTCCACACAGTCCTTATGACTGCAACATAGACCTTCTCTCAAAAACCAGTCTTCGTCTCCGGCCGGGGTAGAGAAAAAGGATAGTACCATTTAGCCCAGCATAGACTATCATGGTCTGAATAAGATCAAAATCAAGAATAAGTATCCCTTACTGCTGATTCAGAAACTCTTTGACTGGATCTAAGGGGCCAAGGTCTTTTTCAATCTGGACCTACACGGTGCCTACAATTTAATCTGCAACTGCAAAGGTGACAAGTGGAAGACCACTTTCAACATCTGTGACGGTCACTACTAGTACCTTGTCATACCTGAAATGCTTCAGCGGTCTTTCATGAGTTGCATCGGAGACACGTTTGTCTGGTCCTTTAGCGGTTAAGGAACAATACACTGTACGCCAAGCTCAAGAAATGTGTCTTTGAGAAGATCTCTGTAACATTTCTGAGTTTTCTAGTCTTACATGCAGGGCTTCAGATAGATCCAGAGAAGTAATCCACCATCTTGAACTGTCCACCTCCCCAGGAGGAGCAATATGTTGTGAGCTTCTGGTCCCTTATTGCACCTATCTTTGCTCCGATTTGGAAAGGGGTAGTAGCCAAAGTCTGGACACCTGAGGACAAGGCTGCTAACCTCCATCTAAAGAAGAGCTTTGCAGCAGCCCCCTCCTGCTGGTATCTCCATACAGTTCTTTGTGGTCGTTGCCTCCCCTTTGGTGCAGGAGCAGTTCTTCTGCAGAAGAGTGCCAAGGGGAGGATGGTGATCTGTGTTTTTTTCTCTAAGCTATTTTCACAAATCTAGAGGAACTATTCCATTGGGGATAGAAAATTGCTGGCTTATAAGCATACCCGGGAAGAATGACGCTATATGTTGGAGGCTGACCAAAACGAAAGGAAAGGCCTGTCATATGTACTAACTGGCACACCAAACAAATGAAGAAGAAAATATGTATCTTTATTTTACATAAATCAAAGTAACAAACATCACACTGGGGAAAACCACCCAAAATACATCAAGGGGGCCCCACTACATAAAGGGAAAAGCCCCCAGGACACTCCGACAAGCAAAAATGGCAAGGACCAAATCTAACCAATAAATCTGAAGTGATAACTAGGCCCCCCTACCGTAAACAGTGATGATGAAGTTGAATAACCTTAGACTCCATTCTCTTGCACAGGTGGATTATGGCGTCCTTACGAAAAATGAGCCACAGATTCCTCAGTGTGAACATACCCTTAGGTTGACTTTTTTACCATGTAACAGTAATGGATGCTGCGGCACCACACCTGTTACCATCAGACTTCCCATAACTCAATCACTTTCAGTTATTCTCATAGGTCTCAGCTATGGTTTACAGCCTATATAATTTCTGTTCTGTTTTTTTGGAAGATTTCTCGCTATAGATGGACAGTCACCTGCTGGTTCTGCGTGCAGCCACATAACCACCGCTTCGAGTTCACATTAACTACGTGAGTGACATAACCCAGTTTCCTTTTCCTGTGTTGACCAAACACCAGACCTTGTAATTATACATTCAAAATGTATCGTTCATTTATATTGTACGCTACGGCCACTGTGCTAAGTCTGAGATTCTGGGATTTCGTTGAACCTGGTAAGTATTGGGAGATGGGGGGCTGTGAAGCATTGCAGGTAATAGAACTGTGTAAAGTTGAACATTTTTTGATCAATCCCATTCATTTTGTTGAGTAAATTGTCGTAAATGTTTCTGTAACGTCTCTTGATAGATAAGGACATGTTTGGATTAGCAACAATAGTACAAATATCTAATTCCCTTCTGTATTGTTGATACATATGTATAGGAAGATTGGATTTTGTAAGATTGTGTTTGAGTTTTGTGGTGTGTTAAGAGAACCTGGCAATTTTTTTATTTTATTTTATTTTATTTTATTTTTTTGTATAAAAAAAGATTCAGTATAAATTGTAACTTGATTAGGGATGTGCATTATGAAGCACAGGGAGCACTGACCATACAGCCATAAGTGATGAATATTTGGAATGGTTGATCTCTGTCCATACACATTCAACACAAATCATCGAAGAATAGTTTAAAGAGGTTGTTTGGGAAAAATGAATACTTGGTCAGGCGGGGGACATGTCGGTAATGCATACTTACTTGTTCCATTCTCCGCCACTGCCGGATGCCATTCCGACAACTATTCACTGCTTTCTGTGTTTTCATAACATACGATGAACATACGATGGAGACTGTATACTATGTCCATTTCCTATAGGAGCACCGGAGTCATCGGATGTTTTGAAAACACAGGAAGCGATGTAGAGCGGGCGAAATGGGATGAAAATAGGCATTATCGACATGTCCCGCGCTTCCCAGACAACCTCTTTAAAGTGACTCCGTACCCACAATCTGCCCTCTGCCCCCCCCCAAAAAAAACTGCTTATACCGTCAGATAGCAGCTTTTAATCCAACATCTATCTTGGGGTCCGTTCAGCAAGCCATGCAGTTATTGTTCGAAAAGAAAAAGCTTTTAAAGGGGTTATCCAGTGCTACAAAAACATAGCCACTTTCTTCCAGAGATAGTCCCACTCCTGTCACCAGCTTGGGCGGGGTTTTGCTGCTCAGTTCCATTTAAGTGAATGGAGCTTAATTGCAAACCGCACCTGAACTGGAGACAAGAGTAGTTTTGACTCTGAAAGAAAGTGGCCATGTTTTTGTAGCAGTGGATAACCCCTTTAAACTTGCAGTCCTGTATCAAATTGGCATGGCCTGGAGTGTCTGTGCCCTAGTCCTGCACCACCTCTCCATCCCTCCTTTTTTAACATTCAGAATGCCCCAGGAAGGATTTCTTCCTCATTAGTCTGGACACTGCACATGTGCTGGATAGTTAAGGCTCCTGTGCAGTGTTCAGACAAGTGATGAATAGGATAAATCCTGCTTTAAGCCACACCAATAGCTTTAAGAAATACACTATTTGCTATATTTGCGTGGCCCACCTCATATATACAGTTGTACACTCTGTTACAAAAAGGTTATGCTTTTTTTCATTTTTTTCTTCTGCATCCTAAATGTAAGCAACTGTGCTTTGTTCTATTTAAAGGGTTATTCCACTTCCACTGGTACATTTTAAATCCCCCCCCCTTCCTGGAGGCTAATATTTCCTTCTATATTTGTTATTATCTTTTCAGTCTCCTTCCCCCTGTTTGGAGCCTGCTGCTTTGTGCTAAAGACACAGAAAACTGTGTGTGAGCCGTTTACTCCATCTTTGCTCTGAACACCCTCCTCCCCCATCCTTTCTGAGATGGCTGTCTCCCCACTATTTGATGCAGGGAAGGTTAATTACAGTGAGGTCACCTGGCTGGCTGTCTCTGCTCAGAAGGTTAATCACAGTGAGGTCACCTTGCCGTCTGTCTCTGCACTCTGTGATGCCAGGAGGGTTAATCACAGTGACGTCACCAGCAACTTGATCTCAGATTAACTCTCCCGACATAATAGAGTGCAATGACAGTCAGCCAGGGACACTGTTTACACCCCATTATGTTCCTTTGCATTTGCTGTGTATAGGGTACTCCCATTGACATGATAAGTCTAGCTTTCCAGGCCTAACTGTATCATATAATTATTTCCAGTTGTAATCAGACCTGCAGTGACCTTCACCCCAAACTGGGGCAAAGTTTTTACGGGAGAGTCTGTAACTATGACATGTGTTGTGGAGTCACCTGAGGAAAATCAGGCCTACTTGTGGTACAAAGACAATAACCAATTACAAACTGAAGGACAAATGTTTACAATCGACTACACCAAAACATCAGATACTGGAGATTACCAGTGCCAGACCCCCGCCGGTGAAATGAGTGAGAGTGTTATACTAGAAGTTATTTACGGTGAGTAACATACCCAGCTTAGTAGCAGTATTTCCATGGAGAACCTCTCTAAGGGTCCACCAGTTCTACCACTGTGTAATGGTAAGGTCTAAGTAGCCTGAGGTTATCTCATAGAGAGTCACCAGGTATGTTTTTCATTTTAGGTTATCTCATTCTACAAGTACCAGCCATTGCCTATGAGGGGGATGATGTGTTTCTAAGATGTTACAGCTGGCCTGGGTACTCCGGGCGACGTACACTATTTTACAAAGATAAAATGGAATTCCTCCCATCAGATGGAAAAACTGGACTACTCCTAAAAAACATTAAAAGAGATATGGCCGGCAAGTACAAATGTGTAAAGAAAAGTCAGCAATCGCTCGTAGCTACTTACTCTGATGAGTCCTTTATACACGTCAGAGGTAATCAGATTCATTTTATAATCTTAATTTTGTTTTAATTCAAGCTTCACCAATACAATATGTGGACTTGTCATTAACATAATAATATGTAATATATAGTCATTTTCAAGCCAGCTTGTCTTCTGCTGGACGTCTAGATACTTCCTATGTTAGGGTCTCAGAAATTGAAGCTTTTAGGGGGACATTTGTTAAGACTGGCATTTTCGTACTTCAGGTCTTAACTTAGGCCCAGCCCACAGCCTTTTCCCCAGGTGAATTCACTAAGAGGTGCATGCCTCTTACTGAATCCAGCCAGCCGTGCGCCCAACCCTGCACCCAGTGTACCAAATACACACCTGCTTCCAGCAGGTGTAGATTTGAATCATGATTTACTCCTGTGAGCGGGCACAAATCATGACAAATGAAGCGTGTGAGGAGGCCACACCCATGCCTTGCCGCGCCCCCTGAAACCCCCCCCCCCCCCGCCTGCCCGTGGGGCAAGTGCCGAAAACAGCAGACGTACGCCAGGGAGAAGGGGCAAATTTTCGCTTCACCCTAGCCTTAAGTTTCAAAAATGTCCCCCTTAGTACCACATTAATCTGGTCTCACCGTTGTGTATACCTGTAACTATGGCGGGTGACTCCTGCATCCTATCAGTTACCCTTGCTGCCAGCTCTGTGCTTTGCTATGTGTACATCACCCTGCTCCCAGCCACTGGTGCCATGGTACTGCTTTGGATTCTCCCTTTTCTTTCTGTAATTTAAAAGTACATGTGTACTACCAAAACCTGTTCCCCTTGTACCCAATCCCAATGCATTAGCACCTATTTAATCCAGTACTACCCACTCCCTGGTGCCTTGTTAGTATCCATTCTGAAGCTGTGCTGCATCTAATCCTCTTATCCTTCTCTCCGGGTAATAACCTGTCTTTTCTGGATTCGGTCTCTGACTGTTCCTTCATGTATTGTGTTGTCTCTCTGGTGCCTGAACCGGATTCTTAACCTTAAACCTACACCACTTGTCTTGACCATCTTGTCTGTTAATTTCTGCTCAATCTGCTACTGACTGCTGACAATGCTTCTAGTCTACTGGGCCAGCCATATAACCACTGGGCCATCCATAAAGCCACTGGACCAACCATATATGGATCACACTTGTGGAGTCACTTAGTATCCTTTATCCTAAATCAAGAGTAAAAACCTGGTGGGTATTTAAACTTCACTCCTAGATGTGGCCCAATGCCAACTCTGTTCGGACAACAAATTCACAACTCTTTCCTTGGTTCAATACAGATGTGCCCACCAGAGAAGGAGACGATAGTTTGAGGTCCATGGTCCCTCTTGTACTAGCTGCAGTCTGCAGTGAGATATTTGACTTATTTTTTAGGCTATTTGTTGTATGATATACCATTATATATTGATGAATCTCAATGAATCTTCATAAATTTTTCAGAACTGTTCTCAACTCCAAAATTAACTGTGACCCCAAATCCAGCACTAGAAGGTGATGACGTGGCTCTCACCTGCTACACAGACCTTAGTTTTCTCCGACGGGATACACAGCTGCAGTTTGCCTTCTACCGAGATGGAAAAAATATACAGCGTTTTAGTCCATCTAATGTATATAACATCCAGCCTGTTCATTTAGAAGATTCCGAGAACTACACCTGTTCAGTAAAAGCCTTCTCCAACAATGTGAGGAAGGAAAGTCCAGGGTCATACGTTCAAGTACACGGTGAGTAACAAGTCATGAAGTGAGATTTTTTTTATAACTGAAAGACATATAGCATCTACAAGTAATAAAAACATGATGGCACCTTACTGGGGTTTCATTTATTTATTTATTTTGGACTTCGACATGGGTGATGGTTACAGTCACTTTAACGCTGGTTATTCAAGTCTTGAATGTTGCAGAATTTGAACTTTGCTTCTTTAAAAAGTTGCTTAAAGGAGACAAAGGAATCTGGTCAACCCAACCCATCTGGTCTTCTAGAGCAACATGTTCCCAAAATACCTGAGAGCTTTCATCCATGCAGTTCACTATAGGTAAATGAGAGAAGTCTGTCAGCCCACAGGAATTCACTGATACTTCTAAGGCCCCCAGTAATTGTATAAACTAGATTCTTCTTGAATTTTACCCTGGACCTCAAGATCATAGTTTTTACAAGGCTCTCTGTCACTTACAGTCATCTCATCAGTGGTTGTGTAGTGTCCCACCACGGGTGGTCCTCCTGTCTTTTACACACCTAGGTAAAACTAGTTATTTCAGGTGCCCTAATTCAAACACGTGGTGTCTCACTTCCACAACACACAGCTGCAGTTTAGAAGGAAGGTTAGCCTACACAACCTCTCTCTTACACCTTTAGTTCCAGTAACAGGGCCCTATATAAGTTAAGGGGCTTCCTGTTCTTGGCAGTTTAGTCCTTGCCTGCAGGACAGAGGGCAGTGGAGTTGGAGTCTAGTCCAGTTTCGGTGTGAAAGACTACAACAGCCATGCACTCCTGAGCCTAACTTCAGGGTAACTGGAGTTATAGGAGTAACCCCCTACATCGTGGATTATTCACTTCAGGACAGTCACCCCCTAAGAAGAAAGGATAATGGGACTCTACCGCAGTAGAGCACAGTACCAGTAGACCTCTCTGTGCTGACTACTATGCTCGACTAGTAGGAAGGACTCAACTAGTTAGCTTTACCCAGAGACAGAGACCTGGGACACGTACTACCTCATAGGGCGGTCACTGAGACTGAAAGACAAAAGGTGGTCAGATAAGATAACTAAAACTTATCTAAACATGAGCACAAGGAGTTCTTACTTCACACACATCTCGGCAGATTAGGAAAGTGCTCCTATACGGCCCCTGTCTCCTACTACAGAGTTTTCTTCTATATGTCTTCACCTCAGGTTACCATTATATTATTGTACCTAAGCATGGTTATACCATTTTTGTATTGCACTAAAGATATTTTCAAGCAAAGTTAAAGTCTTGTTTAAGTAAGACTCATCTCTGTCGTTGCACCCTGCACCTCACACTAGTTCTACCAAATGTCCAGTGCCTGTGTGTCCGATGTGGGTATTACCACTCCTGGCCACCATGACAAGTAACCCGAAAACACCAGAGCCCACCGGCTGCACCCAACACTACACCAGCACCCTGGGCCACGGCAATTGGACCTTCCTACCCTTGTTACAAAGTCTCTCTGGCACATCATGCACTTCACAGCACACAAACATAAGTCTTAGAAGCATGAGGATAACAACCATGTTAATAAAAGTGGTCTTGGCACACTGCCTCTTTCTTCAAGCTGGCACACCTTATTCCTTTTGCCAACTGTAGCATGGTATAGTAGATCTACCCTTACAAAATACCAGCCAAAAAAGTAACAAATAGGTCGGTAACACTTTCCCCATCTGAGGTTCTAGTCTTCATATCATTATGTCATTGTTGTATTTTGTAGAATTATTCTCGGATCCACTAATAATCGTGAGTCCAGATGACACCACAGAAGGAGACAGGATGACCCTGACATGTAAACCCAATCTCAGCCGGCAAAGGAAGACTACGGAACTACTGTTCGCTTTCTACATAAAGGGAAATGAGGTTCAAGGATTCAGTTCATCCAATAAATATCACATTTCATTAGTCCAGCTGAAGGATTCTGGGAATTATTTCTGTGAAGTAAAAACCTCTACTAAGAACTTAAGGAAGGGGAGTCAGGAGATTAATATCCAAGTACAAGGCAAGTATCTGGCCCCCACAAGCTCTGCCATCCCGCCCATCAGGCGAGTGGGGCGCACGGGAGATGTACGCCAGGGAGAAGGGGCGAATCTGCACCTTCTCCCTGGCATATGCCTCTGGCGTAAGTCTTGTAAACCCCCCCCATATGATGTGTGAACTCAGCCAAAGACTCGAGATAGATTTAGGGTACAAACCCACTTGACGTATTTGCTGCGTGAATCAGTCTTAAAAATAAGCAGGCAAAACGCAGGTTGGCTTTATACAATTGTTCTGCGTTAAAATACGCAATTGCGTATTTTTGAAGCTTGAAGCTTGTTGTTAGCAAAGCATCAGTTGTTAACAACCTGTGCGAAAAACGCATGTAGCTTCACACTTCAAAAATACGAAATTGCGTATTTTAACGCAGAACAATTGTATAAAGCCAACCTGCGTTTTGCCTGCTTATTTTTAAGACTGATTCATGCAGCAAATACGTCAAGTGGGTTTGAATAGTGATTTTGAGGTCAGCTAAAAATATACCATCAACAACATATGAACAAATTTTTGTTTATCGTTTGATCATTGCCGCATTTACACCAGAAGATTATTGCTTAAATTCTAAAGATTTATTAAAAGGTTTATTTATTACGTCATTGTTTTTTGCAGAATTATTCTCAGATCCACTAATAAACGTGAGTCCAAACCGCACCACAGAAGGGGACTCGATGACCCTGACATGTGACACCAGTCTCAGTCGGAACAGGGAGGTTACAGAACTACTGTTCGCTTTCTATGTGAATGAAAACAAGGTTCAAGGTTTCGATTTATCCAATAAATATCACATTCCATTTGTCCAGTTAAAGGATTCTGGGAATTATTCATGCGAAGTAACAACCTCAACTAATACCATAAGGAAAAAGAGTCTGGAGATTAATATCCAAGTACAAGGCAAGTATCTAGTAGGACATAAAGAGTACCCGTCACTTAAAAAAAAAAAAAAGCACCAGGGGCAGGGAGTGTGTGTGTGTGTGGGGGGGGGGGATTGAAAAAGGTAATAAGTTTATCAGTCCCCGAGCCCACGCTGCGCTGCATCACAGAGATCCTGGACTGCATCGGCTGTCATCTTCTAACCGATTGTGGGTATGTCACAACCTGGGATCCACATCACAGACAGTGGGGCATCCATCAGCCTGGTCATGATGTAGCCGGCGTGGGTCAAGGAGTTGGATGCAGCTCTACGCGGGCACTTGGACAGGTGACTATTACTTGTTTTTTATTCCCCCCACCCCCTGGCCATAATGAGTTTTTAATTCCCAGCTGGAATCCTCCTTTAATAATCTTAATAATCAGTCATCTTTTATAGGAGCTATGGAGTTCTATACCACTCCATATGCAACTATAAGACGACTTTAAGACGACGACTGCATAACATATTTTTTGGCCATTATTTGTGGAATAACAGTCATTGTTTTGAAATAATGGCCGTTATTTGGGCTCGAAATTACGTTGGTCAAAAAAAAAAAAAAAAGGGCCATCAAGGGGACAAAAAGACGTCGCATGGTCGTGGCCTAATGGTATTAAGGTTGCCCAGATCATTATTTAATCCTTTTTTTTTTTCTTTTGTTAAAGGTGCAAAGTCTAGAAATTATGAACTGGAGAACATAGTGAGAATAGCCATCTCATCCTTCCTATTTATTGTCTGCTGGCTTATGGTTATACGGTGTTGCTGATAATTCAGAAGTCACTCAAACTATCGGGCAATTGACGTTGGTGTGAAGCCTGCGGAGCAGGAAATCAGAGGAGGATTTGATGGATAATTGTTCCTTTGGAGAATCAAGTTGTGGGTGAAGATCTCCAGGAAGATCTATGTTACCAAGCAGATGGTAGATGTTGGTGGTGGGTTATCTAGACCTCTACCTTATCACTTATATCTCACTTACAGGACATGTGTTTGATTCCTTTAAACCAACAAAAAAACAAAGTGAGAGTCTTTGTAGGATGAGGATCTTCTTATTTCTATATTCATCTCTATAGAGGATAGTGTAGAAACACTACAAGACTTCAGGAAGAGCACTTGGCATATTAGTCAGAGCTTCTCACGTCTTGTGGTTTGTATCAGGCCGTTTCCAGAATTCTGTGGTTTCCTCATCTAATGTTCCTTTTTGTTCTGATTAAACTAGAGATTTAGCATCTTAGCTCAAGATAGCGATATGAAGAAGTATCCACTTTCCATATACTCCTTATTATTGTCCCGTGTCTTTAGAGTTTTGCTGCCCTTATAACTTTCAAAATATAAATCAAGACGTGAAATAAGCAAGTTTGCAATATAAATTCATTATAATTATTATTATTTTTTTTTAGTTATCATTCTGTAAAACAAAGCTATACTTACTTGTATCCAAGTCTGGTCTCCTGAAGGCAGCTACTGTATGTAACAGCTATACTTACTGTATCCAGGTGCAGTCTCCTGAAGGATACTATATAACAGCTATACTTACTGTATCCCGGTTCAGTCTCCTAAAGGTACTGTAGTTATATAACAGCTATACTTACTGTATCCAGGTCCAGTCTCCTAAAGGCAGCTATATAACAGCTGTACTTACTGTATCCAGGTCCAGTCTCCTAAAGGCAGCTATATAACAGCTGTACTTACTGTATCCAGGTCCAGTCTCCTGAAGGCAGCTATATAATAGTTATACTTACTGTAGCCAGGTCCAGTCTCCTGAAGGCCGCTATAAAACAGCTATACTTACTGTATCCAGGTCCAGTCTCCTGAGGGCAGCTATATAGCAGCTATAGTTAGTGTATCCAGGTCCAGTCTCCTGAAGGCTGCTATATAACAGCTATACTTACTGTATCCCGGTCCAGTCTCCTAAAGGTGCTGTAGCTATATAACAGCTATACTTACTGTAGACAGGTCCACTCTCCTGAAGGCAGCTATATAACAGCTATACTTACTGTATCCAGGTCCAGTCTCCTGAAGGATGCTATATAACAGCTATACTCACTGTATCCAGGTCCCGTCTCCTGAAGGATGCTATATAACAGCTATACTCACTGTATCCAGGTCCCGTCTCCTGAAGGCAGCTTTATAATAGCTATGCTTACTGTATCCAGGTCCAGTCTCCTAAAGGCTGCTATATAATAGCTATACTTACTGTATCCAGGTCCCGTCTCCTGAGGGCTGCTCTATAACAGCTATACTTACTGTATCCAGGTCCAGTCTCCTGAAGCTTTTTAGACTTGTGCTGGTTTAAGGAAATAAACCAAACACATGAAGTTCCGGCCAGTACAGAGTGTCACGACTCAATGTGTCCATCAATCACATGACTGCTCTGTGAGCGCAGATGACCTGGCAAGCACGGCATATTTAGACTCTCTGACCACAATAAGGAGTCAGAAGACAGGAAGTGGCGTGTTTTCCATGATAACTAAAAAAAAAAAAAAAGAATGTGAATTGCAAACTTGCTTTATATCACATCTACTGCTGATTTAGGTTTTGAAAACCTAAGCTAACATCGAAGGAAATGAGAACTGGGGTGGTTATTAACCTCTTAAGGACATAGGACGTACCGGTACGTCCTATGTCCTCACTTGCACTTCAAAGCGGGGCCGCGCGGCGGCCCCGCTTTGAAGTGCCGCGATCCCGGGTGCCGCGTGTAGCCCGGGACCGCCGCTATTAGCGGGCACGGTCTGATCGCCGTGCCCGCTAATTAGCTAATCGGAGGCAGCTGTCAAAGTTGACAGCTGCCTCCGATTACCGGAGGCAACGTTTCCCTGGTGTCTAGTGGGGGAGATCGCTCCTCCGGGACCTTGTCCCGGAGGAGCGATCTCCGTTACTGATGCCGGCCGGGGACGCGTCCAAGATGGCGCCGTCCTCGGCTCGGCACTCGTTCGTTTTCGGCTGCAGCAGCCGAAAGCAAACGAGTGCCGATCTCATGGATCTCTGCAGCATATCTATGCTGCAGAGATCTCAATGAGAGATCACAGTGTATATACTAGAAGTCCCCCATGGGGGCTTCTAGTATATGTGTAAAAAAAAAAAAAAAAGTGTTGTTAATAGTAAAAAGCCCCCTCTTCTAATAAAAGTCTGAATCACCCCCCTTTTCCCAGGTTTTAAATAAAAGTAAACAAATAAATAAATAAATAAACATGTTTGCTATCGCCGCGTGCGTAATCGCCCGAACTATTAATTAATCACATTCCTGATCTCGTACGGTAAACGGCGTCAGCGCAAAAAAATCCCAAAGTGCAAAATTGCGCATTTTTGGTCGCATCAAATCCAGAAAAAATGTAATAAAAAGCGATCAAAAAGACGTATATGGGCAATCAAGGTACCGATAGAAAGATCACATCATGGCGCAAAAAATGACACCTCGCACAGCCCCATAGACCAAAGGATAAAAGCGCTATAAGCCTGGGAATGGAGCGATTTTAAGGAACGTATATTGGTTAACAACGGTTTGAATTTTTTACAGGCCATCAGATACAATATAAGTTATACATGTTATATATCGTTTTAATCGTAACGACTTGAGGAACATGCATAACAAGTCAGTTTTACCCCAGGGTGAATGGCGTAAAAACACATTTCCCCCAAATAAAAGAAATGCGTTTTTTTTTTTCAATTTCACCACACTTCGAATTTTTTTCTGGTTTCGCAGTGCACTTTATGCAAAAATTCAGCCTGTAATTGCAAAGTATAATTAGTGACGCAAAAAATAAGGGGTCATGTGGGTTTCTAGGTGGAAAAATGCAAGTGCTATGACCTTTTATGCACAAGGAGGAAAAACCGAAAACGTAAAAACGAAAATGGGCCATGTCCTTAAAGGGTTAAAGAGAACCAATCACCTAAAATTTACTATCCCTATTATCAAAGATTCTCTCTCCCTAAGTCTATCTATGAAGATACAGACTGCCTTCGCAGTCTGTATCTTATTCTTTACCTAATTTCTCTTCCTCTGTGCAGTAATGCTGGGCGCCGCCATCTTGATGACGTCACTCTGGAACGCACCGCTGGAACGCACGTGACGTCATCAAGATGGCGGCGGCCGGCATTAATGCACCAGAACAAAGGAGCAGGTAAAGCATAAGATACAGATTGAAAATGCAGTCTGTATCTTTATGAAGTCTATTTATGAAGATACAGACTACATTTGCAGTCTGTATCTTATACTTTACCTGCTCCTTTGTTCCGGTGCAGTAATGCCGGCCGCCGCCATCTTGATGACGTCACGTGCGTTCCAGCGGTGCGTTCCAGAGTGACGTCATCAAGAAGGCGGCGCCCGGCATTACTGCACCGGAACAAAGGAGCAGGTAAAGTATAAGATACAGACTGCAAAGGCAGTCTGTATCTTCATTTTGTCTATTTATTAAGATACAGACTGCCTTTGCAGTCTGTATCTTATACTTTACCTGATCCTCTGGTCCGCTACAGCAAGGCCGGCGCCGCCATCTTGATTACGCTACTTGCGTTCCACCGCTGGAACGCAAGTGACGTATTCAAGATGGAGGCGCGCGGCCTTCCTGCACCGAACAAGAGGATCAGGTAAAGTATAAGATACAGACTGCAAAGGCAGTCTGTATCTTAATAAATAGACAAAATGAAGATACAGACTGCCTTTGCAGTCTGTATCTTATACTTTACCTGATCCTCTGGACCGCTACAGCAGGGCCGGCGCCGCCATCTTGATTTAGTCTTTTGCGTTCCAGCGGTGGAACGCAAGTGACGTCATCAAGATGGCGGTGCCCGGCCTTGCCGCTTTGCATGACGAGAGCTTCCTGTCTCGCGCCGGCTCTTTTGAAAAGAGCCGGCGCGAGATAGGAAAGTAAAAAGTAAATATTTTAAAAACACAGCCAAAAAAGTAATGAATTATATTTACAAATATTAATAAAATAAGTAAATACATCAAATTAGGGGAAAAAAATTTTTTTATTTTCATCGATGATTGGTTCTCTTTAAGCAAAGTATTAAGCTTATTTAGGGAGAGACCATGTTATTTGTGCAGCTATGTGTATGAACGAGAGAGAAAGAGAGGTAAAAATGAAAGGAGTACTCCAGTCAACAATAAAAAATGCAGGGGGAGGAGGGTAGTGGGGGGTGGGGACATAGTAAAGAAATCCTACTTACCAATGCTTGTAGCCCTGTCAGTGCTTATGGTCCCCCACAGGGCTCCTGATCCACACTCAGAAATTCCTAGTGAGCCAATCAGTGAGTGAGGCGAGAACTTGGAAGATTTGGGAGCCCAGACACTGCACTGCAGGAGCACAGGGATGGATAAATAGAACTTTTTTATTATGTTCTTTACTATGTGTGATCTCTTAGATCTTGCATTGTTAATAATTTACATTTGTGTATGCTGAATATTTATTTTGTACTGAGTTTTTCAGGACATGGTGGCTGCATCCACACACAAAGAGGAGAATCTTCTTTATATCTTTATCTTATTCCCTCAGAAGTCGCCCCAGTATCATGTAGGACATTACACTGAAGCTGCTGAGACAGATCCACTGTACACCAGTGTGAAAAAATAACTGCCCTCGTGTCTCACTGGCCATATATAAAGGAGTAGGAGTCAGTGCCTAATAAAATACAGGAGTCAGGATTGAGGCATACTGCCCTGTTATATAAAAAATGTAGAAAGTGTCAATATTTTTTTTTTTAAAGGAAAAAAGGTTTGGAGTCTGCTATTTTTTTTGTGTATGTAATTTTTATGGAATTCACACTACAGGTGTATCTAAGCCTACCCAGCATGATACTACCTGAAAGTGAAATGTTACACATTTTTATAAAATGATCTCCATATACATCATGTAGCTGAGGTGGTGTATCTATATCTCAGCCTATTATGTATGATACTGACTGCTGACCTAATGAATCAACAAAGGGCGTAACTAGAAATATCTGAACCCCATGACAAACTTCACCAGACATTACTACTACACTGTTACTGGGCAAATCCTGCATGCTAAGATGAATAATACAAACAGTACCAGTTTAAAAGGGACAAATATTACCACTGCAAACTGACTAAGAGCACGATTACTACTGAATAAAATGCACTGTACAAAGACCAATATAAAACCTCATACAGTCAACATATAATGGGTAGATATCAGCACCAGGCTCTGCAGACCATATAAGGGAATACAGTGCAGTTACAGCCAATGACTCACAGGGGGCGTCTTCTTTAAGTGAATCACAGGAACTTCT
This sequence comes from Dendropsophus ebraccatus, assembly GCF_027789765.1. NCBI lineage: Eukaryota > Metazoa > Chordata > Amphibia > Anura > Hylidae > Dendropsophus > Dendropsophus ebraccatus. The sequence continues at coordinate 12,903,061 of NC_091466.1, read as the reverse complement.
TTTTCAGTCAGATTTGCTCACTTTTTTTTTTACTCTCCATTAGAGCTGAGCGAGGAGTAAAATGTTCGGAAGCTCGAAATTTGATTCAAACAGACTGTGATACTCGATTACTCAATCAAATATCAAACCCTATTAAAGTCAATGTAACAAAAATGCTTATTTCTTGGTGACCTCCAAATACGGTTTACAAGTCTACAATGACACCTCAGAAAATTATACAAACACCTCTGGAATGCAACTGGGACAGCCCGGTAAGCATGCCTGGATGCATCTAACACGCCCAAATCACAGTATTATGGCATTATCACAGCCTCTCAACAATACACTACAAACACTATAGGAACTTTATGTAAAGTGGAAAAATACATGGAACACTTCTTTCCTCTACATTAGCATGAACAGAAAGCACAATTGTGTCACTTGTGTCACATGAACAGAAAGCACAATTGTGACAGTGTCACTTTAAAGCCCTGGAGGTGATCTCTCCAAAATAGAGTTAGAGGCCCTTGAGGTGAGTCTTCCAAAATGGAGTTTGAGGCCCTTGAGATGAGCCTTTCGAAAATAGAGTTTAAGGGTGGCTCTTTAGATGAGCTCTCCTAAAATTTATTATGTGGCCCTTGAGGTGTGCCCTCCAAAAATAGAGTTATAGGCCCTTGAGGTGAGCCCTTCAAACATTTATTTTTGGCCTCTGAGAAGCCTAAAAATTATAAAAGAAAAAATTTGGCCCTTGAGGTGAGCCCTCCAAACATACATTGTAGCGCCCTTGTTATGGGCCCTACAACATTTATTTTAAGGCCCTTAAGGTGAGCCCTACAAACTTTTATTTTTAAGCCCTTGAGGTGAGCCCTAGAAACATTTATTTTAAGGCCCTTGAGGTGGGCTCTAAAAACATTGATTTTTAGGCCCTTGAGGTGAGCCCTTCAAATATTCTGTGCAAGAGCGTTGTGGTGTTCCACCTTAAAAAAATTGAATGGCCCATTAATCTGGTGGTTGAGGAGGAGGAAGAAGAAATGAGCTAAACCATTCACTTGATACATTTTTGTTGGGTTGATAGGGGTTTATGGGAATTTTGTGGCACTGCTTCAGCAGACACATGGCACTTCATGTTTGAATGCTTTCCACTGTTGCAGATGCAAAGTCTGGATCAATCCAGTGGCTGTTCATTTTGATAAGCGTCAGCCTGTCAGCACTGCAAGTTGACAGGCAGCTGCTTTTACCTGTGATATTGTCCTTGGCCTGCTACAATTACAATGTAACAGCAAATAGGTAAAAAAAAAGTGTAACAGGTTTTTCATTTTCTTTTATTAGTAGCGCAGAGCACCAAAACTTGCTCCTTACAATAAGAAGTAACAGCAAATAGGTCTGGAGAAGTATAAGCTGCCCTCCTGCCTGTCTGTAAATGATATGCTGGTAGGCAGCCTATTTACTGGACAGAGCTGTATGCTGTGCTGTGTAGTGGCCCTGAAATGTTTTTTTGGGGGGTCTTTTCTGCTTACAATCACTTAAAATCCTCACTGTCCATATTCCAAGATCTCTCACTCAACTTCTCCTGCAACAACTAGAATGTAGGAGAAATATGTGAACTGAACCCTATTTCTCACAGTAAGCAGCTTCCTGTCTGTAAAAATAAGCTGCATATGTGCTGGTAGCCAGCCTATTCACAGGAAATCTGTAGATATATGCTGTGCTGTATGTAGTTGTAACCCTTAGTCTTTTTGGGGGTCTTTCCTGCCTACAATCTGATCAATCTTCACTGTCCCTACTCCAAGATCTCTCCCTGACTAGCTGAAAGATGGCATCTGATGATGAGCAGAAAAAGTTAAGCTTTTATACTCTGAGATTCCTAAGGGGGATTTGCCTGTGTGAGAAAGCTGAGACGCTCTTTATAAGATCCTTGTGGAATGCTGAAATTTTTCCCACAAAGTTCTTATGGTTGGGCTGCTTAATACATAACTCTAGATATACACAATACAGAATATTTCCCTGGGTGTGGATCCCATTACCGTACCTGGAACAAAAATGCAGACTCCTGGTCCAGATGGACTGTGCCAGGGAAGCCACTGCTTTTATCACTTTTTCTTTGTAATAATCTTGCTGACGGTACTCCTGGCTGAGTTGATAGAAGGTGGTGGGCTGCAATCTCACTGCAATTTTAAGCTCTGAATAGTGTCGTACCTAATTTAGTACAACCCCATCAGGTGAGAGTGCATACTGTGTTTGTCGCTTCCTCAGAGTTTATTCTCCTGCACATGCAGTGCTTATTACTTTTTTCTTTCATATGTTCAAGTTCTTTCAATTTTTAAATTTATCTGGCACTTCCAGACGCGCTTCATTTCACATAAAGGGCTGTGGGTCTTATGGGAACACTCCAAAAATGGAGTCAGAAGCCCTTGAGGTGAACCCTTCAAAATGGAGTTTGAGGCCCTTGAGGTGAGCTCTCTAAAATGAAGTTAGAGGCCCTTGAAGTGAGCCCTACAAAATGAAGCTTGAGACCCTTGAGATGAGTCCTCCGAAAATAGAGTTAGAGACTAGAGATGTGAGTGAGAGTGCATACTGTGTACTTGTGTTTGTCGCTTCCCTAGAGTTAATTCTCCTGCACATGCAGCTCTTATTGCCTTTTTCTTTCATATATTCAAGTTCTTATACGATGGAGGTCACATGAGTAATCCAGCCAATGAATGTAGATGCTGTTTTTGCGATACCAGTGTGCTCCTAGGGCCTCTTACACACACACTGCATAGTTATTGGCTAGAAAAAGGCGCCAAGGAAGGTGGGAGGGGAAAATAATTTTTACTGTGATTTTCGGTCAGATACTCGAACGAGTATTTCGAATAGTGTAGTACTCGCTTCTCTCTAGTTATAGTCTCATACTTAATTTACATAACTTGTCTTATAATGATCCAGCTGCTACCATTGGTGCACACTAAAGAAGATAACACAATCATTGCTTTCTCATTGCCTAAGATTGGATTTGTTCCCTTAATGGCGAGTGTGTTGGACTGGAAGGAATGCTAAGAAGAAAGTTCTGGGTAGAAGGAAGAATGTGGGACTGTGATTCTAGATATATTTTACATAAAATGAATGGTATTGTATCAGTTATAATAAATGGAGCATTCTTTAAAGGTATATACCAGAACATACCACTAGAGGTCCTCCTAACATAGCTAATAAATTATCCATAATTATATATATCCCTCCCCTAATAAAATCTTTAATCTATTAAAAAAAAAACATACTTGGTATCACTGCATGCAGAATTGTATATTATGATATGATGATTTTGACCCTACATGAATTACCAAAAATAAAGTAAACAAAAGTTGCAATCTACCCCAAACTAGTACTAATAAAAACTATACATGTGTAGTAATTGAGTCATCATCCAGCTCGGTAGATGAAACAGTTATAGAGGTCGGAGTACGGGGGATTTTTCCTTTTATTTTTATATTTTTATTTTTCAAAGGTAGTAAATAGAGATGAGCGAACCTGGAGCATGCTTGAGTCCATCCGAACCCGAACGTTCGGCATTTGATTAGCGGTGGCTGCTGAACTTGGATAAAGCCCTAAGGCTATGTGGAAAACATGGATATAGTCATTGGCTGTATCCATGTTTTCCAGACAACCTTAGAGCTTTATCCAAGTTCAGCAGCCCCCAGGAAATCAAATACCGAACGTTCGGGTTTGCATGGACTCGAACCTGAACCCGGTTGGCTCATCTCTAGTAGTAAACTATAACAAACAAGATAGAAATTGGGGATCACTATAATGGCACTGACCAACAGAGTACGGATAATAGATCAATTTTATTGCAAAATAAACGGCATAAAACTAAATTCCTCAATCTTATTGGCCCCACAAAAAAAAAAAACAAGCCTTCATAGAGAAACTGTTACAAAAAAAACTTAGGCCTTACAGTGACCTCTAGTGGCAGCATTTATCTAACACACTTCTGAGTTTAGAAAGAAGAACAGGACAGTTCCTGACATGGACAGAAGGAGCAGCAGAGAATACTGTGTCAGGCTGGAAAGAAAACAACATTTCCTACAGGACATAAAGCAGCTAATAAGTACTGGAAGACTGGAGATTTTTTAAAAAGAAGTAAATTACAAATCTATATAACTTCTGAAACCAGTTTATTTGAAAAATAAAATAAAAATAAAAATTTCACTGTTCAACCCCTTTAAGTTCTTCAGTTAAACTGCAACATGAGTATTCCTAAAAAACTCATGCAACCTTTTTACAGGCAGGGACATGGTTAATAATGAAACAATAGCTCCCTCTTGTGGTTACTATCAATCCCTGCACTGCACTTTAGAGTCTTTCTGGTGCCTTTCCTAGCATTCGTGCTCTAATTCCAGATTTCAGAGACATTTTGATCATTCCCCCTTTGGTAGCCCCATACGCAGACATTTTGGACTACTACTAGCTTCACATATAACCAGCAATGAGAACACTGCAGTCTCTGTGGTTATTTGTGAGACTCACTTAGCTTGGATGAAAAAAGGAAGTGTTTTTTGAAACATTATGATAACCTGGGCATAAGTTGGGCTTACTTGTGCATGAAACCACAAAATATTCTTAGAAATAACATTTCACTTATGGTCAAAGGAGTTTGCCAGCAAATAAAAATATTTTGATTTTCTTTCATGACGTTATATAGCTTTATTAACCCCTTAACGACAAAGGGCGTATAGGTACGCCCTATTGCCGGTAAGGGCATTCAGACCGGGGCCGCACGGCGACCCCGCTCTGAACCGCGGCGGTCCCGGGTGCCGCTTGTAGCCCGGGACCGTAGGTATTAGCGGGCACGGTCCGATCGCCGTGCCCGCTAATACAGTAATCAGATGCAGCTGTCAAACATGACAGCTGCATCCGATTACCGGATCCAGCGTCTCCCTGGTGTCTAGTGGCGGAGATCGCTCCTCCGGGATGTTATCCCGGAGGAGCGATCTCCGTTTCTGAAGCCGGCCGGGGACCGCTCCAAGATGGCGCCGTCCCCGGCTCGGCATTCGTTTACTTCCGGCTGCAGCAGCAAGAAGTAAACGAGTGCCTATCTCATGGATCTCTGCAGCATATCTATGCTGCAGAGATCTCAATGAGAGATCAAAGTGTATATACTAGAAGTCCCCTAGGGGGAATAACCCTAACCCCAGGGGAAATAACCCTAACCCCAGGGGGAATAACCCTAACCCCAGGGGGAATAACCCTAACCCTAGGGGGGCTTCTAGTATATGTGTAAAAAAAAAATATATAGTGTTGTTGTCAATAAAAAGCCCCCTCCCCTAATAAAAGTCTGAATCACCCCCCTTTTCCGAGGTTATAAATAAAAGTAAACAAATAAATAAATAAACAAACATGTGTGCTATCGCCGCGTGCGTAATCGCCCGAACTATTAATTAATCACATTCCTGATCTTGTACGGTGAACGGCGTAAGCGCAAAAAAATCCAAAAATAAAAATGCAATTTTTGTCGCATCAAATCCAGAAAAATTGTAATAAAAAGCGATCAAAAAGTTGTATATGCGCAATCAAGGTACCGATAGAAAGATCACATCATGGCGCAAAAAATGACTCCTGACACAGCCCCATAGACCAAAGGATAAAAGCGCTATAAGCCTGGGAATGGAGCGATTTTAAGTGACATATATTTGTTGACAATGGTTTAAATTTTTTACAGGCCATCAGATACAATATAAGTTATACATGTTACATATCATTTTAATCGTAACGACTTGAGGAACATATATAACAATTCAGTTTTACCCCAGGGCGAATGGCGTAAAAACACATTTCCCCCAAATAAACAAAATGCTTTTTTTTTTTTCAATTTCACCACACTTTGAATTTTTTTCTGGTTTTGCAGTGTACTTTATGCAAAAATTCAGCCTGTCATTGCAAAGTACAATTAGTGACGCAAAAAATAAGGGCTCATGTGGGTTTCTAGGTGGAAAAATGCAAGTGCTATGGCCTTTTAAGCACAAGGAGGAAAAAACTAAAACGCAAAAATCGAAATTGGCTCTGTCCTTAAGGGGTTAAAGAATACATATTATATATTATTTGTAATTTTAGATATTGATTTTATCACATTTTTGCAAAGAGTGTCAGCAATAAGGTATGACACAGCCACTCTGTTGCCACCAGTGGTTGCGTCGGGTACTGCAGGGCTGCACAAGCCCTGATCCTGGCACAGTTACATCTCGCTAGCACTAATGCATGCAGCAGACACTGTGTCTATTCTAATGCACGTTAGTATTAAAAACGACATTATACTCACTTTGGGAAGCTGTCTGTATCACTAGCGTTGTAGCTACAGCACAGTGTAGCAAAGCAAGTAAGGATAATTGTCAATCACCACTCGCTCTGCTACAGGATGCCGCGCTGCAGCACTAGTGACACACACAGCTTCCCTATAAAAATCAAACTGGGACAGCACTGGAAAAAATGGAAAAAAATGATAAGAATATTTAGATGGAGTGCACGTCTCACCGCACAGGACCCTTCCGTTCGGCTTCAATCCAATAGTAAATGTAGGAGACAGCACTTCTTGTGAAAAAATGTGATTTTTTATTCACATCAGACGCGACGTTTCGGCTGGTACTTCAGCCTTTCTCAAGCGTGACTACATGGTGGCCATTCAGTGCCTTATATGTGCTACACAGCAAAATCACAGCAAATTACACAGCAAGCATATCCAATCAGTAATTCATAGCATAATTAGGTGATAAACATCATATCAAGTATCAAAAACAGTATTGTATGCGTCATTAAATATAGCAAGTGTATCCAGTGTATCATACATTATATATCTGTGAAAAACTAGTAATATCTCCTCCAGATTATCAAATAATCACATTATGTGCATAAAATGTCCCCTCAATCAGTTAATTGGTGCATAGTGTTAAATAAAACAAACATAAACATATCATACCAAACACACAGCTTCCCTGACATGCAGTAGAATATACATTAGAGGAGGCTTAGTATCATTAAACAGTACTAGCTATATCTAAATAAGCTGGGACAAGGGCTTTAGCAGCCTTGCAGTTCCCGGTACAGCCATTTTACAGTGTATATTACAGCCATTTAGCTATTAAAGAAATATAAAATAATAATAATAATAATAATAATAATAATAATGAAATACCCCTTTAATAAAGAATAAAAATAAATATTGGAACCCATCGTGGTGGAACAGTTTATTGCAATCACCACGACATAACCACAAATCATGTCCTGACTATTTAAGGCCCTTGTGTTACTTTTACAGTATGTCAAGGGTGGTAAAGGACTACTCCTTTATTAATACAGTAGTCCATTTAAGTTTTGTCTTCCTTCTAAGAGCCATTACTCTTGTTTGCTATGGTTGCTTGTTTTTTGTGGGTTCAGTTATAGTTTTAAATAGCATATGATATATTTCCATATATTTTATTGTGGTATGATTGGGAAACAAGAAAGTACAAGCTGATGGGGTCACTGTGAGTTGCATGTTATCTGGCACATAGACATAGAATGTTTCTTATGCATATTATATGTTCATCATTCATGTTATATGTTCATCATTATACGTTCATTATATTTCCATCACCTAGGATAAATTAGCATTTAAAGAAAATAAATTATAGTTATATAAAGTTAAATAAAGTATGAAATAAAAAGACACTGTATGTTATATGCGGAAATAGCTGCTGAACCTCCTAAAACAGAGTCGGCCAAATGTCAGAAAGTAAAAGGAGGAAGGATCAAACGACCTCAGGGAAGCCCATAATGCCATGTAAGCAGCTTTCCCAACCACTGAGAAGGCAGTACAGGGGTGATGTCAGAGTTACTATAAAAGCCTATGGCACATAGCTTTATCAGCCATTTTAGGAATAGCAGGTGTCTGTTAAGGAGAGTGATCAGTGAAAAACACAGCTAGAAGCAGGCCCACACAAGCACAATAGCTGTATAGAGTACAAAATAGGTTTCATTGCAAATTGGGTGTTATTTTAGTTTTGGTACACTAATTGTTGTGAAAAAGCATTTCATATAGGGTTTTGCTTCCCCTTCTAGAATGTATATCCTATTGCTTCTCCTCAAACTAAGATTATTTCTTAAAGAGGATGTACCACCAGGTACATCCTCTTTAACCTAAACCCACTGATCGAACAGCCCCGGCACGGGGAGGCCAGTGCCGCGGTCCGTTTTTCGGATTTGGCCCGGTTCCTGTGCACGGTGCCGTTCTATGCACCGGACCCGGCCGGTGCTCAAGCACTGGAGGTAGGCCGAGCCGCCCCCAGTGGGAGGGAATTCCCTCCCCTGTATAACGCGGCTCCCTTAGAATGAATGGAGCCATGTCATACAGGGGAGGGAATTCCCTCCCACTGGGGGCAGCCCGATCGGCCTCCAGTGCTTGAGCACCGGCCGGTTCCAGTGCATAGAACGGCGCTGTGCACGGGAACTGGCCTCGGTCCGTAAACCGGCTTCCCCGTGCCGGCGCTGTTCGATCAGTGGGTTTAGGTTAAGGAGGATGTCCCAGGTGGTACATCCTCTTTAAGGCCAGCAAAAATCTATTACTTCTTCACCTTTCAGGATACTAAAAAGGGATTATTCCGGACTGTTTGTGAGTCTAATCATTAGGAGGAGTTTGCCATCTTAGGGCCAGTTCACACAGAACAAAAAAGTTGGAATTCCAAAGAGGAATTCCGCTTCCGTCGCTCTCCGGTCAAAGAATTGACAGCCCTCCGATAGAAAGACTGTATGAGACTGAGGCAGGCGGGTTTCCGTGGCAGAGAGGTCCGCAGCTTTTGCTCCATGTGAACTGGCCCTTAGGGCCTTTTTTAATTTTAAAATCTTTAAAAAATACCCAGTTGCATTATGTATTTAATCTGTTAGATACTACTTGTTAGATACCATCTGTTTACCCATTGCCATGTTGCCATAGCTTTGACATTAACTTTACCTAAAAAAAAGAACTCAAAAGAACTTGGGTATTCTCCTAGTTAACCTAGCACTCTCGTGTTGTTCCTCTTTATCCCCCTTCCCTCCATCAATTCTCTTCTTGGTTGACCTTGATGGACATGTGTCCTTTTTCAACAGTATTAACTATGTAACTATGTATATTCTACAAGGTTCAACCCAATGAAAAAGATCTCTGTACGGACAACTGATGTAGTAGAACCTAGGATGTCTTTCTTGTGGTGAAACTAGTGAGTTATACAGGGATAAAACCATGTTCTCTCCATGTTCTTCAGTATTAGGATTTCACAGATCATTGATGCAAGTCCCTTATTCTTAAAGGTCACATCCGGAGATGATTTGCTTTGTGGGAGCTGATGTTCTGATAGATATCGGCTGAAGTGTCACACGTTCCTCGAGGAGCCTTGACTTGGTGTTTAGCATTGAAGCGTACTTCAGCATAGACAGTGTTCTACAACAGGAATATAATGCAGTTATTAGATGGGCATGCTAGGCAGATGGATATGTTAATTAAATAAATTATGAAGGTCTATGTTATTTGGTGGGGTGGAAATTTATGTCGATAAAAATGCAAAAATTGAAGTGGGTGGAAGGTCTATGATTAAGGCTGCGGTTTAGCAGCCGAAACGCGTAGGCTTCTGTTGGGGGCATGCCGCACGTGTGTACGGTGACGGAGACACAATAAAAATGCACTTGATCCCACCTTGCCGGGAGCTGGACTCGTTCATTTTCCGTATCTGGAAGGTCTATGTGCCTTTTTCACAAAGATACCACTCCAATAGAAAATCCCATGTTTTTGAAGCATTTATTACATGACATTCCACAGAACAATGGCCATACTGATACAAGAACAGTATAAAACACCAATTCTCAGCCGGGACTGTTGGTCTGTTGGTGTGTACTTAGAAGGTTCCAAAGCTAACACTATGAGTGTGACTTATAGTTTTCACCACCACACGTAACTACGTGACCTTCACCTTAGAGAAAACATTTTAAGTCATTTTCTGTAGCACATGACATACTGATTGCTGGTCCTACTACACGTAAGATATCCGCCTGTTAGGCCAATAATTGGTCCTTATAATATGGCCTTTACTTAGAAAGGTGTAAGTCAGGGATGGGGAATCTTTGGCCCTCCAGCTAATGCAATACAACAATTTCCATCATGCTTGGGCAGCCAAAGCCAGCCAAATATATGAAAGGACAGTACAAAGATCTTTGTAGTGATCTTTTCAAACCGCGGCCTCTAACCAAAAGAAGGGGGCATCCTCTACATCTAGAGGAAAGAAGGTTTCACGACCAGCACAGATGCAGATTTTTCTCTGTAAGGGCCCTATTCCACCAGACAATTATCATTCAGATTATCGTTAAAGCGTTCGAATCTAAACGATAATAGTTCGGTTGAATAGCAGTTAACAATTAACGACCAAATGAGAAATTATTGATTGCTTTATAAGACCTGGACATATTTTTATCGTTGCTCGTTTTCAAAACGTTCGCAACTCGTTCGCATTGAATAAGACGTCATTCGGTCGTTCTCAGTAGATACGAACGCAAGAGCAAAGATATAGCGAAGAAAAAACAATCGCAAATACGATCATAAGTAACGATTATCGTTCCATGGAAATGAGTGAACGTTTTCAGGTCTTTTGCAATAGCGGTGGTCTGAGATCGTTAATCGTTAACGATTATGCGAACGATAATAGGCCGGTGGAATAGGGCCCTAAGAGCAGTGAGACTATGGAACTCTCTATATTCTTTACCATAAGGGCAGTGAGACTATGGCATTCTCTATATTCGTTACTGTAAGAGCAGTGAGACTATGGAACTCTCTATATTCTTTACTGTAAGAGCAGTGAGACTATGGAACTTTCTATATTCTTTACTGTAAGAGCAGTGAGACTATGGAAATCTCTGCCACAAGGGAGGCCTGGATGCTTTTCTTGGAAAATATAATATTATAAATTATGGACACTAGATTTCTGGTGATACGTTGATCCAGGAATTATTTTAATTGCCATTTTGTTGGGGCAATTGGCATCTGCCTCATAAGGGTTTTTGACTTCCTCTGGATGAACACTGTAGGGTTTCTGTAGGTTTAACTTGATGGACTCTTGTCTTCTTTCAACCTTACTTACTATGTTACTATGTAATAGCTTGGGATTCTTCATCCCTTGTGTAGGGCATAAAATTAAATCAAGTCCAAGTATTAGAAATTCTAACGGTAAAATACCAAGTTTCACAACTTTTTTTGAACTGCAAATAAATATGGTTGAAATTTACAAAACTTCCACCAATGTTATCTTCTGACTTATCACTGTGACGTGTCGGTAGGAAATCTAATAATGGAACTTCCTTTTTTTTTACATGATAAGTTCCTGCCATTAATTGAAACATGCATCAAATACCATATTGCTTAAACTTCTACCCTTTATCAGATGTGCAGACAAAGGTTAAAAAGATACCATGCTTCCTGCGTGCAGCCACAAGAAGAATTAAAGGGGAATAATAATAATAATAATAATAATAATAATAATAATTATTATTATTATTATTATTATTATTATTATTATTATTATTATATAATTCCTCTCCTCAACTGTTCACGTTTCTAAGACAAGAGGTCGGAACAGGACCTGCCTGCTCAGCCAATCACTGGTTACACTCTCCTGGTGTCAGGCATTAGACACTGGCTAGACTAACAAGGAGTAATGCACACTCAATAGATTAAATAATGAAAAATAGTTTATTAACAACCAACAACAGCAGAAATGTTAAAACCACTTAAAAAGGCCTAATAGACCATAATGAAAATACACAAGTGCCCTCACAATACACAGGGCAACAAGTAATGTGCCAGGTGGGGGAAACCCTCACAATGAATGTCCTGCCAATACCGCACTACACATTTCAGAAAACATAATAGAGGAACAAAAAGATCAAAGTATATAAATCAAATAATGAAAAATAAAGTAATACAATAATAATCTATTCCATAATAAGAGCAATAGCCGCAGTTGCAGGTCTATCCTGGCACACAGCACCTATACCCCACGCCTTCCGTTATGCCGCCATAACTTCATCAGGAGTTGTGATGATCGGCCGCTAATGTTGGTATATATATATATATATATATATATATATATATATATATATATATATATATGCCAATACACAATTAGTTTCATAAATACCTACCATGGAGCGCACGCCATGGTGAAACGCACGGAACCGGAAGTGACGTAGTGCCAAGTCCGTTCACGTAAGCGCAATGCACAAATGATAAGTAAATATTAAGGGTCCAAAGATGTTAAAAAGAAACGGCGCCTGCACGGAATCAATCGGTGGAGCTATCCAATGTACAACGCTTGTAAAAAATCAAGCCCAATAGACTCACTGCATAATAATGGAGCGAACATGTGATCTATGCGTCATGCTGTCTTGATTACATGGGAAGCCAGTGACGTGATGAAGATCAAACAAAAATCCCTTCTAAATAATCCTCGAGCGGCTGCCAAAATCATATATATGACAGTCACACAATAAGCAATAATAATGGGCTTATTGTGGGAACAGCCGGTCGAGGATTATTTAGAAGGGATTTTTGTTTGATCTTCATCACGTGACTGATGACACATTGGTCACGTGTTTATAAGTGGGGACTGGTTTCCCATGTAATCAAGACAGCATGATGCATAGATCACATGATCGCTCCATTATTATGCAGTGAGTCTATTGGGCTTGATTTTTTACAAGGGTTGTACATTGGATAGCTTCGCCGATTGATTCCGTGCAGGCGCCGTTTCTTTCTTTTTAACATTTTTGGACCCTTAATATTTACTTATCATTTGTGCATTGCGCTTACGTGAACGGACTTGGCACTACGTCACTTCCGATTCCGTGCGTTCCACCATGGCGTGCGCTCCATGGTAGGTATTTATGAAACTAATTGTGTATTGGCATATATATATATATATATATATATATATATATATATATATATATATATACCAACATTAGCAGTCGATCATCACAGCTCCTGTTGAAGTTATGGCGGCATAACAGAAGGTGTGGGGTATAGGTGCTGTGTGCCAGGATAGACCTGCGGCTATTGCTCTTATTATGGAATAGATTATTATTGTATTACTTTATTTTTGATTATTTGATTTATATACTTTGATCTTTTTGTTCCTCTATTATGTTTTCTGAAATGTGTATTGCGGTATTGGCAGGACATTCATTGTGAGGGTTTCCCCCACCTGGCACATTACTTGTTGCCCTGTGTAATGTGAGGGCAGTTGTGTATTTCCATTATAGTCTATTAGGCCTTTTTAAGTGGTTTTAACATTTCTGCTGTTGTTGGTTGTTAATAAACTATTTTTCATTATTTAATCTATTGAGTGTGCATTACTCCTTGTTAGTCTAGCCGCTTTATCTCCTTTTTTTTGTTTGATGTCGTCTTTTAGCTAGCTATTTTTTTCACCTCTATGTTTTGATATGTGATTTGCGGTGCCCACCACACCTATTTGTTTTGTCAGGCATTAGACACTGACATTGAGCAAATCACTGGCTGAGGCGGGACATCACTGCTGTCACTGATTGGCCACTGACTCTTGTGCTGATCTCAGCAGAGGGAGTGGAGTATAGTGAAAGCAATGTAAAGCATTAGTACAGATTTTTCTTCTTTGATCCACAAACCCCATTAAGCTGAAAAAAATCCTCAAGGGTGAACATTTTTTTTTTATAACTTCATTCATTTGTGCTACTTACAGATTCAGTGTCCTTTGGCAAATTATCTAGAAAAAAAAAAGGAAAATATGATAAGATTTACTATACATTAATTACCCATTAATATTCATCTGGAAATCTTCAAAAAGTATTGATTTGATTAAAGGGGAACTCCGGGTAGAGGGGAAAAAAATGATACTTCTGCAGAAGCATATAACAATACTTATCTATCTATCCCAGTTTTGAAACTAACAAAAATCCATTTGTTTTGGGGGTTTTGTTCTGTTTTGTGTTTCTGCACTTCCTGGTTGAGCAGATGTACTCAGTACTACAGGTTCCAGAATGCAATGCTTTCCCCCAGCTGTTCATCACAGTCCCCCACCCTGCCTATTCCCCGCCCAAAGCTGTTGCAGAACATCTAGGCTGTGTTCACACATTGCAGTTTCATTGTGTTACTGAATTATTTGCAGTACTTTATCATTTCATTGTGATCCCACCCACCCGCACAGCACCCTGTATTCTCTACCTGCAATGCTGATATTGGAATAAAGCAAAGAACTTTTTAAATTATATTTTTATTTTTTTTTATTTTTATCTCCACACACATATTATGATCAAACATCTTTTATCTTTGAAGTTGATTCCCACAATAAGGACTTTATCCAATATTATCTTACATGGGATACACTGTTTATGCCTTGTTTTTGTGCAGGTGGGATTGGCAGTGCCGGCTCTTATCCTCTCTGCTGTTTAGCATTATCTATTTGTGTTGCTGCATCATTTTTGTGCAGGTGCTGCAGTACTGCAATGACACTCCAACATGTGTGAACACAGCCCTGATTTCTCTGTAGACTTTTGCACAATCAGCGAAGTTAAAACACCCACTTCTGGCCATTCAGAGATGGTGAATCACGCCCTCCCCCTCTCTGCATCATCCGCCTGTGACTAGCAGACACATACAATGTGAGACAGAGGCATGGGAAATTTGTCTCCTAAGGGGGGATAGCAGAAGGAGCAGAAGACAATGTGGATTGGCACAGAGGCCATATTTCTTCACTTCTTGGATTTCTATCAGCTACCAGTGTGGCAGAACCGTACAGATATGGTAATACATTGTATAGACACATCTATATAACTTTTAATGTACTTTTAATAGAAAACAAGTTTTTCTTATCCGGAGTTCCCCTTTAAATATATCAGCAAGATACAGGATGGAGGTATATATAGTAGATAACTTACTTTGTGGTTTCCTCTTCATGTTAAGGACAGTATAAGTGACTTCATCTTCAACAAAGTTTTCGTTGTCAGCGGCTGAAAAGGGAGCAATTTAATTATTTTTTTTTTTAAGTGCTTCTTTAATCCGACCATTGACATTAAACAAAAGTTTAGCCATCATGAAGTTTGTTCTCCATTAGGTTGGTTTGACAGCTTTTTTCCTTAGTAAAACCATGCTGGTTATCACTTATAATACTATTACCCCCTATACTGTATATTCCTGGATGTAGTCTCTCATAAAGTCCCGCAAATAATTTTCCTACAATAGATGTTAAGCTTACCGGTCTATAGTTACCTGTGGAGCTCCTAGAGCCCTTTTTGAAGATTGGCACTACATTTGCCATACGCCAATCCCTTGGTACAATACCAGTCACCAAAGAATTGCTGATTATTTGTACAAGGGTTTAGAAGTTACAGAACTGAGTTCCCTAAGAACTCTTGGGTGTAATCCATAAGGTCCTGGAGCTTAAGTTACATTCAGTTTATTTAATTTATCTTGGACCATATCTACAGTAAGTCAGTTCAGTACATTACATGATGAGTTACCAGCACTAGCCCCTCCTACCTCGGTACTGACCCCGCCCACTTCAGCCCCTCCCTCTTTTTTAGTGTATACAGAGTTAAATAACCTATTCAATAGCGTTGTATTTATTAACACCGGTTGTTAGCCTTGGTACCAAAGGGTGTCTGCTCTTTCATCCAGGGGGTTATCAACTAAACTAAAAACAAGCAATAACAAGCAATGCAGTTGTAATGAATGCAAACAATGGATAAGATGTGGGGATTTTTTATTACCTGTTGTTGGTTGAGGGTTCTTTTTGGATGACCAACGCTTACAGAATAGGTACACAATAACAAAAGTCATGACGATGAGTAGTAAGAGCCCCGAACTTACAGATAGGATGGTCAATAGAGAATATCCATGTGATGCTGTGGAGAGACACAATACCCATCATTAGATAATATTTAGCTAATAGAAGTGTCCAAGGCAGGATGATAGAAACCGATTATGGTACCTTGTATGTGTAGTCTCTGACTCTCCTTCCTTACACTGCTGGTTGATGTTCGGATCTCACATGTATATGTTCCAGAATGTTCCACCCAAATGAACAGAACTTTATATGTATTAGTAGAGTTAAATCCTTGAACCTTCACCCCATCTCTGTAGAAGGCATACTGCAGATCTGTGTTCTGTCTATAGCCACTGAGATTAGTGTCACAGCTTAGGGTCATGGTATCCCCATCACTGACCGTCTCTGGAAATACCGTCAGTAATGGAGGAGGGAAGAGCTCTAGAAAAGTACGAGATAATCCAAGAATAACTATTTATACAAATCAGTAAAGCATGGAGGAGGATTTTTTGGATGATGGAGGGATTTGTTATATTTTTCTAAACTTCAATATACAATAAATAAGATTAATGTATGCTGTCAGATACTCCGGACTATTTGTGTAGTGAATTAAGATTGGAGATGTTAGTATTAACGCTTTTACTACGGCAACAATTAAAATTTGCAGAGAACAGCGGTTAGTACAAACATACTCACCCCTCCTTATACTCCCGTTACAGCACTGTCACCACTGTGGAGTTCCACTAGCAGTGCTCAAGTGAGGTCACATGACCACTAAAGTCACTGATTGGCCTCTTTGTCCCATTCAGTGTAAGATGTTGTTACTAGACCAATTTTACCAGGAACTCTAGAGCAATGGCAGCGCTGGACAATGGGTGAGAAGAGGAGTGAGTATATATATTTTTTCTTTAGTGTTAAAAAGTAAGCTCTAAGCTTTCCTTTCTTGCTATAAAACTTACAAGTGTTAAAAGAATTAGCTATGTGCCAGTGCCCAAGTTCTTGCTTCCCACTTGACTTTCAGGGTACAAGCCTTGGATTGTTGGCCTGGTGCTCCAGATCTCTGGGCAACCATCAATAACAACTGTCATGAAACGGGGTAGTATGATAAGAGAGATGTCCGCTCCTTGCTCTTCTATGCACTCACATAGGTTGCAGACACTTCTGGCTCTCCAACCTATGAGCTACACATATGAGGGCCCTACATAGGCTAGCGTGATAATATGATGTTACCACTGCGGCCAGGGGAACCCATCTAACATCTAACAAGGGGGCAACATTATTGATTGGCGGCACTACAAACGGAGGCATGAAGAGGGCGCTTCTACAAACGTTGCACTACAGGAGAAACATTGTACTTACTAGGGACACACACTGGGACATGTTAAAAGTTTTTATTGTGGTATTCTGACTGTTGTGACCCAAACTTATCAAGGGCAATAGTGGGGAGCAACTTTTGCTCGGCAACCCTCAGTTAACTAAATGAATGTGTTTTTAACTGCAGAATAGAGATGAGTAGTGAAATATTCGACTTTCGAGAATTTGAATCGAGTAGGCACCAAGATTCAACTATTCGAACGAATACTCGATCCCATTATAGTCTATGGGAAAAAAAATTCCCGGCACTTGGAAATCCAAATTCGACCACATGGAGGTCACCAAGTCCCCCATGAAACCTCACTAAACAATGCCAACACCTCCGGAATGACACTGTGACTTCAGGGGGAGCATGCCTGGGTGCAAGCAACACCCCAAAATCGCAGTATAATGCCACTCTCCGCAGTTGCGAATGAGAAATATTTGCGAACGTTTTAGGAACATTTATGGCAATGTGCACACGTTTTGTTTGTATTTCTTGCCCAGTGTTACATACATAAATCCAATGTGCGTCCGCAGAGCGTCATGTTATTCGCACGTATCACGCGTGATGCTGTACAAACGTTACTGGAACAGAATGTATGACGTGCCTTTTTCTGGGCTACTGGCGCAATAGCTATCACGTGCCTTTTACTGGGCAACTAGCACACTAGGTATCACGTGCCTTTTACTGGGCAACTGGCACACTAGGTATAACGTGCCTTTTACTGGGCAACTGGCACACTGGGTATTACGTGCCTTTTACTGGGCAACTGGCACACTAGGTATAACGTGCCTTTTACTGGGCAACTGGCACACTGGGTATTACGTGCCTTTTACTGGGCAACTGGCACACTAGGTATAACGTGCCTTTTACTGGGCAACTGGCACACTGGGTATTACGTGCCTTTTACTGGGTAACTGGCACACTAGGTATCACATGCCTTTAACTGGATAACTGGCACAATAGGTATAACGTTAACGTGCCTTTTACTGGGCTAAACCAGGGACACTATATGTATGTATATGTATATATTTTGGGTTCTGTAGTAAGCCTGCCTAGCCAAAACACTACTAAAACCTATCTCTCCCTGCTCGTGGAACTCTCCCTGACTAGGTTGAAAGCGCATCTGCAGTTGAGAGGCGGGAGGCTTGTATGTAAGATTCGAGGTCATGTGGTTCATTCATCCAATGAGGGCATACGCAGTTTTTGCGCTGCGTGCGTACTCCCAGGGTCCCTCATGGCCTCCCTGCATGGTGATTGGATTAAAAAAAGCGCCAAGTGCGATGGGAGGGCTTTCGAATGTTTGCCGCGTATTCGACACACTACTCGATTGTATTAGAATCTTTCAAATACCGCAATATTCGATCAAACACCTATTCGATCGAATCGCATTCGCTCATCTCTACTGCAGAACATTTGTTGTTTTTTGAAGGCCAGGAACCAATTGGCCATCCCTATCCTTTTAGATCAGTTGAGGATACTCATCTCCACGACCCGCCTAAAGATCTTAAATCTTTTGATTTTTCTTAGAATTTGTTCATAAAAAGGAAAAAGTAGTAGAAAATATGTGATATCCAGTATATCATTGAATGGTAGTTACATAATCCCCTTTTCATTTATTTATTTTATCTAGGAACAGAATTTTAAGATTTTTTTTAGATTTGGAGTTTTTACCTTTTACCAATATGTTAGACCCATAACTTCTCCTCATTGCAGAATTACGTGAGGTTTTTATTTCACAGGTATAATTCCCAGAATCCTTCAAGTTTGCGAACTGAACTTCGTATTTGTCAGATGAATTAAATTCCTTAACCGTCCGTTCATCTTTGTAGAAAGCAAATTGCACTTCTGTAGACTTTATGTATGGACTTAGAGTTGTGTTACATGTCAGGGTCATGTGATCTCCTTCATACAAGTAATTGGTCACAGTAATATATGGATGGGAGAATAGCTCTAAGATGGAAGAGAGGGAAAATACAATAGATATAAAAGAATAAGTCAACAGATGTATCATACATACCCAGTGTCCATACTCACCCTCTATCTTGATTACTTGCTCTGCACTTCTCTTCCTTACTCTCCTATCTGTAGTTTCTACTTCACATGAATATTTCCCAGAATCCTCCAGCTGAACATTGTAGACTCCATAGATATCACTGACACCAGATCCCAGAACAATCTGTCCTTCTCTATAGAAAGTAACCTGCAGTTGTGTATTCTGTCTATGAGGATGGAGACTTGTCTCACAGGTTATGGTCATGTTATTCTCCTTAAACACAGGGTCTGGGGTCACTTTTATTCTTGGAGTTGTGAACAGCTCTAGAAAAGGAACAAAGTGATAACCACATATTACTGGGAGGATTGAGTAGAAGGCAGTAGCATCCTGGTAGTATTTTGACCAACAACATAAAATCATATGATTACGTAGAGGTGACTTTTAGTTGAAATACATGTCTATACAATTTTCTTTTTTAAATCACCCTGAACTCCTTAAAAATTCCTTCTATATATCAATTGCACCAATGATCTCCATCAGCTCTTTAGTCTGATACTGCCCTATTTCACAGTGTAGATAATTGTAATGGCAAATGTAAAATATGGAAAATGGAGCAGGCTTAGACCAATTCCCCACAATTTGCTATGCCTCCCATTCATTACTGATCCCTGTCTATTTACCTGTGCTGCTTATGTCTAGAATAACTGTAGACTGGGCAAAGAAGAACGCTGTCCTCTACTAAAATGTTAGTTTTAGAATCAAAGTCTTGTAGACCCCCACAAAGGTTAACAAATTCTATGTTTTCTTGTAAAATTCTAGGTCATATCAGTGGCGAAGTTTATCTGTAATTTCTTAAAGATTTGGGGTCCATTCTTTTCACTTACTGACCATTTCATGTGCCATATATCATATTACATGTTCTGTATGTGATTATGTTATTTTTTTCAATATTGAAATGATTCCGTCTTTCTGTTGTATTTTTTGGAGCTGTGTATTGGTTTATTAAAGAAGAACTCCAACGTTCCCATAAAAATAAAATGCACAAAAAGCATATAGCTGCTCTCACTGATCCCCCACCGATTGTTTGACACCTTACCCACTTGTCTACATTGTTTGTAGGTCGCTTCCTTCTCCCAGCAGCTAGTAAGCAAGTGTGGCCTCAGGATTTATTTCCAAATGGCAGGGCACGGAGGGGAACATAACAAACAATACTAACTCACCTCTCCCCGTGCCTCTCCAGTGCTGGATCAGTGCTCCAGGACCCCCGCCAGCCTCTGTGATCTCCAGCAAAGCTGACTTCACGACCTGGCTGATGGGCGGTCCGCTCAGCCAGTTGGGGGAAAATGCCATTCGGCTGAGGTCTCATGGCTGGTCATGCTGCTCATAGGGTGCACGGGGAGAGGTAAGCAATGGTTGCTTGTTACTTTCTCCCTGCCGCCTTTGACATCATTTAACCTTTAACCCTTCTTTTAACCTTTTACCCTTCCTTCATTTTGCCCTCTACTTGCCTATATTTGTATATTTGTTTTGTATATTTGTTTTTATTCCCATAGTACCTACCTATCTATTACCATCTGTCTGCCAGTCACAATAAGGTTGTTTATAACTTCCCTCTCCTAGATTTGACCTATAATCCTAAACTCACTTAGCAATGCATGATCATACATGTGCAAAAGCAGCCCCGCCCGGTCCTTAGGTTGTGTTTGGCATTACAATTGCAAAACTCCCCACACCCATAATGAGTATAAAGAGTGATGGTGCTTCTGGAAGAAAGTGACCATGTTTTTCTAAGCCTGGATAACCAAATATAACCAAGTTTGTTTTCATATGAAAAGGTTAGGCCCCATTCACACGTCCGTGTCAGTTTTTACTGTCAGGAAATCCTGATCAGGAGACCTCAAATGTCATCAGGATAGTATCAGGATTTCCTGACAGTAATCCGTTTTTACCATCAGGAAACCATCAGGAAACCATCAGGAAAAACCTTCAGGATTTCCTGATGAGATGGTCTAGTATGCCAACATAAATCACAGGTACCCACACAGCCCCTAGTGTACCTGGATGGCCACAGGCTGCAGAACTACAACTCCCATCATGGCCTGCCAGCAGAGCCATGATGGGAGTTGTACTTCTGCAACCTGGATGGCCACAGGCTGCAGAACTACAACTCCCATCATGGCCTGCCAGCAGAGCCATGATGGGAGTTGTACTTCTGCAACCTGGATAGCCACAGTCTGCAGAACTACAACTCCCATCATGGCCTGCCAGCAGAGCCATGATGGGAGTTGTACTTCTGCAACCTGGATAGCCACAGTCTGCAGAACTACAACTCCCATCATGGCCTGCCAGCAGAGCCATGATGGGAGTTGTACTTCTGCAACCTGGATGGCCACAGGCTGCAGAACTACAACTCCCATCATGGCCTGTCAGCAGAGCCATGATGGGAGTTGTACTTCTGCAACCTGGATGGCCACAGGCTGCAGAACTACAACTCCCATCATGGCCTGGCAACTCCATCAGAGCATGGTGGGAGTAGTAGTCCTAAAGGGGTAATCTCACCTGTCCTGGATCCTGCTCTGTCCGGGGAGCGAGGTTGAGGTCCAGGCAGAGTGCAGTGCAGAGATCCGGGCGACGGCAGCGGTCGGAGGTCCGGAGCATGCGGCGGGCCGGTGGTGAGTTTCCGGGAGGGGGGGGGGGGTGCAGGCGAGCGGGGCGGGCGGGCGAGCGGGGCGGGCGGGCGATCGGAGCGGAGCAGAGCTTGCGGGCGGGCGGGAGAGCGGAGCTTGCGGGCGGGCTTGCGGGCGGGCGGGCTTGCGGGCGGGCGGGCGGGAGAGCGGAGCTTGCGGGCGGGCGGGCGGGAGAGCGGAGCTTGCGGGCGGGCGGGCGGGAGAGCGGAGCGGAGCTTGCGGGCGAGCGGAGCGGGCGGGCGGTCGGCCCCGTGGTGAGGTCCTGGCTCTCTACCATTCCGGAATCACGGGCACTTTCCTGATATACATCAGGAAAATGCCCGTGATTCCGGCGCTCCCATAGACTTCTATGGGGGCGTCCGTGCCGGATTTCCGGACGAAAATAGGACAGGATCTAAAAAATCCGGTCCTATTTTCCGGAACGGACACCCTTCCGGAAAAATCCGGAAGGGTGTCCGTGTCCAATGTTAGCCTATGAGTCCGGAAATCCGTCCGGATTTCCTGATAGGAAATCCGGACAGATTTTCCGGACGTGTGAAGGGGGCCTTATATCTAGTCGTTATATATGATAAGAAGAAACAAAAAATACATTTAAATTGCAAACTTTTTTTTTTTTTCACACAATCTTGGAAAATCACTGTCACTGCTTCATCCACCAGTCTGTAGTGTTATATACACTTGGACTTTAACGCACTCGGGGCCACATATGAATTTATCGGAGGAGGTGCACCTCACAATAGTCGTGTAGTATAAACAGAAAGTTTAGTAAAAGCTGAGGGCACTTACCGGAAAGTTGCCGTATATCTTTATTTCAACATGAAGTTACAGGCTTCAGTGGTGCATATGGCTATTCGGCAGACGCCAGACCCCTTCACATAGACAAACTAGACATGACGGCTATTTCGCGCACATGCACGCTTCATCAGATGAAAAAATAAGTTTAAACAACAAGTTTAGTAAAAGCTGAGGGCACTTATCGGAAAGTTTCAGTATATCTTTATTTCAACATGAAGTACAGACTTTAGTGGTGCATATAGCTATTCGGCAGACGCCAGGCCACTTTACATAGACAAACTAGACATTGATGCCCATCATCAGATGAAGCGCGCATGCACGCGAAATGGCTATTGCTAATGTCTATGTGAAGTGGTCTGGCGTCTGCCGAATAGCGATATGCACCACTGAAACCTGTAACTTCATGTTGAAATAAAGATATACTGCAACTTTCCGGTGAGTGCCCTCAGCTTTTACTAAACTTGTTTTTTTTTTTTTCAATACATATGAAGGCTGGCCAATGACAATGCTGACATAGAGTGGACATATTGTTAATGTCAATTATTATCTAATTTGTGTTACATGACTTTCTTTGTTACAAGCAGTCCAAAAAACAATACAAATCCTAGCAGCACCATATTCAGTGATGGGTGGGTGCTAAACTCACCAAACTAGACCCAGGTACATATGACAATCCAGAGAAGCAGTACGGAGACAGCAAATCCAAAGTAACTTTACTGCAATCCCACCAGTGCAACGTTTGGGTTATAGATGCTTGAGAAAGTTGGCATCTATAGCCGAAACATTGCACTGGTGAGATTAAAGGGGTACTCCGGGCCAGGGGTATTTTTGAAGATCGCCGGGGAGGGGGTGGAAATTGAAGCCAGAGGTCACTTACCTCCCCCATTCCAGCGCCGGTGCCCGGATTGCGACGCCCGGTACTCCTGTACCGTGGCCGCTTCCTGGTCAGAGCTGCCGCATGAGACGTAATGTCTCAAGGCAGCTCTGCCATTCAGTGGCCGAGCTGGGACCCCGCTCCGGCTTCTGACTGGCAGAGCTGCCTTGAGACATCACGTCTCATGTGGCAGCTCTGACCAGGAAGCGTCCACGGGATGGGGATCGGAGTACCGGGCAGCACGATCTGGGCACCAGCGCTGGAATGGGAGAGGTAAGTGACCTCTGGCTTCAATTTCCACCCCCTTCCCTGCAATCCTCAAAAATATCCCCCGGCCCGGAGTACCACTTTAAAGTGAAGTTCCTTTGGATGTGCGGTCTTCAAACAGCTACTTTGGTTTTTTATAAGCAGAGAATTGTATGGCATATAGCCTGATGTGTGCAAAGTCTATTGATTTTAAGGAACTGGACATAGTCTAATTGTGAATATATTCAGGGGGAGTGTAAACATACACCTGGTGTAAATTGCCCACAGCAACCAATCACAGCTCCTCTTTTATTCTACCAGAGCTAAAAGCTGAGCTGTGATTGGTTGCTGTGGGCAGTTTACACCAGGTGTATATTTACACCCTTTTACAAGTACGTCGGTCTTATATTAGGCTCCCCCCCTTTCCCCTGGCAAGATTCACTAAGAGGCGCACGCCTCTTAGTGAATCCGGCCGGCCGGGCTACCGAACCTGCGCCCGGCATACTAAATCTACACCTGCTTCCAGCAGGTGTGGATTTGGATCATGATTTACGCCTCGCCACATCTCCTCCCCACCTTGCCACGCCCCCCCCCCCCCAAGCTCCCCCAGCCCGTCCATTGGGCGAGCGGGGCATACGGCAGTCGTTCCCCAGGGAGAAAGGGCGAATCTGCACCTTCTCCCTGGCATACGCCTCAGGCAGACGTTTCGTAAATGTCCCCCAATATCTGCAGATGACTCCTCAGGACACAATGTTATTCCATCATAGTTGTACAAATGTTGCCAAATAATTCATCTAGAAATGATCCTGGATTTACCTTCAACTGATACAGGAACTTTGTCTTCATACTCATAATACAGTGCATAAGAATTGACTTTCTTTACACATCTGTATGTTCCGGCCGTATTCCCGTCTACATTTACTATATGATATTCTGCATCTCCCCGGTCTCTGATGAGTCTGTTATCTTTGTAGAACTTTGTATCTTTTCCTTTGTATTTAGGATAGTGGTGACATCTAATCGTTATGTCATCTCCTTCATAGACATATAGAGGGGTCTGCAGGATGAGCCAATCTGTAATATAACATGATATAAGATGAGGTGATATATATGATCTCTCCTCAGTCTATGTGTTACCTTGTCTGTATATCTGTGACCTGGTAGAGTTACTCACCATCACTAACATCCAGTCTAACAGGGTCACTTCTTCCTCCATTACTGGTCTCACATCGGTAACTTCCCCCGTGTGATGTTCCAGCATTGTATATTGTATAGGATTTCCCATTGTATACAGGATGAGAGTCTTTGTACCATATATACCTCAGCTCCTCTCCTATAGTAGATGCCACATCACAGCTCATTGTTATCCGCTCTGATGTAAATATCTTCCCGTAATCTGGAGTGAAGATGACCACAGGACTGATGGCCGCTCCTATAAGACATCATGTGTTATACAGAGGAATTCTTCATACCTCTTCATAGTACAGAATGAGATCACATGACATACATAATGCGCCGTCCACCCTAACCAGATCTACCGGTAAATCTCTGAGCCCATGGCTAATCACTTCTGTTATAAGGAACCTGTATAATATAAGATCCTCAGTATGAGGCCCTAAAAGATCTATATTCTGTATACACTTCTATAACTGTAGAATGGTTTAACTCCTTAATAGAAATGAGCGAATCGGGTTCGGGTTCGAGTCCATCCGAACCCGAACGTTCGGCATTTTATAAGCGGTGGCTGCTGAAGTTGGATAAAGCTCTAAGGTTGTCTGGAAAACATGGATACAGCCAATGACTATATCCATTTTTTCCACATAGCCTTAGGGCTTTATCCAACTTCAGCGGCCCCCGCTAATCAAATGCCGAAAGTTCAGGTTCGGATGGACTCGAGCATGCTCCAGGTTCGCTCATCTCTACTCCTTAAGTACTTGGCCAGTTTAGACCTAGTGGACACATTCAGTGTTT
Source organism: Dendropsophus ebraccatus (assembly GCF_027789765.1). NCBI lineage: Eukaryota > Metazoa > Chordata > Amphibia > Anura > Hylidae > Dendropsophus > Dendropsophus ebraccatus. Next base: position 12,877,326 of record NC_091466.1, on the reverse strand, counting down.
TTTTATTTTTTTATTCTTATTTTCCCACATTTCTTGCTGATACCAATGTTCCCTTATTCATTTCCTTTAAATTGTTAATGCCAGTAATTGTCACTTGGACAAAGACGGAATTACAATAGAGCTGTATTCTGACATATGCAAACGAATATGAAAATTTAAATCCTGATGCGGATAACACTCATTGTTTTCCATGAAATTTTAATGCCTCCACAAAATGTCATATTTTCTGTGTCCTTAAAACACAAAGAAAAGCAAGCCATATGAAAGATGGGTGGCACTTTACACAAAAGTAAGCTAACTTCTTCATAAGGTGAAAAAATATGTATACATTTCCTGTGTCCAGCAAGCATTTATGTAGCACCATAAAACCACAATCTGTGTCTATGTGGTCTACAATTGCAGTGTCCCAGAAAACAGAAACCAAGGAGGTCAGATGTTGAAAGCACCACTCAGGCACTTGTCACAGTTATCAGGAGTGGTACCTGCTATGGTCACCCCTGAATACACTGTCTCGGGGATTGAGAAAAAAACCCGTCCGGAGTGTATACACATGGAATACACTCTGGCCACCATCCCTAGTGGCGCCACAAGAAACTGACATGTCAGTTTTCTGCGGCCGCTATTCAATGAATAGCGGCCACAAAAAAACCCTGTCAGTTTACACAATGGAGTTTACACATGTTCGCTCATCACTACTCTTCAGTGGGAAATCCAGTTTAGAATGGAGTTGTTTAAACACAGACGTACCAATGTAGGGATGAGCAAACTTTTTAAAAGTTTTGCTTGGCTGCTTTGGAGCGGTATCAACAACATTGTCCTATTTGTCTGCATATGGCAGTATACAGAACTAAAATACTTCAGTCTGTGCCCAATTTACAATTACTGCCATTAACAATTTAATGGAAACAAACAAGGGCATATTGCTATCAGCAAGAATTGTGGAAAAGCAAAAAGAAAAAAGAAAAAAAAAAGAAAAGCTTGGTGTGTCCACAAGGTCTAATGTACTTTTTAAACAAAACATCACCCGCATGTAAGAGGCTGCCTCACAGAGTATAGATTAGTTTTTTCTGCAACTTATTTCTAAATTGCATTAGAGATAAGCAAACTTTTAAAAAGTTTGGTTGGGGTGCTTTGGTCAAACCTCATTAAAATGATTTTTTTCCCTTTACTTTATATTACTTTTAATAAATTCCCTAGGTACACTGTGCCCCTCCTGGGAACCTTTCCCCCACATGACACAGAACACCAAATCTGCCATACACAGCTTTGGTCTGCCGTTTCAACTGCCATAGGGATTCCCAGGCAGGAGTAGAACGTTTTTGGCACAACTCCTTCTGCTTCCATCTGGCAAACTCCCTGGCATAAGTAGCACAGCCATTGCTGGAGAGGTGAGAGGTGAGTATGGTTTCTAATCCTCACTCCCTTTTTTATTTTGTAGCTTTTTTGTTTTGTTTTTACAGGAAGAAGACATCAACTACTTCATTTTACTGAAAATGTACACCCATGAGGGCAAAGCACTGTGGAGTCCCTTCTCCTCTCCCATCCTCATTTTATACTAAGCTACCCAGCACAGGTTGTTCTGGGAGCAGTGGTGCCAGGATTTTAACCCTCATTGAGCTGTAGCATGTTTAGGGGTTAACTCCCTAGCACCACTACTCTCAGAAGAACCTGAGCAACCTGATACCTGATTTTACCCATAGAACCACACAGCTGTAATTGCAGCTCAGCTCTTATTCACTTGAATGGGAGCTGAGCTGCAGTTACAAATCACCACTGCTACTCAATGAACAAACTACATTTAGACTATGTTCACACAACGTACAGCCAGGGCCGTCTTATCCATTGGGCAGGGTAGGCGGCTGCCCGGGGGCCCTTGCGTCCTAGGGGGCCCTGCCCTCTGTGACCTGTATTTTTAGCTTTATAAGACGCACTTATAAAACTAAGTGCGTCCTATAAAGCGAAGACGGCTTCCAAGCAGTGCTGAGCACCGCAAGGAAGCCGTCCCGCCCGCCCCCTCTATTGCCGCTCACTATGCATATGCATAGTGAGCGGCCCTGAGCCACCCCCTCCGCCCGCCCCTTCTATCGCTTCTCAGCTGACAGCCGATCAGAAGCCCAGGAAAGTGCAATGAGCAGCACTTTCCTGGGCTTCTGATCGACTCAGCTAAGCGGCGATAGAAGGGGCGGGTGGTCCAGGAACTCACCTGTCCGGCGGCACCAGCAGCTCCTCTCCCGGCAGCGCGCACTCCCGTCATCCTCCGGGCACAGGCAGCGGGGTACAGAGACGCTGTCTGTGTCCTGGATGTGTCATGCAGCAGGTCACTTCCGGCACAGGCAGTCTCTCTGTACCCCGCTGCCTGTGCCGGAGGATGTCGGGAGTGCGCGCTGACGGGAGACATCAACTGCTGGGGCCGCCGGACGGGTGAGTAACTGGTTTGTTGTTTTGGGGGGCACTGGCTACTATGGGGGCACTGGCTACTATGGGGGGCACTGGCTACTGTGGGGGGCACTGGCTACTGTGGGGGGCACTGGCTATTGTGGGGGCACTGGCTACTATGGGGGGCACTGGCTACTATGGGGGGCACTGGCTACTATGAGGGGCACTGACTACTATGGGGGGCACTGGCTACTATGGGGGCACTGGCTACTCTGGGGGGCACTGGCTACTATGGGGGCACTGGCTACTATGGGGGCACTGGCTACTATGGGGGGCACTGGCTACTATGAGGGGCACTGACTACTATGAGGGGCACTGACTACTATGGGGGGCACTGGCTGCTATGGGGGGCACTGGCTACTATGTGGGCACTGGCTACTATGGGGGGCACTATATGGGGGGATTGGCTACTATGGGGGGCACTATATGGGGGGGATTGGCTACTATGGGGGGATTGGCTACTATGGGGGGCACTATATGCAAAGATGTGGGGGATTTGATGGTGGCGGTTGGGGGGGGCCAATTCGCACCTCTGCCCAGGGGCCCATAATACTGTTAAGACGGCCCTGCGTACAGCTATGGCCGTAGTTCTCGCCTCAGAACTACGGCCGTAGTTTTGCGGGGTGGAAAAATGCCTATTGATGAATGGGATCCCGGACGGAGCGTACACACATCTTATACGCTCTGGCCGGGAGCTCATGCGGGGCCACAAAAAACTGACATGTCAGTTCACACAGTGGCCGGAGCCGCTCGCTTCACTGTGTGCTATGGGAAGCTCTGATGCGGGCGCACGCTGACGCGCCCGCCTCAGAGTTCCGCAGCCGGACGGATAATCCGGGCAGATACCGGCCATTCCGTGACTCTAACGGTCTCTAACGGTGTGTGAACATAGCCTTACTGTGCAGCAACAAACTGCTTTTATCCATTTTTCCCCTTATCATCAGGTGTGTCTTATAAAGCAAAAGATACCGTAAATGCAATATATCAATAGCAAAATACTGCAATGAACAGAATATTGAATGAACTTACACAGTGGGTTGTGTGCCATGTATTTTATTTAATAAAGGATAAATTGAGAAAGCCGGCAACTTACCTTTCTGTATGATAACCAACCCTTTAAAAGAGAAGAGGGAAAAAAAATCACTAGACATAATACAGTCTTGGAACATTTCCTCACTGGAGGTTTATTAAGTATAGGGGCAATTTAAGATTAAATAAATTATTTAATAGACTTACCATGTTTTCCAGCATATAAGACGACCTTCAACTTTTCCAGTTAAAATATAGATTTTGGGATATACCTGCCGTAAAAGACTAACCCTCTTCAAGGGGTGTGTCTTTCTGGGCACAGGGCCACTCTACTGTATCTCTTTTTTCCATTCCCTGAACACCTGCATCTTGCTCTGCCCTTCATATGGTCGCTGCATATGGCTGGGGTGAAGCCATTTTTTAGCTCCCCCCACCATATGCGGTGACCCAAGATTCTCCAGTCCGGATCCAAAGTTTTTTTAACACCTGCCCTATAAGATGACACCCGGCGTACAAGATGACTCCTGATTTTTTTAGAAGATTTTTCTGGGTTAAAAAGTAGTCCTATATGCAGGAAAATACAATAATAAGCTATGTGCAAACACAGAAGGGGACCGGCCGAGTCACGGATTGGACGGTCTCTGAAAAGATCATCCCGGCTGGTACTGCAGTACTGCAGCAACTGTGCGCGCCCGCAGAAGAACTCCGCACAGCACAGCCCCTCGCTCCATAGTGTCCACTGACATGTCAGTTCTTTGCGGCACCGCTAGGGATCCTGGCCGGAGCGTATACTATGTGAATACGCTCCGACTGGGATTCCATAGGCAGCAATGGCACTTACTGTATATTTACATATAAATTGTACAACGGCTGCGGTTTTCACGAAAATATACGTTGTGTGAACATAGCCACAAACTGAACATCTTTTAATAGCTCAATACACTTTTTTTACCATCTTAAAAACGTATTATTTCTAAATATTTTTTGTGCTGTACATAGAAGGTTTGAATAGTTATAATTTCCTGTGGATGGAGATCTAACAGAATCTCATAGCTATAAATTTTTAAAGGGGAAGTAAGACGAATCTAACCTGCTGATAGCTTCCTAGTGGGCTCGGGGTGCTAAAGATGAAGGTATCTGCCTTACTGTGTAATAGTAGTGTCTTTCTGGCCCACTGCACTAAGCAGGGAGGGAGAGAGGAGGTAGTTAGATGCACCGTCACCTCTCTCCCTCCCTGATTGGTGCCCTCAATTTGGGAAGCAAGTGTCCTTGCTCCCCAAATTATTCCATACACATAGTCCATTAATAAAGTGTAGTTTTTACATTACATTACATACTCTTCTATATACTTCATTACAGTCCATAGACTTCTACATACACTGCGCCCCCTGCTGGAAACTCCATAGGAATTACACCTGATTCGTGACATCACTTTTTTTTTTTTTTTTTTTTAGGGAATTTGAAGCCTCCCTGATCTACTAAATTAACGGAAATAGCCCTATATGTGCATTTCCCATAATTCATGTACATTATCAATTTGTCTAACTTTCCATAAGTAATAACATATTAAAAATACTTTTCGTCTGAGTTGTCCTTTAAGGATACTTTTTTTAGGATTAATCCATAGTTAATATATACATTTTTCCCATAAAGGGTAAAGTTTCCAATTTCTCATTTTACCAATTTACCACAATATCAGAATACGCCAAAGGCTTCATAACATAACAATTACATAACAATCACAGGGCATCTACATATAGAGAGAGACTGTGTATAGATCTTTCCTCAATAATTTCTATTCTAAGCAAGTCAACCAGACCAACACAATAAACAGTGGCTTGTATAGTAATGGAGTTATACAGTATGTAGAGATGAGCGAACCTTGGGTTCGGACTCTTGGCATTCAATTACCGGTGGCTGAAGAGTGCAGGAAGTGGCAGTAAGGAGTCCTGAACCCCTCTTATGATTTCCCATCAAAAACTGAAAGAAATTAAGATCATTGTACTTACAGAGTAATAACAGCGACGTCTCTGCGGACATGATGGATGGAGACAGTGCTACTGAATAGAAAGAGAGAAGTGGTTTCTGTCAGTACATTTGAGTTACTAGAAGGAAGGAAGAACTGTGAAATAGTTACAGTCAGGGGACCAATACTGTAAAACCTAATCGGAACTGTTTGGAGGAAAGAAGGGAAACCGGAGGACAGACTTGAAACCTTTACATGTGACAAATGATGACATACGTTAAAGTAGGGTTAATGTGGAAGCTACATACAGTAACAAAGGTTAGTTAATGCATCCCATGCCAGATGAGTTCCATGTACTAATACTATTAATTAGAATAGGCCTCATTCACAGAACTCGCCTGGCATGGGAAGTATCCAGGGCATCCCTATCCCCTGGCATCAGCTTCAAAGTAAGAGCAGGACAGGTACACTTCAAGGCTGGTTCACACTACGTTTTAGCAGTCTGTTTAATGTATATGTTTTATGGGGGAAAAACAGATGCAAAAACGGATGAAATTGTGTGCAATCCATTTTCCTTTTGAGTTCCATCAGTAAAAAAACGAATCAAAACATATAAGTTTGTTTTCTTTCTTTTTTAGCATACATAAGAACGTGGTTGACCAGGTTTTTGTGTACGTTGCAGCTTGCCTATTATCCTGCCGCCCATCCCAGTCTCGTGCAGGTTTGCAAAGAAACCATTAAAAAAGTGATAAGTTAAACGGACTGCAAAAACGCAGTGTGATCCTGGCCTAGCAGTTCTTTCCAAGAGTTTTCAAATACTTGATCTGTACCTAGCGTATATGAACACCACAATCTTTGAAGTTTTTTTATTCACGTGACTCCTACAAGTAGCTTCTGGTGATAACCAAAATCTGACTATTAAAGGGAACCTGTCATTTTTTTCCTGCTACCGTCATAAAACAGGTACAGACTCCCTTGTTACAATTTGCTATGATTTACTCTGAAATGCTACAGTAATACCTTTAAACATGAGTCAGGAGATGGTTGGAAAGTTAAGGGGGCCAGGTCCAGGTCTCCGCAACCTTCTCCTCACCCCAATGGCCTTTATTGACAGGTTGCTCCCTATACACAAATATAGAAAGGCTTGACAATCAAGCTGTCAGGCCAGGACAGGGCATAAATAGCTGGTGTCTCAGATATAGGGAGAGACCTATATATCAAGCCCAACACAGCGGAGGGTAGTCTGCAGAGTGCTGGTCTCCCTAACTTCATAACCTGTTCAAGGCTGATTTCAGTGCATTATGATTTTTCTGAAACATTGCAGTCTTTAAAGGGGAACTCTATACTTACTGGTTCCCATGTCCCTGCAGAGCAGAGTCAAAAGGCTCCACCAAGGATTTCTGGTATGTCAAGACCCGGGGGAAAGTACCCCCTCAGTCAATCTTTGTCTGCACCGGTGTCCTGCCCCAGTCACTGACTGGCTGAGCGGGGCATCCATCAGCCAGGTTGGGACATTGCTGGAAGAGAGCAGGAGGATGACAGCGGAAACGCAGCGCTGCAGGGACATAGTGACCAGTACGTATACATTCTGTATTATGTTCCCATGACCCCCTGCCTGCGCTCGATTTTTTTCCCCCCACCGGAGATCAGAGTAAAACACAGCACACTGTAACAAGGGAGTCAGACTTCCTGTAACTATTGAATATTCGTTTTAGTAAAAGAAAAACTGAACTTTCATTGGCTGTTGTGTTCAGATGAACCTGCCCTAAAGTTTTTTTTATAGCCAAAAATCATAAAAACATAATAGTTGAGTAAGCAAAGTTCCAACACCAGATTATCACATACTAACACATCAACCCAATACTCATGCAGGTTGTTTTTTTTTTACATCTCTATGTCATATGTGACCAATTTGCGGACATTGTATATTGTCAAGCACTAGAGATGAGCGAGTAGTGAAATATTCGACTTTCGAGAATTCAAATCAAATAGTCACCGAAATTCGTCTATTCGAACGAATATTCAATCCCACTTGGAGGTCACCAAGTCCCCCATGAAACCTCCCTAAACGATGCGAGCACCTCCGGAATGACACTGAGACATTAGGGGGAGCATGCCTGGGTGCCCCCAAACACCCCAAAATCCCAGTGTAATGCCACTCTCTGCAGTTGCGAAGGAAAAATATTTGCGAAAGCTTTACGAACATTTACGGCAATGTTCACACATTTTGTTCGTATTTCTTGCGCAGCGTTACATACATGATTCCAATGTGCGTCCATAGAGCGTCATGTTATTCACACATTATGCTGTACGAACGTTACTGGAACAGTATGTATCAAGTGACTTAATTAGGCTACTGGAACAGTATATATCAGGTGCCCTTAGCGGGCTACTGGAACAGTATATATCAGGTGCCCTTAGTGGGCTACTGGAACAGTATATATCAGGTGCCCTTAGAGGGCTACTGGAACAGTATGTATGACGTGCCTTTTTCTGGGCTACTGGAACAGTATACATCAGGTGCCCTTAGTGGGCTACTGGAACAGTATATATCAGGTGCCCTTACTTGGCTACTGGAACAGTATATATCATGTGCTCTTACTGGGCTACTGGAACAGTATATATCAGGTGCCCTTAGTGGGCTACTGGAACAGTATATATCAGGTGCCCTTAGAGGGCTACTGGAACAGTATGTATAACGTGCCCTTAGTGGGCTACTGGAACAATATATATCAGGTGCCCTTACTGGGCTACTGGAACAGTATATATCAGGTGCCCTTACTGGGCTACTGGAACAGTATATATCAGGTGCCCTTAGTGGGCTACTGGAACAGTATATATCAGGTGCCCTTAGTGGGCTACTGGAACAATATATATCAGGTGCGCCCTCTGGGCTACTGGAACAGTATATATCAGGTGCCCTTAGAGGGCTACTGGAACAGTATGTATGACATGCCCTTAGTGGGCTACTGGAACAGTATATATCAGGTGCCCTTACTGGGCTACTGGAACAGTATATATCAGGTGCCCTTAGTGGGCTACTGGAACAGTATATATCAGGTGCCCTTAGTGGGCTACTGGAACAATATATATCAGGTGCCCCCTCTGGGCTACTGGAACAGTATATATCAGGTGCCCTTAGAGGGCTACTGGAACAGTATGTATGACGTGCCTTTTTCTGGGCTACTGGAACAGTATACATCAGGTGCCCTTAGTGGGCTAAACCAGGGACACTATAAGTCACTTGTACACACAGGGTACTGGAATGAATACAGATGCTGCTGATGCTGCTGTTGTTATCATCTATTTCTTAGCACTGAGAAGATTCAGAGATGACTTTTTCGCTGGATCTTAGCCCTGAAAAGGACTTTTGGGTTCTACTACTAAAACCTATCTCTCCCTGCTCCAAGATCTTTCCCTGTCTAGGTTGAAAGTGCATCTGCTGTCGAGAGGCGAAAGTCAATTATTAAATATTCGAGGTCATGTGGTTCAGCTATCCAATGAGGGTAGACGCCATTTTCGCGCTGCATGCGTACTCCCAGGGTCCCTCACGGCCTCCCTGCATGGTGATTGGATTAAAAAAAAGTGCCAACTGCGATGGGAGGGCTTTCAAATGTTTCCCGCGTATTCGTCACACTATTCGATTGAATTCAAATCTTTCGAATACCGCAATATTTGATCGAAAACCATCTTGATTGAATTGTATTCGCTCATTTCTATCAAGCACATTTTCCAGTCTTATGTAGAAAAGCAGCTTTATAATATAACCTTTTGTATGGGTAAATATAAAAGTATAAACCTATCACTTTTACCCGCTCATGACATTAATGAGTCAATAGACAGTGGCATAGCCACCGTGGTCGCGGGGGTCGCCGCCGCGACCGGGCCCGCCACAAAGGGGGGCCCGCGGGGCCATCAGGGCCCCGCAAGGCCCTCCCTTTCAATCACTCTTGTGACCGCAAGCATTGTTTTGCTTGCGGTCACAAGAGTCCGACTGCTGCGCAGCTGCCGGGGATGTTGCGTCTATAAGGGAGGGGGGTGAAGGGGACCATCTATAAGGGAGGAGGGGGGTGAAGGGGACCATCTATAAGGGAGGAGGGGGGGGGGTGAAGGGGACCATCTATAAGGGAGGAGGGGGGGTGAAGGGGACCATCTATAAGGGAGGGGGGGTGAAGGGGATCATCTATAAGGCAGGGGGGGTGAAGGGGACCATCTATAAGGCAGGGGGGGGTGAAGGGGACCATCTATAAGGCAGGGGGGGTGAAGGGGATCATCTATAAGGGAGGGGGGGTGAAGGGGACCATCTATAAGGGAGAGGGGGAAAGGGACCATCTATAAGGGAGGAGGGGGGGTGAAGGGGACCATCTATAAGAGAGGAGGGGGGGGGGTGAAGGGGACCATCTATAAGGAAGGAGGGGGGGGGTGAAGGGGACCATCTATAAGGGAGGAGGGGGGGGTGAAGGGGACCATCTATAAGGGAGGAGGGGGGGGTGAAGGGGACCATCTATAAGGGAGGAGGGGGGGTGAAGGGGACCATCTATAAGGGAGGAGGGGGGGGTGAAGGGGACCATCTATAAGGGAGGAGGGGGGGTGAAGGGGACCATCTATAAGGGAGGAGGGGGGGTGAAGGGGACCATCTATAAGGGAGGAGGGGGGGTGAAGGGGACCATCTATAAGGGAGGGGGGGTGAAGGGGACCATCTATAAGGGAGGAGGGGGGGTGAAGGGGACCATCTATAAGGGAGGAGGGGGGGTGAAGGGGACCATCTATAAGGGAGGGGGGGTGAAGGGGATCATCTATAAGGCAGGGGGGGGTGAAGGGGACCATCTATAAGGCAGGGGGGGGGGGGGGAAGGGGACCATCTATAAGGCAGGGGGGGTGAAGGGGATCATCTATAAGGGAGGGGGGGGTGAAGGGGACCATCTATAAGGGAGAGGGGGAAGGGGACCATCTATAAGGGAGGGGGGGAGGGGACCATCTATAAGGGAGGGGGGGAGAGGGGGCCATCTATAAGGGAGAGGGGGAAGGGGCCCATCTATAAGGGAGGGGGGGGGGGGGGAGGGGACCATCTATAAGGGAGGGGGGAGAGGGGGCCATCTATAAGGGAGGGTGGGGGGAGAGGGGGCCATCCATAAGGGAGGGTGAGGAGAGAGGGGGCCATCTATAAGGGAGGGGGTAAAGGGGGCCATCTATATGTAGGGGGGAGAGGAGGCCATCTATAAGGGAGGGTGGGGGGAGAGGGGGCCATCTATAAGGAGGGCAACATGGGGGGAGAGGGGGCCATCTATTTGGGGGGGGCAACATAGGGGGAGAGGGAATACACAGAGGGGGGCATATATTATTAGGGGGTCACAGAGTCAGGCCTACCCGCTAAAGGAGTGTGTAAAGGGGACAATACAGATGTGCAGTGTGTATATAGATGAGGATGGTGCCAGAGTGAGGAGACTAATATGTCTGTCTGGCAGATTCCGTGGATTCGTGGCTCGGAGAAGTTCTCATAACGGCCCAGGGCAAATGGAGAAGAAGATGAAAAGGGAAGAACTCCGATCAGAGAAGACGTCCCCCTGTGAGTCACCTGATATATCTGCACTGTAATGTATATGGTGTATAGAACCTGTGTAGAGCTGGGGCCACCTCTATATGACTGGATGAGGTGATTTAGTGTACTGGATTTGGTCAGTAACAATATGGTGGTGATGGTAGTGGTTGTGGTGTGGCAGTAATGTTTCCTTCCTATATACTGGTATTACTGGTAATATAGGTCTCAGTATACAGGATTTGGTCGGTAACAGTATGGCAGTAATATGTGCGGTGATAATACTTTCTCTTCCAATATGCTGGTGTTAGTGGTAATATCTGTCTTGGTGTGTGTATATATATATATATATATATATATATATATATATACACACACCAATAGCATCACTTGGTCGTGAAAGGAGGGGGGGGGGGGCCAAGTTGGCCTCTCGCACCAGGGCCCAGGAGACATTAGCTACGCCCCTGTCAATAGAACTAGTCTTCATCTATAGAAGCCTTCCTTAAATCCTGACAATGGACTCCCGTACTCAGATATCCCTAGGTCTTCATGGTAGAGCAGGAATGCAATACCCACCACAAGAAAATACACAAGAAAATACATGCCAGTTCATATAAGTCAGAAACAGAAATTAACTATTCACCAGAATGATTGCAGCAGATAGGAGCAGTGTGATTGTGCAACCATGCACTGAGGGTTGCTTTAGAAGAAAAGCATAGAGAATGTGCAAAATGGGTGAGAAACTACTTAGGTCTATTGCAATAGATAGTACAAACCACTAACAGAAGAAGAAACAAGAAACACTAATGTACTGAAGGGCTGAGAAAGGACAAGAGCAATGCAGCAACACACTAGATGCTGGCTATACCAAACCAACAGGCTGGAGATCTCAGACCAGCATCTACAAAGAGGTAGATGGTTCATTAAAGGGGTACTCCCACCCATCTTACATCCAGAGCAGCTCCGCCACCGGCATTCCAGCGCTGCCATTCTATGCTGTGACGTCAGCTGCAGTGGGCGTCTCTTCCACAATGTGCCGTCCTCATTTTCAGACATTTTAGACACTTGTATGCCGTACTCTCACAATAAGCAAGAGTACGGCACTCAAGCTTCTGAAGATGAGAAAGAGACGTCCACTGCAGCTGATGTCACGGCATAGAATGGCGGCACTGGAACGCAGCCGTGCCGTGAATTCACAATTCAGGCAGCGAAGCTGCTCAGGAAGTAAGATGGGCCAGAGAACCCCTATAAGTAAGTGCCTCACCAGTAGCAAGATACAACTAATATCTGGCCTGGATTCATTTATCTTGCAAAAAAGCCCAAATCTGCTGCCAGTAACTACTAAACACTTTCCATTCATAATCTGACCTTTTATACAAACATTTTTTCCCATTTGGAGCGTTAAAGGGGTTTGCTACTTTCTTTTAACTAATAACCTTTCTGCCCAAGTTAGACAGGTTAATTACTTATTAATAGAGATACAAATTTCATCTTATAGATAGAATAGAATACTTATCAATATAGATACATATATTCATCTTCAGACCCTTCAGATGCTTGTGCGCCGTACTCTCACGATAAGCGAGTCATATATTGTCTTCAACAATCCAGCCTCGTTCTGTGTCTTTTGGAAAGCAGAAGAGCTCCAGCGTATTCCAGCGTTGTGCTGTAAGCAGGGCCGATTCTGGGTCTCTTCCGCCTGAGGCAAACCTCAGGTGTCCGCCCCCTGAGTGATTGAGTGATGGCCAGCATTGCGCCCCCCCCTCCCCCAGCCAGCCGCTCACCTGCCCCCACACTTTCCGCTGTCTCCACATCCAGTCAGGTCCTGCGACGTCACCCTGCAGCTGTCCTGGACCTCCAGGCTGTGGTTGGGGTTATGCCGGACGACATGGTTTAAAGCACGTTGCCACTCGACTCTGTGGCATTGGACACATGCTCTGTGGAGTGACAAAATCACACTTCTCCATCTGGCAACTGATTAATGGGTCTGGGTTTGCTAAATTCAGGTAGAACATTACCTGCCTGACTGCATTGTGCCAACTATACAGTTTGGCGGAGGAGGGATAATGGTATGGTGGGTAGGGGATGATGGGTCGGCCTAAGCCCTTTAATTACAGTGATTTAATAAGCTTATGAAGACATTTTGTCTCTTCCAACTTGAAGAACAGTTTAAGCTTGGCCCGTTTTTGTTTTAACATGACTGTGCCCTACCTAGTCCACAAAGGTCCATAAAGGCATGGAGGGGGAGTTTGGTGTGGAAGAACTGGTGGCACAAAGCCTTTAACTTAGAGATAAGCTCAACTCAAGTGGGACCATTTGGCATTTGAATACTGGTGGCTAAAGAAGTTGAACATAGTCCAAGGGAAACATGGATATGGCCTATGGCCTGCTAGCCATGTTTTTCAGGCATGTTTATTGAGCAAAGTCAAATTTTATTGTTGATTCTATTTGGGAATTTCGGTGGCCATGAAACAAAAAGTCTAAGAGTCGAAAAGTGGCTTACAGTTTCCTTATTACTTTAAACCTAAATCAATGCCTAATTGTTTTACTGCTCAGTCTGCACCAGGCCCAACTCCTTGTTGTTTGATACACTCTGAAAATTTCTGGATAAAATATGCATTTGGATGATCACTTCATCAGTAGCGGAACAGAAACATTGGAAGGCCAAACAATGTCCATCAGACATGTCCTTTCATCATACAGTGATAATACAAGGCAACAACCTCTGTAAGGCAGCTTCTAATTGTCTCTTCAAGAAATAGAAATATTTATATTGACCACAATGAACCTAAGGTGTCTTTTGGTGGTCTAGATTCTGATAGATTTCAGCTGAAGTGTCAGACATGCCTTGAGGAGCCTTGACTTGGCGTTTAGCCTTGGCGTTTACTTCAGTGTAAACAATGTCCTAATACAAACATGAAATACATTTATTAGACAGGTGAATTATACAGAGATCACTTAGAATAAAATTAGATACATAAGGAGGAAATTTATCAAGACCCCGTTGATGATATGAAATAGCAAAATCCTATAAGCTTTGCTGTTGACATAACATCTAAATAACTAGAATAGCTCATAAGGGGCTATCATTCCCTGAGTCCTAGCACCCCTACACCTCTCTGTGGTGAATGCACAATCCACATTGCTGATTATGCAAAGGGAGGACAAACAGCAGAGTGAGGGGAAGTTGTACAAGGACCCAGGGAATGATTGGTTCCACCCAGGGGCGGACTGGGCCACCGGGGGACCGGGGAAACCCCCGGTGGGCCCCAAGCAGGAGTAGGCCCCGCCCCCCAGTCAGGGAGCACGGTCCCCCCGCATCGGGGGCCCCCGTGCTCCTGGGGGGCCCACTCAGCCGCCGATAGCTGGCCGGCACCCTCCCTTCCTTGTGATCGCAAGCTTGCGATCACAAGGGTGCTGCCGCCGCCGCCGCCCCGACAGATGAGCAGCTGCTGGTCCCGGCAGCGTCATCACCACCGAGCTCTGTGTGCGGTGCGGCTGCTAGGACTTCCGGTTCACGTAGCGCATACCGGAAGTCCCAGCCGCTGCGGCGCGCACGGAGCTCAGTGTTGATGGCGCTGTCCAGGACCAGGAGCTGCTCGTCTGTCGGGGAACAGAGGAGAAGAGACCAACGACGGGGGAGCGTGTTGACAGGTGAGTTGAGTTTCGGTTTTGTTTTTTTTATCATAGGGGGGAGATGGACAACATGAGGGGGGTGGGGGAGAGATGGACAACATGAGGGGGGTGGGGGGGAGATGGACAACATGAGGGGGGTGGGGGAGAGATGGACAACATGAGGGGGGTGGGGGAGAGATGGACAACATGAGGGGGGTGGGGGAGAGATGGACAACATGAGGGGGGTGAGGGAGAGATGGACAACATGGGGAGGAGAGATGGACAACATGAGGGGGGGAGATGGACAACATGGGGGAGAGATGGACAACATGAGAGGGGGGAGAGATGGACAACATGAGGGGGGGAGATGGACAACATGAGGGGGGGAGATGGACAACATGGGGGAGAGATGGACAACATGAGGGGGGGGGGGAGATGGACAACATGAGGGGAGGGGAGAGATGGACAACATGAGGGGGGTGGGGGAGAGATGGACAACATGAGGTGGGTGAGGGAGAGATGGACAACATGGGGAGGAGAGATGGACAACATGAGGGGGGAGAGATGGACAACATGGGGAGGAGAGATGGACAACATGAGGGGGGAGAGATGGACAACATGGGGAGGAGAGATGGACAACATGAGGGGGGAGAGATGGACAACATGAGGGGGGAGAGATGGACAACATGGGGGGGGGGGAGAGATGGACAACATGAGGGGGGGAGATGGACAACATGAGGGGGGTGGGGGAGAGATGGACAACATGAGGTGGGTGAGGGAGAGATGGACAACATGGGGAGGAGAGATGGACAACATGAGGGGGGAGAGATGGACAACATGGGGAGGAGAGATGGACAACATGGGGGGGGAGAGATGGACAACATGAGGGGGGGAGATGGACAACATGGGGGAGAGATGGACATCATGAGGGGAGGGGAGAGATGGACAACATGAGGGGGGTGGGGGAGAGATGGACAACATGGGGAGGAGAGATGGACAACATGGGGAGGAGAGATGGACAACATGGGAGGGGGAGAGATGGACAACATGAGGGGGGGAGATGGACAACATGGGGGAGAGATGGACAACATGAGAGGGGGGGGAGATGGACAACATGGGGGGGAGATGGACAACATGGGGGAGAGATGGACAACATGAGAGGGGGGGAGATGGACAACATGGGGGAGAGATGGACAACATGAGAGGGGGGAGAGATGGACAACATGAGAGGGGGGGAGATGGACAACATGGGGGAGAGATGGACAACATGAGAGGGGGGGGAGATGGACAACATGAGGGGGGGATGGACAACATGGGGGGAGATGGACAACATGGGGGGAAGATGGACAACATGAGGGGGCTATAGGGGGGAGATGGACAACATGAGGGGGCTATAGGGGGGATGGACAACATGAGGGGGCTATAGGGGGGGATGGACAACATGAGGGGGCTATGGGGGAGATGGACAACATGAGGGGGCTATAGGGGGGAGATGGAAAACATGAGGGGGCTATAGGGGGGTGGACAACATGAGGGGGCTATAGAGGGGGATGGACAACATGAGGGGGCTATAGAGGGGGATGGACAACATGAGAGGGCTATAGGGGGGATGGACAACATGAGAGGGCTATAGAGGGGGATGGACAACATGAGGGGGCTATGGGGAGATGGAAAACATGAGGGGGCTATAGGGGGATGGACAACATGAGGGGGCTATAGAGGGGGATGGACAACATGAGGGGGCTATAGGGGGGGATGGACAACATGAGAGGGCTATAGTGGGAATGGAAAACATGAGGGGGCTTTGGGGGGGATGGACAACATGAGGGGGCTATGGGGAGATGGAAAACATGAGGGGGCTATGGGGGGTTGGACAACATGAGGGGGCTATAGGGGGCAATGGACAACATGAGGGGGCTATTACTGAGGAATCGACAACATGAGGGGGCCATATGGGGTGAATGGACATGAGGATATCTATATTGAAGAAGGACAACTTGAGGGTGCTATATATATGGGGATGGACAGCATAAGGGGGGTACCTATATGGGGGATGGACAATATGGGGTGCCATTTATAAGGGGGACAACAGAGGGGGGACCATATACTGTAAGGAATATATATATATATATATATATATATATATATATTCGAGTGAGGGCGTACAGGGGCCAATACAGATGTGCAGTTTGTAGAGAGATGAGGATGGTGACATAGTGAGGAGCCTAATATGTCTGTCTGGCAGATTCTGTGGATTCTTGGCTCATAGAAGTTCTCATTATGGCCCAGGACGGATGGAGAAGATGAAAAGGGAAGAACTCCGATCAGAGAAGACGTCCCCTGTGAGTCACCTGATATATTTGCACTGTAATGTATATGGTGTATAGAGCCTGTGTAGAGCTGTGTCTACCTCTGTGTCAGTATGTGGTGGTATTTGTCAGTATGTGGTGGTATTTGTTGCTTGTAATCCGGTACTGTTTTTTATTGTTCTTAGTATACTAGAATTGGTCAGTAACAATATAGTGATGGTATTGGTTGTGGTGTGGCGGTAATATTACTGGTATTATTAGTAATATCACTCTCAGTATACAGGATCTGGTCAGTAACAGTATGGCGGTAATTGTGGCGGTAATATGTATGGTGATAATATTTCCCGCCTATATAATGGTATTATTGGTAAAATCAGTCTCAGTATACAGGATCTGGTCAGTAATAGTATGGCGGTAATATGTGTGGGGATATTTGCTCTTTATATCCTGGTGTCATTGGTAGCTGTATGGCTTTTGTATCTAAGTATACAGCGTTATCATACAAAGGAAATTGTCTTATAGCCCAATTACACCGGCCAATTATCGGTAACAAGCGCTCCTAGGAAGCCCCATGTAACAGTGCCAGAGATCAGCTGACAAGCAAATGCCCCATAGTCGGCTGATTTGATCTTTTGTGCGGCTGTAAAAATCATTGCTGTCGGCTGCACATCTCTATATATTCCTGCCCTGCAGATTAGCAATCGTTTGCAGCCCCATACTGCCCCATATCGTGCCGTGTAACTGGACCCTTATTAATGTTACCATAGATAAGTATGGTGGCTGAAGGGTGGGCCCTAAGAATGATTTCCCCTGGTGGGCCCAAGGCACTCCAGTCCGACACTGGTTCCACCTCCATGACAATATTAATGGCCTGAATCAAGGTGCTATACATACAGACACAGACAACAAAGGTATGTTCTAGGTGCTTCTGTGGGTAGTCGGGGGTGACAGATTGACTTTATGGCTATGTATGGCATAGTATTTTTGTCAGTCTTTTGGTAAGTATTTTTTCAACCAGAAATCAGAAGTGGGACTGATAGGGCAAAATATAATGGGAAGATTTGCACAGTTTCTGTGTTTTCACATAAATACTTTGTGTGAACTTAGCTGATTAAAAAAAAACTACATGTTCTTGCGGCACTTCCTGTCTTATATGTCCCTTCCTCTCTGTCTCATCTGGAGAAAACATGTCTGTAGCCTCAGAGATTATGAGGTTAAGTCCGTATTGCACGGCACGATAAAAGGGGGAAACGAGCACTAACCTAACAGGTCAGCACTCGCTTGCCCCTCATTGCCCACTTGCTGTCTGTGCTATTACACACACAGACAGTGAGCGGTAAACAGTAGGAGGGGTTGCCCAATCGTTCCTTGGATTGTTTGGGCTGGCCACTGAAGTTAGCAGCAGTCTGCTCATGTTGCTTCTATACACAGAGCGATGAGCAGCAGACTCAGATCGTTGTGTTTCAACATGATGAAAGACAACGATCAAACAACATGGTGAATGTTGGCTGATCGTGATCTTTTAACGTGATCTATTACAGCAAACGATTCGCCGGTAAGGTCAGTATGGCCAATAATCAATTGGTGTACAAGAGTTTTTAGATTAAAAATGAAACAATGTGTAAATAGATGAAAAAAGGCAGTATTTTCCAAATGCAGATGACAAATACTGAGCATGTTCATTATTTGGACGGTCGTCATCAATTACGTTCATTATTCTATACTGTGTGTGCACTGCCAGCCAATTTTCTAGTGACCTCAATGGAGCACATTATTAGGCTACGTTCACATAGCGTACTAGAAGGGCCATTCTGTGACCCGGCCTGGTCACGGAACGGCTGGTCTCTGAAAACATCATTGGATGATCTTTCGGGCCACAGAGTTCTGATGCGCACTCTCCACAGCCGGAGCCGCTCGCTCCATAGTGTGCACTGACAGGGTTTTCTGTGGCTGCTGTTCACTGAATAGCGGCCGCAGAAAACTGACATGTCAGTTTTCTACGGCGCCGTGAGGGATCCCGGCTGGAGTGTATATCATGTGTATACACTCCAGCCGGTATCCCACAGAGCACAAGGCAACGTATCTTTTTGTGAAAATCGGCAACAACACCCGTACTTTTACGAAAAGATACGTTGTGTGAACATAGCCTTATATTGAAAATACTGTTGTATTTTGACCTCACATTTTTTTATTTTATTCTACAGTTTGTGAACAGAGCCTTACTTCTAATTACATTACACTTATATGATCACATTCACCTCAGACATCACACGCAGTGTATTATCAGCTCCTATATCATGTATGGAATCCACATTACCCCAGGGATTCCTCCAGTCACCATGTCTCCTCATGTCTCTGCTCCATCTTACCTCACACACTGCAGACTGAGCTGTGTACACTTCCTGCAGACATGGCTGATATATCACTGCGTTATACTGACCTCTGGTGTAGTAGAGGAGAACAGGGGCTCTATACAGGTATCTATCTGTTCCAGCTTATCTCACTTACTACAGACATGGCTGTTATATCTTACCTCCCGACTTTTGCAAAGAGCAAAGAGGGAAATGTGCGCCGCGGTCCCCATAGCCCCCCCATAGTGACCCTCCATAGCCACGCTCCCATAGTGACCCTCCATAGCCACGCCTCATAGCAACCCTCCATAGCCACGCCCCCATAACAACCCTCCATAGCCACTCCCCTACAGTCACCACATGCTGCTGACTGAATAGTGCCCTATACAGTATCCAATCCCCCCAAAATGCCCTATATAGTATCCAATCCCCCCAATAGTGCCCCACATAGTATCCCATCCACCATATAGTGCCCCACATAGTATCCAATCCCCCCAATAGTGCCCCACATAGTATCCCATCCCCCATATAGTGCCACACATAGTATCCAATCCCCCATATAGTGCCCCACATACAGTAGTGGATTATAATAGGGGCGTTTCGGGTGCCAGCCCGGGGCCCTGAGCTCCTGGGGGGCCCATGACCACCCAAAAAGTTTTATACTTTCAGTGGTGTACTGTCTACTGGCTACACTTCTGCCATGATTTGCAAAAAAATCACTGTTTTTTTATGGCAATTTTGCACAAATCAGGATATCATGACATTATCTATCCTGTACTATGAACGCCAGGCTAGTGCTTCCATAGTTACAGTGGGGTGGGGGGGCCCAGGCTTGGTGAACTGCTCTAGGCCTATGGTAAAGTTAATCCGCCCCTGCCCACATAGTATCCAATGCCCCCATATAGATCCCCACATAGTATTCAATGCCCCCATATAGTGCCCCACATAGTATGCAATGCCCATATAGTGCCCCACATAGTAGCCAATCCCCTCATATAGTGCCCCACATAGTAGCCAATCCCCATATAGTGCCCCACATAGTAGCCAATCCCCATATAGTGCCCCACATAGTAGCCAATCCCCCATAGAGTGCCCCACATAGTAGCCAATCCCCCATAGAGTGCCCCACATAGTAGTCAATACCCCATATAGTGCCCACATAGTAGCCAATCCCCCATATAGTGCCCCACATAGTATGCAATGCCCATATAGTGCCCCACATAGTAGCCAATCCCCTCATATAGTGCCCCACATAGTAGCCAATCCCCATATAGTTCCCCACATAGTAGCCAATCCCCATATAGTGCCCCACATAGTAGCCAATCCCCCATAGAGTGCCCCACATAGTAGCCAATCCCCCATAGAGTGCCCCACATAGTAGTCAATACCCCATATAGTGCCCCACATAGTAGCCAATCCCCATATAGTTCCCCACATAGTAGCCAATCCCCATATAGTGCCCCACATAGTAGCCAATCCCCCATAGAGTGCCCCACATAGTAGCCAATCCCCCATAGAGTGCCCCACATAGTAGTCAATACCCCATATAGTGCCCACATAGTAGCCAATCCCCCATATAGTGCCCCACATAGTAGCCAATGCCCATATAGTGCCCCACATAGTAGCCAATCCCCCCATATAGTGCCCCACATAGTAGCCAATCCCCATATAGTGCCCCACATAGTAGCCAATCCCCCTATATAGTGCCCCACATAGTAGCCAATCCCCATATAGTGCCGCACATAGTAGCCAATCCCCCCATATAGTGCCCCACATAGTAGCCAATCCCCATATAGTGCCCCACATAGTAGCCAATCCCCCTATATAGTGCCCCACATAGTAGCCAATCCCCATATAGTGCCCCACATAGTAGCCAATCCTCATATAGTGCCCCACATAGTAGCCAATCCCCCATAGAGTGCCCCACATAGTAGCCAATCCCCCATAGAGTGCCCCACATAGTAGTCAATACCCCATATAGTGTCCACATAGTAGCCAATCCCCCATAGAGTGCCCCACATAGTAGTCAATACCCCATATAGTGCCCACATAGTAGCCAATGCCCCCCATATAGTGCCCCACAAAGTAGCCAATCCCCCATATAGTGCCCCACATAGTAGCCAATCCCCCCATATAGTGCCCCTCATAGTAGGCAATGCCCCCATATAGTGGCCCACATAGTAGCCAATCCCCATATAGTGCCCCACATAGTTGTCAATGCCCCCATATAGTGCCCCACATAGTAGCCAATACCCCATATAGTGCCCACATAGTAGCCAATGCCCCCAAATATGCCCCACAAAGTAGCCAATGCCCCCCATATAGTGCCCCACAAAGTAGCCAATCCCCCATATAGTGCCCCACATAGTAGCCAATCCCCCCATATAGTAGCCAATCCCCCAGATAGCGCCCCACATAATAGCCAATCCTCCCATTTGTGTGGCCCCACCGAAAAAAAACAATAAACCAGTAACTCACCTGTCCACCGGTCCCAGCAGCTCCTCTCCTGGCAGAGCGCGCACTCCTGTCATCCTCCGGGGCGGGCAGCGGGGTACAGAGACACTGACTGTACTGGAAGTAATTCATGACAGAGGCTGCAGCTCACTTCCAGCACAGTCAGTGTCTGTATACCCCACTGCCCGCCCCAGAGGATGACGGGAGTACGTGCCTTGCCGGGAGAGGAGCTGCTGGGACCGGCGGACAGGTGAGTTACTGGTTTATTGTTTTTTTTCGGTGGGGCCACATATAATGCGGGACACTGGGTGCCGTTCCGGGACCGCGGGACAGCACCCTGAAAACGGGACTGTCCCGCGGAATTCGGGACAGTTGGGAGGTATGCTTATATCACTGCCTCTGGTGTAATGGAGGAGGACAGGGGCTCTATACAGGTATCTGCTCCCATTTACCTCACATACTGTAGACATGGCTAATATACAGTATGACTGCTATATACTGATCTCTGTGTAATAGAGGATGACAGGGGCTGCAAACAGGTATCTATTTGCTCCAGCTTACCTTACACACTGCAGACATGGCTGACATATCACTGCTATATACTGAGCTCTGGTGTAATAGAGGAGGACAGGGGCTGTATACAGGTATCTGCTTCAGCTTACCTCACACACTGCAGACATGACTGACATATCACTGCTGTATACTGAGCTCTGGTGTACTGTTCCAGCTTACCTCACACACTGCAGACATGGCTGCTGTATACTGAGCTCTGGTGTACTGTTCCAGCTTACCTCACACACTACATACATGGGTGATATATCACTGCTGTATACTGAGCTCTGGTGTAATAGAGGAGGACAGCGGCTGTATACAGGTATCTGCTCCATCTTACCTCACACACTGCAGACATGGGTGATATATCACTGCTGTATACTGAGCTCTGGTGTATTGTTCCAGCTTACCTCACACACTGCAGACATGGCTGCTGTATACTGAGCTCTGGTGTACTGTTCCAGCTTACCTCACACACTACAGACATGGCTGACATATCACTGCTATATACTGAGTTCTGGTGTAATAGAGGAGGACAGCGGCTGTATACAGGTATCTGCTTCAGCTTACCTCACATACTACAGACATGGCTGATATATCACTGCTGTATGATCATCATTCAGTATGCAGATAGCACTGCTCTGACCTCCTGACCTGCTGTGTATAAGGGCTGTGCTGTGTCCAGGACAGGTTGTTAGTCCCCCCTTCTTATACATGGAGGTCAGTGACCTGTATATAAGCGGCAGGTCAGCGACCACCCTGCTGTCATCAGTTCCCCAAGCATATACTGTATCTGGCATCCCCTGAGCTTTATACTCCATCTATCTTAGTGATATCTATATACTGCTGTCTACGAGTTTATTTTAGTTCCCCTTTTCTATACATGGCATCCTCTGAGCTGTTTATAATGCTATCTATATACTGACTCTGCTGTGTATAGAGTTTATTGGTTCCCCAAAGAGTCTAGTTATCTGTACAAAGAGCCTAGTTATCTGTATCTTCCCTCCAGTTCTGCTCTGTATATACTCACCCTGCTGTGTACCGGGTTACATTAGTTCCCCTTTTCTGTACTTGTAGTCTTCTGAGCTGTATACCCCATCATTCTTAGTGCTATATACTGACCCTGCTGTGTACAGGTTTTTATTAGTTTGCCTATTCTGTCTATGGGGTCCTCTGAGCTACAGTATATACCTCTTCTATCTCAGTTCTATATACTGATCCTGCTGCTCTACAGGTTTACATTAGTTCCCCTTTCCTGTTCAATGAGCTATATCCATTGTATATTGACAGCCTTAGAGATGTCTCGGGGTTGCCTCAGTTCAGTACTAACGAGCTAGGACACAAGGCCCAGGACTGTTGAGTATGATCACTCCATTATCTATTATGTATTGCTATATACTTTCAGCACAGCAGCACAGTGGAAGAGCAGAGAGAATTGAGATAGTGCTGGCCTAGTCTAGTAATGGAGAGGATTTTTTTTTTAGTTTGAAGGAGAAGTCCCATGAACACCAAAATCGGCGCGTGTGTCTGTCCTGTGTAACAGGTGGCATACACCATATACCACCACTTACACACAGACTATACGACAACTTTCAAAAACTAGTGTTACCAGTTTCTTTCAGTTTCATCTGCAGCCAGTCATCAGGGTTACTTTATTTCTTAGTACACCCATATCCAAGCTCACTGCTGATTGTTCTGTGTAAGAGGGTGGCATACACCATATAGCTGCACTTACCCACAGATTCTATATGACAACCTCCAAAAACTAGTGTGACCAGTATCTTTTCCAATCTGCAGCCAGTCATCAGTGATGCTTTACTATTTCTAAGTGCAGCCATATCCAAGCTCACTGCTGATTGTCCTGTGTAAGAGGGTGACATACACCATATAGCAGCACTTACACACAGACTCTATACAACTACCTCCAAAGTAGTCTGAGTAATATATTTTCTTGGCTTGCTGTGATCTGTAGTGCAGCTATCTCAGTCTAGACTGTGCAGTGTCCATAAAATGTTGAACCCCAGAGGCAAGGGGAAAGGATGAGGATGAGGGCGAGGGTGTGGGGTTCCAAGCGATGCAGCGGGCAGAAGCCGTGGTTCTGGGCAGGGTGACATAGCACCCGTTGAGGAGGAAGCAGTGGCACACCACAGACATTATAAATAAATATAATTTTTTTTAT
The DNA here is from genome assembly GCF_027789765.1 of Dendropsophus ebraccatus. Taxonomy (NCBI): domain Eukaryota; kingdom Metazoa; phylum Chordata; class Amphibia; order Anura; family Hylidae; genus Dendropsophus; species Dendropsophus ebraccatus. The sequence continues at coordinate 12,852,899 of NC_091466.1, read as the reverse complement.
TCATTATCCCTCAAAATATATGAATATATATTAAAAAAAACTAAAATATATCTAAAAATATATTCAAGTATATATATATTTATTACAAAAAACTGAGTAAGTTGTGTAAACCCCAAAATCTAACAGAACAATGATATATAAATATATATATATATATATATATATATATATATATATATATATATATATATACAAAAAAAAATAACGGTTTGGCCAATAACAAATTGGCACTAAGGGGTTAAATGTGTTAAAGAGCTTTAACTTTTAGAGACCATCACATTTGGGGCATATATTCCTCAGTATATCCTCCGCTATATGTACATGGATGGATGATGCTGTTGGGTCTTGTAGCCAGGTATATAGATGTCAGTATATCCTCCGCTGTATGTACATGGATGGATGATGCTGTTGGGTCTTGTAGCCAGGTATATAGATGTCAGTATATCCTCCGCTATATGTACATGGATGGATGATGCTGTTGGGTCTTGTAGCCAGGTATATAGATGTCAGTATATCCTCCGCTGTATGTACATGGATGGGTGATGCTGTTGGGTCTTGTAGCCAGGTATATAGATGTCAGTATATCCTCCGCTGTATGTACATGGATGGATGATGCTGTTGGGTCCTGTAGCCAGGTATATAGATGTCAGTATATCCTCCGCTGTATGTACATAGATGGATGATGCTGTTGGGTCTTGTAGCCAGGTATATAGATGTCAGTATATCCTCCGCTGTATGTACATGGATGGATGATGCTGTTGGGTCCTGTAGCCAGGTATATAGATGTCAGTATATCCTCCGCTGTATGTACATGGATGATGCTGCTGGGTCTTGTAGCCGGGTATATAGATGTCAGTATATCCTCCTCTGTATATACATGGATGATGCTGTTGGGTCTTGTAGCCAGGTATATAGATGTCAGTATATCCTTCGCTGTATGTACATGGATGATGCTGTTGGGTCTTGTAGTCAGGTATATAGATGTCAGTATATCCTCCGCTGTATGTACATGGATGGATGATGCTGTTGGGTCCTGTAGCCAGGTATATAGATGTCAGTATATCCTCCGCTGTATATACATGGATGGATGATGCTGTTGGGTCCTGTAGACCAGTCGGTCAGTATACTGTAGAGGTGTCTGCTGCCTCCATAGACATCACCCATTTTATATGATAGAAGACAAATAGCGCGCCAACTATTATTACACATCCAGATATTGTCAGGCGGATTATATTCTGCCAGGTGTACCCCATATAGTTTATAGGATCTAAAAAACATTAACATAAATATTATTTTTATTAAGAGAAGATTAGAACATTTCTTCTATTACATGTTAGCAACTAGAGAGATATAGAACTAGAAGAGTTATATACAACTAGATGGTTGTCTGGACTCTTGTGGGTCTTGAACACTTAATGAAATCATAAAATGCATTGCTAAGACCCCCCCCACACCAAGAAGAGGAGAATGAGCAGTAGTGTGCTGCATTTCCCCATTGTCAATCATCTCTCTCCAGTGGCCCCATAGACTTATATTGGAGCCCCCTTGAGTGAGATTGCTATGAGCCGTGGAGTGAGATGTTCTAGCACATGCTTCTCATTACTCATTTTCCCAATCAGTTGGGGTCTCAGCAGAGACCCCAGACAAATAGAATATTTGATATGTCCCTGTGACATATAAGAGCAAGGAAGTCAAACAACATCCATATTAGCAAAAAAGTTGGCCTTGGTGGGATTTGAACCAATGACCACAGCACAGCAAGCCTACATCGCTAACCACTAAGCCACTGTGCTGCCCTATGTTCACCATCTGTGGCAGAGCAGCTGCATGCAAGACATGAATACCATCACCTGCCTCCAATCCCGATGTTCCCTTTCGTGGTTGTCACTTGTAAATGTGCAGGCAAGGCATTAAAAAGCCGTCGCCTGCCGCCATCCCTGTGGTTCCCCTCCACCACATATAATGATGCCGTTATTCCATCGCCTGCTGCTATACTGTGCACTCTGTCCCTGCTGTGCTGTACGAGTGTGTTGTGGTGATTGCCTCCTGGTGGCCGGAAGCTCCATACCCTACGCTGTCCCTACTGTGCTGTACGAGTGGGCTTTGGTGAGCTGTTCCTGGTGGCCGGAAGCCTCCGTCTTTGCTGTGCATGTGACGTGAGTTCTTCTTCATGGAAAAATATTTCTAATATATAATTGTAAAAAATTAGCAATCCTGGTGTGTTTTTTCTGCTTTTCATTTACGCCGTTCACCGTGTGGGACCAATATTGCTATAGTTTAATAGATCGAACAATGCTGCACGCTAAGTTATGTAATGTGATTATTTTATTCTTTCAGGTTTTTATTTGTGTAAAAGGAAAGGAGGTTATATAAATTTTTATTGGGGTATTTTATTAGGATTTTTTTAATATTTTTTAAAACTTTTTTTTTTTTTTTACACATTTTGTATTGCCTATATAAGTCACTTAGGGGCCTATATATGTAATGTTCTGATTACATATACTGATGAATGCTATGGCATAACATGTCATTCATCAGTATTATCAGCGATCTGTACGTAGAGTCTGCCTGAGAGCAGACTGTATGAACAGATTGCAGATCCGACAGGACGGGGGTAAGTGGCTTACCCCCACCTGCCGACACAAGTCATCGGGTCCTTGTCCTGTCACTGACTACTTTAAATGTCGCAATCACTGTGCATCACAGCATTTAAGGGGGTTAATGACAGACAGCTGCGGGACCACGGTTACCTCGCATTATGCCCTGGTCTGAGGACAGTTATGTGTACAGCAGCGATCTCATTGAAGGGCCCTTCACACATTAAAAACACATTAAGCCCTCTGCTGACGTCAGCCCTGTATATGGCACTTCATTCTGGCATCGCATTTTCATTTCACTACAAGACTGGGGTGCCATAGCAAAACTTAGCATAGCATAGCATAGCATAGTAAAACTTCAGATATTGTGCTGCTGTTATGTTAAAAAATAATAAAGAACCCATTGTTACCTCTCTGCGCTCCCCTGGTGCCCTCTCCGGGTCCCCTGCTCAGTGACAGCCCACAGCAGTCAGTGATTGGCTGAACAAGCAGTTATAGAGCTGGGGAACCAGAGACACCACAGGAGAGCACCAAGGGAGTGTAGAGAGGTAAGAAGTTTTACAACACTATTTCACTCCATCTCACAGTCTCATAAATGGGATCCTCGGTTTTCAGTTTTCCGTCACCCCATTTATTGTCTATGGAAGCTGCTGGTGATAGTTGATTACAGCTCTATAGGCAGATTTATACAGAACAATACTCACCTTGTATCTGTAGTCTCTGACTCTCCTTCCTTACACTGCCGGTTGATGTTCGGATCTCACATGTAAATGTCCCAGAATTTCCCCCTGAATGAACAGAACTTCATATTTATTAGAAGAGGTGAATCCCTGTAGGTTTCCCCCATCTCTGTAGAAGGCATACTGCAGATCTGTGCTCTGTCTATAGTCTCTGAGATTAGTGTCACAGCTTAGGGTCATGGTATCACCATCACTGACCGACTCTGGAGACACTGTCAGGACTGGAGGAGAGAAGAGCTCTAGAAAAGAGTAAGAGAATCCAACAATAACTATATAAGCAAATCACAATAAAAAGAAAAGAATTATTGATGATGACGAAGGGATGAGGTATATTGTGCTCTATTTCTATATCATTAGGAATTGCTTATCTTCCACTTTCCCTATTCTTTGTCATTTCAATAACATTAAAGACAGATAATATTGGCCCGCTTTCCCGGTCATTACACCAAGTTCCCTAGTCACATTAGATGCATGACATGCCCATTTATTACCTTGCATCATTGACTAGCACTGCCATCACTGCCCTCAAATGTGTAATAATAATAATAATAATAATAATCATCTATATGTGATTGGGAGAGAGGTGAGCGTCACGGAAGGGAGACGAAGGGGTGAACAACAGGGGAGGGAGACAGAGGGGTGAGTGGCACGGGAGGGAGATGGAGGGGTGAGCGACACCGGAGGGAGAGGAGGGGTGAGCAGCACGGGAGGAGAGGAGGGGTGAGCAGCACGGGAGGAGAGGAGGGGTGAGCAGCACTGGAGGGAGAGGGCTGAGTGGCATGGTCCAGGCTTTTGCAAGGGGTGTAAAGACAAGTAACACCCGTGCTGCCTTATTTTCAGGGGGGGGGGGGCTAATTGGTAGATTAGCTAGGGTGCATAGCAACAGATGCTCTTAAACTGCCCGACGCCAGGCTATATTAAGGACATTCCTGCAGCTGGTACCTCTGTATTGGCTGCAGGAACGTTCTATTAGGAACAGTTATATAATAATATATTACATATATTATATTAGTAGTAGTAGTAGTAATAATAATATATAACTAGTTAATGAAAAAAAAACAGATGATATAACAGATGATATAGATGTGAGGTAGATAGATATCCAGCAAAAGTTAATGCTAAGGATGGTCCGAACCTGCCGAGGTTCGGGTTCGTATGAACCCGAACACTCGGCATCAGATTTCTGCTGTCCGTCCACTCCGTGCAGCGGGTGGATACAGCGGGAGGACCGCCTGGAAAACTGGGATACAGCCTATGGCTATGGCTGTATCCCAGTTTTCCAGGTGGTCCTCCCGCTGTATCCACCCTCTCCACGGAGGTGGAAGACAGCGGGAATCATTGCCTCGGCAGGTTCGGACCATCCCTAGTTGGTGCACATCTCTCAAAAGTGAATTATTTTACAAGGTGCAGTACATTTAACATGGCACCAGGACTGCTCATTCCATGAGGCCAAATTAATTTATTGCTCAGGCGGCAGCTTTGTAGAGTCTCTGAGGGGCGGCATGTTCCATGAAGTGGCCATAATTTATACTGTCTACTACACGCCACTGCAGAGGGTGGCAGAGGTGCAGAAGAGGGCGGCCAAGATCATTAAGGAAATGGGTGGGTTACAGTACTGAGACTAAGGTTATCAAGCTTAAATCAGAATTTTAATATGTATTAGACATCACTACACAGTATATGCAATCAAATTTGTAAAAAACAAACAAACATATTTTTTAAAAGTTTTAAAAAATATGAAATAGCCTATCTCCCAATAAGAGTTTTAATCAACCCCCCTTTCCCGTGCGGTGAACACCATAAACAAAAAAAACACAAGGATTGCAGATAGTTTGTCACATTATCTATTAGAAAGAAATTCGTATACACTGTAGCCGGGATTCCATAGGGGTAAGTGCGACCGGTCACTGTCATTAAACAATGGCCGTTGTTTAATAAAAAGAATACATTGTGTGAACTAGGCCCTAAAGAACATTTGCTGTTTAGGTAAAGCTGTCGCCTGTCACACAGTTTAGGCTATGTCAATCAGTCATCAATCATCAATCAGTCATTAATCATTGCTCTACATTTCTTCCCAACCCTACTTACCATTTACCAGTATTTTGGATCCATCACTTCTCCTCATTATGATGCCGAAGGAGGTTTTTACTTGACAGATATAATTCCCAGAATCCTCCAGGTGAGCGGACTGAACTTCATATTTATTAGATGATGTGAATTCCTGAACCGTCCGTCCATCTCTGTAGAAAGCAAACTGCACTTCTGTAGGCTTTATGTATGGACTAAGAGCCGTGTTACATGTCAGGGTCATGTGATCTCCTTCATACAAGTCATTGGTCACAGTAATATATGGATGGGAGAGTGGCTCTAGCATGGAAAAGAGAGGAAAAATTTAATACATTTTATATTTTAAAATTTTCAGGGAAGTCCTCACATGTCACCAGTCATCATCACCACACATCACCAGTGTCCATACTTACCCTCTACCTGGATAACTTTCTCTGCACTTCTCTTCCTTACTCTGCCATCTATAGTTTCTACTTCACATGAATATTTCCCAGAATCCTCCAGCTGAACATTGTAGATTCCATAAATATCACTGACACCAGATTCCTGAACAATCCGTCCTTCTCTATAGAAAGTAACCCGCAGTTGTGTATTGTGTCTGGGAGGAGGGACAATTGTCTTGTAGTGTCCAAGCACAGGTGTGCTACTAACCTTCTATTGCACCTGGGCAAAGTAACTTGTATCAGGTTCTCACAGTCAGATATGGTCAGAGATATGTTCTGTGCTTTCACCACTAGGTGTCGCTACTGTGTTTTTGTATGTTTTACTTTATGCACGGCTGAAGGAAACACTGGGTTAATTGTTGGGTTTCATGTGTTTATTTTCCTCCTGTCAGAGGTGCTGTTTTCCCTCTTTTTTCTGATCTATCCTCTCTTTTCTTTCTCTTGCACCACACAACCCCAATCACTAGGAGTCAGTCAGTCTCTACTCAGTTCTGCGAGAGAGAACAACGAAAAAGACAGCTCCTGCTACAGTGAAGTCAGGGCCTGGCTGAGGCCAGGACCCTTGTCAGGGACCAAGAAATTGATTTTCTTCTAAGCAAGTAACCACCGAAAGTGTGCAGTGCTAGTCACCTCAGGAGGAATGGAAGTCCTCTAAGGATCACCTTGTTCATGCCAGAGATACCCTCTACACAGTACAGGGCAGTGACCTGTTTACAGTTAGGCACTGACCCCAGTGGAACAAAGCTAGCCTTTGTATTTAACTGAATAACGCACGGCTATCATGGAAAGGTTTGGAAAGTCTGCTTTGCCCAGCGCAGGGACCTGGGACCTCATACTACCCTCACAGGACCGATACCCTGACACTGTAGGGCATTAGGCAGTCAGAAAACTTAAGTACAAGTATATTCTTCTCTTCTACTACTCCCAACTATTCTATCCCGGAAGAGTACATAGCGACCTTGGACAGGGCCCTCAAGATACTCCTCTACTCTCATTTTCTGTTGTTGTTACAACTTTTCTACCTATTGCCTGCACCTGCAGTTACCAAAGCCTTAGTGTGTATTGCACTGAAGAAACTAAGGAAATGGACATTATTCTGGATAAGGTTCAGGGAAGAAAAAGAGTGCTGCACCTCACACCTATGGCTGATACTAGTACCTCTCGGCTGCATAAAAAACATCAGAATTCTGTATGTGAATTGATCAAGCCACACTGCCCCATGTACCTCGTGCAGGTATCTGATACACATGGGTCCCTACACTAAGTCCACACTGTGCCGGTCAGCGACCAGCCCCCCCGACAGGCTTGCACAGTCAGGGAAGGGAGGCCATGGAACGGCCCTGCAACCCCCATGCCACAGGACCAGACCCAAAATTGCCACACCAAAACCCAGCCAGCACCACCGGCGGAGGAAGCTGCCCCCAAACAGCACAAGTCTGGATAAGGTATTGCACTCACCATAGCTATCAAAGACAGAATGGGACAGACAGGAGGGACTAAAACCATGAGCACTCAGGTGTCTCCTGCTAATTGCGGTCATGTGGGTCTCACCAGGAGGAGTGCAAAATACGGAGAAAAGAGAGAAACAAAATACGGTTCAGGGAAGAAAAAGAGTGCTGCACCTCACACCTATGGCTGATACTAGTACCTCTCGGCTGCATAAAAAACATCAGAATTCTGTATGTGAATTGATCAAGCCACACTGCCCCCACACACCTGAGTGCTCATGGTTTTAATCCCTCCTGTCTGTCCCATTCTGTCTTTGATAGCTATGGTGAGTGCAATACCTTATCCAGACTTGTGCTGTTTGGGGGCAGCTTCCTCCGCCGGTGGTGCTGGCTGGGTTTTGGTGTGGCAATTTTGGGTCTGGTCCTGTGGCATGGGGGTTGCAGGGCCGTTCCATGGCCTCCCTTCCCTGACTGTACACGCCTGCAGGGGATGGTGGTCGCTGACCGGCACAGTGTGGACTTAGTGTAGGGACCCATGTGTATCAGATACCTGCACGCGGTACATGGGGCAGTGTGGCTTGATCAATTCACATACAGAATTCTGATGTTTTTTATGCAGCCGAGAGGTACTAGTATCAGCCATAGGTGTGAGGTGCAGCACTCTTTTTCTTCCCTGAACCGTATTTTGTTTCTCTCTTTTCTCCGTGTTTTGCACTCCTCCTGGTGAGACCCACATGGCCGCAATTAGCAGGAGACACCTGAATGCTCATGGTTTTAATCCCTCCTGTCTGTCCCATTCTGTCTTTGATAGCTATGGTGAGTGCAATACGTTATCCAGACTTGTGCTGTTTGGGGGCAGCTTCCTCCGCCGGTGGTGCTGGCTGGGTTTTGGTGTGGCAATTTTGGGTCTGGTCCTTTGGCATGGGGGTTGCAGGGCCGTTCCATGGCCTCCCTTCCCTGACTGTGCACGCCTGCGGGGGTGGGGGGGTGGGGGTGATCGCTGACTGGCACAGTGTGGACTTAGTGTAGGGACCCATCTGTATCAGATACCTGCACGCGGTACATGGGGCAGTGTGGCTTGATCAATTCACATACAGAATTCTGATGTTTTTTTATGCAGCCGAGAGGTACTAGTATCAGCCATAGGTGTGAGGTGCAGCGCTCTTTTTCTTCCCTGAACCGCATTATTCTGGATAAGCCATTGAACTCTGTCTATCATTCCGCACCACCACACCACTGTCTGATAGGGGGCTGGTACCAACACCACTCCAGGCTACCGTGACAAGTGCCTAAGTGACCCTACACCCACCTAGCAGCCACAATACCGTTAAACCTACCCTAGCCAACAGCACCCTCACAACCTGCTGATTCACCGCAGTCTCACATGTTAGGGTCATGTTACTCCCCTCAATAAATGGGTGTGGGGTCACTTTTACTGTTAGAGTCTTAAACAGCTCTAGAAAATAAATAAGCAAGCCTAGATCTGGAGTTTGTGCTGCCCTATATTTTGAGTGCTGACACTCCAAACCGAGCAGCTTTCAGCGTTTTGTGGGTGCTCTTTCCCAGCAGTTAGTCCTCTATGTAGTACATCAGGGTCGAAGAGAGTCAAAGTGCTTCCGCTGTCACGTCTAGGTGTCTGTTCTGGAGCCTTCTAGGACTAAGACATTGCCCCTTATGGGGCTGCAGCTTTAACAATGTCTAAGGGTCTATTCCCACAGAAAGATTATCTGACAGATTATCTGCCTAATATTTGAAGCCAAAGCCAGAAACAGACTATAAACAGAGATCAGGTCATAAAGAAAAGCCTGAGATTTCTCCTCTTTTCAAATGCATTCCTGGTTTTGGCTTCAAGTCTACTGCTGTCCTGGGTGGAAATTGATATTACGTCGCTGATCCACCAACGTCCACTGCTGTCCATGGAGGAAATTGAATGATTTTAGACGCTTAAAAAAAAACTGTGCTACAAAATTTGTAACTCTGTAATAGTCACACTATTGTAGCTATTGTACTATAGTTCGGCTGCTTTATTGAAATTCGTTTGCATTTGATTCACAAATCTAAACAATTTTGACCCCAAATTTCTGAACCTCTTACTCCTTGGTCTCCAGTTTCTCCTATGCTCTGGTGTCTTCATGACCCAGTGGGATGGGCTCGCTCAGCCAGTCAGTGACTTCAGTGGTGTCACAGTCACTGACTGGCTCGGGCTTGCATTTCTAAGCTTGATTGTGAGATTGCAGGAGCTGAAGCTGCAGAAGGCCAGCAAGGTCCCGAGCTGTGAAGCAGCGTTACATGGTCATAGGAATGGGTAAGTATTGATTCTTTATTATGTTCCCGCACCCCCCAGCCTGCACTATACTGTATTTATGTTTTTTCCTGGAGTTCTCTTTTAGTAAAATTATATTTCAAAGTTACTCAACATTTTTCAAAAGAAATCTAAAGAAAAATAAAATTGATTTGCTGAAATACCATTTTAGGGCATCTTCACACCTACCAGAATCGCAGCGGATTTCACGCTGCAAGTTTGTAGTTAAATCCGCTGCGATTCCCGGTACTGTCACTTTGTAAGAGGGATCAGTATCTAAAGCCTCATCCCCCCCATAACCCGCCGCGGCCCAGACAATACTTTACTTTTGTAATATGTTAACAATGAGAAGGAGCCAATCAGTGGTGATTACGGCCGGGAGCCACAGAAGCAGGCCAGAGCGCAGCCAGGTAAAGTATTCAGCGGGTCGTGGCGGGTTAAGTGGGATGAGGCTTTTCATACTCGCAGTATGAAAACCTATACAAAATGACAGTAAATCTGCAGCGATTCCGGGATGTGTGAAGCTGCCCTAAGTGTTAACAAAAATAGTCCCCCTTCTCCTTCTCATTGTTAACATATTTCAATGAATCCCTACTACAGATCTGTCCTCTGATCTTCTCCTCCCTCAGTAATATCTGCAGATGACGCCATAGTTGTACTAATGCTGCAGAATAATCTAGAAATGATCCATGATTTACCTTTAACTGATACAGAAACTTCATCTTCATGTTGGTTATACCGACCATTATAATAGACTTCCTTTATACACTTGTATGTCCCAGCAGTATTCCTGTCTACATTTCCTATATGATATTCTGCATTATCTCCCTGGTCTCTGATGACTCTGTTATCTTTATAGAATATTGTCTGTCCTCCGGTGTATACAGGATGATGGTGACATCTTATGTATAGGTCATCTCCTTCATAGACATATAGAGGGGTCTGCAGGATGACGTAACCTGTAATATAACATGATATAAGATGAGGTGACATATATGATCTCTTCTCAGTAACTTTGTCTGTATATCTGTGACCTGGTAGAGTTACTCACCATCACTAACATCCAGTCTAACAGGGTCACTTCTTCCGCCAGGTCTGGTCTCACATTGGTAACTTCCACTGTCTGTTTTTACACTATATTGTATTGTATAGGATTTTTTTCTTTGTACATGAGAAGAGTCTTTGTACCAGTAATAATCCGCCTCATCTCCTATAGTAGATGCCACATCACAGCTCATTGTTATATTCTCTGATGTAAATATCTTCCTGTAGTCTGGAGTGAAGGTGACCACAGGTCTGATGGCCGCTCCTATAAGACATCATGTGTTATACAGAGGAATTGGACACACAGTCACCTGCACAGTTCTCATACATCTTTATAGTAAAGAAATAAGTGTTACTGGACTATTCCTTTCCACGTCAGGAAAGTCAGTCCTACTGCTTATTGGGTCTTCTGCAGTGGAGCAAAGTGCAGTTTCAGCTGAAGTACTCCATTGGTCTTTGATAAGTCATCTCGGGTAATCTTGAGTGGCTAGATTCCCCCATGTTCTGCAAGCCCGGAGCCAATGCTTTCAGGTCTTGCACTCTCGCAGATCACAGGCAAAAAAAAAAAAGGCAAAAGCCAGTATTCTCCTAAATTGTTAGTATGGGTTATTCTTCTATCAAGTATTCTTCAGTCTAGTCACCCTTACAGAGTTTACTACTACTTAGGCAAGGGCCCCTCGGCAGCCCCCTAGCCAAGTGTAACCTAACCTATCAATGCTATTACAAGTCCATTCTAAGAGTCTAAAGAATCTATATCTACTACAAAGTGTATCTATATACCGAAGCATCAAGCTTAAGGGATTGTGAAAGGATATTACTATTTTTGTTTTGCCCCTTACTGCCATTGTTATAATTTTTTGTATTTGCCCCGTTAACCTTCAGTAAAAATTGTTCCTGTTTAACCCCTTAGCGTCCCATGACGTATCTGATACATGTTGGTGATGCGGGAGGAGTTCAGAGAGGGGTCCAACCGGGACCCCGCGCTGCACAGCGCTGCTCCCGGATGTCATGTGCAGCCGGGGAGTGCCTCTATTAGCCGGCACGGGTCCCGTTGCCACGCCGGCTAATTAAGCATCAAAATGCAGCTGTCAAACCTGACAGCTGCACTTAGATGCTTTGCTCCCGATGTCCCTGGTGTCTAGTGGGCTGGATCTCTGGGAAGATCTGTGCTTCTGGCCCGGCTGGGACTCAGCGTCGCAATGATGCTGATCCCGGCTCGGCAATACTGTACATTGCTATGGCTTGCAGCAGGCCAAAGCAATGCATCACAGATCTAATGGATCTTTGCTGTGTACTGTATATACACAGCATTGATCTCTATGAGAGTTCAGTGCTTTGTATATACAAGTCCCCCAGGGGGACTTCTAGTTAATGTAAAAAAAAATAATAATTTTTTTTTTTTTTTTATTAATAAAAATCTCCTTCCCTAATAAAAGTCCAAATCACCCCCCTTTTCCCATTTTATAAATATAAATAAATACATAAACAAATAAATAAAATTGTTTGGTATCACCGAGCGCGTAATCGCCCGAACTATTAAATTATCACATTCCTGATCTCGCACGGTAAACAAAAAAATTCCGAAGTGCATTTTTGGTCGTATCAAATTAAAAAAAAATGTCAAAAAAGCGATCGAAAAGTTGCATATGCGCAATCAAGGTACCGATAAAAACTACATGTCATGGGCGCAAAAAATAACACCTCAAACAGCCCCATAGACCAAAGGATAAAAGCGTTATAAGCCTGAGAATAAAGCAATTTTAAGGGTCCTTTTACACAGAAAGATTATCTGACAGATTATCTGCCAAAGATTTGAAGCCAGAGCCAGAAACAGACTGTAAACAGAGATCAGGTCATAAAGGAAAGCCTGAGATTTCTCCTCTTTTCAAATCCATTCCTGGCTTTGGCTTCAAATCTTTGGCAGATAATCTTTCTGTGTAAATGGACCCTAAGTAACATATATTCGTTAACAATGGTTTGAATTTTTTATAAGCCATCAAATAAAATAAAAGTTATACATGTTACATATTGTTGTAATCGTAACGACTTGAGGAACATGCATAACAAGTCAGTTTTACCCCAGGGTGAACGGCATAAGCACAAAACTCGCTGAAATGAAAACAAATTCCTTTTTTCTTTTTTTCTATTTGGCAGCGCAAATGATTTTTTTACCAGTTTCGCAGCATATTTTATGGGAAAATAAAGTCTGTCATTGCAAAAACAATTGGTGTCGCAAAAAATAAGGGCTCATATGGGTCTCTAGGTGAAAAAATGCAAGCGCTATGGCTTTTTAAACATAAAGTGAAAAAAGCAAAAGCGCAAAAACAAAATTGGCTTTGACCTTAAGGGGTTAAGTACTGAACTCTGGGGTTACTCAGGTCTCACACCTACCCCTGTTCTACCTAAAAGGTCTTGTGTCAGTATACCCAGTTGTAGGCACTACCACTCCTGGCCACCATAAGAAGTGCCTTGTTGATACACAACCCCTCGCCCCAGCTAACGCAACATCCAGCGACCTCTGAATGCTGTTGCAATAATCTTCAAGACTTTATTGCATCCCCAAGTACAAGTCAGTGACGTTTCAGGTCTATGATTATGAATAGAGATGAGCGAACCGGGTTCGGGTTCGAGTCCATCCGAACCCGAACGATTGGCATTTAATTAGCGGTGGCTGCTGAAGTTGCATAAAGCTCTAAGGTTGTCTGGAAAACATGGATACAGCCAATGACTATATCCATGTTTTCCACATAGCCTTAGGGCTTTATCCAACTTCAGCAGCCACCGCTAATCAAATGCCAAAAGTTCAGGTTCGGATGGACTCGAGCATGCTCCAGGTTCGCTCATCTCTAGTTATGAAACATACATCGGGTGGTGTGAGTGGTGATATAAATGGGGCAAAAACCAATATGTGAGTGGTTGGGGCAAGTGGTGGGTTGTGCCAACACATATAAGTGAAATAAATGAATGAAGGATAAATCCGAACAAATGTGAAAATATAAGAATATGTACATAACATATCACAGCTATAAGTCATCATATATTTGGGTAGTATAATATATAGTACATATGAACTTCTGTCATCGGAAGTATAGGGTAAGAGTAGGGTACAGTTCAAGCTACCTCCATTGTCCAGGTTTTAACAGATGCCAGATGAGGAAGACATATAATTGGTATGAGACAACTTGACGGAGAAGCCAAGCAGGGATGTTTTCTAGCCAAGTGCTGGAGAGTAAATTGCCCTTAGTAAAATCAATTGCCCCATTGTCTTAAAAGGAACCAATTGTGGTGATTAGGCTCCCAGCAACGCTGCATAGATGTTGTATGCTGGACTCCTACCATATCTGGTGTTTGTTCCTTGGTAGCTTTATATACCAGTAAAATGTCATTTAAATATGCACACGGTGCAGGTGGAAGCCGTGAACTGGGAGGTGTCCAGCCTGTGACTAGTGACAGCTTCCTGTCTGTCATTGCGCGTTGTCTAAGCGTATCCTCTGTTCTTCACAAAATACTCCTGATGGTGGAGATAGACTTTGCCAGAGGATACACCAGGTCGCTACATCTTGTGATAGACAAAGCATGTGACAGCTTGCTCGGGTAGACCAGATGGCGAGGGGGGAACCACCTGTATTGCCAAACTGACAGTACTGTACAGACCAATATGCAGACACCAGACACACCGGATAAAAGTAACAGATGCTGGTGACAGATGCCGGGAGGATGAATATGCAAGTGCAGGTCACACAGTGTATTTCACACAAAGCGGGTAACTTGATGCAGGAACGATAGCAGGTGCAGGTTCACACTCAGGACAGGAACATGGAGATATACTGGAAGCAACTGGGAGTGCAGGATCAGACAGCAGGAACAGTAGGACAAGAGGACACCACAGCGGGGACACAGGAACCAGGATGGATATGGCAGGAAAACAGTAGCAGGAGCACAGGAACCAGGACCGGGGAATACAGGAACACAGGAACGCTTTTGCAAAGCAACAGCTTAGCAGGGCGATAGGACCTTGACGCCCAGGCAGAGAATGAAGCCTCCTTAAATACCACAGGTGTGTAATAATTAAGGCACTAAACCTTAACTCGAAGAAGGGTGCACACGCACCCCCTCTAGAGGCCAGATCTATACTACATGCAGAGATGACACAAGCTGCTCCATGAGGCTTCGGGCTGAAGAACTAGTGACGGTGAGGGAATGCATGGCAGCTGGGACGCCTGACCGCCGTTACAGTAATCAATGCCATGCTTGTGATTATGGATGATAGGAGTAACAGCAAACACATGTAAACCATCAACATGCAAGAACCACTTCTGCTGACCAACACAATGACACAGAAACACTGAGGCAAAGATAAAAAGAACAGTGATACATGGATACTACATGTTGGCTAAGCAACAAACAGGGCAGATAACACAGAACTGAAAGCAAAGGAATATCTTCAGCAGATGAAAAGAGGTAAATGTGCGATGCCCTGGCCCCTAGGGGCCACTCCGCAGTATAGATGGTGCTAACAGGCAGGAACCGGGGCAGCTGTAGGATATAGAAAACCCTAGTGGCAGGACTTCACCTAGGGGTGCCTAACATACTCTGGTTACAGGTAGTTAGTGCATGAAAAGTGCTTTAGGAAGGAATGGGTTAAGTGTCTCTGTGTGGTAGAGTCTCTTTAGGCAATATAGAACATCGTCCATGTAAAGGCTCTGGGACAGGCACTAGAGAACAGTTTGGTCAATGAGTGTCCATCAGCACATAGCTGGATGATAATAAGGAAACTTGGTCAGGAGAACCAGGCACGAACCTTGAACGTTGCATAGAACTTTTTCAAACCTGAAACAAAACAGTCATATGAACAGTTAAAAACTTTGCTTTCTGTAGTGAAGCTTAATGAAAGGATGCAGGAGGACCCTGAGTAGGCTTCTTCTTCTTCTTTTGCCACGGGTAGTAGAAGCCTGGAGGGACTGGAGCAGAAGCATCGCTGGATGCAGTGGTGACCACAATGCTGGGGGTCACAGTAGTTATAGGTGAAATGACAGGGGCCACATTATAGGTGACGGTAGTAGAAGCATTGGTGGCTTTAGCCACGGCTGTGGAAGAGGCAGTGTTAGCTGCTGTGGACTGCCCTGCTGTAGTGGGAGCGGCAGGCGCAGTAGTAGCCATAGCGGGTGCAGCTTTAGTGGCGGGTAGAGAGAGAGAGAGAGACCGCTGTATATCTTCCACTAGCTGCATCACTTTGGGCTCCCGGCCGAATACCCATTGTGGTAGGGGCGGAGAATCACACCCTGGAGGCCGCCATAGGCCCGGAGATATAGGGCCCTTAAGGAAAGTCTTACCCCCGGGATCAGGATCTGGAGGCACCGGTGAAGACTCGTCCAGAATCCGGTCGTCCTCAGAGGAGAGCGATGGTCCGGTAGAGAAAGTATAGCGGGAGGAGACGGAATGCTCGGGGCTGGAGGCACCGCTGAGTCCAGAAAAAGTCTCATCACCTCTGTCAGGGGAGCTTGGAGTGGAGGCCCGGCTTTGATCCCCGTCTTCGGGCCGAGTAGATCCCCAGCTGCTGTCGCTGTCTGAGGGCAGCGGGGCCAGCAGGCATGCCGGGTCGAGCTTGGGTAAGGCTGTGGAGGACTCCGGCGGCACAGGTGCAGCAGTAGCAGGTGAATACTCCATGCAGGACGCCATCTTGCTGCGCACTGGCATGGTCTTGAGGACCTGGGAGGAGGCGGAGCGCAGGGGTTGAAGTTCCGTCCCTGTAGCCTGCCCGGCAACAGTGACATCATCTGGCACAGGCAGCCAATCAGGAGCAGTCAATGCAAAGTCTATGGCGCCGGGCGATTCCCGCGCTTTGGCAGCAAGGCGGTTAACCCCCTCCTCTCCGGGGTATGGCGCAGTTAGAAATTGAAGAAGACGGCGGCCATCTTGTGTACAGTCTAGGGCCCTGAGCGCCTCGATTACCCCCATGGTGATATGGGAAAGTCTCTTTGGGGTTGCGGCACACTCTTGGGGGCACACAATGCGATCGTTATCCTGTTCGTGACGCCAAAATGCTACGCCCTGGCCCCTAGGGGCCACTCCGCAGTATAGATGGTGCTAACAGGCAGGAACCGGGGCAGCTGTAGAATACAGTGGTCACGGTTTAGGCACGAGGGTGATACAGCTGGAAACCGGGTTCCTGACCATGCGGGAATACTGGGCATGTGATTCTTCGTTGTCCTTAGTCAGGGCACCAATTATCACACCAATGCCAAGGTTCAGAAACAACGGTAGTTGTATATTTATTGTAACAGTGGTAACTAGTAGCAACAGTCTCTCCGGATGCAACCGGGAATAAGGCAATCTTAAATAAAGCAGAGTAATGGGTGATACTGCAATAGGCTGTGAGATTAGCGTGCTGAATGATGGGAGTAGTAGTGAAACTGAAGTTGAGATGCTGGGTGGAATGAGACTTGAATGAAATACTTGCTGTTGATGATTAGAGAAGATGATGATGAGAGGAACTGAAGAATCGACACCCAGATGAGAATCTTGAGACTTGTGACAGGAACACAGCCAGTGGACTGGAGCAGCAGAGCACACGCAGGCCTCTCTCTTAGCAGGGAGAGAGGCCAAACACACAACCTATTCCCTATGGGATAGGAGATAGACTCACACTTGTCCCCTGAAGGTGGAGGACAAGACTGAGATAGAACAGGAAGTCACATGGTAACCCCAGCCAAAAGCTTGATGACCATTGGAGTTACCATGGAAGCAGGGCACAGTCACGTGACATCCAGCCATTGCATCACCACACCATTAGGCATATACAGAGAAATATACATGAGAAGTACCATACTTGAACACTAGGAGGCGACATAATACCATTAGGCACTGATACCTGAATATACATGCAATAAATGAATGAAATAGCAGACCTGAATACTGCAGAGGTGACACAATACACGCAGTTTGCAGTGGACCATAACTTTCCAGAACAAAACTGGCTATAATAAAAGTATGAGCATGAGAAGGGCTGTTCTGGGACACTGCA
Source organism: Dendropsophus ebraccatus (assembly GCF_027789765.1). Lineage (NCBI taxonomy): Eukaryota > Metazoa > Chordata > Amphibia > Anura > Hylidae > Dendropsophus > Dendropsophus ebraccatus. The sequence goes on along the minus strand of NC_091466.1, from coordinate 12,835,234 downwards.
AATGGTTACTTCAAAAATGCTGGAAGAGGAAAAATCTGTGGTGACCCAGGGAATCCAGGTGGACTTAGCTAGGGCAAGATGGTGGTGTACCCTGAGGCACTTGTCATGGTGGCCAGAAGTGGTATGCGCCCACCCCTGGATGTACCAACATACACTTTTTTTGTTAGTACAGGTGCTGATGAACTTAAACAAGAACCAATTTACTGTAGATTCTTAAAAGTGCAGAACACCATTTTCGCTGGAGAAATAATTGTTTTTAGATCTCAGCTTCTCGCGCGAAGAATAATAGTTTATTTACTTGAAAGTCTCTGTGTTACTTTAGCGTGAACTTAGTTTGGTAGGCTGGCTTTAGAAGGAGAGGAGTGGGCTGAAGGCTACTTAAGGGTTATTGAGGGTCCTACCTAGACCCTAAAGTACTCAGCTGTGGGGGCTTTTATGAAAAGAGTACCTACGCTCATGGGGATGATCTTCCACCTGTCTGTGGGTACGAAGTGATATAGAAACAGGAACATAGGCCCCAATTTGTGGGTAGAGCTAGCCGTCAGGGGGGCCCCTAATAAAAACCTAGCAACAGCAGTGGAGTCTTTTGGCTTTATGCACTTACCTAGCCACTGACTTGACATCTTGTCTTAGTTATAAGGATGAATAGAGAGCAGCCGTCCAGCGTAGGTAGAGTTGTTTCTTTTAGTCAATGTTCACCTCAGTCTCCTCTGTGTGCTTTTAGCTAGATATACTGTATTTTCCGTATAAGACGACCCCTGACTGTTAAGCAGATTGTCAGGGTTCGCCTTATACGCCGGAAAATGTTAACCCCTGCCTGACCGCAGTCCTGTATGTTCATACATGAACACCCAAACACCATAATAATCAGAAGATGGAAAAAATTCCAAACGTGAATTTATAAGGTGAGTTGTGTAACACAAGTGACATCGCTATTCACTGTATGCAAGGATTACTTTTAATAGAATGAGGGCAGAATGGACAAAGCTGGGGACTTACCTTCTTGTAGCAGAACCAACCCTACAGAGAATAGAGAAGCAGTTATCAGATATAATGGTACATTTCCTCCTTTTCTCAGCTCAATAACATTGGGGGAGATTTATCGAACATGGTGTAAAGTGAAACTGGCTCAGTTGCCCCTAGCAACCAATCAGATTCCATGTTACATTCCTCACAGACTCTTTGGAAAATGAAAGGTGGAATCTGATTGGTTGCTAGGGGCGACTGAGCCAGTTTCACTTTACACCATGTTTGATAAATCTCCCTCATAGTGTTTAACTGTTCCAGAGTTTGCTGATTCATAATAAATTGTGATGCAGGGAATCCTAAATAATTCAGTCTGATAGATAGATAGATAGATAGATAGATAGATAGATAGATAGATAGATAGGAGATAGATAGATAGATAGATAGATAGATAGATAGATAGATAGATAGATAGATACAGCCAGTTAACAGATCGTATATCATAGACGTGTGAATCTGGCCTTAGGGCCTGATCATAAACTGTAAACGAGTGCTGATCTACTAAATCTGGGCTCATTTACTGAGCAATTAGACAGGCCAACTATTGGGCAGCAAAGGCTGCACAGACATCATAAGAGATGTCTGTGAAGCCCTTGCCTTTAGTATAAAATGATAAAGCAATGACTCACCTTACCACATTCCCAGGTGTCCCCGGGCCTTCTCCGGTGTCCTTGAAGGCCTTCCCAGTGTGTGCAGCATTGTCCTCTCTCCAGTGACAGGTCGCCAGTCACTTAGTCAGTCACAGGTCACTGTCTGTCTCGGGCCAGTGATTGGCTGAGTGTCCGGAGGCCTGTCAGTGCAGAGAAGACAGAGTTGCAGACCCCGGAAAGGCCTTCAAGGACACCTGGGAAGGCCCGAGGACACCATGGAACGTTGGTAAGGTGAGTTATCACTTTAATATTTTATACTACAATCATCAGCCATTGGCCGCGTACCCGACACCCAATTATTTTATGTTGGGACTCAAAAGAAATGATCAGCCAATGATCGTCCTGATTCGGCTGACTATTGCTTTGTCTAATAGGGCCTTTAGTGTTTCTGTCTGTACATGCAAATTTGTAAAAAAAAAGCCGCACAAAAACAAAGCAAGCAAACTACTGATAAAATGTACAGGTCATGGTGCAAAAAAAAAAAAAAAATGACACCGCACTCAACTTTACACCAAAAAGTAAAAGGGATAGTAAAAGAACAATTTTAAACACATTTAAACATTTTTTTTTAGTATTTAGTTTTTTCAGTATTCTGGCAGTGTTGGAACACTTTTGGTCACTTTCAGTGAAAAATATAGATTAATATACATCTAAAAAAGACTTTTTTGTTGCCCGGTAACTTGTAGTATTACCCACTATTTATATGACATTATACCCTGTGCACAGCTGTATAGAGGGACATGTGATGGGAGACTTGGGGTGTAGCCCAGTAACTTGTAGTATTACCCCCTATTTATATGACACTATACCCTGTGCACAGTCGTATTGAGGGACATATGATGGGAGACTTGGGGTGTAGCCCAGTAACTTGTAGTATTATCCGCTATTTATATGACATTATTGATCCCTCTTATGATTCCCCATCAGAGACTGATAGACATGAAGATGATTGTACTTACAGAGTAATAACAGCGACGTCTCGGTGGACATGATGGATGGAGATGATGCTGCCGAGTATAAGGAGAGAAGTTGCTTCTTTCAGTAAATTTCTATAAATACAAGAAGGAAGGAAGAAGAACTGTAAAATAGTTGCTGGCACTTCATAAACTGTATATGTGCTCAACCATATGTGTGAACAGTGCTATCAGGGTTGGATGATGCCATGTGTGATACCACACAATTAGTATTGGTGTATTGTAACTAACAATGCTATACACCGCCATACTACATACAGTACTGAAATAATACAAACACACAGTAACTAACTAGTACTATATATAATATAACTTACAGTACTAACAGGGCTTTTCAATATCTTCATATCAATGAAGTGAAATGTGGTTAGTTGATGTAAGAGTCATGGTGGTCACCAGCTTCATGTACTAGGCCACCTGTGATGCCATTATTAACAGGAGCAGTTAAAGTGAATCTGTACTGGACTCCACCCACCCCAAACCACCAGTACAGTTTTGTAACCTTTTACCCGCTATGTCCAGTCTCGGGGTCAGCCTTTCTCCTGGGGCCGGTGTTATGCCTAATTGACCCCCCGCCTGGCCGCATCAACAGATTTAAACCTGTTTTTAGGCATCATATCGGAAAGGCACACTCCAGGAACAGACATAGTGATGGTTTCAGGGGGTATTGGCCTGTACAAATTTGCTTGAAGACCAGCTATGAGCCATGTACTTCTTGTCTTCTACAAATGATCTACTAGACCCCAATCTTAGATCTACTGTATCTCCTCACCTTCTAAGCGCCTCCATACTTTCATTTTTGCATTGACAAAGACATAGGTTGTTCTGCGAGCGAAATTGTGCTTCTTAAATCTAATACCGGCCACAACCAAAAAATAAAATAAAATTGGGGGTGGAATTAAAATCAAAACAGCAAAAAAAATAAATAAATAATAAAATTTTAAAAAGTTTAACATTGTTGTAATACTGAAATGTTATCTCTATTCTGTAGGCCAGTATGTTTGCAAGGACACCAAATCAACTGGATGAGACGAGACACTTAAAAGGTTAAAAAAAATAAAATAAAACAACATGAAAAAAAAGTTGGGGGAGGGAGGTTGTATCTTATAGCTGACAGCCTGATCCCAGCTGTTTAACCCTTTATATACCCTGATCAATAGAGATGGCAGGATGTAGATGGTAATGTGACTTGAGGAATCTGATAGGCAGCTTCTGAAAGCCTCTTTGCCTGCCATGGCAGATGTACTTGTACGGCCTTCTTCAGACAGGCTGTGCTAGCAGAGCGCCGATTGAACTGATCAATGCAAAGTAATGTCCACTATCCAACAGCATGAGCTGATAGAGAGCACAGCTGAGAAAGTGCTGGTTGCTTTCCTGTTTGACTTACTGTCCGGTCGATCAGTACACCTGGATGTTCTGGGTGACTATCACAGGACAACTTTCTGAGGGAGGTGTTTTACTGCTTGTTGCATCCCAGGAAGAGACATGATTGATCCACAATCACCCACACCATGGAGATCTGTGTAAAATTCTGAAGTCTGCACTGAAGGTCTGTGAAGTGTCATTTAAACAGTTAAAATGTGTCCTCACGCCATCTGGTTTACTGACTGACAAGGCGAGAAAACGATATTGTCTTCATGGTTAAGGGGAGCACACTTGCATCCGGACTCCGGACTCCATTCCCTTCTTAGGGCCAGAGAATGCTGCAAAGTTTGCAGACTAGACTATGGTACCAGAATTTTCCCGACCAGAACACCACAAAGCACCTCAGAGGACAGAGCTGTTCTGTCCAGGTAAAAACACCACCACCAGTTCTCCATAGATTGGGATGCCCTTATTGCAAAGATATTAGAGAGAGAACCTCCTTTAGCACCTCCTGAAGGGCTGTCTTCTAAATTTGGCAATTTTGGCAATTCTGCGCCGACAAATCTCAAAGCGGAAAATCAAAGCCCCATTGATTTCTATGGGATTCTTCAAATGGTATCCGCCCCAAAGAATTTACATGTTTTTTCTTGTAAAACACTCCACTCGGATCCTCTGTTGTGTGAACAGCAGAGCGGAAATCCTATTGAACTCAATAAAAAAATAGCTCTGCACCAATTTTTCAGGCGACATTTTAAGTACAGATCCGGCAAGGAAATTCCTTGCCTTTTGCTCAGTGTGACCTGGCCCATAGACCCCTTTCCCTTTACCCTTCTTTCACCTTATCCACCTTATCATTCTGTCATTTCTTTCTCCTCTTGTGTACTTCTCTTCCTCATTTTCTTTTCCCCCTCTTCCTTCCTTTCCACCTTGTATGTTTTCAACACATGTTAAGACATTACACTAAAATGTTGGGGTATATGTTGCCAACTGGAAAGAATGTAATGCCGACAACTACCATGCCCCCATTGGATCCACTCTTCTGAATGTATTGTGTATTGCGTCTCTGTCCAGTGTTGGACTGGGGTATCTGGGGCCAACCAGAGGGAATGATCCTGGGGGCCCACCATTGAAGAACCAATGAGAAACAACATGTCAGTCAGTGTAACTGCAGGTTTTAAAGCTGGAGGCCCACCAGAGGATCCTCTAGTCCTCTGGTGGGCCAGTCCAATAAAGCCTCTGTGAATCTACTCTAATAAAGCTGGAGTAGCCTCACGACTCTACAGGACATCAGGGGCAGATTATTCTTCTATACACTGAACCTTAGAAAGTTCTCTGCATGATCGGGTGCACAATATGTAGAACTGTTGGGTTGTTCCCTTTTTTGTTGTGTGGCATTCACACATTTTGCATTTTACTTTTAGCGAGGGAAGTAAGTCATGTACTATGCAGAAAGTTTTTAGTCATATCACATATTAATATCCCAGGTGATAGAATTTGTTTCTAGCATATCACATAGTTTTGTTGTAGTGCCTTTGTTCCTATATAACCTTTTGCAAAAATAAAGTGTACAGTGTATGATAATATAGTAAGGGAACCCAGAACCTGGGTAGAATATAGATATAGTGTGAGCCCTAACACTAGTCCCCACCAAGATTTGCCAGCCTGACCTTAAACGTTGGCAAAACACAGAACAAGACAAGAGAGACAAACATGAAAAAGACTAGTGAGGAATAGGCTACATCAAACATCTGAAAAAGCATTTAATTGCTGATGTCTTCACAGTCCGTACAGAAGGAGGAGACATCCCAGGGACCAACTGGAATTCCAGAATTCAACCTAGGTAATGGGCTGAATCCCAGAATTCCAGGCGGTCCCCGGGATGTCTCCTCCTTCTGCACAGACTGTGAAGACACCAGCAATCAAATACGTAAGGTCCGGCGAGGTTTGCGTTCGATCGAACCTAGCTTTTTCGGATGTTCGATCAATCCTAGTGAGGAATATACAGGTTGAACTGGAGATATAAGAACTGTTTTCCAAGAAATCCATTATGAAATATCAGCTCAAGGTACAAGAAATCAATGTCCGAGAGCACAAGTGAACTTCTTAAGAGATGTCAGAATCCCGGTCCTGAGTTTGATTGGACCAGTCCTCTGACATCCAGAATACAGAATGAGCAGGAGATAAGTGGAAAAGGCATCTGTCCATCACTACTCAGGCTGAACTTAGTCTGCAGCCCGGTTAGGACTAGCAGAAGAAACCAGATGGGTGTGGTGGAGCCTGCCAATCACCACGCAGGAAGTTCTGGAATCAGACAGGTTCAGATTGGTGGGAAACATGAATATATAAAAATATGTGCTCTTTGCCCTACAGTCCCCTTACCTTTTTCCACACATGGTGATATATGTACTACAAATGTTTGGATACTGCGTTATTCTCTATTATATATGTTATTATCAGCTATTTGTAAGGGATCCATGTTGTGTATTCACTGGGATTAGCTGTATGTTTGGGGATACCCTTCCTTGGACATAAGCAGAATACATGACTTTGTATTTTAAGCCTTTACATCTCCCTAACTGGCCACTGGGTTAATGTAGACTGGGCCTAGGTGAATGGCGACTGGATCTGACGCGGGAATGATCCTGTGGACAGTCCAGGCACCACAGATTTCAGCACAGCAAGGGGCAATTGACAGCAGGATATGCTGAAACTGTTCTATCTGGGGGACAAACCCACTCACCATGCAGGAGCTCTTGGAGGGGATGGAGCAGCAGACAGACCAGTGGTAGGTGCCGCTGAACATAAAGCTGGTAACAAAAGTACACAATCGGTAAACGGTCGAATAATTGGGGACAGGCAAAATAGGTCAGGGCAGGCGGCAGACTAGACAGGAAAATAGATGGGCAAAGGCCAGAGCAGATACACCAGAAATAGAAGGAACGCTTAGTATAGTATACACTAATAGCCAGCGACTTGCTGCTGACCACTCCAGATTCCCATTGGACCGACGCTAACACCCTAACTGGCAGAGGCACCTGTCCATCAAGGAACATACAAGACTGCTCAGCTGCACGAATCAGCCAGCAGAGAACACAGTAACCCTATCTTTGCCAGAGGCTGAGAGGAAAGGTGGGTGTGGCTGAACAGATAGAAACAGAGCCCTGTTCACACCAGGTCCAGTGCCTTCTGCTTTGTACGCCCTTAACAGAGGAGCGCAAAGGCACATTCCTGACAGTCACATTGTCTTCTATGGCTGATGTGGCTTCAGCAAGTGTTTCTGAATATATAATTTTGTGGCATAACCCCCCGCCCCCCCATAAAAACAAATAAAAACCAGTACCAGAAAAGCCCCCTAAACACCATTAGAAATCTGTATCTCCACCCTAATTTTTACGCCCCCTTCAGCCCTGCATTAAACAGAAACCACAGTAGAGAAAAGTAAAGCGACAGGTTGGTCATGAGCGAAGTGCTTACTGGGAGTCCGGACATCCACAAGTGTTTATGGGGTGGCCTAAAGAAGATGTGGAGCCCTGGCATCCATCAGTGCTTCGTGGATGGCCTGAGGAGCATGAGGAGCCCTGGCGGTTACCTGTGGATGGCCTGAGGAGGATGGGGAGCCCTGGCGTTCACCTGTGGATGGCCTGAGGAGGAGGAGGAACCCTGGAGTTCACCTGTGGATGGTCTGAGGAGGAGGAGGAACCCTGGAGTTCACCTGTGGATGGCCTGAGGAGGAGGAGGAACCCTGAAGTTCACCTGTGGATGGCCTGAGGAGGATGAAGAGCTCTGGCGTTCACCTGTAGATGGTCTGAGGAGGATGAGGAGCCCTGGTGTTCACCTGTGGATGTTCTGAGGAGGATGAGGAGCCCTGGTGTTCACCTGTGGATGGCCTGAGGAGGATGAAGAGCTCTGGCGTTCACCTGTGGATGGTCTGAGGAGGATGAGGAGCCCTGGTGTTCACCTGTGGATGTTCTGAGGAGGATGAGGAGCCCTGGTGTTCACCTGTGGATTGCCTGAGGAGGAGCTCTGGCGTTCACCTGTGGATGGTCTGAGGAGGATGAGGAGCCCTGGCGTTCACCTGTGGATGGCCTGAAGAGGAGGAGGAGCCCTGGTGTTCACTTGTGGATGGCCTGAGGAGAATGAGGAGCCCTGGTGTTCACCTGTGGATGGCCTGAAGAGGATGAGGAGCCCTGGTGTTCATCTGTGGATGGCCTGAGGAGGATGAGGAGCCCTGAAGTTCACGTGTGGATGGCCTGAGGAGGATAAGGAGCCCTGGCGTTCACCTGTGGATGGCCTGAGGAGGATGAAGAGCCCTGGCGTTCACCTGTGGATGGCCTGAGGAGGATAAGGAGCCCTGGCGGTAATCTGTGGATGGCCTGAGGAGGATGAGGAGCCCTGGCGTTCACCTGTGGATGGCCTGAGGAGGATAAGGAGCCCTGGCGTTCACCTGTGGATGGTCTGAGAAGGATGATGAGCCCTGGCGTTCACCTGTGGATGGTCTGAGAAGGATGAGGAGCCCTGGCGGTCACCTGTGAGTGGCCTAAGGAGGATGAGGAGCCCTGGAGTTCACCCGTGGATGGCCTGAGGAGGATGAGGAGCCCTGGCGTTCACCTGTGAATGGCCTAAGGAGGATGAGGAGCCCTGGAGTCCACCCGTGGATGGCTTGAGGAGGATGAGGAGCTCTGGCGGTCACCTGTGGATGGCCTGAGGAGGATGAGGAGCCCTGGTGTTCACCTGTGGATGGCCTGAGGAGGATATAGAGCCCTGGCGTTCACCTGTGAATGGCCTGAGGAGGATAAGAAGCCCTGGCGGTCATCTGTGGATGGCCTGAGGAGGATAAGGAACCTTGGCGTTCACCTGTGGATGGCCTGAGGAGGATAAGGAGCCCTGGCGTTCACCTGTGGATGGCCTGAGGAGAATGAGGAGCCCTGGAGTTCACCTGTGGATGGCCTGAGGAGGATGAGGAGCTCTGGCGGTCACCTGTGGATGGCCTAAGGAGGATGAGGAGCCCTGGCGTTCACCTGTGAATGGCCTAAGGAGGATGAGGAGCCCTGGCGTTCACCTGTGGATGGCCTGAGGAAGATGAAGAGCCCTGGCGTTCACCTGTGGATGGCCTGAGGAGGATAAGAAGCCCTGGCGGTCATCTGTGGATGGTCTGAGGAGGATAAGGAGCCCTGGCGTTCACCTGTGGATGGCCTGAGGAGGATAAGGAGCCCTGGCGTTCACCTGTGGATGGCCTGAGGAGGATAAGAAGCCCTGGCGGTTACCTGTGGATGGCCTGAGGAGGATGAGGAGCCCTGGCGGTCATCTGTGGATGGCCTGAGGGGGATGAGGAGCCCTGGCGTTCACCTGTGAATGGCCTAAGGAGGATGAGGAGCCCTGGAGTTCACCCGTGGATGGCCTGAGGAGGATGAGGAGCCCTGGAGTTCACCTGTGGATGGCCTGAGGAGGATGAGGAGCTCTGGCGGTCACCTGTGGATGGCCTGAGGAGGATGAGGAGCCCTGGAGTTCACCTGTGGATGGCCTGAGGAGGATGAGGAGCTCTGGCGGTCAACTGTGGATGGCCTGAGGAGGATGAGGAGCCCTGGTGTTCACCTGTGGATGGCCTGAGGAGGACAAGGAGCCCTGGTGTTCACCTGTGAATGGCCTAAGGAGGATGAGGAGCCCTGGCGTTCACCTGTGGATGACCTGAGGAGGATGATGAGCCCTGGCGTTCACCTGTGGATGACCTGAGGAGGATAAGGAGCCCTGGCGTTCACCTGTGGATGGCCTGAGGAGGATGATGAGCCCTGGCGTTCACCTGTGGATGACCTGAGGAGGATAAGGAGCCCTGGCGTTCACCTGTGGATGGCCTGAGTAGGATGAGGAACCCTGGAGTTCACATGTGGATGGCCTGAGGAGAATGAGGAGCCCTGGTGTTCACATGTGGATGGCCTGAGGAGGATAAGGAACCCTGGAGTTCACCTGTGGATGGCCTGAGGAGGATGAGGAACCCTGGAGTTCACATGTGGATGGCTATAGGAGGATGAGGAGCCCAGAAAGACGTTTGGAGCACTCAAAGCCAGGTGAGGTGTGTCCTGAACAGAGGAAGACAACTGTGCAGGAGTTCTACAGACATAAAGGATATACCTTTGTGAAAGACCTATTATGTGTCTGTGCCCTGTTTGTTGCCAGGAGCTCTGTGATAAAGGACTTCCTTCTGTACTACAGGCATAACGTGGAGGGGGTGGAGTACACACCCATGCAAGAGCCACATGCATGGTGGGCTGCAGCCATAACCCGGCCAGGTGTGTTGCCACAAATTTACTAATTGGGTGAGCGCTCCTATCCGTCCCCTGTCTAATGTCTACTCTCTACTCAACTTCCACTTCTCTACCTCAAGTTTCCTCTATTCTCCTATTTGATTAGTCTTGCACTGAAGCCTCCAAGTAAAGTTCAAGTATCTGTTTAAGTGGGACTCTGTCTCTCCTTGTTGCCGCACCACTACACCTCGCACTATTCCTAACCAAAGATCCGGTGCCTATGTGTCCAGGGGTCGGTATTACCACTCCTGCCCACCGGGATTAGTTAACCCACAACACCAAAGCCCACCGGCTGCACACAACACCAGTATCCAGCACCCCGGACCACAGCAATGGCAGTTGTTTTAAAATAACTGCTGTAATTTGTAGTTAAATAACTGTCATCCAACAAAAACAGCCGTCATTTTGACAGTGTGTGTACATATCCTAAGGCTGCGGCTGGGTATTATGGTGTATTTACACAGACAAATTTATTTGACAGATTTTTGAAGCCAAAGCCACAAACAGACTATAAACAGAGAACAGGTCATAAAGGAAAGATTAAGATTTCTCCTCTTTTCAAATCCATTTGTTTTGGCTTCAAAAAGGTCAGATAATCGCTGTGTAAATGCACCATTAGACTGCAGAGGCCCACTAAGGCTCTGTCGCCCACATAAACCTGGAGCCGACCCTGATATTTAGACTAAAGTGAATGTAATGGTGTGTTTATCTGACAGATTATTGAAGCCAAAGCCAGGAATTGATTTGAAAAGAGGAGAAAACTCAGTCTTTCCCTTATGACCTGTTCCCTGATATACAGTAGTCTGGTCCTGGCTTTGGTTTCAATAATCTGTCAGATAAATCTCTCTTTGTAAAGGCACCCTAAGGCTATGTTCAGATGCTGTATGAGACCGGTCGTACCGTGACCCCGCCGGGTCATGGAACGGCCAGTCTCAGAAAAGATCATCCTGGCCGGTACTGGCCAGATGATCTTTAGCGCCGCTGAGTTCTGATGCGGGCGCATTCGTGCGCGCCCGCACCAGAACTCCCCACTGCTCACAATGGAACGTGAGGCCGGAGCCGCTTGCTCAGTAGTGTGCACTGACAGGGTTTTCTGCAGCCGCTATTCAATGAATAGCGGCCGCAGAAAACTGACATGTCAGTATCTCGCAGCCCAGATAAAAATCCGGGCTGAAGTGTATACTATGTGTCCATAGACAGCAACGTAATGTATATTTTCATATTAATCACGGCCGTGGTTGCACTCGGCAACAACGGCCGTACTTTTATGAAAATATATTTTTTGTGTGAACATGGCCTAAGGTGGTAAAGTATTCACTTACTTTTCCAAGCCATGTAAATTAGCTTTGAATAGATGTTAACAATGTCACTTGTGGTCCCGAGTGTGAACTGCTGTGTGACACGTAAAAGTCAAGCAGTACTTTTATAGAGATAGAGTTGATGTTTATTGTTTGACTGTAGATTTGGTTAGGGTTTGTGTTATGTGTTATGTTCTTTGAGCCGATATACACATATTATAGCTTGCCATGTTTACGTTTGACTGAAAAAATCCAAATATGTTTTTTTTAATATTTACTTTTATATTATTTATATTATTATGTATATCCATTTTATATAATGATGTATATCTGTAAAGCTGAGAGCTCCCCCACCTCATAGTAAATAGCATAAAAGAATCGGAAAATGTGTGAAAGATCAGAATCAACATGAGAAAATATCACTTTACTAAAAGAGTAGTAGATACTTGAAACAAACTTCCAGCAGATGTGGTTGGTAAATCTACAGTAACAGAATGTAAACCTGCCTGGTGTATACATATATCTATCATATGATAAGTAAGGAAATCCTAAAAGGGCAACCTAGATGGACCCAGTGGTCTTTTTCTGACGGCAATCTTCAATGTTTCTTCTTACATATACAGTACTAATACAATGCACCTATATAATGCCGTCATTCATTGGGAGAAGACGGACGTCTATTGATAATGACGCTCACAAATAATGGTCTTGATCATTATTTGCAGCCGTCATTATTAATAATCGGACGCCTTTTCATGATTAAGTCTTATAGTGGGAGCACATCCCAAGAGGGATTTATTATGCAAAGAACAATACATCCAACCATGACCCATCCCGTATGAGGGATCACCTACAACACCTATAAGGATTCACAAAAATCAAAAAGCACAAAGATGCTTGTAACAAAAAGCAAGGAAAATTGTAACCCTATTAAAAATCAATAATATTAAAGGAGAAGTCTGGCGAAAATTTTTAGTAAAGTATTGTATTGCCCCCAAAAAGTTATACAAATTACCAATATACACTTATTAGGGGAAATGCTTATAAAGTGCTTTTTTACAACTGCATCAAGGCTTCACTTCCTGGATAACATGGTGACGTCACTTCCTGGATAACATGGTGATGTCACTTCCTGGATAACATGGTGATGTCATTTCCTGGATAACATTGTGATGTCACTTCCTGGATAACATGGTGATGTCATTTCCTGGATAACGTGCTGATGTCACTTCCTGGATAACATGGTGATGGCAATTCCTGGATAACATGGTGATGTCACTTCCTGGATAACATGGTGATGTCACTTCCTGGGTAAAATGGTGATGCCACTTCCTGGATAACATTGTGATGTCACGACCCGACTTCCAGAGCTGTGCGGGCTGTGGCTGCTGGAGAGGATGATGGCAGAGGGATTCTCTGTGTCCCTCCAGTGCCCTGTGTCCCTCATTGTCCCTCTGCCATCATCCTCTACAGCAGCCACAGCCCGCACAGCTCTGGGAGTTGGGTCATGACATCATCATGTTATCCAGGAAGTGACATCACCATGTTATCCTTGAAGTGACATCACCATGTTATCCAGGAAGTGACATCACCATGTTATCCAGGAAGTGACATCACCATTTTATCCAGGAAGTGACACCACCATGTTATCCAGGAAGTGACACCACCATGTTATCCAGGAAGTGACACCACCATGTTATCCAGGAAGTGACACCACCATGTTATCCAGGAAGTGACACCACCATGTTATCCAGGAAGTGACATCACCATTTTATCCAGGAAGTGACATCACCATGTTATCCAGGAAGCCTTGATGCAGTAGTAAGTGCAGGGAAAAAAAACACTTTATAAGCATTTCCCGTAATAAGTGTATATTGGTGATTTGTTTAACTTTTAGGGGGCAACAGAATACTTTAATAAAAATTTTTGCTGGATTTCTCCTTTAAGGTCTTGGTGGGCTGGATATCAGTTACAGAGAAATCTCAAGATGCAAAAAGCATTAAAAGCATACACAAAAAGAAATTACCTGGTGCCAGAAAGTGTAATTTACTTCTATCAAAAAATCTCAAGTCTTTTAGTACTTCAGCTGCTGTGTGTCTTGCAGGAAGTGGTGTATTCTCCCCAGTCTGACACAGCGCTCTCTGCTGCCACCTCTGTCAGCAGCAAATCCCCATAGAAAACCTCTCCTGCTCTCCAGACTGGAGAGAATACACCACTTCCTGCAGGACATATAGCAGCCGATAAGTACTGGAAGGCTTGAGATTTTTTAATAGAATTATATTACAAATCTCTGGCACTTTCTGGCATCAGTTGATTTGAAAGATTTATTTTATTTTTGTGAACTACCCCTTTAAGCCTATAAAACAAAAAAGTACATAGGGCTCCCCCCCAAGGGGGCCACCACCACACTTAGATAGCACACATGAGGACACGGCTCAAGGTATATTATTGTCGGTATGTCATTCATCTTTAGGTAACTGTCCGGATCGTGCGGTTGGATCTTGTAGCCCAGCTGGTCATTATGCTGCTGAAGTGCCTCTTGGTCTTTGTCCGATTTATGAAACAGAAGACAAGAATGGCACCAACTATTATTCCACCTCCAAAAAATGCCAGCTGGAATATATTTAGGTTGGAATATCCCATATTCCGTGTGTGGCCTGAAAAACATGAACATGAAGATTATTTTCATGAAAAATAAAATGAGAACATTTCTACTATATATACAGAACTAGAGGATTTATTCACAACTAGACCACTGTCTGGACTCTTTTGGGTCTTTAAAGGGGGTAGTTCTGCAAGAATTCTTTTCTTTTAAATCAACTGGTGCCAGAGATTTGTAATTTACTTCTATTAAAAAAATCTCTTTCAGTACTTATCAGCTGCTGTATGTCCTGCAGGAAGTGGTGTATTCTCTTCAGTCTGACACAGTGCTCTCTGCTGCCACCTCTGTCCATATCAGGAACTGCCCACAGCAGGAGAGCTTTTCTATGGGGATTTGCTACTGCAAGATAGGAGAGAATACACCACTTCCTGCAGGACATACAGCAGATGATAAGTACTGAAAGAGATTTTTTTTTTATAGAAGTAAATTACAAATCTCTGGCACTTTCTGGCACCAGTTGATTTGAAAGAAGAAAAACAGTGGGTGACCAATCCCTTTAACCTACCACTGCTGGGCTAATACATTACCTGTTCATGCTCCCACCTGTTTCTCAGGCTTCCAGCTCCCAGATGTTCCACTCAACCAATCAGTGGTTTCTGCGGGATGCCAGGGAGCCGGGAGCCTGAGAAAAGGGGAGCACTGGCAGGTAATGTATTAGCCCAGCAGTGGTGAGTTAAGTGGGCAGGGGCTACATTCTCCGTTGCAAGGCTATGTTCACACAACGTGAACACCCGGCTGATGGCCGGTCTCAGCTCGGATCATCCCGGACGGTACTTAAGTACCGGCCGGTGAGAACTACGGACGTAGTTTTACGTAGTGTGAACATAGCCCAAGAATGTACAGCCGTAGGAAATGACACTACAGAGAATCACATTGGGATTTTGCCACACTGGCCTAAAAAACACAAAAACTTACTTATACAGCAAAAATAAAATAAAATTACAGGCATCACATTATAAAAAATGGAGGCAATCTTATACACACAGTATACATGATTAGTTCAGGAACTTACATAATAATTTACAGCGGAGGTATTCAGCCTGTGTCAGTACAAAATTACTTCCCGAGCTGTGCGATGCTTTGCTGTCTGCGTTGGCCCTCGCTTGCTCCCGGCACAGGGATGAGCACACAGCTTCCACACTCCCTCCCGCTTTTCCTGTATTTGGACAAAACAGCGCTGTTATTATTGATGAGTATTCATTGACAACTGGCAAAGGAGTTCAAACAGTGACACCTAGTGGCCAATGTGATAACTTTCAATTACAGACAGAAAACACCATTGAAGTGAATTATTTATGTTTGAAATAAATAAATAAATAAGGAAATGTTCCTGAAATTTTACAGGTCTTAAAATCTGAAATCTTTAATTTCTAAAATTGTTAACAGAAAATTATAAATAAGCAGGACATAATAATAATAATGCTTTTATCTTATTTGTATAGGATCTGTATATGTCAGGAATTTACCTGTCTACAGTTTAGCGCTGTTCGATTCACACCCCTGGGCGCGTGTGGGAACCTGGCAACCTTTTGGGAGCTCTAGAGCCTCGGGCTAGATACAGGTGACCCAACGCTCTGGAGCGTCATCCAGTGGGAGATTTAAATAGGCGACTAATGTCCTATAGCTTCCTGTGATCGTTGGTCCCTAACTGCATCACCAGTCTTTTATCTAGTGTCCTGACACTTCGCTTTATTTCATGACTTCGCTTTGCCTCACAATTTTGTACTTTGCTACCATATGTGCATGACCCCTTGGTGTGTTTCTGGTTTCTGTCTTCTGGATCTGATTTGGTTCTTAGAATTTCTTACTGGTTTTGACCCTCGGCCTGACTATGACTTTAGACTTCTGATTTTGTTACTCTCATACTCTCCTGGTTTTGATTAGAGATGAGCGAACTGGTTCGCCCGGTATGGGATCCGGATTGGATGTTCCAAAAAGTCCGAGACTGATCAGATTCGCATTTTTGGAAGTCCGCTCCGATTTTTTTTTCATCCTGCTTTCTAAAACGGCAGCTGCCATTTTAGAAGCGAGGAAGGGTTCAAGGTGGGAAAACCGCTTTCCCATGATGCCTGGAACACATCCAATAAGCAGGGATGTTGCACTAGCCCACCTCCTGTGACGTCGGTATAGCTTTAAGAGGAGCGCTCACGTGACCGCATGACCCAGTCTGCTGAGAGATAGGAAGGAGAGTGTTACTACTGCACACAGCTCGTCAGTGGCAAAACGCTGGCAATCGTTGTGCTGCTGTTCTCAGAAGATATTCAACAAACGCAAAGACAAAAAGATTATTAGGAAAGCAGAGAGGAAAAACATATAGTGATTGAGAGAGAAAAATAGAGAGGGCGAAAGATAGATAGATAGATAGATAGATAGATAGATAGATAGATAGATAGATAGATAGATAGTTAGTTTAGGTATAGGAGAGCAAAGGGTGCACAGAACAAAAACATCAGAAAGAAAATAAAAAACAGAAAAGAGTTTTCTCAACGTTAGTGTCAAATATACCTCTTGTGCATGTCTGTAGAATAGTGAAAAATAACTGCTTTACAGATATCCAAGTACTATAGTAGTGGCACCCTTGCGAGAGTGTATATGACATTTGTGGTTTCCTGAGACACAAATATATATCTCTTGTGCATGTCTGTAGAATAAAACTACAAAAAAACTGCTATACAGATATCGAAGTACTATAGTGGCACCCTTGCAAAAGTGTATATGACATACGTGGTTTCCTGAGACACAGATATATATCTCTTGTGCATGTCTGTAGAATAAAACAAAAAAAAAAACTGCTATACAGATATCCAAGTACTATAGTATCACCCTTGCAAGAGTGTATATGACATACGTGGTTTCCTGAGACAAATATATATACATATTGTCACGGCCGCGGCGGCGTCCCGTGCTCCGGGCCGCCGCCGCGACCTCCCTCCATCTCATGCAGCTGCCGGGGTCCCTGTGCAGGGACCCGGCGCTGCTACACGTTCGGCCCCGGGGGGCGCCTCACCTCTCCACGCTCCTGTCTCTCGCTGTGCCGGCCGGCGCGCGCGTCCCCGCCTCCTAGGGCGCGCGCGCGCCGGCTGTCTCAGATTTAAAGGGGCAGTGCGCTCCTAATTGGTAGTTGCACCCAATCACTCCCCTATAAATCCCAGCATGCCCTGTCCCCTGTGTTGGAGCCTCTACATGCTTCCCATAGCGTTTGGCCCAGCTCCCTGTTGTTCCTGTGTCCTGTCCGTTACCTGGTCCCAAGTCCCTGTTCCTGAGTCCTGTCCGTTACCTGGTCCCAAGTCCCCGTTCCTGGTTCCTGTTCCCCTGTCACTCCACCTGTTCCCGTGTCCAGCCTGTCACGTGCTCTCTCATCTGCAGACTATTGCCTGTGCCATCTCCTGCCACGCCTCGCCTGCCGACACCAGCAACCAAGCCAGGGGTAGCGACCTGGGGGTCGCCTGCCGCAGCAAGTCCATCCCGCCTTGCGGCGGGCTCTGGTGAAAACCAGCGGCCCCTTAGACTCCGCTCCCTGGTGAGGTTTGTGCCATCGCTGGTGCCGGTCCAGTGGATCCATCACTCCGGGCGTTACAGTAGGCTCCAACCATGGATCCCGGCGAGGTGCCTGATATCCGTGAGGTAGCCCGAGTGGTCGCCCTACAGGCTCAACAGATCCAGCAACAGTCACAGCTGATCCAACAACTGACTGCAGCCGTACAGCAGCATACCACAGCTCAGCAGTCATCACCCCCGGCAACCTCTTCAAAACTACGACTGGCTCTCCCAAGTAAATATGGAGGTGACCCCAAGTTGTGCAGAGGATTCCTGACCCAGTGCACTATGCATATCGAACTTTTAAGCAGTCAGTTTGCCACCGAGCGCTCTAAAGTGGCTTTCATTATCAGCCTATTGGAAGGTCGAGCTCTGGCCTGGGCCACACCACTATGGGACCGTAATGATCCGGTTGCTGCCAATTTCCGAATCTTCTTGGACGAGTTCCGCTCTGTCTTTGAGGAACCTGCCCGTGCGTCTTCAGCTGAGACTGCTCTTCTCAATCTATCCCAAGGTACTTCCTCCGTTGGTGACTACGCCATCCAGTTCCGCACCCTGGCTGCGGAGCTAGACTGGAATGAGGCCGCTCTGATTGCCACCTTTAAAAAGGGCCTGTCCAGTCAAGTGAAGGATGTGCTCGCTGCCCGGGACCTGCCTACCTCCCTGAACGAACTTATCCTACTGGCTACCAGAGTCTACACCAGGTTCGCCGAGAGAGAGGAGGAGGTCCGGCAAGGACGGCGTCTGAGTCTGCCCCGTCGCCATCCCCGGCTGGCACCGGTGTTCCAGAATCCCGTGGCTCCCATGTCCCAGTCGCCTCCAGAGGTTCCTATGCAGGTGGAACGTGCTCGCCTGACGACTGATGAGAGGAACCGTCGACTGGCCCAAAATCTCTGCCTCTATTGCGGTGGCGCGGATCACTATCGGCAGAGATGTCCCCAACGCCCTCAGCGTCCGGGAAACGCTCGCACCTAGGTCCGGTGGGAGAGGCCTCCCTAGGTGTGAATGCCACCTCTCCAAGGTTGACTATGCCCGTCTCCATCCAGACACCCTCAGGGCAAGTTTTTCAGTCTACTGCCCTCATCGACTCTGGCTCTGCTGGCAGTTTCATCTCTGCTTCGTTGGTCCAAAGATGGCGGCTACCCGTTATCCAGCTTGCCCAACCCCGGTCTATCTCTTCGGTTACGGGGGAGATTCTTTCCGAAGCTGTGTACAGCCAGACGGCACCCCTAGTCCTCCAGGTGGGCGCCTTACATCAGGAGAAGATCTCCTTCTATGTCTTGCGCCATTCCTCTTCCAACCTCCTGCTGGGTCTTCCTTGGCTGCAATTCCATACCCCTAAGCTGGACTGGAGAACTGGGGAGGTTCTCAGCTGGGGTCAGGACTGTCATAACCGGTGTCTGAGATCTCCTCAACCCAAGTGCTCTACAAGGTCACCTGCTTATGTCAAGCCTCTATCCGGGCTACCGGAGGACTACCAAGACTTTGTCGATGTTTTCTCGGCCAAGGAGGCGGACTCACTACCACCCCATCGGGCCTATGATTGCCCTATAGACCTCCTTCCAGGGGCTTCTCCTCCACGTGGTCGAGTATACCCTCTCTCTGTGCCCGAGACTGAAGCCATGTCCTCCTACATCCAGGAGAACTTACAAAAGGGCTTCATCCGTAAATCCACGTCTCCAGCTGGCGCCGGATTTTTCTTTGTTCAGAAGAAGGACGGTTCCCTCCGCCCATGCATAGACTATCGGGGCTTAAATAAGGTGACTGTTAAGAACCGCTATCCTCTTCCGCTTATTCCGGAACTATTCGACCGTCTTCGTGGAGCTAAGATCTTCTCCAAGCTGGATCTCAGGGGAGCGTATAACTTGGTCCGAATTCGTAAAGGAGACGAATGGAAGACCGCTTTCAACACCAGGGATGGGCACTACGAATATCTGGTCATGCCATTCGGCCTATGCAATGCCCCAGCGGTCTTCCAGGAATTCGTGAACGATATCTTCCGAGACCTCCTCTATGTCTGCGTCATTGTCTATTTGGATGACATTTTGGTCTTCTCTCCGGACCAGCAGACTCATGTGGCACAAGTGCGTCAGGTTCTACGAAGACTACGGGCCAATCATCTATACGCCAAGCTTGAGAAGTGTGTTTTCCATCAGCGCAGTCTTCCATTTCTTGGCTATATCGTCTCCGATCAGGGCCTACAAATGGATCCAGCCAAGCTCGCAGCTGTCCTTCAATGGCCACGCCCTGTGGGACTTAGAGCTATCCAACGTTTCCTGGGCTTCGCCAACTATTACCGGCAATTCATCCCTCACTTCTCTACCCTGGTCGCACCCATTGTGGCTCTCACTAAAAAGAAGGCGGACCCCAGACGTTGGCCTCCAGAGGCCGAACAAGCCTTCAATAGCCTCAAGTCTGCCTTTGCCTCTGCTCCTGCTCTAGTCCGCCCGGATGTCTCCAGGCCGTTTTCTCTCGAGGTCGATGCTTCTTCTGTGGGCGCAGGAGCCATTCTCTCGCAAAGGGACACATCAGGCAAGACCAGAACCTGCGGGTTCTTTTCCAAGACTTTCTCCCCTGCCGAGAGGAACTATACCATTGGGGACCGCGAACTCCTGGCCATTAAGTTGGCACTGGAGGAGTGGCGTCATCTACTAGAGGGGGCTAAACACCCTGTTAACATTTACACGGACCACAAGAACCTCCTCTACCTCCAATCGGCTCAACGCCTCAATCCCAGGTAGGCTCGGTGGTCCCTCTTCTTTTCTCGGTTCAACTATACCATCCACTTCCGTCCAGCCGAGAAGAACCTAAAGGCCGATGCATTATCCCGAGCATCCGATGTCATGGGGCAAGAGGAATCTCCTCGTCACATAATACCTCCCGACCGCCTAGTACCAGTTGCCACTTCTGCTCTGCAGAGACTGCCTCCCGGGAAGACTTATGTGCGCCCCGCACTCCGTAAACGCATCTTGAGGTGGGGGCATTCCTCCTTGGTAGCCGGGCATCCAGGAACCCAAAAGACCGGGCAATTGATCTCCCGTCACTACTGGTGGCCCAATCTCCTCCAGGATGTCAAGGATTTTGTGGCTTCCTGTGCAGTTTGTGCCAGGAATAAGTCTCCCCGTCAAAGACCTGCCGGCCTACTTTTGCCCTTGCCAGTCCCGGACCATCCCTGGCACCACATTGGGATGGATTTTATCACAGACCTACCTCCATCTGCGGGCAATACAGTCATTTGGGTGGTGACGGACCGCTTCTCCAAAATGGCTCACTTCGTGGCCCTTCCTGGTCTGCCCTCTGCTCCTCGTCTGGCTCAGTTGTTCTTCCGACACATCTTCCGCCTGCATGGACTTCCTCTTCACATTGTGTCCGACCGAGGCTCTCAATTTGTCTCTAAGTTTTGGCGTGCCCTCTGCTCGCAACTCCAAGTGAAGCTGGACTTCTCTTCGGCCTATCATCCTCAGACTAACGGGCAAGTGGAGAGAGTCAATCAGATTCTGGGTAACTACCTACGCCATTTTGTTTCCAGCCGCCAAGACAACTGGGCCGATCTACTCCCATGGGCAGAATTCTCATATAACCATCTGGACTCGACTTCCACAGGCAAGTCTCCTTTCTATGTGGTCTACGGGCATCATCCTCGTCCTCCTCTGCCTCTCTCTCCATCCTCCGAGGTCCCAGCCGTGGAGGAGTTGTTATCTGACCTGCAATCGATCTGGGAACAAACTTGACAGTCATTACTCAAAGCCTCTAAACGCATGAAGGATCAGGCTGATAAGAGGAGGAGACCTGCCACAAATTTTCTCCCAGGTGACAAAGTCTGGCTCTCGGCCAAATATGTCCGACTCAAGATTCCCAGCTACAAGTTGGGTCCTCGATTCCTCGGTCCTTTCTCGGTGCTTTCATCAACCCTGTCACCTACAAGCTCCGCCTACCCCCCACTATGCGGATTCCGAACTCCTTCCATGTTTCCCTCTTAAAACCTGTGGTTCTGAACCGGTTCTCAGATAAGTCTTCGTTCTCTGCTCCTCAAGCCGTCTCTGACGACGTCTACGCTGTTAAAGACATTCTGGCCATGAAGACTGTCAGAGGGAGAAGGTTCTTCCTGGTGGATTGGAAAGGATTTGGTCCTGAGGAGAGGTCCTGGGAACCTGAGGCTAACATCCTGGACCAAGATCTCATCAAGAGGTTCCTGCAGGTTAGAAAGAGGGGGAGGCCAAAGGGGGGGGGTACTGTCACGGCCGCGGCGGCGTCCCGTGCTCCGGGCCGCCGCCGCGACCTCCCTCCATCTCATGCAGCTGCCGGGGTCCCTGTGCAGGGACCCGGCGCTGCTACACGTTCGGCCCCGGGGGGCGCCTCACCTCTCCACGCTCCTGTCTCTCGCTGTGCCGGCCGGCGCCCTAGGAGGCGGGGACGCGCGCGCCGGCTGTCTCAGATTTAAAGGGGCAGTGCGCTCCTAATTGGTAGTTGCACCCAATCACTCCCCTATAAATCCCAGCATGCCCTGTCCCCTGTGTTGGAGCCTCTACATGCTTCCCATAGCGTTTGGCCCAGCTCCCTGTTGTTCCTGTGTCCTGTCCGTTACCTGGTCCCAAGTCCCTGTTCCTGAGTCCTGTCCGTTACCTGGTCCCAAGTCCCCGTTCCTGGTTCCTGTTCCCCTGTCACTCCACCTGTTCCCGTGTCCAGCCTGTCACGTGCTCTCTCATCTGCAGACTATTGCCTGTGCCATCTCCTGCCACGCCTCGCCTGCCGACACCAGCAACCAAGCCAGGGGTAGCGACCTGGGGGTCGCCTGCCGCAGCAAGTCCATCCCGCCTTGCGGCGGGCTCTGGTGAAAACCAGCGGCCCCTTAGACTCCGCTCCCTGGTGAGGTTTGTGCCATCGCTGGTGCCGGTCCAGTGGATCCACTACTCCGGGCGTTACACATATATATATATATATATATATGCAAAAAAGGGGTCCATGGAGCCTCAGTTACGAGTCTCAAAACACGGGTATAGCCAGATATCCCTCTCTCCAGAGAAGGAAGCCCATTGCCAACACCAGGGTGGCCCCTGTGAGTCAAAGTCTAACTCTGTGGCGAGTATAACGACATAAGACAAGGGTTACCAAGGCTAGGCATCCATCCACAGACTGCAGTTTCGGAGTATTTGCCCCTCGTCAGTGTGGAGCAGGATTCTGGCTACTGGGGCAATGATAAATAGACCAACAAAACACAACAATCACTGAACTCAGGGAGAACAGTGAAAAATTCCAATGGAGTACTCATTTACGAGTCTCCATTGATTGTCCCATACAAAATTTGAATATGCAAAAAAGGGGTCCGTGGAGCCTCAGTTACGAGTCTCAAAACACGGGAATAACCAGATATCCCTCTCTCCAGAGAAGGAAACCCATTGCCAAGGGGTGCCTCCTAGTGGGGAGAGCACCAAACCACCCTGATACGTAGTCCCTCAGGTCCTCACTCTGTAGCGAGCTTTGGGACCTAAATAGGGAAACACCAGGGTGGCCCCTGTGAGTAAAGTCTAACTCTGTGGCGAGTATAACGACATAAGACAAGGGTTACCAAGGCTAGGCATCCATCCACAGACTGCAGTTTCGGGGTATTTGCCCCTCGTCAGTGTGGATCAGAGGGATATCTGGCTATTCCCGTGTTTTGAGACTCGTAACGGAGGCTCCACGGACCCCTTTTTTGCATATTCAAATTTTGAATGGGACAATCAATGGAGACTCGTAAATGAGTACTCCATTGAAATTTTTCACTGTTCTCCCTGAGTTCAGTGATTGTTGTGTTTTGTTGGTCTATTTATCATTGCCCCAGTAGCCAGAATCCTGCTCCACACTGACGAGGGGAAAATACCCCGAAACTGCAGTCTGTGGATGGATGCCTAGCGTTGGTAACCCTTGTCTTATGTCATTATACTCGCCACAGAGTTAGACTTTGACTCACAGGGGCCACCCTGGTGTTTCCCTATTTAGGTCCCAAAGCTCGCTACAGAGTGAGCACCTGAGGGACTACGTATCAGGGTGGTTTGGTGCTCTCCCCACTAGGAGGCACTCCTTGGCAATGGGCTTCCTTCTCTGGAGAGAGGGATATCTGGCTATTCCCGTGTTTTGAGACTCGTAACTGAGGCTCCACGGACCCCTTTTTTGCACATTCAAATTTTGTAAGGGACAATCAATGGAGACTCGTAAATGAGTACTCCATTGGAATTTTTCACTGTTCTCCCTGAGTTCAGTGATTGTTGTGTTTTGTTGGTCTATATATATATATATATATATATATATATATATATATATATATATATCTTGTGTACGTTTCCTGAGACACAAATATATATATCTCTTGTGCATTTCTGTAGAATAAAACTACAAAAAAAGTGCTATACAGATATCGAAGTACTATAGTGGCACCCTTGCGAGAGTGTATATTACATACATGGTTTCCTGAGACACAAATATATATCTCTTGTGCATGTCTGTAGAATAAGACAATAAAAAAAACTGCTATACAGATATCCAAATACTATAGTAGCATCCTTGCGAGAGTGTATATGACATACGTGGTTTCCTAAAACACAAATATATATCTCTTGTGCATGTCTGTAGAATAAAACTACAAAAAAACTGCTATACAGATATCCAAATACTGCAGTGGCACCCTTGCAAGAGTGTATATGACATACGTGGTTTCCTGAGACACAAATAGATATTTCTTGTTCATGTCTGTAGAATAAAACTACAAAAAAACTGCTTTACAAAAATACAAGTACTAAAGTGGGACGCCTGCTAGACTGTATTACAGAAAATACTGTTCTCATCTACCAAGTGTAGAAATCATAATTTGAATATACAGTCATGGCACAATGGCAGCAGGAAACCTCACAAAGCATTTCAGGCAGAGGGCTGGGCAAAGAGTCTGGCTCAAGGGGCATAAGAGGAAGTAGCGCAGGAAGAGGGTCCAGTGACAGGTCTGAGCTTCCTTTGTCACACCAGGGTCATGTCCACATGTCTAATTCCAAAGTCCTGGAGTGGCGGCTCACACTTCAACGTCCACAAGGATGAGTAGTAAGACATCCAGCCAGGTATCTGTGGGTACCTCGGACACGACCCTGACTTGGCACGGGCACGCAGCAATCCCCCCACATCCTCCATCCGTAATGATCGCCAACATCCCGCTAACTTTTGAACTGCCGCCTGCAAGGGAACTGTTGGCGTGTAACGGTCTAGTCTGGGTTGGAGCCCAATAGCAATAACAACACTGGATGTAGACAAAAGTACAAGAGACTAACCTTGGTCAGTAGTTAGTTGGAGGTCGGTAGACAGGGTGCAGTAAAGTGGTAGAGACAAGCGTGGTCAGCAGTCAGCCAGAAGTCCATACACAGGTAGCAGCAATGTGTTTGGAGGTTTATACAGCAATGTAGTTGGAGGATAAGGCAGAATCGTAGTCAGATAACTAGCCAGAGTTCGGTAGACAGATAAGTAATAACAGCAAAGCAGAGGAAGGAGTAGCTTGATTAAGGGCAAAAGCACAATAATCTCACAAGGAGGAAGTGGAAAAGCTGGGTTTATATAGGAAGTCCAGGGATGGAGGCATTCACGCCATTCCCACCATGGCCACACCAGCAGCGCTGCCTCCTCCACATCCTCCTCTAGTACCTTGGGTGGCATGAGTAGCGGCACCAGTCAGCCTGATGTCCACGATGCACGCTTTCATGCAGCCACAGGCCGAGTACAGCAGCAGGACATGGCGGCACACCTTAAACAGCAAGTCCAGGTGTTTTTGGACTCTATGTTGCCACCTAACAACCCCGAACCCCTGGAATACTGGGTGGGAAAATCTGGCCACAACTCGCTGAATTTGCTTTGGACATACACTCCTGTCCGGCCAGCAGTGAGCGAGTTTTCAGCGCAGCAGTTCATATTGTCAGTCCCAGGAGAACCAGATTGTCCTATGATAGTGTGGAGCGTCTGACTTTCTTTAAAATGAACACCACATGGATAGATAAGGACTTTGTGACACGTGCTCCTGATACCACAGAGTAGGATTTGGTCCTGTTGTCACCAAGATGTAGGACCTTTTCTGCTTCTATTATGGCCTATATGTGAACTAGACCTTACTGGTCATTCCACCATTCCTGCTGCTGCTGCCCTGCTACTAGAGATGAGCAAACTGGGTTCGGGTTCGAGTCGATCCGAACCCTAACGTTCGGCATTTGATTAGCTGGGGCTGCTGAACTTGGATAAAGCTCTAAGGTTGTCTGGAAAACATGGATACAGCCGATGACTATATCTATGTTTTCCACATAGCCTTAGAGCTTTATCCAAGTTCAGCAGCCCCAGCTAATCAAATGCCGAAATTTCGGGTTCGGATTGACTTGAGCATGCTCCAGGTTCGCTGATCTCTACCTGCTACCTCTCGCCTGTCTATGGACCTCATTATCCTGCTTCCGCTGGTCATGTCACCCCATTACAACTGCTACTCCTGCCCTGGCCTCCATGTTGGCTACTGCTGGGCCTTCACTGGCCTCCATGTCGACTACTGTTGCTCCTGCCCTTGGCTCCATGTTGGCTACTGCCGCTCCTGCCCTGGCCTCCATGTTGGCTACCGCTGGCCCTTCCCTGGCCTTCATGTTGACTACTGCCACTCCTGCCCTGGCCTCCATGTTGGGTACTGCTGGGCCTTAACTGGCCTCTATGTTGACTACTGCCGCTCCTGTACTGGCCTCCATGTTGACTACTGTTGCTCCTGCCCTGGCCTCCATGTTGACTACTGTTGCTGCTGCCTGGCCTCTATGTTGACTACTGCTGCTCCTGTAGTGGCCTCAAATGACTATTGCTGGACCTCCACTGGCTACCAATGACTACTGATGCTCCTTCACTGCATTTGTGACATTTTTCCTGCATAGACCCTGTAATGGTGAGTTTCCTGGATAGACCCTGTAATGGTGAATATTGAAGTCTAAAAAAAAATGACTTTGAGATATTGAAAAGATAATGATGCTACTGACATGTAGAGCCCTAAATTCAACCAAATACGCTACCCCCGTATCATAAAGATGCTTTAAACTATGAAATCCGAAGAAATCCGAAATTCGGTTGGACTGAACTTTTTTAAAAAATCCGGAGGTCCGGTGGGAACAAACTTTTGAGAAGCTCGCTCATCTCTAGTTTTGATGCAGACTACTGACAATTCTACCTTGATGGCCTTGTATGTAGTCAGCATAGGGACAGTTGGAGTCTGCCATTTAGGGAAATGCAGTTAAAGGGGTATTACACAAGCACAGTGAGTTCATCCTCAACTCAGAATAACCTTTCCAGCATTACAAATAAGCTACAATGTTGCAGATAAAGCCTGCCAAGGACTTGTTTACATTAGCCATCTCAGAAGGGAGTGGTAGACAGAGAGAAAAGCTCACACAGAGATTTCTGTGTCTTCAGGAGAAAGTTGTCCCGTTCTATGCAAGTCATCACCGCTAGCATGCAGTGCTAGACCCCTCAGGAGGAAAGGACATCCTCTGAGGATCACCGGGTCCACGCCAGAGATACTCCCAACAAGATACAGGGCAGTAGTGATGAGCGAATAGTGAAATATTCGAATATCTCCTGAATATTCGAATATTCGATCCCATAAAAGTCAATGGGAACAAGTATTCGATTATTGAAAAACATCTATTTGACCACTTGGAGGTAAAAAACGGAAGCTAGGAAATTTGAACGCTTATCGAATATTTATCGAATATTCGGCGAACTATTTGATAATATTTGATAGATCGAATACCTTACTATTCGATCGAATATCTATTCAATCGAACAGTATTCGCTAATCACTACAGGGCAGTATACCTGAGTTTGGTACTAACCGCAGCAGGACAAAACTGCAAATTACACCTACGTATCCTGCTGTAACTCACGGCTGTTCTAAAAAGTTTGGGGAAGTCTGCTTCACCTAGAGAGACCTAGGACCTTGTACTATCCTAATAGGACGGGTACTCCAACACTGCAGGGCATTAGACGGTCAGATACGTATGAATTTTTTCTTCTTCTCTCAACTACACTATCCTGGAAGAGTGCACAGCTACTTTGGACAGGGCCCTCAAGACGCTCCTCTGATCTTACTTCTACAGTTACAACTTCTTCTACCTCTTCCCTTCACCTGCAATTACTGCGGGAAGGAGACTGAATACATATAACAAATATGGAACTCCATTCACACCGTCACTCCATTCATTGTTTATGGGAACTGCCAGTGATAGTTGAGTACAGCACTTTGAGATGGAATAACCCTTTAAATTTATACAGGACAATGATTACCTTGTATCTGTAGTTTCTGACTCTGCTTCTTTACTCTGTGGGTTGATGTCTGAATCTCACATGTATAATACCCAGAATTCTTCTCCTGAATGAACTGAACTTTATATTTATTAGAAGAGGTGAATCCCTGTAGGTTTCCCCCATCTCTGTAGAAGGCATACTGCAGATCTGTGTTCTGTCTATAGTCTCTGAGATTAGTGTCACAGCTTAAAGTCATGTTATCACCATCACTGACCGACTCTGGAGATACTGTCAGGACTGGAGGAGAGAAGAGCTCTGGAAAAGAGTGAGAGAACCCAACAATAACCATATAAGCAAATCACAAGAGAAAGTAAAAGAATTATTTTTGAGAAAGGGATGAGGTGTATTGTGCTTTATTTCTATCTCTCTTTTACCTAAAGAGAAAGAGATATGTACCACTAGGGGGAGCCCAGCAGCCGTCATTCACAGTGAGGACCTGATAGCAGCCATTCTCCACACGGTATAAAGTGAGCCCAGCTGCTGAGCTCACTTCATAGTGCCGCCGGACCCACTGGCGTACTGATACGTCATGGGTCTTTAAGTGACAGGCTCCCATGATGTACCAGTACGTCATGGGTCCTAAAGGGCTTATATATGGACTTAGAGTTGAGTTACATGTTAGGGTCATGTGATCCTCTTCCTACAAGTCACTGGTCTCAGTAATATCTGGATGGGAGAATACCGTAGCTTTAATATGGAAGACAGAGGAAATATATTATAGTTTTTCAAGTCCTTAGATTTACCATACATACCCAGTATCCATACTCACCCTCTATCTGGATTACTTGCTCTGCACTTCTCCTCCTTATTTTGCCATCTGTAGTTTCTACTTCACATGAATATTTCCCAGAATGCCCCAGCTGAACATTGTAGACCTTATAGATATCACTGACACCAGATCTCTGAGCAATCCGTCTTTCTTTATAGAAAGTAACCTGCAGTTGAGTATTGTGTCTAGAAGGATGGAGACTTGTATTACATGTTAAAGTCATGTCTCCTCCCTCAATAACTGGGTGAGGGGTCACTTTTATTGTGGGAGTTGTTAACAGTGCTAAAAAGAAAAAAAAGGGATAACAATATATTACTTGAAATATTTAGTAGAAAGCAGTAACATCCTGGCATTACGGTAAGCAGCAACATAACAACATATGAGAATGTAGAAAATATTTAAAAATGTTCTCTGATTAAACCTTATTTTGTCCCCTATCCACAGGATAGGAGACAAGCAAGAGATTGGGGAGGGGGGGGTCTGTCCTCTGCCCCCCCCCCCCCCCCCCCCCCCCCGCTCCTTTGCTTTGAATACATCCATGCCTCTATTCATTCTCTATGGAGCCAACAGAACGAGTCGAGTGCTGCATTCAACTCTCTTCTGAGGCTCCATAGAGAGTGAATAAAGCAGTGGGTCCTGTGCCGACCCGTGGCTGTATTCAAAACAAAGCAGCCTGAGACTGATCTGGAGGTCACTGGGGGGCATGGAGGTCAGACTCCCTGTGATCTAATATGGAAGACAGAGGAAATATATTATAGTTTTCCAAGTCCTCGTATGTATTATACATACACAGTGTCCATACTCACCCACTATCTGGATTACTTTCTCTGCACTTTTCTTCCTTACTCTGCCATCTGTAGTTTCTACTGCACATGAGTATTTCCCAGAATCCTCCAGCTGAACATTGTAGGCTCTATAGGTTTCACTGACACCAGATTCCTGAACAATCCGTCCTTCTTTATAGTAAGTAACCTGCAGTTGTGCATTGTGTCTGGGAGGATTTAGACTTGTATTACATGTTAAAGTCATGTCTCCGCCCTCAATAACTGGCTGTGGGGTCACTTTTATTGTTGGAGTTGTTAACAGTGCTAAAAAGGAAATAAAAAGTGATAACAATACATTACTTTAGAGATTTAGTAGAAGGACGTAACATCCTGGCATTACGGTAACCAGCAGTATAACAACATAAGAGAATGCAGAGAAGACTTAAAGGTGTTCTCTGGTTAAAACTTAAGAGATTGTGTGGGGTCTGTCCTCTGTGTCCCCTGCTTCTTTGCTTTGAATACACCTTTGTCTCGATTCATTCTCTTTGGAGCCACCAGAAAGAGTCGAGTGACGTACACAACTCTCTATGGCTGCTCCATTCAGAATAAATAGAGCTGCTGGTCAAATGCAGACCTGTGGCGGTATTTAAAACAAAGAAGCCGGGGACCGATCTGGAGATCCCGGGGGCATGGAGGTCAGACCCCCTGTGATCACTTAAAGCTACTTTATACCCACAATCTGCTCCCCCCTCCCCAAACTGCTTGTACCATCAGATAGCTGCTTTTAATCCAAGATCTGTCCTGGGATGCGTTGGGCAGGTGATGTACTACTTTTAAACTAGACCAAGAGTGTCTGTGCCCTAGGCCTGCACTGCCTCTCCATCCTTCGTCCCTGCCATCTTCACTATTAGAGAAACAGATCACTGATCTCAGTGAGACCAGCCAAAGATAACACTGCCTGCTGCTAGTTTAACAGCTCAATTCTGTGAAATCTTAGGTTCATTGCTCCTTGAGAAACATAAATATGCAAAAAAAAAAAAAAAAAAAAGCTCATGGAGCCTCAATTAAGAGTTTGAAACACAGGACAAGCCAGATATCCCTCCGGGAAGGACCCAGCCAAGGGGTGGCTCCTGTAGAGAAACCACCAAAACCACCATATTAACCCCTAGACGACCCTGGACGTAGGGTTACGTCATGGAACTCTGTCCCCAGACGACCCATGACGTAACCTTACGTCCTGGGTGTTTCTCCCGCTATGAAGCGCGCTTCGGAGCGGAGCGCGCTTCATAGCAGGTGGGGGCCGGCTGCAAACAGCAGCCGGGACCTCACCGGTAATGACACGCTGCAGCGATCGCGCTGCCGCGTGTCATTAACCCCTTAAACGCCGCGATCACGGCGCGACCGCGGCGTTTAAGTGTAAGTGACAGTGGGAGTCCCCTGTCACTTACCGATCGGGACCCCCGCAGTGTGACTGCGGGGGTCCCGATCATTGAAACGGACTGCCGGAGGTCTCTTACCTGCCTCCGTGCGGTCCGATCGGCGATCTGCTACACTGAGCCTGCACAGGCAGGCTCAATGAGCAGATCGCCGATAACACTGATCAATGCTATGCCGATGGCATAGCAATGATCAGTGTATAAATCAAAGTACTGTATGTAAAAGTCCCCCAAAGGGACTTCAAAAGTGTAAAAAAAAAAAAAGTTCAAAACACTATTACACTACCCCAAAGCCCCTCCCCCAATAAAAGTCTAAATCACCCCCCTTTCCCATTATATAAATAAAACATAAAAATAAATAAATAGATAAACATATAATATACCGTAGCGTGCGTAATTGTCCGATCTATTAAAATATAGCAAGCGTCATTGTGATCGGTAAACGGCGTACACGGAAAGAGGGGAAAAAGTGCGCAGATTACCGATTTTATGTTACATTATATATTAAAAAAAATCTATAAAAAGTGATCAAAACGTCCGATCTTCACAAATATGGTATTAATAAAAACTAGACACCCCATACAGCCCCCTAGGTGAAAAAATAAAACCGTTATAAGGGTCACAATAGGCCCATTTTATTAATATTTAATTGCCAAAAAAAAGGATTTCATTAAAAAATATATATAACATTAGAGAATCTGTGTAACCTGCATATGGTTGTGTTCGGACTGACCTATAGAATAATAGTGTCATGTCGCTGTTACCATATAGTGCATTACGTAGACACAGGAACCCCCCAAACGTTACCATATTGCATTCTTATTTACGATTTCACCTATTTATATCTTCATAAATAATATATTTGGAATTCCATCATACATGTTATGGTAAAATGAATGACGCCATTACACAGTACAACTATTCCTGTAAAAAAACAAGCACATACATGGCTTGTAGATAGAAAACTGAGAGTGCTAGAGCTCTTAGAAGGGGGGGAGGGAAAAACGAAAACACTAAGATCAAAATTTGAGCGGTCCACTGGGTCATTTTGGGCCTGGTCCTCAAAGGGTTAAGTGGCTCTACAAGTCAATGTAATGACAAGGGAAAAACCAAGGCCAGGTATCCATCCACATACAGCTGTTTCTTGGTGTTGCCCCTCATCAGTGTGGAGCAGGATTCTGGCTTGGTGGGGTGGATAGCTGGCCTTGGCTTTTTTTTTTTTTTTTTTTTTGCATCTTCACCATTAGGAATGCCCCTGGCATAATTTCTCCTAATCACCACATGTCTGAACACTGCACATGTGCCTTAACAATCCAACACTTGTGCAGTGCTTAGACAGGTGATGAATAGGAAAGATCCTACCCAGAGGCGTTCCTTATGATGAAGGGGGAGGACAGAGAGGCGTCACAGGCCTAGGACATAGATACTCTAGGCCACACCAATTTGACACAGGGCTGCAAGTTTAAAAGTTGTTTTTTAGGACAATAACCGCATCTGACCCCAGGACATATCTTGGATTAAAAGCAGCTATTGTGGGTACAGAGTCGCTTTAAGTAAGACAAGTATGTTTTATTAGGAAAATCCCTTTAAGATTTTTTTTTATTGTGTCCTGAATTCCTAGGTAATCCTCGATGGTATCCTTTAAGATAATGGAGCGTGTCATGCCCTTTCTGTGTATTTTCTTTTTTTTTTATTGTTTCATCACAAAGACTTGCACATTGAATCAGTGATTAGAATGGTCTGCGTGTTATTTGAATTCTAGCCTACTAGCTTTTGACCAAGCACAAAAATATTATCCTTGATTCATCTCTTTACATGTTAGGCCTATAAAAAACACATAAAAACATAAAACTATATTCTCAGGTCTCAGCTGTAAAAGATGGCACATTTTTATGCAAAAACAGCTAGGAAAAAAACCCATTTGTTTTTGCAATGAAATCGGCTGCTATTTTACATCACGTGTGCTAAACACCCAATATTCCATCATCAACGATAGAAGACATTATTACAACTACATAATTACAACAGATTTTAGCCATTTATTTTTTACCATGAAAATGGGATATTGGCCGGCACTGCACACGCCATGTAGAATAATGGCCCTAATTAATTATGACCATCAAAATATTTTTTTTTAACCTGTTTACACCTGTTCTCATTACTACCATTTTCTAGTACATTTCACATACTGATCACATTGTATTTCGCATATTGGAAAGTAAGATGATGAAACAGCAAATATATCTATATATCTGGTAGAAAATGTTTTTTAGTGCTGTGTTTAGAGACCAACAATTTAAATTTATCTTTTCTGTGCAGCATTCGTGTTTTTTTTATTTTTTATTTGCTGTATTCTGTATTTTATTTGCTTCTCTCCTATTAGGGACATTGAACATGATCACTTGGTCTCTTTTACATTACACAACATTATGTCACAACACCGCAAGTACCATTCATTCAGGGAAGGGATGGGGTGGACAAAGACTGTGAACACTGAACTCCTCACCGCCCACTGTCCCTGCCTGCTTGCCTTGGTCAGCCCTAGGTGACTGTGGGCAACTGGGTGACAGTCCCGAACTTGTGATAAGTGAAAAACACAAAACACGGACAAGACAAACCTACAGATAAGGGAAGTCAGAAAGCCAGAGTAAACCCAAATGAGCAAAAAAAGTACACAATCAGAGTCTAAAGATAAGTCAGGTAAAAATAGCTGAGGTCAGGGAAGCCTTATAATAAACAGCAGTGAGGTACAATTGCTGGGGTCCGTAAAGCCATATACACAAAGGATATAAAAGCACTAAGCATGCTGGTAAAGTAGCCTAATAGCCAGCAAGGGTTAATAGACCAAGGGGACGTTTTATAGGAGGTCAAGGGTCTGGTTCGGAATGTGATTGGACCAGCCCCCGATCCCAACCACAAACACCTGCAACACACTTAACCCACTGGCAAGGAGACCTTCCACAGTAATTGCAGAAGATTCAATTCTCTAGACGAGTGACGAGGACCCGCAGTGTCCAATGTTGCCCCAATGATGAAATAACAAAGCTGGTAACTTACCCTCCTGTATGAGAACCAACCCTATAATACAGAAAAGAGAAAGAGTTACCAGATATAATATAGTCCCGGTACATTTCCCCATTGGAGGTTATTACAGATTAATGTAAGAGTATAACTAATAGAATATTACTATAACCAGATAGACTTATCTCGAAGATTTATCCATTACAGTAAACTGCAGTTAGTAAAGGGGTTTTCCCATGTAATATTACTTGTCCCTTATCTACAGGATAGGGGACAAGTATTCAATCGCAGAGGTTTGACCTCTGGGCCCCCTGAGATCTCTAGAACAGCTCCCCGCCCCTTTGTTTGAATAGACCCCCGAGACTGTACATGACCTGCAGCGGCATTCATTCTCTATGGAGCGGAGAGAGCCGAGAGCTGTACTGCCCTGGCTATTGAAGTACTGTAGGTCCGGCTGTGTTAGGCTCATTGTGTCCTCTTGTTCTTGTGATCAGTTTTTTTCCCCAAAAAAACATTTCCCTCCTGAACCTTATTTAGTCCTTTAACATACAGTACTTAAAGGTTTTCATCATGTCCCTATACAGACTATACAGATTCAAATCCTAAAGTTTTTCCTGATGAGTTTTAGGCCTCACACCCTCCAACATTTTTGTAGCCCATCTTTGAACTTGTTCTATTTTATCAATAACCTTGTAACCTGATCCATCTGACACAGGTTCATGACATGTTCCATGTATCAGAGCTGGATAGGAGCCGTACACCTGTGAGATGGACAAGGACTATGAGCCTATACAGATGCAACCTACAGACTAGTACAATGATCAGCAAAGTGCAGTCAGGAGAATTATACTGATCTCCTCAATCCCATCACTCCTAAGTAACTAAACCAGATCAGCACAATAGACAGTGACTTGTATAGTAATAGAGTTATATGGTGACACTATACCCTGTGCACAGCCTTATAGAGGGACATATGATGGGAGACTTGGGGTGCAGCCCGGTAACTTGTAGTATTACCCGCTATTTATATGACATTATTGATCCCTCTTATGCTGCGTTTACATGGAACGATTATAGTGCAAATTTGCACGAGAAAGATCGAATTCGAACGATAATCGTACGTGTAAACGCTGGGAACAATCAAACGACAAACAAGAAATCGTTCATTTTGATCTTACAACATGTTCTAAAATCGCCGTTCGCAAAAAATTCGCAGATCGTTCAGTGTAAACAGTCGTTTGCCGATTTAACCGATGTGTGAGATAGGCTTAAGCGATCGCAAAACGATTTTCCGTACAATATATCGTACCGTCTAAATGCTGACCGTTATGAAAGAAAAAAATCGTTACTCCGAAATCGTTAATCGTACGATCGGGCCAGTTATCATTTCGTGTAAATGCAGCATTATGATTCCCCATCAGAGACTGATAGACATGAAGATCATTGTACTTACAGAGTAATAACAGCGACGTCTCTGTGGACATGATGGATGGAGATGATGCTGCCGAGTATGAGGAGAGAAGTTAATATGTCTCAGAATCTTCCTGTGAATACAAGAAGGAAGGAAGGAAGGAGAGAGGTGAAATATTTGCTGACACTTAATACGCTTTATATGTTACAAGCCATGACTGTGCTATCAGGCTGGATGATGCCAGGTGTGAGACTTCTGGGACTGCTCCTCCCATTATATGGTGTTAGGTCGTAGGTTCTTACTGTAAGCACCATACACACACCTTGGTTGTAGAACAATGCTTTAGACTGGGAAAATAGCATTTTATCGCAGTGACTTAAATAACAAGTAGTACAATGTCGCCACATTCTGCAGAATAACAGATTTTTTAATCAATGGCTGCGGCGGGGCAGCGCACTGATTTCCTGGACAGGAAGCGCCGGTGCCGGGAGCCCCCAAAGCAAGCTGGAACGTGGATTAGGTAATATATGCTCCAGCAGGCGGGGATGTTAAAGAGGATGTATCACCAGGTACATCCTCTTTAATCTGACACAGGGATAGAATGGTGCAAGCCGGTGTTGCGGTCCACTTTTCCATCCGCGGCCCGATTCTCGTGTACGGCGCCGTTCTATCCACGGGTCCCGGCCCGGTGCTGAAGCACTGGAGGCGGGCCACGCCTCCCCCAGAGGGAGGGAATCCCCTCCCCTGTATGATGCGACTCTATTGATTCTAACGGAGCCGCGTCATAAAGGGGAGGGAATTCCCTCCCACTGGGGGTCGGCCTCCTTCCAGTGCTTGAGCACCAGCCGGTAACCGTGGATAGAACAGCGCCGTACACGTGAACTGGGCCGCGGATTGAAAAACGGACCGTGGCACCGGCTTGCCCGTGACGGCGCCGTTCTATCCCTGTGTCAGATTAAAGAGGATGTACCTGGTGGTACATTCTCCTTAACCCCTTAAGGACCGGGCCTAAAATGGCCTTAAGGACCGGAGCAAATTTTATGAATATGACCTGTGTCACTTTATTCATTAATAACTTCGGGATGCTTTTACCTATCCGGCTGATTCTGAGATTGTTTTCTCGTGACATATTGTACTTCACATTTCTTGTAAATTGGAGTCGATACTTATAATGAATCTTTATGAAAAAAACCAAAATAACGTGAAAAATTGTAAAAAAATGCATTTTTCCAACTTTAAACCTTTTCTGCTTATACAAAAAATGGTTATGCCACATAAATTATATATTAAATAGCATTAGCAACATGTCTACTTTATGTTGGCAGCATGTATTAAACTATATTTCATTTTTTTAGACAATAGTAAGCGTAAAACATTAGCAGCAAATTTCCAAATTTTCAGTAAAATTTCAAAATCAGATATTTTTAGGGACCTGTTCAGGTTTAAAGTGTATTTGAGGGGCCTGTATGTTAGAAAGCCCCACAAAGCACCCCATTTCAGAAACTGCACCCCCTAAACTCTGGAAAAGCAGATCCAGAAAGTTTTTTAACCCTTTAGGGGAGTCACAGAAATAAAAGCTAAGTGTGTAAGAAATTTGAAAATTTTAATTTTCTGTGCAGAGATTTTATTGTAATCCAATATTTTTCATAATTATAAACTTATTACCAGATAAATGCACCCCAATATTTATTGCTCTGTTTCTGCAGTTTATAGAAATACCGCATATGTGACCCTATTGCGCTATTTGACACAACCACAAGCCTCAGATATAAGGGAGCGCCTAGTGCATTTTAATGGCTCCGTTATATTTGGTCATTTTTGACTGTATCACTTCAGCTTGGCAGAGGCTCTGGGGTGCCAAAACCTAAAAAACACCCCTAAAGGGACACCATTCAGAAAACTACACCCCTCAAGGAATGTAACTAGGGGTGCTGTGAGCATCTGGACCCCACAGGTGCTTCACAGATTTTCCCAACAATATGGCGTGAAAAAAGACAAAAGTATTTTTTACACTAAAACGTTGTTCTAGACTTCAATCTTTCATTTTCACAAAGGGATAAAAGGAAAAAAAAAACACAAAACATGTAGCGCAGTTTCTCCCGAGTACGGAAATACCCCACATGTGGACATAAAGTGCCAAGCGGGCGCAGGACGAGCCTCCAAAGGGAAGGAGCGCCAATTGGCTTTTGGAAGCTGAATTTCACTGGAATGGATTTCAAGGGCCACGTTGCATTTACAGAGCCCTCGTGCTGCCAAAACACTGGAAACGCCCCACAAGTGACCCCATTCTGGAAACTACACCCCTCAAGGAATCTAACAATGGGTGCAGTGAGCATATGGACCCCACTGGTGACGGGCACAAATGTGGAACAATGTGACGTGAAAGTGAAAAATTTCATTTTTTCACTTTCACGGCACAAATGTGCCCGTCATCAAGGGGTCCATATCCTCATTGCACCCCTTGTTAGATTCCTTGAGGGGTGTAGTTTGCAGAATGGGGTCACTTGTGGGGGGTTTCCACTGTCTTGGCAGCACAAGGGCTCTATAAATGCGACATGGCGTTCATCATCCATTCTAGCCAAATCCAACCTCCAAAATCCAAATGGCGCTCCTTCCCTTGGGAGGCTTGCCCTGCACCCACATGGTGCTTTATGTCCACATGTGGGGTATTTACGGACTCGGGGGAAATTGCTCTAAACATTTTGTGTGTTTTTTTCTCTTTTAACCCCTTGTGAAAATGATAAATTCAAGGCTAGACCAACATTATAGTGTAAAAAATGTAATATTTCATTTTCACGCCACATTGTTCCATATTTGTGCCAGTCACCAGTGGGGTCCATATGCTCACTACACCCCTTGTTACATTCCCTGAGGGGTGTAGTTTCCATAATGGGGTCACTTGTGGGGGGTTTCAACTGTCTTGGCAACACAGGGGCCTTTTAAATGCAACATGGCCCCTCGAAATTCATTCCAGCCAAATCCAGCCTCAAAAAACCAAATGGCGCTCCTTCCCTTTGGAGGCTTACCCTGCACCCGCATGGCGCTTTATGTCCACATGTGTGGTATTTCCGTACTCAGGGGAAATTGCTCTACAAATTTTGTGTTTTTTTATTTTTTAGCCCCTTGTGAAAATGAAAAAATCAAGACAAGATTAATGATTTAGAGTAAAAATTTAAAACAAATTACACCAAATGTTGGTCTAGCCTTGATTTTTTTCCATTTCCACAAGGGGTTAAAAAAGAAAATAAACGCAAAGCGTGTAGGGTAATTTCCCCTGAGTACGAAAATACCCCACATGTGGACATAATGTGCCATATGGGCACAGGGCAAGCCACCAAAGGGACAGAGCGCCATTTAGAGGCTGGAATGGAGGATGGAGGCCATGTCGCAATTACAAAGGCCCTGTGCTGCCAGGACAGTAGAAACCCCCCACAAGTGACCCCATTCTGGAAACTACACCCCATAAGGAATCTAACAAGGGGTGCAGTGAGCATATGGACCCCACTGGTAACAGGCACATATGTAGAACATGTGCCGTGAAAATAAAAAATACAATTTTTTTCATTTTCACGTCCCAAATGTGGCCGTCACCAGGGGGCCATATCCCCGCTGCCCCCCTTGTTAGATTTCTTATGGGGTGTAGTTTCCAGAATGGGGTCACTTGTCGGGGGTTTCTACTGTCCTGGCCGCACAGAGGCTTTGTAATTGCATCATGGCATCCTCTAATGGGAATGGCGGCCATACCTATTTAGCTGGGGAAAAAGGGACAATTCTAATTTATTTGGGGGTATTACGCCAATTATTAGTTTATAAGGTTGGAAATGACAGGTGTCCATCAAATTCAATCTGTGTTGATCCAGAGGAAGGCAAAAAACCCTCGTAAGGCAGACGACAGTAGCCTCATCACAGGGAAAAATTCCTTCCCGACTCCATAATGGCGATCAGAATAATCCCTGGATCAACGTGACCCCTGAAATAGGAATAAGGGACAGAATTTAGATAATGTAGAACCCCAGTGACGTGTGGTGCGCCTTGGAGCGATCCAGTATGCAGAGGCCGGGGTTGATTAGGACAGGTGTCACTGGAAAATAGCGTCCTTCCTGATCCCCCTGTTACGCCACACTCTGCACTTCTTCTGGGGTCTCCTGTTTTCCAGTGTGGGGGACGTCACCTGGAAAATGTTGTCCTGGTGCGATACGGGGTCCTTCATATCCAGAAGCGCTGGGTCCGCTCCATGGCTGCTAAATATTAGGGCGCTATTACTACTTCTGATATGTTCGGATCGTGCCGCAAGGAACAGGGCAGCGAGGGACCGGAAGAAGGGGTGCTGGTATAAAAGTTATCCCCGTACAGGTGGTGGTAACCTTTATCCAGCAGTGGGAAGATCAGTTCCCGAACGATCTCCCCACTAACTCCGAGGATGGGGGGGGCATCTGGGGGCTGCATTCGGGTGTCCCTTTCTTCATACACTCTAAGGGTACGTGCACACTGCGGAATGGCGAAGGATAACCCTTTGTGCATTCCGCAGCTGGCACCCACCGGCAGACTGATGCGGGCGCGCGTCTCCGTCCGTGTCATAGACTCCATTCTATGCACGGGCGGATTCCGCTCTCCGTCAAATGTGTTCATTCTTTGGACGGACGATGGAATCCGCCCAAGCATAACATGGAGTCTATGACACGGGTGGAGACGCGCGCCTGCATCAGTCCGCCGGCGGGTGCCAGCTGCGGAATGCACAAAGGGTTATCCTTCGCCATTCCGCAGTGTACACGTACCCTAAATCTGTAAGTGTACCCTGAGGTACTCTTACAGAGTTTGTAGAATTTCACGCCATACCGTGATCTCTTATTGGGACGGTACTGGCGGAAAAGACGTGTCTGGGGGGCAGTGTACGCTACGCTACCCCCAGATACGTCATTGGATGATGAGGATGAGGATGAATGGAGGAACAAAGGACCCTCCATTCATCCTCACTGGCTGTTTCGGTGTCGGAGGCAATAATAGCGTATATGCGTCCGACACCGAAAACACCCTGGGGGTCATCTTTATACGGGGATTGGTATATGGGGTATGTAGTGGTGTAGTGTAAAACTTTATTCCGTGTAGTGTAATGGTGTTTTTTACATGTTTTTTTTAACATTAAGTATAAAAAAACTACGCCAAGAAAGGAGTTGCTGATAAATGCCGCACTTATGTGCGGCACTTATAAGCAGACCGTGGCTGTAGGATATAGGAAAAAAACACTCTACGCCAAAAAGGAGGAGTTGCTGATCAGCGGCGCACTTACGTGGATAACATGGTGATGTCACTTTCTGGATAACATGTTGATGTCACTTTCTGGATAAAATGAGGATGACACTTTCTGGATAACATAGTGATGTCACTTCCTGGATAAAATGAGGATGACACTTCCAGGATAACATGGTGATGTCACTTCCTGGATAACATGGTGATATCACAACCCGACTCCCAGAACTGTGTGGGCTGTGGCTGCTGGAGAGGATGATGGCAGGGGGAGGCTTAGTGTCCCTCCAGTGCCCTGCGTCCCTCAGTGTCCCCCTGCCATCATCCTCTCCAGCAGCTACAGCCCGCACAGTTCTGGGAGTTGGGCTGTGACATCTCCATTTTATCCGGGAAGTGACATCACCATGTTATCCAGGAAGTGAAGCCTTGATGCAGTAGTAAGTGCAGGAAAAAAAACCTTTAGAAGCATTTCCTGTAATAACATGTATATTGGTGATTTGTATAACTTTTGGGTGGAAATAAAATACTTCTCCTTTAATCTCTTAAGGACCCATGACGTACCGGTACGTCATGGATCACTGTCACTTAAGGACCCATGACGTACCGGTACGCAGGTCCTTTAAGAGGGCACCGCGGCCGGCTGGGTCCCGATCGGGGGAGATAGCCTACTATAATACATAGCAGGCTATCTCTCCCTGTCGGCATGGGGGGTTGTTAACCCCCCCCCCCATGCCGACGATTGCCGCTATTGGCTGATTAGCCCATAGCGGCGATCGGAACCTTTCTGGGCCATCGGTGACCCGATGACCCGGAAAAAATGGCGGTCGGTGCTGTCCGAGGACGGCACCGACCGCCATTACTGTAAAAAGTAATGGTGGTCACGGTACCACCGGCCCGATCGCCGTGAACGTACCGGCCGGCCGTTCACGGCGATCACAGTCCCCACAAGTAATAAATACCTGCTCTGGACCCCTCAGCTAGGTAGCTGAGGGGTCCAGAGCAGGTATTTGTACATTACTCACCTGTCCCGGGGTCCTGATCGGCGTCTTCCCGGCGTCCTCTTCTTCTTGTCGGGTCTTCGGCTTCCTCCGTGACGCCCCGATCGGCTTTTTTCAGCTCCAGCGTCGTCTTTTTTCGGATTTTTTCGGCTCCAGCGTCGTCTTCTTTCGGATCTTGCGCTCTGCTGCCCTCTAGCGGCTGATAAGTGTAATACACGTATCAGCCACTATAGGGATGTTCAGAATGTAATAAAAGTGTTTGTTTTTTTTCAATTTTTTTTTTCAATTTTCCGCACCCTATCGCCGCTGAGTGTTGATCAGCATCGCACGAAAGTGCCCTGCTAATTAGCAACTCCTCCTTTTTGGCGTAGGGTGTTTTTTTTCCTATATCCTACTGCCACGGTCTACTGATAAGTGCCGCACATAAGTGCGGCATTTATCAGCAACACCATTTTTGGCGTAGGTTTTTTTTGTTTATACTTACTGTAAAAAAACACGTAAAAAACACTACATTACACCACACTACACGACATTGAATAAAGTTTGACACTATACCACTACATACCCTATATACCAATCCCTATATAAAAGTGGCCCCCGGCGTGTTTTCGGTATCGGACGCATACGTTATTATTGCCTCCGACACTGAAACAGCCAGTGAGGATGAATTGGGGGATCCTTCGTTCCTCCATTCATCCTCATCCTCATCATCCAATGACGTATCTGGGGGTAGTAGAAGTAGTAGTAGTAGTAGTAGTAGAAGTCACTGTGCTGCGGACCGGCTCATTATATGTGCGCTCAGCCGATCAGCCAATCAGCTGAGCGCACATATAATTCTAAATGTTTCTTCTAATAATGCTATTGTGATAACATAATTAGAAGAAACATTTGATGTTTTCATTAAAGTAAAGTGATGATTAGTACAGAAAGCTCTATTGCCGGGAATATGAATTAACGGCTTATGGAGCTTCCTGTACTAATTAATATTTAATTAATAAAACACATTTTCGATGAAATAAATTCAGTTTCGTTGGTCAATAATTTAATTCTAACGAATCCATCATTGTGCAATTAAATATACTGTCAAAAAATAAATATATATATAAATATACATTTATTTATATATCTATTTATTTTAACAGTATATTTAATTGCCAAATGATGGATTCGTTAGAATTAAATTATTGACCAACGAAAGGGACTTTATTACAAAGAAAATGTGTTTTATTAATTTAATATATTAACTATTAGAGGCATCGGCATTCGGCATCATTGCCGGCTATTTTTGAAGTACTCCGTACAGACCGCCTGTCAATCCTCGGCCGCATGTCCAGCCGCAAACAATGGTCTTGTTCATTTTTTACGGGTCCGTTTACGATCGGGCCGTAGATTCATACATAGTGTGCACTGTGCAGCCGTATATCCTATACTTTCCAGCGTACGCATGAACCACCAAAAATACCGCCGCACAATTACAGCCGCAAATACAGCCGCACAGTTACATAGTCTGAACCTGGCCTCTGGGTACGTGCACACTGTGGAATGGCGAAGGATAACCCTTTGTGCATTCTGCAGCTGGCACCCACCGGCGGACTGATGCAGGCGCGCGTCTCCGTCCGTGTCATAGACTCCATTCTATGCACGGGCGGATTCCATCGTCCATCTAAAGAATAAATACGTTGGATGGAGAGCGGAATCCGCCCGTGCATAGAATGGAGTGTGACACGAGCGGAGACGTGCGCCCGCATCAGTCCACCGGTGGGTGCCAGCTGCGGAATGCACAAAGGGTTATCCTTCGCCATTCCGCAGTGTGCACGTAACCTTAGAGTGTATGAAGGAAGGGACACCCGAATCCAGCCCCCAGATGCCCTCCCCCCCCATCCTCGGAGTTAGTGGGAAGATCGTTTGGGAACTGATCTTCCCACTGCTGGATAAACTTTTATACCAGCACCCCCTCTTCCGGTCCCTCGCTGCCCGAGCTACTGTAGCTTGCGGCACGATCCGAAAATATCAGAAGCAGTAATAGAGCCCTAATATTTAGTAGCCATGGAGCGGACCCAGCGCTTCTGGATATGAGGGACCCTGTATCGCACCAGGACAACATTTTCCAGGTGACGTCCCCCACACTGGAAAACAGGAGACCCTAGAAGAAGTGCAGACTGTGGCGTAACAGGGGGATCAGGAAAGACGCCATTTTCCAGT
This sequence comes from Dendropsophus ebraccatus, assembly GCF_027789765.1. NCBI lineage: Eukaryota > Metazoa > Chordata > Amphibia > Anura > Hylidae > Dendropsophus > Dendropsophus ebraccatus. The sequence continues at coordinate 12,791,243 of NC_091466.1, read as the reverse complement.
GGGACACCTGTCCTGATCACCCCGGCCTCTGCATACTGGATCACTCCAAGGCGCACCACACGTCATTGGGGTTCTACATTATCTAAATTCTGTCCCTTATTCCTATTTCAGGGGTCACGTTGATCCAGGGATTATTCTGATCGCCATTATGGAGTCGGGAAGGAGTTTTTTCTCAGTGATGAAGCTATTGTCGTCTGCCTTACGAGGGTTTCTTGCGTTCCTCTGGATCAACACAGATTGAATTTGATGGACATTGTCATGTGTCATTTTCAACCTTATAAACTAATAATTGGCCTAATACCCCCAAATAAATTAGAATTGTCCCTTTTTCACCAGCTAAATAGGTATGGCCGCCATTCCCATTAGAGGATGCCATGATGCAATTAGAAAGCCTCTGTGCGTCCAGGACAGTAAAAACCCCCCACAAGTGACCCCATTCTGGAAACTACACCCCATAAGGAATCTAACGAGGGGGGCAGCGGGGATATAGCCCCCTGGTGACGGCCACATTTGGGACGTGAAAATGAAAAAAATTGTATTTTTTATTTTCACGGCACATGTTCTACATATGTGCCTTATACCAGTGGGGTCCATATGCTCACTGCACCCCTTGTTAGATTCCTTATGGGGTGTAGTTTCTAGAATGGGGTTACTTGTGGGAGGTTTCTACTGTCCTGGCAGCACAGGAGCTTTGTAATTGCGACATGGCCTCCTTCCTCCATTCCAGCCTCTAAATGGCGCCCTGTCCCTTTGGTGGCTTGCCCTGTGCCCATATGGCACATTATGTCCACATGTGGGGTATTTTCGTACTTAGGGGAAATTACCCTACAAGTTGTGCTTTTATTTTCTTTTTTAACCCCTTGTGGAAATGGAAAAAAATCAAGGCTAGACCAACATTTAGTGTAATTTGTTTTAATTTTTACTCTAAATCATTGATCTTGTCTTGATTTTTTCATTTTCACAAGGGGCTCAAAGATTTAAAAAAAACACAATGTGTAGAGCAATTTCCCCTGAGTACGGAAATACCACACATGTGGACATAACGCGCCATGCGGGTGCAGGGTAAGCCTCCAAAGGGAAGGTGCGCCATTTGGTTTTTTGAGGCTGGATTTGGCTGGAATGGATTTCGAGGGGCCATGTTGCATTTAAAAGGCCCCTGTGTTGCCAAGACAGTTGAAACCCCCCACAAGTGACCCCATTATGGAAACTACACCCCTCAGGGAATGTAACAAGGGGTGTAGTGAGCATATGGACCCCATTGGTGACGGGCACAAATATGGAACAATGTGGCGTGAAAATGAAATATTACATTTTTTACACTATAATGTTGGTCTAGCCTTGAATTTATCATTTTCACAAGGGGTTAAAAGAGAAAAAAAAACATAAAATGTGTAGAGCAATTTCCCCTGAGTCCGTAAATACCCCACATGTGGACATAAAGCGCCATGTGGGCGCAGGGCAAGCCTCCGAAGGGAAGGAGCGCCATTTGGTTTTTAGAGGTTGGATTTGGCTAGAATGGATGATGAACGTCATGTCGCATTTACAGAGCCCTTGTGCTGCTAAAACACTGGAAACCCCCCACAAGTGACCCCATTCTGGAAACTACACCCCTCAAGGTATCTAACAAGGGGTGCAATGAGGATATGGACTCCTTGATGACAGGCACATTTGTGCCGTGAAAGTGAAAAAATGAAAAATTTCCCTTTCACGTCACATTTTTCCACATTTGTGCCCATCACCAGTGGGGTCCATATGCTCACTGCACCCCTTGTTAGAGTCCTTGAGGGGTGTAGTTTCCAGAATGGGGTCACTTGTGGGGGGTTTCCAGTGTCTTGGCAGCACGAGGGCTCTGTAAATGCGACATGGCCCTTGAAATCCATTCCAGTGAAATCCATCTTCCAAAAGCCAATTGGCGCTCCTTCCCTTTGGAGGCTCGTCCTGCGCCCGCTTGGCACTTTATGTCCACATGTGGGGTATTTCTGTACTCGGGAGAAACTGCGCTCCATGTTTTGTGTTTTTTTTTTCTCCTTTTATCCCTTTGTGAAAATGAAAAATTGAAGGCTAGAACAACGTTTTAGTGTAAAAAATACTTTTGTCTTTTTTCACGCCATATTGTTCGGAAAATCTGTGAAGCACCTGTGGGGTCCAGATGCTCACTGCACCCCTTGTTACATTCCTTGAGGGGTGTAGTTTTCTAAATGGTGTCCCTTTAGGGGTGTTTTTTAGGTTTTGGCACCCCAGAGCCTCTGCCAACCTTAAGTGGTACAGTCAGAAATAACCAAATATAACGGAGCCATTGAAATTCACTAGGCGCTCCCTTATATCTGAGGCTTGTGGTTGCGTCAAATAGCGCAATAGGGACACATATGGGGTATTTCTATAAACTGCAGAAACGGGGCAATAATTATTGGGGTGCATTTCTCTGGTAATAAGTTTATAATTATGAAAAATATTGGATTACAATAAAATCTCTGCACAGAAAATTAACATTTTCAAATTTCTTACACAATTAGCTTTTATTTCTGTGACTCCCCTAAAGGATTAAAAAACTTTCTGGATGTGCTTTTGCAGAGTTTGGGGGGTGCAGTTTCTGAAATGGGGTGGTTTGTGGGGCTTTCTAACATACAGGCCCCTCAAATACACTTTAAACCTGAACAGGTCCCTAAAAATATCTGATTTTGAAATTTTACTGAAAATATGGAAATTTGCTGCTAATGTTTTAAGCTTTCTATTGTCTAAAAAAAATGAAATATAGTTTAATAAATGCCGCCAACATAAAGTAGACATGTTGCTAATGCTATTTAATATATAATTTATGTGGCATAACCATTTTCTGTATAAGCAGAAAAGTTTTAAATTTGGAAAAAAAAATTCACAATTTTTCACGCTATTTTGGTTTTTTTCCATAAAGATTCGTTATAAGTATCGACTCCAATTTACAAGAAATGTGAAGTACAATATGTCACGAGAAAACAATCTCAGAATCAGCCGGATAGGTAAAAGCATGCCGAAGTTATTAATGAATAAAGTGACACTGGTCAAATTCATAAAGTTTGCTCCGGTCCTTAAGGCCATTTCAGGCCAGGACACTGTCGATTTTTTTTTTTTTTTTTTTTTGGCAGAAATCAATAGTCCAGGCGATTTTAAGAAACTTTGTAATTGGGTTTATTAGCCATATCTGCCATTATCTGCATGTAAAAAGCCTTTTCCCAGGTCCCCCCCTCCTTCCTCTTTTCCATCCACTGCAAAAAATCTGAAAATTGTGACTTGTTGCATGAGTTGTACTCTGTCTGCTCTAGGGAGAGGGGAGGGGGGAGGAGGAAGGAGGAAGGAGGGAGTTAGCCGGCAGCAGAAAGCAGATAACAGAGGATTACAGGCACTGGGTGACAGCTGTAGTCAGAGCTCAGACAGGTCAGTGGTGACTGTCCCAGGAGATAATGGGTGAGGTATTTGTAGATTAACTCTTTGTTGTCCTGTTTTGGTCTTTTCTTTAGCTCTCTCCATAGGAGAACAATGAAGACAGGGGGAGAGCTTCAAACTGCTTTTTCATGATAAAAATGAATTTTTTGGCTAATAAACCTAATTACAAAGTTTCTTAAAATCGTATGGACTATTGATTTCTGCAAAAAAAAAAAAAATCACGACAGTGACACTTTAAGTGTATACCATTATACAGGCAAGACTGCAGGGGCTATAGGATATGGCTCGAGGGGGATCTGATGAGTCAACAACAGATGTTATTATACACCACGCCCATTTTTTATTCTTTCCTCAGAAGTTTTAGACTTTTTTTCTCATGAATTTCTCAGAATTACATGTTTTTCACTTAATATGTCACATATTGTGTAATATCTTCTTTGGCTAATCTTTGTTTTTTGCTTTTATACATATTTGGACATAGTTTTCTTAATACATAGGGGTTTGCCTTGTTTTCTTCCTGTCCAATGGCTTACCAACATAAAGATTTTTTTTCAGATTTTTTTTCTGTTACATATTAACATAGTTAATTAGGTTGAAAAAAGACAAGAGTTCATTCAAGTTCAACCTACAGAAACTCCACTGTGTCAATCTAAAGCAGGGGTGGCCAATTCATTTTCCTATATGGCCACATAACAATTTTAAATGCTTTTTTTTGAGGGCTGGACTGGTATGTGGGGACGGCGGTGAGGTAGGTGGGTGGATGTGTCCGTTGGGGGGGGTGTTGACTCACAGGTGACTTGTTTGATATGAGGCATCACTTTCCTTTTCCTCTCCATCTGGCCCAGACCTCCATTATGATTTCTTCCAGCTACAATATATCTCTTCAGAACCTGTCAGACAAACATTTCTGGCACCGCACTTTTCCTTCAACTTTTTTCTTACCTATACAGTCCCATACAGTAGTAATTCTGATTCTCATGCGCAGTAAAGCGACTAGGTATGTGGGTTGTTCCCGTATGTAGGATACCTCATATAGTAATAATATCCTCTTCTATCACCCCCATAATGTAATAATGTTCCCTGCTGTGCCCCCCATATAGTAATAAGGCCCTTTGGTGTGCAACCTCACATAATAATAATGTCCCTGCTGTGCACACCCAAATAGTAATAATGTCCTCTGCTGCCCCCCCATGTAGTAATAATGCCCCCTGCTGTGCACTACCTCATACTGACAATGCTCCTGATGTGCCCCTTAGTAATAATGCCACCCTTGCTCTGCATCCCCCAACCATAGCATAGTAATAATAATCCCCTGTTGTGAACTGTTTTGATTTTTAATTTGACTTTGACTGTAGTGATGTGGCTCTGGCATCCTGGTTTTAATTCCTTGAGGTCCTGCCATACTAAATTATGTGCTGCCCAACAACTAGAATTGTTATTTGTTTCTTTATTTTTAGCAGGGTCTGATTTTTTTTTTTCCTTTTTCCTCTTTTGTTTTGTTAGAATTTTGTGCCAGCAGACACACACAGGTCTGTATACAGACACACACATGTCTGTATACAGACACACACTTAAGAACAGAATACTGACAAAGTTTACCACTAGGTTTAAAAATTATAAGAAATTCTTAAAAGAGTGAGAGAGACAAACACAGAATCAGACAGCAAAGTTTGCATTGTTCATTGTATCACTATTTGGTAATAAAAGAAACACATGTTTGTGCATTTTTGAAGATCCTTCTCATATTTCATTTGGAAAGATGGGCAAGGTCAGCCTCCTTCATTTTATTTCCATTGTTTTTGAAAGGCAATTTTCTGCCATGTTCTGCCCCTTCACAGCCGGAGTAGTATGTATCTCCTTACAGTGCAAGGATCTGCAGGCCCCTGTGGCAGGGAATGGGCAGACAAAACCAATAATCCACTCTTAAGGCGAAAGATATTGCCGCAACCTTTGGACAATTTCCAGAGTTGTGCATCACTGAGCTTCATCTTTCCAGAATGAGCAAAACACTGTGCAGTCTTTGTTACGATTTTGTCATAAATTTGTAATAAATGTGCTCAGACTCAAGGAAGGGTCCAGAAAAGAGTTCCTGGGGCATGGTGGTGGTGGTGGATCTGAATCCCTTCTTTCGCTGGAGGGGCCAGGCTGTGGGGAAGGAGGCTGAGCTGCTGGAGCAAGGGTTCCACTCCCTTGGGTAGTGTAGGTGGACTGCGTGGAAAACTGGGTGGTGGATAAGTTACTGGACACATTATCCGCTATCCACGTGATCATCTGTTCACACTGCTGCGGTTTCAATATCGGTCTACCATGAGACCCCGTGAGTCTGTGGGATACAATCCAGTAGTGGCTGCACCTATACACACTCTGTGAAACCACCTTTACTTTGTGCAAGCAGTTGTGAACTCAGAGAAACCTTGCATATGAAATGCAGAAATCAGGAAAAATACTTGTGGTCCCACTAGTTTTGGGGGGCTGTGCTATACAATCTGGTAGTGGCTGGACCTATACACACTCTGTGATACCCCATTACAATGAGCAGTGAAGTTCTATGCAGGTGTACTACAAATCCCAGCAATACAATGTAGTACCCACTAGTTTTGGAGGGCTGTGCTATACAATCTGGTAGTGGCAGGACCTTTACACACTCTGTGACACCCCCTTCCAATAAGCAGTTCTATGCAGGTGTACTACAAATCCCAAGCTCGGACGAGCATGCTCGCTGATCACTAGATTTGAACCCAGGACCGCAGCACTACTCGACAACAGTGCTAACCACTGAGACACTGTGCTGCCCAATATATACTATCCTGGCACAGTAACAAACAGCAAATAAACTTTCAAAAATTTAAGTATACTGTTTAATTGGCATACATATGTTAACCCTACAGAAAAATTATAACGGCTAAATTATATGGGCTAATGTATTAGGCAACACCTGTTAATTATTGCATTTAAATGTTTAATTCAGTCCCATTTCCACAAGTTTATGTCTTTGTATGTCTGCGGGGTCAGCCCCAGTGTTTTCAGAGGCCAATGTTTCAGAGGAACTTGCCCATTTAAAATTAAAGCGACTCTGTACCCACAATCTGACCCCCCCCCAAACCACTTGTACCTTCAGGTAGCTGCTTTTATCCAAGATCTGTCCTGGGGTCCGTTCGAAAGGGGATGCAGTTATTGTCATAAAAACAACTTTTAATCCGTCAGCGCTGTTTTTAACGGCCGGGGCTTACATTTTTATGTGGATTAGGCTGGCACACCCTCTCTATCCTTCCTCCCCACCCTCCTCATCATTAGGAATGATCCAGGCAGATTGCTTCCTATTCCTCACCTGTGTATATAATGAACATGGGCTGGATCGTTAATAAACCTCAAAGCTCAAACAGCAGTAAATGTTCCTGGATCATTTCTAATGAGGAGGAGGGTGAGGAGGAAGAACAGAGAGGGTGTGCCAGCCTAATGCATATACAAATGTAAGCCCCGGCCGTTATACACAGTGCTGCGGGATTAAAAGTTGTTTTTATGACAATAACTGCATCCCCTGCCGAACGGACCCCAGGACAGATCTTGGATTAAAAGCAGCTATCCGAAGGTACATGTGGTTTGGGGGGGACAGATTGTGGGTACAGAGTCGCTTTAAATAAGGCGATGGTTCCAAATGATGTCCACCCCAGAGTTCCTAAAGAGCTCCTATATGTGATTGCTGCTCCCTGATGGATCCAATCCCTCCTAACAGCAGAGGTTCCTGATGATTGGAGAACGGCCAATGTTCCACCCATCCACAAGAAGGGTTAGAAAAGGTCCAGTAACTACAGACAAGTTAGCTTGACATTTGTAGTAGTAAAAAATATGTAAACACTTCTAAAAGAGATATTTATTAGTGATGAACGAGCATGCTCGTCCAAGCTTGGTACTCGTTCGAGTATTAGGGTACTCGATGGTACTTGTTACTCGTACGAGCGATACTCGAGAAAATGGCATTGTCCTTTTTCTGTAAGTTTGGGCGCAATTTCTCATCCAATCAATATGCAGGAGACTCTTTGGTACATCCTGCGACGACGTGGGACCCATACATGTCAATAGAAAATGATTGGTTGGCCAGATTAGATGACCCTGGCATATAAAAATCTGGGTGGGTGATGCTCGCCTCACATGCATGCTGGAAGAGAATAGGGAGAGAACTGCTGATTGTCAGGGAGAGCGTTAGGGAGGGAATGAGTGTTCCTGTAGGCAGGGATACTAGAAATTTTTTTTGGATTACTCCTGACTACTGGCTGGGACTTGCAGTGCAGCTACCACGATCTTAGCAGCACACTGTGGTGATCAGCTGCTTTCAGAAAGTAAACAGCAGGTGTTGCATACAGACCCCAAAGAAGTCCTTAGTACTATTATATTTTTTGTGGCTGGTGCTGCTGCTGTTGTACATTGTATTGCTGTGATTTGTAGTACAGCTGCCTGGATCCTCACTGCTCATTGTCCTGTGTAACAGGTGGCATACACCATATACCACCAGTTACACAGACTATACAACAACCTCCAAAAACTAGTGTGACCACTATATTTTCTCATCTGCAGCCAGTCATCAGGGTTGCTTTATTATTTCTTAGTGCAGCCATATCCAAGCTCAATGCTGATTGTCCTGTGTAAAAGCATACACCATATAGCAGCACTTACACACAGACTCTTTACGACAACCTCTAAAAACTAGTGTGACCACTGTATTTTCTCATCTGCAGCCAGTCTACAGGGTTGCTTTATTATTTCGGGGTGGTTCTAATGCTACCTCTGTTTTAATGGTTCCCTGTGTTCTCACCGCCATGCTGTGTCAGGCTAAATTTTGGGGTGGTTCATATGCTACCTCTGTTTTAATGGTCCCCTGTGTTCTCACTGTCATGCTGTGTCAGGCTAAATTGTGGTGTGGTTCATATGCTACCTCTGTTATAATGGTTCCCTGTGTTCTCACTGCCATGCTGTGTCAGGCAAAATTTTGGGGTGGTTCATATGCTACCTCTGTTTTAATGGTTCACTGTGTGATCACTGCCATGCTGTTGCTCAGAATTTGGCGTAATTGTGCGATTAGGCAGCCTCAGAGGCATCCATGCATGCTGCTCCTGCTGTTTCCTGTCTATTTCCGTTGTGTTTCCATCATTTTCTGAGGTTGACATGTTTTCACACAACCTTCCCTCTGCTAAGCTTGGGTCCCCTGAAAAAAATGCTTGAGTTTCCCATTGACTTCAATGGGGTTCATTACTCAAAATGAGCACCCGAGTATCAGAAAATATTCGTCTTGAGTAACGAGCACCCGAGCATTTTAGTACTATTATCATCACTATTACTTATTAAAGAAAATAATTGACCACTCAAAAAATAAACAATTTTATAGATAAAAAACAGCATGGCTTTATTAAGGGCAGACCATATCAAACTAATCTGATTGAATTTTCCGACTTTGTCACAAAAATGCTGGATGAAGTTGGTGTTATGGATATTACCTATCTGGACTTCAGCAAAGCCTTTGATACATTTACGCAAAAAGAGCTGATAGAGTAAGCGAAAATTGGACTTAATCCCTGGATAGTTTAGTGGACTTGTTGTTGTTTTAGGAGAGATATCAGAGGGTTGTTGGTAATGGTGTACATTATGAGCAGAGACTGGTTACAAATGGTGGCCACAAGGGTCTGTTATGTGTCCTGCTCTTTTTAATATGTTTGTAAGTGACATAGAAGAAGGTTTGGTAGGTAAGGATAGTCACAATAGGAGAAGGTTTGGTAGGTAAGGATAGTGACATAGGAGAAGGTTTGGTAGGTAAGGTTAGTGACATAGGAGAAGGTTTGGTAGGTAAGGATAGTGACAGAGGAGAAGGCTTGGTAGGTAAGGATAGTGACATAGGAGAAGGTTTGGTAGGTAAGGATAGTGACATAGGAGAAGGTTTGGTGGGTAAGTATAGTGACATAGGAGAAGATTTGGTGGGTAAGGATAATTACATAGGAGAAGATTTGGTAGGTAAGGATAGTAACATAGAAGGTTTGATAGGTAATGATAGTGACATAGGAGAAGGTTTGGTAGGCAATGATAGTGACATAGGAGAAGGGTTGGTAGGTAAGGATAGTGATATAGGAGAAGGTTTGGTAGGTAAGGATAGTGACATAGGAGAAGGTTTGGTAGGTAAGGATAGTGACATAGTAGAAGGTTTGGTAAGTAAGGATAGTGATATAGGAGAAGGTTTGGTAGGCAATGATAGTGACATAGGAGAAGGTTTGGTAGGTAATGATAGTGACATAGGAGAAGGTTTGGTAGGTAAGGATAGTGACATAGGAGAAGGTTTGGTAGGCAATGATTGTGACATAGGAGAAGGTTTGGTAGGTAAGGATAGTGATATAGGAGAAGGTTTGGTAGGCAATGATAGTGACATAGGAGAAGGTTTGGTAGGTAATGATAGTGACATAGGAGAAGGTTTGGTAGGTAAGGATAGTGATATAGGAGAAGGTTTGGTAGGTAAGGATAGTGACATAGGAGAAGGTTTGGTAGGCAATGATTGTGACATAGGAGAAGGTTTGGTAGGTAAGGATAGTGATATAGGAGAAGGTTTGGTAGGTAAGGATAGTGACATAGGAGAAGGTTTGGTAGGTAAGGATAGTGACATAGGAGAAGGTTTGGTAGGTAAGGATAGTGACATAGGAGAAGGTTTGGTAGGTAAGGATAGTGACATAGGAGAAGGGTTGGTAGGTAAGGATAGTGACATAGGAGAAGGTTTGGTAGGTAATGATAGTGACATAGGAGAAGGTTTGGTAGGTAAGGATAATGATATAGGAGAAGGTTTGGTAGGTAAGGATAGTGATATAGGAGAAGGTTTGGTAGGTAAGGATAGTGACATAGGAGAAGGTTTGGTAGGTAAGGATAGTGACATAGGAGAAGGTTTGGTAGGTAAGGATAGTGACATAGGAGAAGGTTTGGTAGGTAAGGATAGTGACATAGGAGAAGGTTTGGTAGGTAAGGATAGTGACATAGGAGAAGGTTTGGTAGGTAAGGATAGTGACATAGGAGAAGGGTTGGTAGGTAAGGATAGTGACATAGGAGAAGGTTTGGTAGGTAATGATAGTGACACAGGAGAAGATTTGGTAAGTAAGGATAGTGATATAGGAAAAGATTTGGTAAAGCTGTACTCGGCTCTCTCCAGCGGCTCCATAGGAATTAATAGAGCTGTAGGTCACATACCAAACCCGTGGCTCTATTTAAAACAGAAGGCGAGGGCCAATCTTGAGATGTGTGGTGGGTATGGATGTGGGAACCACCAAGGAGTTTAAGAGGTCGGACCACCCGACAAGTTAGTTTAAGGTATGTTCACCACCGCAATAGTTCATTAATAAATTTTCCCTGGAAATCCCCTTCAGAAAGTTCAAAAACAACCTAGAATGACCTAGACCATACGAATGCTGATCTTGCTCTGCATCTTTTTTTTCTCCCAATAAAGCAACAGATGGCTCTAGGGACAGTCCACAAACCTTGCAGCCGTCTGTAATCTTTGTGTATTCACCAGCTCAAGCCGGTCAGCGCTCACAGAGTGGTGGTCAGTAACCTAGGTAACAAGCAGTATACAATCAAGATAGAGCACAGGGCACACCAGCAAAAATTAAAAAAAAAAAAAAAAATTTGCAAAATTTTAAAAGCATTTAGAAAATTGCTTTATTTTACCATTATCTAACAGTTAAAAAAGGAAGGTTTAACGGTTGATAATACTCCATCAAGCTCTTATTGGGCTGGATATCACATCCATATTGTTAGGACAGTGTTCCCGCCACTCCTCAAGATATATAATGACCTCAAGATATACAGTATATATGTCCACTGTATAGACATGGTTACTGTTGGGTCTTGTAGCCAGGTATATAGATGTCAGTATATCCTCCGCTGTATGTACATGGATGGATGATGCTGTTGGGTCTTGTAGCCAGGTATATAGATGTCAGTATATCCTCCGCTGTATGTACATGGATGGATGATGCTGTTGGGTCTTGAAGCCAGGTATATAGATGTCATTATATCCTCCGCTGTATGAACATGCATGGATGATGATGTTGGATCTTTTAATCAGGTTGTGGATCATATCTTGTACATTATACTGTAGCGGTGTCTCCTGGCTCCAAAGTCTTCACCCATTTTATATGATAGAAAACAAATAGGGTGCCAAATATTATTACACATCCAGATAATGTCAGGTAGAGGATACTCTGCTTGGTATAACTGATTTTATCTGCTGAGATTGAAAAAAACATTAAGATTATTTTCATATAATAAAATTAGGTAATTTTTTACTATTAAATCTGTGGTGGTTGGAATGCTTAACCTCGACCGAGTAAGTGGTAATTTATGACACCAGCACTGTAGTAGTGCACACGTATGATGTTGGTACCTGTTTTGTGTGGCCGGTTTGTTGTCCCCAAATGGTCGGTTACCTCCGGGCTGGCTGCGGGTCCCTTGAGCACCTGTTACGTCAACCTGGAGTGGTAGTTGACCCACCCGAGATGTCAGTACCGCCACCCACAGAAAAGGGTAAAGATAACCCAAGGTGGTCAGTGGTGTGTGTGTGGGTGCAAGTGCAGTAACAGAAGACAGAGTCCCATACGTTTAGTACAAAACAAATAGAACAGTTTACTAGATAACGTACAAGCTATGCAGATGACAAACTTGGTTGCTGACAGTAAAATAGACTTAGTGCTTTAAGGAGTAGGTGCTTGAAGAAAGTAAGAGCTTTGGTAGAAGTAGTAGTGCTTTGTAGAGGTAGAGGAAAGAGGGGAGGAGCTGCCAGAATAGCCCTTGCCCAATGTAGATCCTAAGTGATACTCGTACTCACATTGTCTGACCGCCTTTTGCCCCCTGGTGTCGTAAAACCCATCCTAAGTGGATAGCAAGAGCCCCAGTCATCTGTTATCTGGGTGTAGCAGGTACCCGAGACTTCCCATTTGACCTGCAATGCGCAGTAGGATACATAGAACTTTTACTTTGGTGGCTTTGTCCTACTGGGGTCGATTCCTCTTACTAGGAGATCGCCCTGCACTTTTTAGAGCGGTTCCTGGTGTGGGCTAGGGTGTTTCTAAGTGGCTGCTCTCCCCTACGGTAGCTTAGCACTGCATAGTTAAAGTAGTGGTCGTTGCTGTAGAACCAATCTCTGTAGAAGCTAGTCCCCCACACATCTATTCCCTTGGGCCTCCAACAACTAACTCCCTGTATTTCCTCCCACATGGAGCTAACTCCTCCTAAAGGGTTGTGTGTGTGTAAGAGAGGAAAGACAGGATAGGACAGAGAGAGAGAGAGCACCTGTGAGTGGTCAGCACATGAACACATGACACAAACAATTAATCCTTTAGCTTCAGCTGTGCATAGAAGTACAAACTAACAGTGGAGACACCTAGTGGGAAACTAATGTGCTACATCCACCACTTTAACCTTAGTGAGAACTTTAGGACAGGTGCACAAGAGAAAACACCAGTGGTGGGACACCACACATCATCTTAGGAACTAGAGATATACATAAGTGGAGGATGATGGTTTACTAGACCACAGGCATAGCTGGAGGTTCAGAATAGGGGGTTCCAAGTCTAAGTGGGACCCCATAGAGAACCTCACAAGACCGCAGTGTTTTCTCATTAATAAAGTGTATATTCTACAACATTATTCGTTATATGGAATAAGGGCAGTGTAAATGGCTTTCTATATTTTACAGTTACAAGGTAATTAAATTAAAGAGGTTATCAAAGAATGAAAAATTAATAACTAAATAAAAAAAACATGACTGCTCTCTTTCATAAACAGCACCAGCCCTGTCCTCAGTTTGTGTGTGGCATTGAAGCCCAGTTACACTGAAGTGTATAAAGCCACATGCTTTTTTGTACCCCCCTTCTCACACGTCTTCTCCATTTATGTTTTGGGGTGGTGAAGAGTAGAGATGACTCATTCAAGTATCGGGGTGCTTGAAAGTACTCAATGCTCTTAACGAGTACCGTGTGGTACTTGTGTAAAATAGCAAGCCTCCTCACCATACAGGATGTTTGGTGACTTTAATCAGCCAATAAACAGGGGAAGGGGCTGGTACCTCCTGCTATGCCGCAGACATTTTGGCTGCTGGTCTAGTGCTTGGCCAGCTTCATCAGGTGACTTGAATGTATATAGACCTAAGTCACCTGATGCTCGTCTCACATGCGTTCTCGTTGCTGACAGGGAGAGCCGCTGGAGCAGGGACAGAGGAAGTGTAGGGCTTAGTTTTAAAAGTAAGTTGGCGACTAGTTAACAAACATTTGATTATTTTAGTTCTTGCTCATCTTAAGTGAAGAGGTCAATAGTGTGGGTGCATCAGTTGCTACCATGATGATGCACCTCTTGGGGGGCTATGCAAAGGTCCTACCTAATTTGCTCACTGACTCTGCACTTTATCAAATGATAACTTCTTCAATGAGAGGGTGGTAGGTGTATGTTGCAGGCAATGATCAATAGCTGCCGGATGTTACTGATGTCACTGTGGTTTTGCCTGCACACAATGCACAATGCTTGCAACATACATGCATACCCTCTCTCCTTGGGAGTTTTCATCCAGGACAGTCAGAGGGAGTCAGTGAAGTGCCAGAGAGCAGAAGAGGTAACGCCTTTTCTGCTCTCCGGAAACTCCCTTTAAATTTAAAGTGACTCTGTACCCACAATCTGACGCCCCCCCCCCCCCCCTTCCAAATCGCTTGTACCTTCGAATAGCTGCTTTTAATCCAAGATCTGTCCTGGGGTCCGTTCGGCAGGGGATGCAGTTATTGTCCTAAAAAACAACTTTTAAACTTGTAGCCCATGCCAAACGGGAGTATCTGTGCCCTAACTTTGCACCACCCCTCCGTTCCTCTTCCCCACCCTCCTTATCATTAGGAATGCCACTGGAACATTTTCTCCATGCTGAACATTGCACAGATGCCCTAACAATCCAGCCCATGTTCAGTATTCACACAGCCGACAATTGAGAGACAATCTGCAGGGAGCATTCCTAATGGTGAAGAGGGTGGGGAGGAGGGACGGAGGAGTGGTGCAAAGTTAGAGCACAGATACTCCCGTTTGGCACGGACTGCAATTTTAAAAGTTATTTTTTAAGACAATAACTGCATCTACTGCAGAACGGACCCCATGACAGATCTTGGATTAAAAGCAGCTATCCAAAGGTACAAGCGGTTTGGGGGGGGGGGGGGGGGGGGGGTCAGATTGTGGGTACAGAGTTGCTTTAAATAGGACAATGCTCACCTCGTATCTGTAGTCTCTGACTCTCCTTCTTTACACCGTGGGTTGACGTTCGGACCTTACATGTATAATACCCAGGATTTTCCTCCTGAATGAAAAGAACTTCATATTTATTAGAAGAGGTGAATCCCTGTAGGTTCCCCCCATCTCTGTAGAAGGCATACTGCAGATCTGTGTTCTGTCTATAGTCTCTGAGATTAGTGTCACAGCTTAGGGTCATGTTATCACCATCACTGACCGACTCTGGAGACACTGTCAGCACTGGAGGAGAGAAGAGCTCTGGAAAAGAGTGAGAGAACCCAACAATAACCATATAAGCAAATCACAAGAGAAAGGAGAGGAATTGATGATAATGACAATTATAAAGAAGGGATGAGATGTATTTTTCTGTATCATTAAGAGTTGTTCATTTGGAGATGGTTGGTTACATAATATTTTCTTTTCTTTCCTATTCTTGGTTGTTTCAATAACATTAAAACAGTAAATAATAATAATAATAATATTTCTGCCATCACTGATCACAGCTGTCACCTGTCACACAGTTCTTGGCTGTGAATAAAACTCTGTAGCCACTCAGATATGAGCAACTGCAGAAAAATGTAGAGACAGTTATTGTTGGTAACTTGCCTCTTCTTCCCCCATTTTTGAGGTTTAATGGTGCCCTAGGCAGGTGCCTGCCGCACATGCCACTCTTTCCAGCTCTGCTTACCGTTTACCAGTATAATGGACCGATCACTTCTCCTCATCATAGTGCTGAGCGAGGTTTTTATTTCACAGGTATAACTTCCAGAATCCTCCAGGTGAGCAGAGCGGACTTCATATTTATTAGATGATGTAAATCTCTGAATCATCCTTCCATCTCTATAAAAAGCAGACTGCACTTCTGTAGGCTTTATGTATGGACTAAGAGTTGTGTTACATGTCAGGGTAATTGAATCTCCTTCATACAAATCACTGGTAACAGTCACAGTAATATCTGGAGGGGAGAATGGCTCTAAACATTGACAACAAAGGAAATACATTATATTCATTCATGTTATAGTTCTCCAAGTCCTCCCATACAACACACATAACCAGTATTCATACTCACTCTCTATCTGGATTACTTGCTCCGCACTTCTCTTCCTTACTCTGCCATTTGTAGTTTCTACTTCACATGAATATTTCCCAGAATGCTCCAGCTGAACATTGTAGACTCCATAGATATCACTGACACCAGATCCCTGAACAATCCGCCCTTCTCTAAAGAAAGTAACCCGCAGTTGTGTATTGTGTCTGGGAGGAGAGAGACTTGTCCCACATGTTAGGGTCATGTTACCCCCTTCAATAACTGGATGTGTGGTCATTTTTATTGTTGGAGTCTTAAGCAGATCTAGAAAAGAAACAAAGTGATAATAATGTATTTTTGGAGAACTTTAGTAGAAGGCAGTAACATCCTGGTAGTACTAGTAAGATTTCCACAATAGAAATGTACAAAAATGTCTTAATTTATTAATAATGTTATTATGTTACTACTATTATTATTGTTTTTATTATTTTATATTATTACTGGGGAGATTTAGCAAAAGGCAGTAACATCCTGGTAATGTGTTTATTAGCAAAATAACAACATATGAGAATGTAGAGAAATTCCAAAGGAGTACTCTGAAGAGTAAAGATTTGTGTGTGTGTGTGTGTGTGTGTACAGTACATTACTTTAATAAAGTTATATACCTTTATTAAAACAAGTGTATACTTGATTATTTATGCCAACAGTTCAACAGTGCTCAGCCAGTGACAGGCAGACTTTGCACAAATAAATAGTTTTTCTTTGGGGTAAACCTTTACTAACTGTATGGTGGTATTTTTAGTAACTGCATTAGTAATACCATTTTGTACACACAGTGCATTTTGTAACTTTTTGCTTGATCCTATCCGTGTAAACCAAGGGGCCTCCAAATATTCTGCATTGATTACATCTTACCCTGGTATAAATCATAGCTGCATTCCCCTGATGTAATACAAGGAATAAGGCAGTGTTCCTACATTTGCCATCAGAATGGAGATGATACCACTCTCCCATTTCCTCACCAGTGGCTTCAAGATGTTGCCAAGATTATTGACGTGGCTACCAGTGACTGCATGTGGGTGTGATCTTGGCTGCATTGGTGAGGGCAAATGGGGGAACATAGCCTAATAGTTACTGGAAGGAGGCAGAGGGGAAAAAGAATTACAGATCTTCAGAAATGATTTTGTGAATTATATAATGAAAGATAGAAATGAGTTCCACCAATACCAATACCATCACTAAGTGGCAGGCGGAGTACATATGTATACAGACATGTCCTTTCTTACCCTTTCTCATGGCTCCAATGATCCTAAAACGTGTCAAGGTGACCAACATGGAAAAACATAAAGAATAAATGTTTTTCCTTCATAGTTGTACAAATGTTGCCGAATAATTCATCTAGAAATGATCCTGGATTTACCTTCAACAGATACAGGAGCTTCATCTTCATGTTGGTTATACGGACCATAAGCATAGATTTCCTTCATACATGTGTATTTCCCGGCAGTATTTCTGTCTACATTTCTTATATGATATTCTGCATTATCTGTCCAGTCTCTGATGACTTTGTTATCTTTATAGAATATTGTCCGTCTAGCAATGTCTCCAGGAAAATGATGACATCTTATTTTTATGTCATCTCCTTCATAGACATATAGAGGGGTCTGTAGGATGACATCACCTGTAATATAACATGATATAGGATGAGGTGACATATATGATCTCTCCTGAATCTTTGTATATCTGTGACCTGGTAGAGTTACCCACCCTGACTAACATCCAGTATAACAGGGTCACTTCTTCCTCCATTACTGGTCTCACATCGGTAACTTCCCCCGTGTGATCTTCCAGCATTGTGTATTGTATAGGATTTTCCATTGTGTACAGGATCAGAGTCTTTGTACCATATATACCTCAGCTCCTCTCCTATAGTAGATGCCACGTCACAGCTGATTGTTATATTCTCTGATGTAAATATCTTCCTGTAGTCTGGAGTGAAGGTGACCACAGGTCTGATGGCCGCTCCTATAAGACATCATGTGTTATACAGAGGAATTGTACACACAGTCACCAGCACATTCTTCATACCTCCTTATAGTACAGGATAAAATCACACTATATAATGTGCAATCCACAGGGGAATAACTAGGATTTATGGGGCCCTATAGCAAAAAAATGTATGGGGCCCAATGAATACTGTATTGGCAACCCCCTTCCCCAAACTCCACACAATGAGTGGAGTCTATACCAAAGAGTTCATTGTTCCTTTTTTTGTCTTCTGACCATATGACCTTTTCCTATGTCTCCTCTGGATCAAGCAGATGGCAATTGGTGAACCTCAAATGGGCCTGGACAAGTGCTGGTGTGAGAAGGGGGATTTATTGTGCCTGCAGGATTTTAATCTGTGTTACTTATGGTAGTTTTTTAAACTGTGGTTTCAGCTCTCTTCTCGTCATTGGCCAGGTCCTCCCATGTAGTTCTAAGTTGATTCCTGCCCACAAGGCAATATCTTGCATGACACCACAGACTAAGCAAGATATTTATCTATTAGATTCAGCGATGAATAGATAAAGCTTATAACTTACCTTCCTTTATGAGAACCAACCCTATAAAACAAAATAGAGAGAAAGTTATCAATAGAGAGTGTTAAAATTTCCCACAAACAAAGGTATTTAGAACCTTTACTATAACACCTAAAATGTGGTCCTGGCTCCTCCCATTTCTCTTAATTATCATTGTTTAGCAGCTTTGGTGCAATGCTTACCTGTCTGTGTTCCCCCGGTGTCCTCTTCTTAGCCAATTACTGCCTAAGACAGGACAGTGACGGCTAGTGATTGGTTGGGCGGGCTGTCACTCTTGTGTCTTGAGAGTGACAGCCCGCCCAACCAATCACTAGCTGTCACTACTGTCCTGTCTTAGGCCTTCCGTGGTGCTGTCCTGTCTCAGTCAGTCACTGATTGGCTTAGTGGCCTGTCACTCTTGTCCAATCAGTAATTGCCTAAGCAGGCTGGAGGTGGAACAGAAAAGGACACTGGAGACAAAGAAGACACCAGAGAATCACCAGACACCAGATGCAGAAGAGGACATGGGGGGAGCGCAGACAGGTTAGCATATAATTTTTCGAATACATTTTTAAAACGAAGCAAATATTTGCATCGCTGGATTCGCTGGATCAAGTCTGGAGGAACCCAAACACTGCTCATCACCTGGCTTATACCATCTCTACCGTAAAGTACGGTTGTAGCAGCATGTTATGGGGGTTTGTAAGCAAATAGGAAAGGAAGACTACTTAGGGTTGAGGGAAAGCTAAATGGAGAAAAGTACAGAGAGATTCTTCATAAAAAAACATCAAGTGCGCTGGTCTTCCATCTGGGATGACTTTTTTTTTCCAACGAGACAAAGAGTCTAAGCATGCAGCCACGACAACCCGGGAGTGGCTTATTGACAACTCTGTAAAAGTACTTGAGTGGTCCAGCCAAAGCTCTAACCCAATTGAACATCTTTGAATAGACTGTCCACCGACGAACCCCATGCAGCCTGACAGCGTAAGAAGATCAGCAGTGAAGAATGGCAGAAATTCCCTATATAAAGGTGAATAAACCTTGTGGTCTTATTCCTAAGAAAACTGGAGGCTAGAATCACTGCCAAAGAGGATAATAAGTACTTAGATAAGGCTCTGAATACTTCATCACAAAATTTCAACACAAGATTTTAGTCTTCCATTTTTAAAAATGTGCAATGATTTCTAATATACTGTCATTACTTTGTCATTATGGGGTATTGGGTTAAAACAATGGGAAACTAATAGAGATGAGCGAACTTTCGGCATTTGATTAGCGGGGGCTGCTGAAGTTGGATAAAGCCCTAAGGCTATGCGGAAAACATGGATATAGTCATTGGCTGTATCCATGTTTTCCAGACAACCTTAGAGCTTTATCCAAGTTCAACAGCCCCAGCTAATCAAATGCCGAAAGTTTGGGTTCGGATCGACTCGAACCTGAACCCGGTTCGCTCATGTCTAGAAACTAACTTTTATTTTAGCATAAGGCCGCAACATTGCAAAATGTAAAAAAAAACCTGAAAGGGCTTGAAACTCTTTTCGAATGCATCGTACCTATACGTACTTTTAAAAAGTTTGTAAGAACGTACATGGTTTGTTACATGAACCCTTTGGAGTTTTATTGTTGGTATGGATCCCTTGGAACTCTCCTCTATTATTTTTATTCTCTCCATTTTATGGGGCCCAAGCAGAGCTGGGCTATTTTCTAGCAGTATTTACACCTAGACTTTTTGTCATCTACTTGTCTGTCTGGTCACAGAGGTCTTGTCACATAGTGATCTGGTGAACCCAGGTCTCAAAATTCTGGGATTCGGTCCCTCAAGCTATTTTCCCATGTTCAGTAGTTTTTGAGGACCATATACGATGTCTGCAATCTTCCTCAATCTTTATCCCCAATCCGTAAAAATAAATCCGTACGGCATATGTCTTGCATCTGTAATCCATATTTTTTGTGGATCACCAAACAACGGGAGGGTGATAGGCTTCATTCACACGCCAGTATATTTTTGCAGACCATATTTTTTTGCAGATCTGTACAATGCGGAGTTGAAGGGAACCTGTCAGCCGGCATTCTGGCACAGAGCCCGCCCGTTTTGTCCGTAAAAATAACGGATCCACAAATGTTACGGACTCTCCTATAGACTTCTATGGGTCAATCTGTGCTGCGATTTTTGCAACTTCAATTTTTGCAGATTGCGGATCCGTAAATATATAGACAGTGTGAACAGCCCAATTGAAATCAATGGGCCCTAAGTTTGTCCACAATTATGGAAAAGATGACAGAACATGAGAATGTAACCTTAGTTTGAAACAAGTGACAACAGCTGACATCGACAAGCGGCATCGCAAAATCGTATTGTTCTGACTTGATCCAATGTCTGAGGATTCAGGTCACATTTTATCTTTTATACTACTAAAGCCCCTTCACAAACCCCAGATTGGAGCAAAGTGCTCGAAAATTTGATCATTTGCAGATCTTAGTGACAGCGGCTACATTCATACAGATCTGTCCGTCATATGGTGAAAGATTATATACATGTAATAACACACATGTAGAATTTTATGTTCCTGAGTAAATACTGAGGATGTTATAGTCTAATAGATGCCTCCAATGTTGTATAATTTTTAGTAATGATAAAATTTCTATAGGAAGATTGTATTGTATAATATTTTCTTTATAATTTTTGGTTTATTTTTACATGACCAAGGGGGTAACTACCACAATAGCAGCCATAGCGACTGCTACAGGGCCCGCTGAATCAGAGGGCCCATGGCTGCAATACATTGGGTCTCCTGAGCTGTCATCATACTACCAAGGGAGATGCCTATAATGGTATACACTAAGTAGTGTGTGGGGGGGGGGAGTAGGATACTAGAAGAGATGCCTATTTTGGGGAAATTACCTATGAGGGTATACCCGGGGAGATGCCTAACATACTGTATGCCATCTTCTGGGCAAAGGGCTAACAACGGGGGAATACCTACAGTGGAATGGGGGGAAAAGGGGGGCCCAATCAAAAGTTTGTTATGGGGCCCAGCCTTTTCTAGTTATGCCCCTGTACATGACCCTCAAATTTCTGCAGTCAAAGAATTTAGACATTTATTCCCTCCTTTAATACTGTCTATCTGACACAAGTCCATGACTTGTTCCAGGTATCAGAGCTGGATAGGAGCCGTACACCTGTGAGATGGACAAGGACTATGAGCCTATACAGATGGAAGCTACTGACTAATATACTGCAGTGTGATGGTGTCCAAAGTCTATGAGACTAGTACAATGATCAGCAAAGTGCAGTCATGGGAATTATACTGATCTCCTCAATCCCTTCACTAAACTAACTAAACCAGATCAGCACAATAGACAGAGACTTGTATAGTAATAGAGTTATATGGTGACACTATACTCTGTGCACAGCCGTATAGAGGGACATATGATGGGAGACTTGGGGGGCAGCCCGGTAACTTGTAGTATTACCCCCTATTTATATGATATTATTGATCCCTCTTATGATTCCCCATCAGAGACTGATAGACATGAAGATCATTGTACTTACAGAGTAATAACAGCGACGTCTCTGTGGACATGATGGATGGAGATGATGCTGCTGAATAGAAAGAGAGAAGTGTTTTTTGTTAGAATCCTCCTATATATATATATATATATATATATATATATACAAGGAAGGAAGATGGATTGTGAGATACTGCTGATACTAAGCTGGCGTCAGCTGTTCTGTATGTGTGGGTGGGATTATGGGGAACCTAGTGTCAATGTTCAGGTACTGTGGGGAATACTGAGGGCCCGAAAGACACTGTTACAGAGATGATCCTGATCCATCCTGAGCCTGTGTCTTCTGAGGCATAATCCCTGGGAAAACCTTAGCTCTTGCTGGGATTGTGGCGTGCCAACTCTCCTTCGCCTATGACATGTGTCTACCTTGATTATGGAGCTGGGAGGGGGTTGAAAGAAGTTGGGGTATCTGAGAATATTCTCACCATTGATCCAGGACAAGTGGTATCCCAGTATATTGCAGACGACCCTCCCAGTTCTGGCGTCATATGTAATGACTGTAAAGTTATATGTTTTCCTCATGGTCGCCCTGAACCCTTCACTAGTGTAGAAATGTTAGACAATATTAAGTCCCACAAGATAGTTTCAGATAGATCAGTCAGAGTAGATCTATCAGCAGGTTAGACTGATCTAACTTGCAAAAGATTGTAGTTGAGCAAGGGGTGTGCGGAGTGCGGCCATATCTTTATTTAGGGGAACCATGAGGCGGCTCGGTGCACTGGGAGTGGTTATGTACTCTATAGGGCTCTGCTCACCTGCCCGCTCTTGCAGCATGCCTGTGGTGGGCTACCTGTGGCAGCTGCGACGGTCACTTGCTAGATGGTGCTGTGTGACGCCACTACTGTGGGGGTTGGTTGGTGGAGTATACATGCTTGCTTCATACAGCCGCGGCGATGAGCAGGTAATGTATGCTCGGGGCCGGGCCGGCGGTGGGGGGTTCAAGGGGCTGGATCCGCTGCGTTTATGGGACCCATTCAGCTGCACACTACTGGATCCACAGCGGATTTCACTGCTAACTCGCAACGTGAAATCCTCTGTCGATCCGGTACGTGTGAAGCTACCCTGAAGGAGTACTCTAGGAGTAATGTTTTTTTTTTTTTTATATACATTCCTTTTACAAAATAATATGAGCTTGTAATATAACTGTGTTATTTATATATTATTTAAGTTGAGTGGCAGCAGTATTGGGCAACATGGGTGCCACTGCAGTGTCCCAGAGAGGGGTCTACTGTCTTTTCTAAACAAGTATAGGTCAGTAATGTACTATGTATAACCTTTGAGAGTTCTGTAGTGTGCAATTCCCGCCACCTGATGTCACAGTTGTTCTGCATGGCTGATAGCTTATAACTGTAAGGGTTAACTGATGTCTCTGTTATTGATTATGTATTTCCTTTCCCTGTCTTCGGATATTCAAGTAGCCAATCCCTGAGCTAGTTACCTCAGGAGCAACTACCTATCACAGAGGGTTATCCCATGCCTTGTGCCCAATCAGATCCCATATATATATATATATATATATATATATATACACACATACTGTGGTGCCTTGGATTAGGAGCATAATTCGTTCCAGGACAGCGCTCGTAATCCAAATCCACTCTTAAACCAAAACAGATTTTCCCATAAGAAATGATAGAAATGCAGACAATTGGTTCCACACCCCAAAAATAATGATTTATTATTCTGAATAACATGTAAAACAGATGAAACAAACATTTAGAAACAGCAGAATCTGTGATATTATAAGTTACTATACAGTAATGGAGAGGATGGGAAACACAAGGGCTGACAGAGACTGCAGGGAGCATGAAGGAATCAGCAAGACATATGTGGGCACAGTATAACAGCACTCTCTGTCCAGGGAGGGAGGGGTTACAGCTATGGAGAGATTACCTCCACAGTCCTGTCCCCTGATGTAAGCCCCAGCCTGAAGTTAATCTGCTATGATTTGGAAGGTAAGGGAGACTTCCTTGGTCAGAGTACAGGGTTGTAGACCCCGCTATGCAGACAGGGCCGGACTGGCCATAGGGCACTTCTGGCAAATGCCAGAAGGGCCGGTGGCCTCCGGGGGCCGGTCCCGTGCTCCTCCTGATCCGGCGACTTCTTTCCCTAAGCGTAGGGAAAACGAGCCACTGGGCCAGGAGGAGCGCGGGACCGGCCCACAGCGCTCCGTCCGGCCCCCATCTGATGCGCGGCTGCTGGGGGTGTAGCGTCCTATCCCCGGCAACGCGCGCACCATAGAGTTCTCTGTGGGCGTGTGCTGTGGCCGCTACTTCCGGCACAAAGACGCTCACTGTGCCAGAAGTCGCGGCTAACGGCACACAGAGAGCTCTATGATATGCGCGCTGCCGGGAATAGGAGGTGACACCCCCGGCAGCCGCGCATCAGACGGAGGCTGCTGGAGAAGAAAGCGCGTTGTTAGGTGAGTTTTTTTTGTTTGTTTTTTTAAACCTGCTTTGCACAGGGGGTAGGGGGAGAAGAGGAGAAGGGGGCATCTATGAGTGAGGAGGGGGGGGGAGGAGAAGAGGCCAACTATAAGGAAGGGGGGGGGGAGAAGGGGCAATCTATAAGGGAGGGGGGAGAAAAGGCCAACTATAAGGAAAGGGGAGGGGGGCATCTATAAGGAAAGAGGGGAGAGGAGGCCATCTATATGGGGTGGAGAAGGGGGCATCTATAAGGAAGGGGGGAGAGGGGGACATCTATATGGGGGGGAGAAGGGGGCATCTATAAGAAAGGGGGGAGAGGGGGACATCTATAAAGGGGGGAAGAGGCCATCCATAAGGAAGAGGGGAGAGGGGGACATCTATAAAGGGGGGGGGGGAGAAGGGGGCCATCTATAAGGGAGGGTGGGAAAACATAGGGGGAGAGGGGGCCATCTATAAGGGAAGGTGGGACAACATAGGGGGAAAGGGGGACATCTATAAAGGGGGGGGGGGAAGGGGGCATCTATAAGGGAAGGGGGGGAGAGGGGGCCATCTATAAGGGGGGGGGACAACATAGGGGGAGAGAGGGCCATCTATAAGGGGACAATATAGGGGAAGAGGGGGTTTATAAGGGGACAACATTGGGAGAAAGGGGGACATCTATAAGGGGACAATATAGGGGGAGAGGAGTCCATCTATAAGAGGACAACATAGGAGAGGCCATTTGTAAGGGGGGGGGCATCTATAAGAGGACAACATGGGGGCATCTATGGGGTGGCCTTCTATAAGGGGGGCAACATAAGGGGGCTATCTATAAGGAGGGGCTACAGAGATGAGGGCCATATACTAAAATGGGATCACACAGAGTCAGCCTAGGGCGTACAGGGGCCAATACAGATGTGCAGTGTGTATAGAGATGAGGATGGTGCCAGAGTGAGGAGCCTAATATGTTTCTCTGGCAGATTCTGTGGATTCGTGGCTCGGAGAAGTTTCATAACGGCCCAGGGCAGATGGAGAAGATGGAAAGGAAAGAACTCTGATCAGAAAAGACGTCTCCTGTGAGTCACCTGATATAACTGCACTGTAATGTATATGGTGTACAGAACCTGTGTAGAGCTGTGTCCACCTCTATATGACTGGATGAGGTGATAGTGATCTGTGTACAGTGGATGTTATTCAGTAGCAGCGGTGGGGTTAGTCAGTATGCGGTGGTCATAGTATCTGGTGGTATTATTCAGTATATGGTGACATTAGTCAGTATGTGGTGACATTAATACCACCACATACTGACTAATGTCACCACACACTGACTAACACCACCACACACTGACTAACGTCACCACACACTGACTAACGTCACACACTGACTAACATCACCACACACTGACTAATGTCACCACACACTGACCAACGTCACCACACACACTGACTAATACCACCGCATACTGACTAATCATATTAATCAGTATGCGGTGGTATTAGTCAGTGTGTGGTGGTATTAGTCAGTATGTGGTGGTATTAGTCAGTATTTGGTGGTATTAGTCAGTGTGTGGTGGTATTAGTCAGTATGCAGTGACATTAGTCAGTATGCGGTTGTATTAGACAGTATGCAGTTGTATTAGTCAGTATGCAGTTGTATTAGTCAGTATGCAGTGGTATTAGTTAGTATGTGGTGGTATTAGTCATTATGTGATGGTATTAGTCAGTATGCGGTTGTATTAGTCAGTATGCGGTTGTATTAGTCAGTATGCAGTGACATTAGTCAGTATGCGGTTGTATTAGTCAGTATGCAGTGACATTAGTCAGTATGCGGTAGTATTAGTCAGTATGCGGTGGTATTCGTCAGTATGCGGTGGTATTAGTCAGTATTTGGTGGTATTAGTCAGTATGCGGTTGTATTAGTCAGTATGCGGTGGTATTAGTCAGTATGTGGTGGTGGTGTTAATCTCAGCACGGTGATTGGGGCCGGAAGCAGTCTGTCTCTGTACACTGTGTAGTGGTGACGATCTGTACCTGTAGCACCGCTACACAGTACAGAGACAGAAGCTTCTGACCCCATTTACTGTGTTATTATCTGCAATTCCACTCATGGCCGTGATGATACAACATGTAGCCATGCTGCACTCACAACATCGTCTCGTAACTTTTCACCGCGAGGCGAGTGGGCCTGTGTGCTCTGAAATGCCAGGGCTGATTTTCAGTCCCAGTCCGGCCCTGTATGCAGACCATGCCCCTCCCCCCCTCCCACCCAGTACAGGGAGCTCTTACACCAAAGCAATGCTCTTAAGCCAAGTCACAATTTTGAAAAACTGTGAGCTCTTAAACCAAAACGCTCTTAAACCAAGTTACTCTTAAAACAAGGTACCACTATATATATATATATATATATATATATATATATATATATATAGTGAGGTGGGTCTTATGGGTTTAGTCTAGCACCTGACAGTGAATGTGGGAGAGTATCTTCACAGATCCTGCAAACCGTGTGCTTCCAGGGGAGGGTTAAATTACCCTCCGGTCTTCTCCTGGTCTTCTTTAGCATTGGAGTCCATGTTCAGGGAGAAACGCCCAAAGTCTCAAAGAGGCTTCAACACTGAAAGGCAAAAACGCCTGAAAAAACGCCATGCGTCAACCAGGGGTGCATCTTGATAAATGTCCCCCAGTCTTTCCCCCACAGATCGCTGCAGATCGAACTGGACATAGGACGTCTAACCCTCTTATTACAACATATGTGCAGATAACTGTCTGTCTGTCTAATTTAAAATATTAATCCAGTATAATGGGGACAGATTCTTTTATACACTGACCTCTGTGAACTCTAGATTTAGTCAGTAGTTCCTTATTCTGATATATAGGAATGAGATTTACAGATTTTGATTCCAGATGTTCACACTAACATTTCCTAAGAACTGTAGTAGCAATGTAGCTCGAAAACCACATAGAAGAGAAATAGTGGCACTTCCCTTTTTCTTCAGCCATTAATAGATATAGCAAGGGAACTACGTCACACATACATGGTTTTTAGTGCCTTATTATCATTGTACCTCTGTTTCCATGCCGTAGCTGTTAAAGATATGTGAAATTCTTTAACATTTAATAGTCATCTTGTAAATAATATGCACCCACAGAGCCATCTATGGAACTGATGAAGATCTCCTGGTAGAGAGCTATGGCACCACAGATGGTGAATCTTCCAGCAATGATCAGTACGATCAGACAACAAATTAGGGTCCCCATGAAATGTCATGACCTATTCACCTTAAGGCTATGTTCATACACTATAGAAGATTGCAGTTCCCAGTAAGACCCAGTGGCCAGATGAATACTAGCCATGCTGGCACTGTGGGATGGATCTTTCAAATTCCCAGTTCCACTGCAGTCAGTAGTCAATCCCAAAGCCAGCAATCATCTGAAGTGTCCTCAGCGTCCTAAGTTTATTTGGAGGGATTTGCCACTCATATGGGAGGAAATCTATCTAGTTACATGTGATATGAGTAGTGGTGAGCAAGCATCACGATACTCGAGAAAATCTCATCATCCGTTTCCTGTAAGTTTGGGTGCTATTTCTCAGCCAATAAACATGCAGGAGACTCTTTGGTACATCCTGCGATCATGTGGCACCCATACATGTCGATAGCAGCGATTGGTTGGCCAGATCAGATGACCTTGCCATATAAAACTCGCAGCCGGCAGTACTCGCTTCAGACGTGTGCTGGAAGAGATCAGGGACAGAACTGCTGCTTGTCAGGGAGAGCAGTAGGCAGGGAATACTAGCAATACAAACAGCCCTTTTAAGGGCTTCAAATTGTTTTTTAATAGTATTACTACAGACTGCTGGCTGGGACTTGCAGTTCTGCTACCACGATTTCACCAGCACAAGGCTGCTGGCAGAAAGGGGACATTAGGTGTTGCATACAGACCCCTAAGAAGTCCTCAGTGTACTCTTTTTTGATTTGGGGGCTGGTGGTCCTGCTGTACTACACTGTATTGCTGGGATTTGTAGTACATCCTGCATAGAACTTCACTGCTCATTGTAAGGGGGTGTCACAGAGTGTGTATAGGTGCAGCCACTACTGGATTGTATCCCACAGACCCCCAAAACTAGTGGGACCACAAGTATTTTTCCTGATTTCTGTATTTCATACGCAAGGCCTATCTAAGTTCACAACTGCTTGCACAGAATAAAGGTGGTGCCTCTTACGCACAACTGCATGAGATTGTGAGGCTAAATCTAGCCATAATCCGGCTTTTTTAGTTTTAGGCGTAGCAGCACTGCCATGGGTAAGCGCCAACAGGCGGTGCTCAAACTGCTGAACAGCACCTTCTACCTTTTGAAGGCAGGATTGACCAGGCCTTTCACCAGTACCGTCTACCTTCCTTGGATGATGTCTGCGGAGGAGCGGGACTGGTTGCCAGAGGCCCGCCGATCGCGCCCCCGCCAACCAGCCACCTGTTTTATTTATTTATTATTTTTTTTTGTCTAGCCGTGGCCGGGGCTTCACCACCCCCTCATCAGGTGTACCCTTAATGGTGACTGACATCTGGCCTAGCCAGTTAGCTGTCAGCACCCGGGTTCATGTCCACTATAAATCCCAGCCCCTGGTCTCACTCCAATTTTTTGTGAGCCTCACTTGATTCCTCACTCACTTTTAATGGTTCTCTGTGTGCTCAATGCCATGCAGTGTCTGGCCTAATTTTGGGGAGGCTCACATGCTTACTCACTCACTTCTAATGGTTCTCTGTGTCCTCACTGCCATGCTCTAACGTCTTACTACGTCTGCGGAGGAGCGTGACTGGTTGCCGGGGGCCCGCCAATCCCGCCCCCGCCAACCAGCCAGCTGTTTTTTTTTTTTAGTCTAGCCATGGCAGTGGCCTCACCACCCCCAGGTCGAGAGGCATCAGGTGTACCCTTGATGGTGACTGACAGCTGGCCTAGCCAGTTAGCTGTCAGCACCTAGGTTTGTGTCCACTAAAAATCCCAGCCCCTGGACTCACTCCAATTTTTGGGTGGGCTCACTTGCTTCCTCACTCACTTTTAATGGTTCTCTGTGTGCTCAACACCATGCTTTGTCTGGTTTAATTTTTGGGAGGCTCACTTGCTTCCTCACTCACTTTTAATGGTTCTCTGTGTGCTCACTGCCATGCTGTGTCTGGTATAACTTTTGGAAGGCTGTGTCAGGCCAAATTTTGAGGTGGTTTATCATATGCTAACTCTGTTTTAATGGTTCCCTGTGTTCTCACTGCCATGCTGTGTCAGGCTGAGTTTTTGGATGGTCCATATGCCTACCTCTGTTCTAACCAGGCTGTTGCACAGAATTAGGCATAATGGTGCCATTAGGCAGCCTCAGAGGCATGCATACATGCTGCCCCTGCTGTTTTCTGTCCATTTCCGTTGTGTTTCCATCAATTTCTGAGGTTGACAGGTTTTCACATGACCTTCCCTTTACCGAACGTGAGTCTCTTGCAAAAATGCTCGAGTTTCCCATTGACTTCAATGGGGTTTGTTACTCAAAACGAGCACTCGAGTATCGGGAAATACTCGTCTTGAGTAACGAGCACCCAAGCATTTTAGTACTCGCTCATCACTAATAATGATATATGTACAGCTGATATAACCTTGGTATGTTCTGCATACAATGATATATGTATATCTGATATAAGTTATACTTCTCCTGTATTTAGTGATATGGACCATACTGATATACAATTATTTGCAGCTGTTAGTGATTTTGTAGCTTAATGTTAATTAAATGTCACTTCTCACATGATTGGCAATGATTAAAATTAAACCAATGAATATGCCGGCAGATAGTATCAGCCTTGTTATGTTCTGCCATGTGTAATTCTTCCTTGTGCCTGAAAGAGAACATACCTGGGGTTAGAATAGTGGAGTACAATGTATAGTATTTTCTCAGAATACTTCATACTATGTGCTAGTGTTTTAGGAAACAGATTACATGACTTCTAGTCACCTTTTATACTGACAGGAATGCCTCTGCTGGACTTTAGGACTGTGTTGGCTGAGGTTCTTATCTCACAGGTATAATTGCCAGAATCCTCATGCTTAGTGGACAGAATTTCATATTTATTAGATGACCGGAATCCTCGAACCTCTTGTCCATCTCTATAGAAAGCAAACTGCAGTCCTGTATTTTGTCTATATGGGTTAAGATTTGTGTCACACATCAGCGACAAGGGATCTCCTTCTACCAAAGTGCCCGATGTCCCATTTATTAGTAGAGAAATGTTACCTTCTGGAGGAAACAATCAGAAGTTAGAAAAAAGTTCCTTTATAGGTGTGTAGCCATTACTTCTACCATCTACAGAACAATAAAAAAATGAAGAAATATAAATAGCCACTAGTCCAATGCAATAGGATACCAATTTTTAGAAAGAAAAAGCACATAGAATTAATTCTACTACAATATGCATGTAGCAGATTGGTCATGTATGGGTAACCATGTACCACACACACCTACACCTCCTGCCTGAGATATATACAGATAATCTTAGAAGTGTTTGCCTCATCAGTGCCTCTGAACCTAATCCAGCAGGTCAGGCCAAGAAAGAGAAGTTTTTACCTCTTTAGTGCCACTGAACCTATGGTGAGTAATTTCATCTAACCAAAAGTTGAATGTTTTCAATGGACAAGATAATGCGCCATAGAATGTCAGGAATTACAGCCCCATACTGTCATTCAAATTTTTTCTATTACTTCTTAAAATTATCGTATAGAGACCTGCACATTTCAAGTTCTATTTTACTCAGCTAGACATAACAAATGGGAATATGAACTAACACCAATATTTAATACTGTGGTTTCCCAAGGTTTGAAAACTACGGTGCTTAAGATTCATAGGAATGGAGTCCTATCATGGGCAGCTTTATATCGTTACCCCTGACCTTCACCTATCCAGCCTACTGACAGTCACTATTAAGTAATATTACTCACCAGAGCTCTGTATACTTAAAACTGCAGAAAGAGAAGAGATAACAGGACAGTTCAGTTAAAGGTTCATGCAGGATATCATCATTGTTTAATTACAACTTTAGTTGCTGGGTTTTTTTTTGTTTGTTTTTTTTTTAAATAATTTTTAATAAATACATTAGGCAAAAATAAGAGGTAAAGCTCTAGAGGGTTTAGAGGTAGCAGTTACACCAGGGTTCTGGAGCCAGGGTGAACCAAAGACCCCTTTAGAAGAACTCAATATTATTGTTATGAATGCACGAAATGGAACTTTGGCGCAGTCCTCGGTGTGTAAGGTGCAACCGAGACTGCGCTTTTGGCCACAACTTTCCACCTATTCTGCGTTTGGTTTGCCTTTGTCTCTGCCCAGTCTGAACTCTGTCTTATGCCTTCTGTTCTGCTAATTGTTTTCCCTACCCCGCCCATGTCTGTTCTGCTAAGTTTCCTTTGGTCATGTAATGGTTAACCTGGTTTTGTCTCAGTGATTGACAGCTGGTCCTTCCAATTGCCTTCTGAACCTGAGTCCTGGTCTCCTATTTAAAGGGGTTATCCAGCGCTACAAAAACATGGCCACTTTCCCCCTACTGTTGTCTTCAGATTGGGTGGGGTTTTGAAACTCAGTTCCATTGAAGTAAATGGAGCTTAATTGCAAACCGCACCTGAACTGGAGACAAGAGTAGGGGGGAAAGTGGCCATGTTTTTGTAGCACTGGATAACCCCTTTAACATCTCTGTTGCTGCCTGTTCCCTGCTGGTTATTGAGCTCTGTCTTCTGCCTGCTATTTTATCTGTTTCCTGGTTCCTTGTATCCTTGATCTGCCCTCATGACTTTCCCTGCTTGCTGCCTGCCCCTGACCCTGTTGCCAGTTATTTGACAACGCCTTTGGATACGATTTTGTACTTTTGCTGCCCGACCGTTGTGACCCAGATTGCTCGCTGTTCTTATTGTGTTTGTTCGTCTTTGGTGTCACGTAATCAGGACAGGGACCGCTGCCCAGTTGCCCACTGCCATCTTAGGGCAGATAGCGGCAAGTAGGCAGGGAGAGTGGGTGGGACTGAACTTAGGGTACACTGTCCGTGTCTCTCCTGCATCTCTCTGTGACAATTATGCAATGTATATTGCACAAGGTCGGTGAAGTCCTGTTAAAGGAGAAGTCCGGTGACATTTTTTTTATCAAAGTATTGTGTTGCCCCCCCAAAATTTATACAAATCACCACTATACACTTATTAGGGGAAATGTGCTTATAAAGTGCTTTTTTCCCTGCACTTACTACTGCATCAAGGCTTCACTTTCTGGATAAAATGGTGATGTCACTTCCTGGATAACATGGTGATGTCCCTTCCTGGATAACATGGTGATGTCGCTTCCTGGATAACACGGTGATGTCACTTCCTGGATAACATGGTGATGTCACTTCCTGCGTAACATAAAGGTGTCACTTCCTGCATAACACGGTGATGCCACTTCCTGGATAACATGGTGATGTCACTTCCTGCATAACATAAAGGTGTCACTTCCTGCATAACATGGTGATGTCACTTTCTGGATAACATGGTGATGTCATATCCTGGATAACATGGTGGTGTCACTTCCTGGATAACATGGTAATGTCACGACCTGGCTTCCAGAGCTATGCGAGCTGTGGCTGCTGGAAAGGATGATGGCCATCATCCTCTCCAGCAGCCACAGGTCGCATAGCTCTGGAAGTCGGGTCGTGACATTACCATGTTATCCAGGAAGTGACATCACCATGTTATCCAGGAAGTGACATCACCATGTTATCCAGGAAGTGACATCACCATGTTATCCAGGAAGTGAAGCCTTGATGCAGTGGTAAGTGCAGGGAAAAAAGCACTTCATAAGCATTTCCCATAATAAGTGTATATTAGTGATTTGTATAACTTTTGGGGGGGCAATACAATATTTTAATAAAAAAATTCTCCAGACTTCTCCTTTAAGGTGTACCTGTCAGCAAAGCCAGATTAGTTGAGATCTCATCTCTTTATCCATAATTTCAGGACCCCCATGGATAGGACACACAATAAGACCATAATGCACTCAGCCCCTATTGTGACCGAATGGGCGCCCCACTCATTACGGTGTCATTGTGTGTTTGAATCTATCGAGACCTGAAGTTCTGGGTGAAGAGAGGTATTTGCCACTAAAGTTTGTGGATTGGAGCCCAGGACTTCCAGGTTATGCCTGTCAAGAGTCCTATGTGCAAAAGGAGGAAGACAATGACTCAACAGGAAAGCGACCAACTAAGCTCCTTCTAAAATAGCTACTGTAGACCTGATTTTATGTTCTGCCATTCAGTTCCTCAATATGTGATCTGATTTCAAAACAGGAAAGTAGAAGGACTGGAGGGGGTGGGGGTTCCAGTCATTGCTACCATTTTGGCCGCTTTGTCATGCAGGTGCCCTCATCTATAATAATAGGTTTATGGTTAGGCCAACAATATTACAAGCATATAGTATTTCATGGTTGGGGACCTGCTGTGTGACCCAGACTGTTTCATTTTGTGTAATTTCCAAGCACATCGGGGAAAATTTATTAAGGACTTTGCACCTATTTAGGTGAATAATTGGATTTTCCGCCCATTTTTGGTCTAAGTTCTATTTATGAACCAGTATACAACTGGCAAATATTTTTTAGATGCACAAAGTACTGAGAGAAGAGGCAAAAATAGTGGCCTAGTCCAGATACTAGCATTAGTCTTTTGTTTGTGGTCAGATGAAAGGAGGTCAGGGCAGGCAGCATAGGTTTATAATTAGAGATGAGCGAACCGGGTTCGGGTTTGAGTCGATCCGAACCCGAACGTTCGGTATTTGATTAGTGGCGGCTGCTGAACTTGAATTAAGGTCTAAGGTTGTCTGGAAAATGTCGATACAGCCAATGACTATATCCATGTTTTCCACATAGCCTTAGGGTTTTATCCAAGTTCAGCAGCCACCGCTAATCAAATGCCGAAAGTTCGGGTTCGGATCGACTCAAGCATGCTCCAGGTTCGCTTATCTCTATTTATAATGGAGGCAGGCAAGGTCATACAGAGGAGAACAAGGTAGTGGGCAAGGAGGAGGTCAGTAAGGGAAGCAGGTATATATACATATTGTACTGTATGTTCACACATAGTATTCTTTAGTCTTTTGGTCAGATTTTTTTTTTTTTTCAACCAAAACCAGGAGTGGATTGAAAACACAGAAACTGAGCAAATCTTTTCATTATAATTTTTCCCTGTCAGTTCCTCCTGATTTTGGTTGAAAAAAGATCGACTGACTGATAAAGAAGGTGTCAGCACTTAGGCAGGGACACATTTAGGTAAACATGTTGCCTCTCTGTGTAAGGGAAAGGGCTAGTGTGCACACCAAAGTCTATTCCTGTCTAGAGATGAGTGAACCTGGAGCATGCTGGAGTCATCTGAACCCGATCGTTCGGCATTTGATTAGCGGTGGCTGCTGAAGTTGGATAAAGCCCTAAGGCTATGTGGAAAACATGGATATAGTCATTGGCTGTATCCATGTTTTCCAGACAACCTTAACATTTTATCCAACTTCAGCAGCCCCCGCTAATCAAATACCGAACGATAGGGTTCAGACTAGAGTATGCTCAAGGTTCGCTCATCTCTATTACTGTCCAATCACTGACATCTCCACTACTTCTAAGCTGATCAGATTCCTTAGTGTGTTCCATGGTTGAAGAAAATTTTTTTTGTTTTTTTCCCTCAAACCAACTGGTGCCAGTAGTAGATTTGCTAATTACATATATATATATATATATATATATATATATATATATATATATATATATTTAAATCTTAGGCTGAGCTGCTGTATGTCTTGCAGGAAGTGGTGTAATCTTTCCAGTCTGACACAGTGCTCTCTACTGCCACCTCTGTCCATGTCAGGAACTGTCCTGAGCAGTAGAAAAACTCCATAGAAAACCTCTCCTGCTTTGGACAGTTCCTGTGACCAACAGAGACGGCAGCAGAGAACAATGTGTCAGACTGAAATGAATACACTACATCCTATCGGACAGACAGATGCTGGTAATTACTGGAAGTTACTTTTTTTTTTTTTTTTTTTAAATAGAAGTCACAAATCTGTATAACTTTCTGGCAGCAGTTAATTTCAAAACAATTTTTATTCTCTGGAGTACCCCTTTAACAATTTAAAAAAAGACCATACACATTTTGAGGGCCAATGGACAATAATCACAGAACTGGCTGAACACAATCTACACAACTGGCTATAATACAGCAGATTAGCTGGATGGATGGACGGCACTTACAGAGGAGCAGCAGCAGCAGCATGCTTGATGTGATGTCTCCCGTCATGGGTAAGGAAGTACCTCGTCTCCTGTCTAAAAACAGAGGCTAAATACATAAAATAGTGGAATGAGTCATGTATACAGCCCATCATGCGTGGTAAATTAACTCTTCGTACACAAGAAATGAGCTTTCTATGACATAGTTCCCATTAACCAAACTGATCTCTTCTATCTAATATTCTTACTCTAGTCTTCCATATGTCACATCACTTGTTCTTGGGGTCTCCTATATATCAAACTGCTTCTTTTTCAGGTCTCCTATATATTACACAGCTGCTTTTTCTGGACTCCTTTATAGTAGACTGTTCCATTTTCAGGTCTCTTATATATCATTCTGCTCTTTCTTCAGGTCTCCTATATATCACACTGCCCCTTCTTCAGGTCTCCTATATATCATGCTGCTCCTTCTTCAGGTCTCCTATATATCATGCTGCTCCTTCTTCAGGTCTCCTATATGATACACCGCTCCATCTTCAGGTCTCCTATATATCAGACTGCTCCTTCTTCAGGGCTCCTATATATCATGCTGCTCGTTCTTCAGGTCTCCTATATATCACACTGCTCCTTCAGGTCTCCTATATAGTACACTGCTCCTTCTTCAGGTCTCCTATATATCACACTGCTCCTTCTTCAGGTCTCCTATATACCACACTGCTCCTTCTTCAGGTCTCTTATATATCATGCTGCTCCTTCTTCAGGTCTCCTATATATCACACTGCTCCTTCTTCAGGTCTCCTATATATCATGCTGCTCCATCTTCAGGTCTCCTATATATCACACTGCTCCTTCTTCAGGTCTCCTATATATCACACTGCTCCATCTTCAGGTCTCCTATATATCACACTGCTCCTTCTTCAGGTCTCCTATATATCACACTGCTCCTTCTTCAGGTCTCCTATATATCACACTGCTCCTTCTTCAGGTCTCCTATATACCACACTGCTCCTTCTTCAGGTCTCCTATATATCACACTGCTCCTTCTTCAGGTCTCCTATATACCACACTGCTCCTTCTTCAGGTCTCTTATATATCATGCTGCTCCTTCTTCAGGTCTCCTATATATCACACTGCTCCTTCTTCAGGTCTCCTATATATCACACTGCTCCTTCAGGTCTCCTATATATCACACTGCTCCTTCTTCAGGTCTCCTATATATCACACTGCTCCATCTTCAGGTCTCCTATATAGTACACTGCTCCTTCTTCAGGTCTCCTATATATCACACTGCTCCATCTTCAGGTCTCCTATATATCATGCTGCTCCTTCTTCAGGTCTCCTATATATCACATTGCTCCTTCTTCAGGTCTCCTATATATCACACTGCTCCTTCTTCAGGTCTCCTATATATCACACTGCTCCATCTTCAGGTCTGCTATATATCATGCTGCTCCTTCTTCAGGTCTCCTATATATCACATTGCTCCTTCTTCAGGTCTCCTATATATCACACTGCTCCTTCTTCAGGTCGCCTATATATCACACTGCTCCATCTTCAGGTCTCCTATATATCATGCTGCTCCTTCTTCAGGTCTCCTATATATCACACTGCTCCTTCTTCAGGTCTCCTATATATCATGCTGCTCCTTCTTCAGGTCTCCTATATATCACACTGCTCCTTCTTCAGGTCTCCTATATATCACACTGCTCCTTCTTCAGGTCTCCTATATATCACACTGCTCCTTCTTCAGGTCTCCTATATATCACACTGCTCCTTCTTCAGGTCTCCTATATATCATGCTGCTCCTTCTTCAGGTCTCCTATATAGTACACTGCTCCTTCTTCAGGTCTCCTATATATCACGCTGCTCCTTCCTCAGGTCTCCTATATATCATACCACTCCTTCTTCAGGTCTCCTATATGATACACGGCTCCATCTTCAGGACTCCTTTATTTTATACTGCTCCTTCTTTTTATATTTTTTACCATTGTCTTCTTATATTTTTTTACCATTGATTACACTAAAGACTTATAGGTTTATGGTAAACAAATAATGTTCCATTACAAAAAACAACAATAAATCTTTACAAATCCAGATGTGAATAAAGAAAAGTAATGAAAACAGGAAATAGAAAGCCCAGTGCTTAGTGTTTAGCAGTGATCATCATCACTCCCACATACAGTAGATGATACTGTGATTTGTATTACTTTACCCGGTTACATTTTGTGGTTTTTGCCTTTATAAATATTCAAATATAAATTGAAAAATAAAATTTGAAGGACGGCAGTGATATTTGTGGTTAAGATTCAAAGAAAACGTCAGCATCTATAAATGTTTTGAGGAAGATGCTCTTATCAGATATACAAACCACTTCCTCTCTTGTTTTTACTATAGGAATACAAGAGAAAATAGGGAGGATAGGTGCATAAACTTATGGTTACCCCACCCCCGATCTATTGATGACCTACCCAGTGGGGGGCGAAAATCTGTGAGACACTTACCCAGTATAAACCAGGCTCATGTAATACATTGTACTACTATTGTAGAGCAATGTACTACAGAAGGTTGCATCTCAAAGTCGCCTTATAAGACTAGTTAGAAGTAAAAAATAGAAATAAAAGTGTAATAAAATAATTTATATATAAGAATAAAAAAAACTAGAGCTTTTTAGCATTGTAACTAGGTGTAGGTTGGATAGACCACCTGTCTTGGACAAGAGTACTTTCAAGCTTCACCAAGGCTCGTGGCCGCGTTCGTTTATGGACGCTAAACTGACACGGCTGCGGGCCTCGGTGAAGGTAACTGCCACTGCAGGACTCACTTTGAGAGACCAGGATGGTGCCGGGGACACTATAATCAACTGCCTCATGTGTATCTACAGGAGTACCGGGTGGTAGCAGGACACAATATCACTCCACCGATTTACCGGCACACTAGCAGTACTGAGGTGTAGTGAGTAACCGGATGGCATGTAACTTTTCACTCGCTCCCTACCCACTGTACATTTAATTAACCCTTTACCTCCATACAAAGTTTATGACAGAAACGCGTTAGCAGTGTGGGTGTGCTGCTGGAACACAATTAAATGGGTCACAAGACCCAGCGTGCTCTAGTGGACGCTTTATAGTACTGCGGACATACATTGTAGTCAGCTAGACGGCGGTGCGCTTTGTACTGTGCACTCCGTTTGATCAGGTTCATTGTTTCGACCATAGATCAATTTTACCTGGTGCAGGAATCACTATTGGTGTTTTTTATGCGTATCAATAAAAGTTATGTTTTATTTGCAACTTTCACTGACCTATAGAACATTTTTAGCATTGCCACATCCATAACAACCAAACTATATCATTAGTTATCGCACACAGAGAACGCTTTAAAAACAAAATAAAAAAAACTATTCAAGAATGGTGGTATTTACGAAGTCCGGCTCCCAAAAATAGAAAATACAGCGATAATAAAGTCAGATAAGTCTGAAAAGGAAGCCAATACAGCCAAAGCCAGGAATAGATTTGAGAAGAGGAGAAATCTCAGTATTTCCGTTTTGACCTGTTCTCTGTGTATAGTCTTTTCCTGGCTTTGGCTTCAAATCTTTGGCAGATAATCTTTCTGTGTAAATGGACCCTTACTCCTTCTGTTCTGCTAATTGTTTCCCAGCCCCACTCTTGTCTGTTCTGCTATGTTTCCTCTAGTCATGTAAAGGTTAACCTGGTTTTGTCTCAGTGATTGACAGCCGTTCCCTCCAATCGCCTTTTTAATCGCCTCCTTACCTAGACTTTATACAGCGTGAGGTTCTTAGCGCACAATCTGATCCCGTTGTGCGAGCTGATCTGCCACGTCAAGGCGACCTCATTCAGATGGGTCCCTACACTAAGACTATTATACCAGGATGCATGATTGACAAGCACATCCCCCATGCCGCCCAATGGATCCTGGTATACAGCTAGAGTGTAATATATATCTATAGCCAGTGTTAGTGTAGGGACCCACCTGAGGGCAGACGGGCCGCAGATGGGATAGATCATAGAAACTGCACCCGTGGGATGTTATAACTAGATTGGGTGAAGCGGATAAGAATGAATTGTTTGTAGTCACTATAGGGGAGAAGGTGAAGATGTCAGTAGGATGTGTTACCATGAGCCGGTGTCACCAAACCACACCGGGACCCTATGTCACCACATTACACTGGGCCTGTGTACTGCTAACTCACTGGTGCAGTGTCC
This sequence comes from Dendropsophus ebraccatus, assembly GCF_027789765.1. Classification (NCBI taxonomy): domain Eukaryota; kingdom Metazoa; phylum Chordata; class Amphibia; order Anura; family Hylidae; genus Dendropsophus; species Dendropsophus ebraccatus. Next base: position 12,751,502 of record NC_091466.1, on the reverse strand, counting down.
TCATTACAGGCAGGTGCGCTGTCTGCTCGTAGCCAGATGCCCCATAGAGAGGCAAGCACAACTGCAGCCAGATGCCCCATACAGAGGCAAGCACAACCGCAGCCAGATGCCCCCACACAGAGGCAAGCACAACCGCAGCCAGATGCCCACCTACACAGGAAAGCACAACCGCAGCCAGATGCCCCATACAGAGGCAAGCACAACCGCAGCCAGATGCCCCCATACAGAGGGAAGCATAACTGCAGCCAGACGCCCCCATACAGAGGCAAGCACAACTGCAGCCAGATGCCCCTATACAGAGGCAAGCACAACCGCAGCCAAATGCCCCCATACAGAGGGAAGCATAACTGCAGCCAGACGCCCCCATACAGAGGCAAGCACAACTACAGCCAGATGCCCCCATACAGAGGCAAGCACAACCGCAGCCAGATGCCCCATAGAGAGGCAAGCACAACCGCAGCCAGATGCCCCATACAGAGGCAAGCACACCCGCAGCCAGATGCCCCCATACAGAGGCAAGCACAACCGCAGCCAGATGCCCCCATACAGAGGCAAGCACAACCGCAGCCAGATGCCCCCATACAGAGGCAAGCACAACCGCAGCCAGATGCCCCCATACAGAGGCAAGCACAACCGCAGCCAGATGCCCCCACACAGAGGCAAGCACAACCGCAGCCAGATGCCCACCTACACAGGCAAGCACAACCGCAGCCAGATGCCCCCATACAGAGGCAAGCACAACTGCAGCCAGATGCCCCCACACAGAGGCAAGCACAACTGCAGCCAGATGCCCCCATACAGAGGCAACCACAACCGCAGCCAGATGCCCACATACACAGGCAAGCACAACCACAGCCAGATGCCCCCATACAGAGGCAAGCACAACCGCAGCCAGATGCCCCCATACAGAGGGAAGCACAACCGCAGCCAGATGCCCCCACACACAAGCAAGCACAACCGCAGCCAGACGCCTGCACACAGGCAAGCACATCCGCAGCTAGACGCCAACACACAGGCAAGCACATCTGCAGCCAGACGCCCGCACACAGGCAAGCACACCCGCAGCTAGACGCCAATACACAGGCAAGCACACCCGCAGCTAGACGCCAATACACAGGCAAGCACACCCGCAGCTAGACGTCAACATACAGGCAATCACACCTGCAGTCAGACACCCACACACAGGTATGCACAACCACAGCCAGACAACCACTCACAAGCAAGCGAACCTGCAGCCAGATGCCTTTGCACACAAACAAGCACAACAGCAGCCAGACATCGGCAAGCACGCTGAGCCCTCTGACTGACCGGAAGACAGACAGTCAAAGAGAGGCAAGCACACCAGGCTCTCCGCTTGAGCCACAACCAAACATCCACGCACACAGGCAAGCACACCATCCCTACTGCTTGACTCACAGCCAGACACTTACGATCACCACACCAGCCAGATGCCCAGCCAGACCCTCCACTTGACCTGTAGACAGAAGCCCATGCACACAGACAAACACGCTGGGCCTTTTGCTTGAGTGGAACACAAACGCCCACGCACACAGGCAAGCACGTAGAGCCTTCTGCTTGGTCCACAGCTAATCGCCCATGCACAAAGGCAAGCTTTTCGGCCCTCTGCTTGAATAGATGTCCCCCCACATAGGCAAGAACAGCAGCAGCCACACGCCCACACACAGGCAAGAACAACTGCAGGGAGACGGCAGGGATAGAGGTGAGCGGCTGCGGAGCGGGGCCCCGGCTGCTGTAAGATTATGCCGCCCCATCCAGGATCGCAGAATCTGCCTCCTGAGGCACAATACAGCTGTAATTGGTTGCTTTAATAACTGAGATTGGTTGCTATAGGAACTGTGGTTAGTTGCTATAGGAACTGTAACTGGTGGCTACAGTAACTGTGACTGGTTGCTACGGGAACTGTTGTTGCTATAGTAACTTTGCCTGGTTGCTGTAGGTTGATGGTTGGTTGTTATAGAAACTGTGATTGGTTGCTATAGGGACTGCGGTTGCTATAGGAACTGTTACTGGTAGCTATAGCAACTGTGACTTGTTGCTCTAGGAACTGTGCTAGGTTGCTACGGCAACTATAACTGGTTGCTATAAGAGCTGTGGTTGGCTGCTATAGGAACTGAGATTGGTTGCTATAGGAACTGTGCCTGGTTGCTATAGGAGCTGTGATTGTTTTTTTTCTGAGCTGTGATTTGTTGTTATGGGAACTTTGACTTAATGGTATATATCACCTGTCTTTGGTTGCTATAGGAACTTATTTCGTTTGCTATAATAGGTGCAATTGGTTGTTATAGGAAATGTGATTGGTGGGTTTTGTAGCTCTGATTAGTTGTAATGTGAACTGTGATTTATTAATAGCCCCAAAAGAACAAACACATGAACCAAATGAGTAGTTTGTATGAAAATTTTGACAAAGTTTATTAAAGACAAAAAGTATTATTACATAAATACATGTACTCAATAAAATATGGAGGCGGGACAAAGCACACAGCAGGGAAATTCACATAAGCAGAATGCATAGGCTTAGTGCAAAGAATACAAATACTCACAGGCAGAGTGTGTAAAGCGTATCCCACAAAATCCAGCACTGATCATATAGCTAAAAAGAACTTGACTTTTGGATATGGGATGGACCCTTCCTTTCCCTTAATAAACATATGAGTGTACTACTAGTAAGGATGTAATATAATTGTTGGGTGTATCAAATGTGATAAGAAGAGAAAAAAGTGAAAAGTGATATCTAAATGTATAAAATATAACAATAAATACATGTAGGTGTTATATATAATGAAAAAGAGAAAGGAGGAGGATGCCAGGACAATAAACATGTCGCCATCTAGTGTCCATTATTGGTAATGTTGGTCCATAAGATCTTGATAGAAGTCAGTCAAAAAATACCTGCAGTACACACAGAAGACAGAAAGGAAACGAGAAACGAGAAAAAGCAAAGAAAGAAAAAGAGAAAGATGAAGAAGAGGGAAAAAGGAAAAAAAAGAGGGATGAGGAAAGAGAGAGAAGAGAAAGAAAGGAAACATCAGTAAGAAAGAGATAAAGCACAAAAGTAGAAAAATGAAAGCAGAGAAGACAAGAAGACAAGTTTGTGTAGTGAATAGAAATGACACATATTAGTGACATTTTACCACAATATGCCCTCACTTCTGACATGTGATTTATTAATATAGCAACTGGAACTGGCCCCCAAGTAACGAATGTGAATGGGGCCACGTGGGCATGCACCCTCCCTGTTTTTCACAAAAGTTTAACATTACTAGCAATACACGTAGTAAGGGCTGGTTCACATTGAGGAATTCTCACGGATAAACTCCGCGGAATTCTGCCGGCTGTACGCGCTCATGGACATGCGCCTTTCCACCGGCTCCATAGCCACCATTCTATGGGCCGGCTGATTCCGCATTCCGCTGAAAGAACTGGCATGTCAATTCTTTCGGTGGAATGCGGAATTAGCCGGCCCATAGAATGGTGTCTATGGAACCGGCGGAAAGGCGCGCGTCCTTGAGCGCGTACAGCCGCCGGAGAATTCCTCAATGTGAACCCACCCTAATAGAGTTTAGGAAGGTTTCACTTGGTATGTGCCGCCGCATCAGCGAGGGCGGCCAGGAGAGATGCCCCAGCTGAGGGCAGTGACCTGATGCCGGAGCCTCCAGTGGGTGAGACTCGGGGAGTGCTGGGGACGGCCGGGCAGATAGGGTTACAGCAGCATCTGCACTGGTGAATTGTTTTTCCTCTCAGAGCAGTGTTAGCAGCGCTCCTCAGGGTCTTAAGCCTTGTGCTGCCACCTGGGCTACTATAGGGACTGTCACTTACTGTTGTAGAAGCTGTAATTGGTTGCTATAGGGACTGAGATTGGTTGCTGTCGCAACAATTACTGGTTGCTATATGAACTATGCCTGGTTGCTATAGGTGATAGGTTCTATAGGAACTATAACTGGTGGCTATAGTAGCTGTGACTGGTTGCTAAAGGAACTGTGGTTGTTATAGAAACTGTTACTTGTTGGTATAGGAAATGTGATAGGTTGCTATAGGAACGGTAACTGGTTTCTATATGAGCTGTGTTTGTTTGCTATAGAAACTATGAATAATTGCCATGGGAACTGTGGTTGCTATAGTAACTAATCTGTTGCTATATGAGCTGTGATTGGTTGCTGTTGGAGCTGTGACTTATTACTATAGGAGCTTTTATTGGTTGCTATAGGAACTGTAACTGGTTGCGATATCAACTGGCTAGTTGCTATAGGAACTGTAACTGGTGGCTATAGTAACTGTGACTGGTTGCTATAGGAACTGTGATTGGTTACTAGAGGACTGGTGATTGTTTGTTATAGGAAGCTTTGTATTGTTATAAAAATGTGACTGATTGCTCTAGGAGCTGTGATTCTTTTTTTTGTAGGAGCTGTGATTGTTCCGGTAGCTGCACAGAAGCTCTAAACTCTGGGAACCGTATCACCACAATCGTGCTGATTGGTTCCTCTTAATAAGGATACATATCTGCATACAATATGGTGACTGATAATACGGCGTTCTGATAATGTAAAGAAGGCGTATGATGTGAAAGGAGGCCACAGCCGTGGAGTGCACTTGCTCATGTCAATCGCAATAAACCCCAAGGGGACATTACTTAACAGCGCACTCACTGATCTAAGTTCGAGTACAAGTTTTACACGAGAATATATGCATTTTTACATATAATTTTCTTTGCACATTTATTTGACTAATCATCCTCTCACTGATATAGGAGATACAGTATATACTGATACTAGAGTTCCTCACTGCAAGGCCGTGGTAGGGAAATGCAGGACAACCCTATTCACGCTGGGCAAAAATTCTCACATCATGAGAGTTTATTCCAGGATGAAAGACAGTGGCTGGGTGAGTGCAGATAAAGCCGAAAACTCCACTGCAAGTGCTAGAAATTGTGACTGGTTGCTATAGGACCTGTGACCAGTTGCTGTAGCAGCTGTTGCTGCTATAGGAACTGTGCATAGTTGCTATAGAAACTGTGACTTATTGCTATAGCAGCTGTGATTGGTTGTTATAGGAACTGTGACTGGTTGCTATAGGAACCGTAACTGGTTGCTATATGAACTGTGACTGGTTGCTATATGAACTGTGGTTACTATAGGAATTGTGACTGGTTACTATAGGGACTGTGATAGTTTGCTATTGGAAATGTAACTGGTTGCTATATGAGCTGTGATTGGTTGTTATAGGAACTGTGATTAATTGCTATAGGAACTGCGGTTGCTATAGGAACTGTGATTGGTTTCATTAGGACGGGGTGGAGAACCTTGGCAACCCCTGTCATGCCTGGACAACCAAAGCTTTAGCTGGAACGGTATGCAAAATAGGACGTGCCGGTATGTGATTCGGTGGGAAGAGGTTAAGGCTTCCATAACATGCCTTTTTTGTTTGTTTGTTTGTTTGGTTTTTTTGACCATTTTTGAGGCACTGTGAACCCAGCTTAATTCACATCTTAGCATTTTCAGTTTGTTCACCAGATTTGCCAGGTCTTCCATAAAGTTTGTGTCCATACATTTATTTTCACACATAGTATTTCCATTAGTCTTTGGTTTAGTATTTTTTTCACTCAAAAAAAAAAAAAAACATAAACTGTGCAAATTACATTTTGCCCTTTCAATTCCACTCCTGCAGGGGCGTAACTACCACTATAGCAGCCATAGCGGCTGCTATGGGGCCCGCCGCATCAGGGGGCCCCATGGCCTGCTCCTGCAATACACTGGGCCCCCTGAGCCGTCATCATTTGCAGCACCAGGTGGTCCTGCTGGTCTCCTGGGTTTTGCAAAAGTCCCTTTAACTGCAAGCACTCCTGACCAGAGCTAGCAGTTATGTAGTTATGACTTCACTTGACCGTTTAGTGGTCAGTCGTTGGGGGGGGGGGGGCCCAATCAAAAGTTTGCTATGGGGCCCAGCCATTTCTAGTTACGCCCCTGCACTCCTGGTTTATGTTGCAAAAAGACTGACCAAAGGACTGATGGAAATACTGTGTGTGAACATAGCCTAAAACGGTTTTCAAAACAACGGACGATGCTTTACAACAAGGGACTGAAATAATGTTTGTGATTATTATTGATGTTAACAGATTTTGTTTGTTTATTTATTTTTTCATTTAAAAACCCCCATGAACATTAAAAATGTGGGAAAATAGCTTTTAGAGAAAGATGAACGCAATCAGAGGTCCGATGAGGATTAGGCGCTGCACGGCAATTCCAAGATCCTAATCAAAGGAGGATGGGAGTCGTAGTAAAACCGTATTTATTTAATTTAAGGAGGTCCCTCTTCATCAGATCAATAGCCTAAAACCTGGGAAGACTAACAGGATATTTATAGGGGAAAGCGCAAAAGTTTTAAATTCAAAAAGTCAAGATGGTCTCCTATAGGCCAGTGTATCATCATGTAAAAGCATATTATACTATGCATTGTAACCATAGTCCCATAAAAACAGGATCATTAAAAGAATATAAAACTATGTGCTGACTTTGTTATTTGTTTGTTGATTTTGTTATTTCAATAATTGTAGCAAAACCCATACATATATTACAATGAACCTGTGTGTTGCTGTTCTCTATTAGGTCTATTTTGTTGACTGCGGAAAGCCTTTGTTCGTGCATAGCAGCTTTGGCCTAAAAGTAAGTGTCCTTGGGCTTACAACGTCCCACCCCAAGTTAAAGAAGCAGTTCACAAAAAATGATTATTGCCCCCCCCCCCAGTGCCGTAAAGGAGACAGGACGCAGATCCAGCCAGAGGGCATAACTATGGTATGCGTGAAGGGGGGTGGGGGTCGGGGTGGTGATAACAGGCAGAGGAAAGGCGCTGCCGGGCCAGGTGCATCACTGCCATGGGGCGGCTCGGGGAGGACACAGCACAGAGGCAGCGTGGGACTGCCAACATCACTCTAGATGCACCCTGGGGGAGAACAGCAGCGCATGCGCAGTGACAGCTTACACGGTACCGTTGGCTTGGCGGCAGAACCAGAATCCAGGGGGTGCGGAGAGCAACACCACATAGGTGGCGCTGGCCTAGGGCACAAGCGCTCTAAGACCCGCCTCTTTGACACAGCTAGACCCTAATAAAAGTTGGATTTTTGGCCTCACCAAAGCACCACCAGTGTTTTTGAAAAGACTACCAGAAAGGATTTCACTGCAGCTATACATAGGTAAAAGTAGTTTGGGGGGCTGCATACCATTATATATACAGCCCTGCATACCATTATATACATATATACAGCCCAGCATACTATTATATATATACAGACCAGCATACCATTATATATACACAGCCCAGCATACCATTATATATACAGCCTGGCATATATACAGCTCAGCATACGATTTGCTTTCTCTGCCGCCTGGTTGCATTGATGACTCATTTTAAGGTTGTCAGAAATCACTACCCCTAAATCCTTCTCATCTGAAGTCTTTGCCATCAGAAAACTGACAATTTAAAACTCGGATGGAGGATTCCTGCATCATTTATCATTTGGAAACATTGAACTGCAGTTTTCATTGTTTTGGAGCAGTGTGGCTGCCAGAAAGAGAGAGAATAGCACAAGAAAGTGGCGCCAGGAGTAACAGACCTGTTCTTTTTTTTTTTATCAGAGATGACGCAATACCTGCTGGCTGCTCTGTACCCTTATACCTGGTGCAGCCTGGACAGGAAGAGAACAGGGGGTTACTTCTGGAGCAGAATCACCAGCCAAAATGCAGCTCCGGAACCGGAATGGGTGAGTAACAATTTATTAGTGGGGATGTCTACATTTAGATATTATTGGCATCTGCATAGCTTTCCTGTTTCCATTAAACAGTTCATGGTCTACCACATACTCATCACTTACCATACACACTTGTAAAGCAATAGGCTGACAGTTAGTATTTCACCATGTTCCTTCCTTCTTACACATGACTTCTTATAATTTATAGGAAGATGCAGGAATTAACTTCTATTCTCAGATGAAGCAACGCTGTCTCCAACCATCAGCATTACCTCCATCTATCAGCATTGTCTCCATCTATCAGCATTGCCTCCATCTATCAGCATTGCCTCCATCTATCAGCATTACCTCCATCTACCAGCATTGTCTCCATCTACCAGCATTGTCTCCATCCATCAGCATTGTCTCCATCCATCAGCATTGTCTCTATCCATCAGCATTGTCTCCATCCATCAGCATTGTCTTCATCTACCAGCATTGTCTCCATCCATCAGCATTGTCTCCATCCATCAGCATTGTCTCCATCCATCAGCATTGTCTCCATCCATCAGCATTGTCTTCATCTACCAGCATTGTCTTCATCTACCAGCATTGTCTCCATCCATCAGCATTGTCTCCATCTACCAGCATTGTCTCCATCTATCAGCATTGTCTCCATCCATCAGCATTGTCTCCATCCATCAGCATTGTCTTCATCTACCAGCATTGTCTCCATCCATCAGCATTGTCTCCATCCATCAGCATTGTCTTCATCTACCAGCATTGTCTCCATCCATCAGCATTGTCTCCATCCATCAGCATTGTCTTCATCTACCAGCATTACCTCCATCTATCAGCATTGTCTCCAACCATCAGCATTGTCTCCATCCATCAGCATTGTCTCCATCCATCAGCATTGTGTCCATCCATCAGCATTACCTCCATCTATCAGCATTGTCTCCAACCATCAGCATTGTCTCCATCCATCAGCATTGTCTCCATCCATCAGCATTGTCTCCATCCATCAGCATTGTCTCCATCCATCAGCATTGTCTTCATCTACCAGCATTGTCTTCATCTACCAGCATTGTCTCCATCCATCACCATTGTCTTCATCTACCAGCATTGTCTTCATCTACCAGCATTGTCTCCATCCATCAGCATTGTCTCCATCCATCAGCATTGTCTCCATCCATCAGCATTGTCTTCATCTACCAGCATTGTCTTCATCTACCAGCATTGTCTCCATCCATCAGCGCTGTCTCCATCCATCACCATTGCCTCCATCCATCAGCATTGTCCTCATCTACTATGTCCATAGAGATGTCCATGTTATTACTCTGTAAGTACAATGGCCTTATATATGTGAGTATTTCTATGGGATAAGCAACCATAAGAGGGTTCAGCAATGTCATGTTTGTTCCTATCTATGTAAACTTACGTCAATATGCCGTATAGTATAATCTCTTTGCTTATGTCCACTTGTATATATATTGTGCTGGTAAGAAGCTTGTTTTTCTGTGCTTATAATTATAGCATTGGGGAGATTATACTAACTGTTTGTATTAGGAATCCCCCTTTCATGGACGTTATTAGGCTGGGTTCACACTACGTATAACACCAGCCGTTCCGTGACCTAGCTGGGCCACAGAGCGACCGGTGTTACTGAAGATCATCACTTCTGGTGAATTCGGATGTGGGCCCGTGTGCGCCCACAGGTAAAGGGTGTCAATATACTGTCAGTGGTGGGAATGGTATATATTGAGGGGTGTGTATTCACTCTAAATACACACTTACTAAAATGAAGTTCATGCCCTTGTGACTATCACATAAATTGCCGAACAATAAACCTGCATATTTTGGGAACAGCAGGGTGTATCAAGAAACTGCAAAAACAGTGTGATCGGGGAACCCCAAGCTAATATAACAATAACAGCTTCTTTTTTTCCCCCGATATGCTGCAGGAACCTGCAGCTCTCCAGCTGCTGCAAAACTTCAATGCCTGGACAGCAAAAGCTGATGGGAATTGTAGTTTTGCATCAACTATAGGGCTGCAGGTTCCTTTCCCTCAATCAGCAGCTAGAGGTGAATAGAAGTGAGCACAGAGGCATAAATAATACATAGCCGGGCTTTTGCTTCCAGAGGGAACACCCCCTCTCCCGGACTTTTGGAGCTAATTTCTGTATGAATAAAAAGAAAGCTATCTCAGCACTGGAGGGCTCGATCTGTAAATGAAATATATCTATGAAATTAGACTGGAAAGCCCTATACAACCATGCACTCAGTTTAACCTCAAACCCTGTGACAGGTCCATATAGAATTTTGGTCAGTATTTATGTGACCAATCAGGAGTGGGACTGAGAGGGCAAAATTATACTGGGAAGATTTTTTTTTTCTGTGTTTTCAACCTACTCCTGGTTTTGGTTGAGAAATTACTGAACAAAAAATGATGGAAATACTGTGTGTGAACATATTGTTCTCCAATTGTAGAATAGAATGAAACTAGAGATGAGCGAACCAGGTTCGGGTTCGAGTCGATCCAAACCCGAACGTTCGGTATTTGATTAGCTGGGGCTGCTGAACTTGGATAAAGCTCTAAGGTTGTCTGGAAAACATGGATACAGCCAATGACTATATCCATGTTTTCCACATAGCCTTAGGGCTTTATCCAACTTCAGCAGCCTCCGCTAATCAAATTCCGAAAGTTCGGGTTCGGATGGCTCCAGGTTCGCTCATCTCTAAATAAAAGATTTAAATATTAAAATGATATTATTGGGTATTCCAGCTGCAAATCTGTTATTATGTACTATTTGGCTATTTCCCACAATGCCTTTTGTTGGCCATTTGACGGACATATTTTTGGTTAGCCATCATTTTGGCGTCAAATAACGGCTGTTTTATGTAAATAATGTCCATAATTTGCATACAATGTCCCCTATTTGGTGCCAAAATGACAGCTGTCCAAAAATATAACAATTCTTCACAAGATAATCTTTCCGTATAATGGGACCCTAAGAGGGATGAGGCAGACACGCACAGATTATGCATTTTAACGATTTATAATAAACACATTGTATTGTATGACTGGATTTAACTCTTTTTCTATTCCACTTTGTAGTGTCGGTCATCATAAATGTGGGTAAGTTACATTAATAACTTTTTTTAAAATATTTGACGTTGGGCAAAATTTATCAAGGGCTTTGTGCCGGCTTTTAGGTGAATAATTGGATTTTTGACCATTTTTGGTCTAAGTTCTATTTATGAGCCAGTATCTGATGGGTGAATATTTTTTATACGCAACCTTTTGTAATCTGCCTGTTTTGAGTATTTGCCCCAAAATTTGCATAATCTGGGATTGTGCCTAATTTATCATTTTCGACTTTTTAAAAAGTTGAACAAGCTGAAGCAGTCCTACGTCTGGTCAATACCAGGTGAATATGTGTTCATGTCATTGCCCAATTGGGACCCCCACAGTGTGATTGCGGGGGTCCCGGTCTTTTAAGTGTGACTGCTGGAGGTCTTTTACCTTCCTCCGTGCCGTCAGCTTGGCAATCATTGCGTAGAGTCTGCCAGAGTCAGGCATAGCATTGATCAGTGTATGTAATGTAATAAATGAATGTAATAGTCCCCTAGGGGGACTTAAAACATGTAAAATAATTTTTTTTTAGAAAATGTAAATATTTATTTTATTATGTATATTTTTACATAAGGGCTTAAAGAGGATGTACCCCCAGGTACATCCTTCTTTAATCTGAACCCACGGATCGAACGGCGCTGTCACGGGGAAGACGGTGCCGCGGTCTGTTTTTCGAAAAACAAACCGCGGCACCGGCTTCCCCGTGACGGCGCCGTTCGATCTGTGGGCTCAGATTAAAGAGGATGTACATGGTGGTACATCCTCTTTTAGAATAAGGGCTTTCTGCTGCCACATTGGCTGTGTCAAGAACTGCAGGGCTGCTCAAGCTAAGATAATGATGTAACTGTAATCTATGGTGTCTTGTAGGACAGTCATCCAGACCTGTGGTGACCTTCACTCCAAACACAAAAAAGATTTTTACTACTGAATCAATATCAATGACGTGTGATGTGGGCCCTAATGCACAAGATGATCGGAAGTATGACTGGTTCAGAACTGGGACACACGTACATAGCGGGAAAACGTATGAGATACATTCTGCTGAAACAGGACACAGCGGAAGTTACCAATGTTTTTCCCAACATGCGAGTGACTCTCTTAGACTGGATGTCAGTAATGGTGAGTCAATATATACAATACTAACATATAGTGCAATATTATTACATATAGTAGCTATAGCATATCACATCCAGCTAAACCTAATGTACTGTACCTTCTTACAGTGACATAGCAGGAGAGAATATTTTTGGGCTGATACCTTTTATTACTCATCTGCTTACTGCAAGTGATCTAAATACACAGTATAACTCTAAATGCACAGTATAACGGTAACGTTTTGGCCAATTAATAACCTGAATAATAACCTCAACCTCAATAAACTCAAGCCAAAATAGCAAACATAGCAGCGTAATGCAGTTATATCCAGGACTTAAAATGGCTGAGGAGTATTCATTACACCACTACATAATGTCCATACCTTCATGGGAATACTTTATTAGGCTCTTAAAGAGGATGTACCACCAGGTACATCCTCTTGAATTTAACACACCTATAGATCAGCGCCGTCATGGAGAAGCCGGTGCCGCAGTCTGTTTTTCGAACTGCGGCCCGGTTCCCATGTACGGCTCCGTTCTATCCAGTGGTACTGGGCCGTGCTGAAGTACTGGAGGTCGGCCGGCCCGCTCTCAGTGGGAGCGAATTCCCCCCCCCCCTATGATGCCGCTCCATTAGAATCAATGGAGCCGCGTCATAGAGGGGAGGGAATTCCCTCCCACTGGGGGCGGGCCGGCCGACCTCGAGTGCTTAAGCCCGGCCCGCTAACGCTGGATTGAACGGCGCCGTACATGGGAACCGGGCCGCGGTTCGAAAAACAGACTGCGGCACCGGCTTCCCCATGATGGCGCAGATCTATCGGTGTGTTAAATTTAAGAGGATGTACCTGGTGGTACATCCCTTTAAAGAATACCCTTCGATTCATGATCATGGCAAAATACTCTGAAAAAGTCCTGCAGGTGGCAGTCCTCTTCTATGAGCCGTGGTACAGTACTCCTGGAAGTAGCATACACTTAGGGTATGTTCACAGTCAGTAAATCAGGAGGAATTCTGCGCCTGTCTCAGTGTGTAATAGCCCGTCTATGGGAGAGCACGCGCTCCTCTGCTGCGGCGGCTCTCCGGCGGCTCTGTCACTTCTTTGAGTGGAGAGAGCAGTGGGGGAGCGCGCGCTCTCACATATACGGGCTATTACACACTGAGACAGGGGGGATTCCACGGTGGAAAGTTCCACTGCAGAATTCCGCCTGATTTACTCAGTGTTAACAGTGTGAACATTCCCTTACAATGCAGTCTACAGCAGGTATTGCACTTAAAGAGGACTTTCAACCCCCCTTTACAGCCCCCTATACTCACCTAATCGCGCCCGATATGAGCGCCCGAAGCCTGGCGCGCGCTCACAGGAGAGTCCGATGCCCATAGAGAATGACGGAGCATCGGACTCCCCATTCATTCTCTATGAGCGTCGGACTCTACTGTGAGCGTGCGCGCCGGGCTTCGGGCGCTCATATCTCCGTGACCCGATCGGATCAGGAAGCAGGACCCGGCGAGTATAGGGGGGTGTAACGGGGGGTCGGGAGCCTGTCACCCCGGCACGGGGGGTGACAGGTCTCCTTTAAGTGAGTTCCGTACCATGGCTTGTGTCAGAAGAGGAGGTCCCACCTGCAGGACTTTTTCAGCGTATCCTGCCATGGTCACAAAGCCAAGGGTATTCTTTAAGAGCTTAATAAAATATTCCCATGAAGGTATGGAATTCTTCAGTTACAGGATGCTGCCGAGGTTTCAAAGTGAGTGGTATTATTTGATGAACAGGCAAAAAAGATAAATTTGGTCAGCTCTCCTACAACACCATTCACACTTGGCAGGAGCACGTCACAATGACTGAAATTGCAAACAGACAAGAACACACACAAAAAAAATGCATCAGCTCACCACTAATAGCAAGACACAGACCCAATACAGATATGAAAATCAGCCCCCCAACTGCCAAAAAAATCTCCATAAAATAATGAGGCTTTTGGTTACCCTTTGCAAATAGTGTGTACCATCCCACCACGGTAAGGTGTCCTCATGTTCGGGAGGGACCTACACTGTACTTTAGCCTCTCCATGGCATATAATAAGCCTATGCTCTGGGCTGGGATGGGTCTATTGTACGACCAAGAAGAGGCAACCACTCCCCCATCTGGAACACAGAAAAAAAAGAAGACAAATTTGGTCAGCTCTCCTAGAACACTATTCACACTAGACAGGAGCATGTCGCCATGGTATTCTTTGATGGTTTTCTCTGGCTGCAAAGTTAGGGCTGTAGCCAATGTTTAGAGCGATGGGCAGAAGACCGCCGCTATTGTCATTGTTTTGATATTTCATGTTTAAAGGCAACGATCTGCCAACATTGTGCATATCAACTGATCATTGTCTTTTACCATGACCTGTTGCCCGGAACGGCCGGTAATAGTTTGGTGTAATAGGGCTCTTACTGCGAGAGGAGCTTCAGTCAGGAGTTTTGAATAGTGGGGAATTGGTAAAATAAAGGAACATAAGTTAACAGATGAATACTGGGAACCTTCATTTTTGATCAGCTCCGCTAAGTCCTTGTTGGAGAGCAACGCAAGAGGCTCACACACAGCCTACAGAGACCATAGAGTTCAGCTGAACTTACTGATTGATGGGGATTTTAGCATGAAGATCCAGACTGACTTAGGGTATGTGCACACTGAGCAATTCTAGCGGAATTCTGCCCGAATTCCGCCATAAAAGGCGGGCGGAATCCGCGTGGAATTACGCCCGTGTAAATGCAACATTGCTCTTTCCATAGAGAACAATGGGATTTCCGACTGCCCGTGCACACAGAGTAAATTTCCGTCTGGAATTCCGCGCAGAATCCGCATTCCGCCCAAAGAATGTACATGTCAATTCTTTGGCCGGATTCCGCTAGAGGAATCCTATAGAAGTCAATGGGGTTTGAATTCTGCTGGTAATTCCGCTTGCATTCCGCTTGATTTCCGCGCGGATTCCGCTCAAATTCCGCCCAAATTCTGCTAGAGCAGAATAGGCGAGGAATTTCAAGCAGAAATCTTTCAGCTACAATTCCTCGAGAATTGCTCAGTGTGCAAGGGCCCTAAAACTTCTAACATGTTACCTCTATATGCTGAAAATGTGCAAGTGATGTGTGAAGCTCTAATAGTGTAAGAGGAGATGCATCTTTTGTTTCAGGTTGGGTTATCCTGCAGCTCCCAAACCAAGTTTATGAAGGAGACAATGTGACTTTGAGATGTCACCATTATCCTGGATACCCCGCAGGACAAACAGTATTTTACAGAGATAACAAAGTCATCCAGAACTGGGGGAGTGAGGATCATTTTCACATTGCAAGGATGGACTTGGAAATGTCTGGAACATACAAGTGTACCAAATCAGTAAAGCACCATCTAATATATTACAGACATGGAGATGAAGATTCCATGTTGGTTCGAGGTAAGTCATGTATGAGATTACCGTATTTTTTGGCGTATAAGATTACTTTTTAACCCCGAAAAATCTTCTCAGACGTCGGGGTTAATTTATACGCCCGGTATGGTCGCCGCATACGAGCCGAACGTCTCCAAAGATTAGAGTAACAGCAGTGGCGTAGCTAGGATTCATGGGGCCCCATGGCAAAAAACTGTATGCACCCCCCCCCCCCCACCCCAAATGCATCCCGGGGGGGGGGGGGGGGAGGGAAAGGATCTTTCCAGCAAAGGGCATTGCAATGCAATGGGATATACATAAGGGTATTATATACATGAGAGGGGTATATATGCATATTAGAGATACCCATCTAATAAGTATACCCTTATATTTACCCCTCTCAAAAGTTTATAAAATCTTTATATACACTATATGGCCCTGTTCACACTGAGTAAACACGGCGTAATTCCTCTGCTACACCGGGCCCCATAATGACCGCATTCCCTGCCCCCATGGTAGCTACGCCAGTGAGTAACAGCCTGCTTAGCCAATAAGTGACTGACTGAGACGGGACAGTGCCGCAGCCAGTGATTGGCTGAGCAGGCTGTTACTCTTGTCTGGATAGTGACAGCCTGCTCAGCCAATCACTGGCCACAGAGCTGTCCTGTCTCATTCAGTAATTGGCTGAGCAGGTTGGAGGCACTGGAACATGGAAGAGGACACCGGAGGAGCGCGGACAGGTGCACATTTTTTTTTCTTTTTTTTTACAAATTTTTAAAATGAAGCAGGAAAAATTTTATTCGTCCATTTCTACTCATGATCAGTATAGCAATGGCAATGGGTGAATCAATAGCCCCTATGTTTGTTGTCACAAGACTTTTATAGCTAAGGAATGGTTGGTTAGAATATCTGGGATAATAAGTGATTTCTTACAAAACTAAATATTAGTTATGAACTATCACTTTGGCAGACACTTGACACACAAAACAGGGGTCTAACTCTTACCAAAAAAAATGGGGAAGGGGGGGAGCATTTAGCTTACAATGTCTGGACTCAGTTGTAAGATTTTGGTATAAACCATGTGGGACGTGATCGGTATTTTGATAAATGTTGATAGTATTTTGAGAGATATTGCTCCACACTGACGAGGGGCAAATATCCTGAAACAGCTGTCTGAGGATGGATGCCTGCCTTTGGTAACCCTTGTCATGTCGCAATACAAGAGTATGACACAAAAGGGCCCATCCTGGTATTTCCCTATTTATATTCCAATATTCACAACTAAATGGGACTTAAGGGGCTACGTATCAGGGTGGTTTGGTGATCTCCCCCCTGTGAGGTACCCCTTGGCAACAGGTTTTCCTTCCCTGGAGGTTAATGTGGCTTTTCCCGTGTTTTGAGACTCGCAACTTTACAGACGCCCCTTCTTTGCATATTTAAATTTATAGGGGGCAATGTATCAATAGAGACTTCTGAGTGAGTACATCATTGGATTTTTTTTACTAATTTCCCCGAGTGATTGCTCTTCTTTTGAGAAATGCTTTTGCAAGAAATTTTGGCTCCACATGCACCAAAGTGTTGATGCACATCAATATATGTCACTTTTATTATGCTGTGTGCACTTCGCTCAACAAGGTGTGACCTACCGAGAAAGGGGTGTGTCATCATTAAAGAGGGAGTGGCCTACAGGCAGTGTCATAATAATGAGTTAAAATTTTTGTGTTACTTTTACCTGACTTAAGCCAACTAATGGTTGTTGTAAACTAAACATTGACTAGAAGGTATACAGAGATTGTAATAAATCTAGCAGATTTGGAAGTCTCCTCAGTAATACGTTATTGTCATTTTTTTTCAATTTCTAGAGCTGTTCACGACTCCAACAATAAAAGTGACCCCAAACCCAGTTATTGTGGGGGGTAACATGACCCTAAGTTGTGATACCAGTCCCCATCCTTCCAGACCATATACACAACTGCAGGTTACTTTTTATAGAGATGGACGGATTGTTCAGGGATCTGGTGTCAGTGATATCTATGAGGTCTACAATGTTCAGCTGGAGGATTCTGGGAAATATTCATGTGAAGTAGAAACTACAGATGGCCGAGTAAGGAAGAGAAGTGAGGAGAAGTTAATCCAGATACAGACATAAGTAAGTAAAGACATTGGGGCAATGTGATGAGGAGAACAGAGATGTGCAACCCTAATCTCCACCAGTACCCTTGTCCCCACCTACTTGGTGCACCCATGGTGATCAAACTGGGCCACAGTCCCTTCCTATATCTACAGTCACTTAGTCTAACAAGAGGGGAGATTAGTCTAGTAGGTCAATATAATACCTGGAGAAAGCAGACAGAGAATGATAAGAGTACATGTCCAAAGTCCATAGCCAGGAGGTCACACACTAGCAAAATCTTTAAAAAAAGGGCTAGAGATTTTCAGGGTAGGTCATATTTTTGGAGAAACACGGTATGCCCCTACATTGTAGCCCCACTGTATATGGTAGTTAACCACCATACTGTATGTCCCACTGTTGTTAGGCTACCATACTGTGAGTTCCCCCGTAGTTAGGCCTCCATATTATATACCTCTCCCCTCCACCTCTGTAGTTCTATCCCCATACTGTATACATCCCCCTTTGCAGTAAGCTCCATACTTAAAACCTTCCTCCCCCCCTCTAGTTGACTCACATCCCCCCCCCCCATGTTCAAGCAGGTGGGGGCGGAGCATAACATGTCTGGCACTGGTTGGCTGGAGCTAGGGTTTATTTTTGGAGTAGGGCTTATATTTCAAGTGTACTCCAAAAAGCCTGCAAAATGAAGCGAAGTCTTAATTTCAGGGTACGTCTTATTTTTGGAGAAACAGGTTAGATGGGTTGTCTTGTTTTATTTCTTTTTATTAAGAATGAATAAAAATTAACTTATGTTTTTCAGGTAAAAAAAAAGAAGATTAAGAAGATTTATGACGGCAGCAGCATTTAGCTTTATATTAGTACATGAAAAAATTATCCAGCAGAATATATTATCGCAAAATTTTTTTCTTCTATCATATCAAATGGGTTAAGTCTATAGAAAAAGCCGACACCTCAACAACATGGTGACCAACTGGGCTACAAGACCCAACAGCATCGTCCATCTATGTTACATCTGAGGATTTACATCAAAAGGGGACTTCCGAGTAGCGGAAAAGATCTAACTTCCTCCATCTATTTGTTTTAGAACTACACCCTCCGAGACCCAAAGGGTGGGTGTCAGTTGTAATCATCGATGCCCAATAGAAGCAGCATGTCCTGCAACATCACTTAGCTATAACTCGTCATGTTGGGGCATGGTTTTTCCCACTAGTTGACGCTAGACCTATTATTCATAGGTAAAATTAAGGAGTATCGTAACGCATCAAACATGCTGTGCTGGAGGGATCTCACTTTGTGGACACTGCTTTGTATTCCTATTTCTTTCCATAATGAGCTTGTTATATATCAGCACATCAGAAAAATCAATAAAATATTTGATAGTCAGGTCTCTATTTTGTAAGGTTATACTTTGCAGATATTATAGAGCTCTAGGATAAAGATCCAAGGCTGTGCACTTACATACTGTAGGCAGCTATTGAGGGCTAATTTAAATTTTTAAAGCAAATGCAGTTGGTTTCTTTTTTCACAACCTTGTTGGCACTGGTCTGGCGATCCCAGTGGCGCGATCCATCCAATGCTGCCCTGTTTCCCTGATTGGACCCAGTTTCTTCATGTGTCCCTGTCGTTATAACGTTTAAAATCTATGTCAACTGTAGGTGTGATATAAAGCAAGTTTTCCATTTACATTCCTTTTTTTTTTTTAGTTATCATGTTGTAAAACAAAGCTATACTTACTACTTGTGGTGGTATGATATCCAATCCGCTACCAGGATATGTACCGTATGTTCTGACGTATAAGACGACTGGGTGTATAAGGGTCAGGGTCAGGCAGGGGTTAACTCAGCTAAATTAAAAAAAAAAAAAAAAAACAGTTAACTCACCTAGGGGCGGTTCCCGGCATCTGCGCGTCTCGTGGCCTGTTCCCTGAGCAAGCAGTGTGGCGTAAAGCTCTCCCGAGCAGCCGAGTATCTCATCGGAGAAGCTCGGAGACGCTCAGCTGCTGGAAGAGCTTCGGGAGAACAACAGAGGCTTTGGGGGACTCCCGGAGTCTGTCATTTTCCCGAAGCTCTCCCGGCTGCCGAGCTTCTCCATTGAGACGCTTGGCTGGCCGGGAGAGCTTCGGGATGCCCAGCGCAGGCAGTGCACATCACACTTCCTGCCAATGGGAACGTGCCAGGAGACGCACAGCTGCTGGGAACGGGCCCCAGGTGAGTTAACTGTTTGTTTTTTCATTGTGATCGCCCCATACAGTGGGGATGCAGCCATTTTTAGCCCCGAACCCCCCCACACACACACACACACACTCACACACACACACCGTATGGGGTGACCATACCCGGCGTATAAGATGACCCCTGACTTCAAAGAAGATTTTTTGGGGCTTAAAAAGTCATCTTATATGCCGGAAAATATGGTAATAGTGCACAAACCACATTTTATTAATCGTACACTGTAAGATCTGACCATTTGGAATCAAGCCCCCTTAGAAAGAATATCAACCTCTCTGCAACCAAAACTGTTTATGACATTCATCAGAAAAAATATAGAGTTGCTCTTTGTATTTGCTTCTTGAATGGCCTCTTGCCCATATATACTAGATTGTGTTCTGTGTATACCACAAAGACTATTCCTTATGATAACTTCCAGCTGTGTGTCTTGCATAAGTACTGGTCTGTATTGCAACACAACTTTCCTCACTAATCTCGACAAACACATGAGATGACTCCTTGTTTCCCTCTCTTGCGACAATTCTTGCCTATTTTTAGGTAGCGCTCTTGTCCTTGCTCAAACAAATGATAATTTTTTATATATGAGCACATATATGACCTGCAAACCTTCATTGCCTTGTCTGTTATTCCAGATAAGGCAGATAACGTGATCAGGGACTTTTTGTATTCTAGTGGTGTGGGGCTCTACAGTCATGGCCAAAAGTTTTGAGAATGACACAAATATTATATTTTCACGCTTATATTGACAGTTAGAATAAGTTAATGCAGCAAGTCAATATTTGCAGTGTTGACCCTTCTTCAGGACCTCTGCAATTCTCCCTGGCATGCTCTTAATCAACTTCTGGCATAAATCCTGACTGATAGCCGTCCATTCTTGCACAATCAATGCTTGCCTTTTGTCAGAATTTGTTTGTTTGTCCACCCGTCTCTTGATGATTGACCACAAATTCTCAATGGGATTAAGATCTAGGGAGTTTCCAGGCCATGGACCCAAAATCTCTATGTTTTGTTCCCTGACCCATTTAGTTATCCCATTTGCTTTATGGCAAGGTGCTCCATCATGCTGGAAAAGGCATTGTTGATCGCCAAACTGCTCTTGGACGGTTGGGAGAAGTTGCTCTTGGAGGACATTCTGGTACCATTCTTTATTCATGGTTGTGTTTTTAGGCAAGACTGTGAGAGAGCCGATTCCCTTGGCTGAGAAGCAACCCCACACATGAATGGTTTCAGGATGCTTTACAGTTGGCATGAGACAAGACTGGTGGTAGCGCTCACCTCGTCTTCTCCGCATAAGCTGTTTTTCAGATGTCCCAAACAATCAGAAAGGAGATTCATGTGAGAAAATGACTTTACCCCAGTCCTCAGCAGTCCACTCCCTGTACTTTTTGCAGAATATCAGTCAGTCCCTGATGTTTTTTCTGGAGAGAAGTGGCTTCTTTGCTGCCCTGCTTAAGACCAGGCCTTGCTCCAAGAGTCTCCGCCTCACAGTGCGTGCAGATGCACTCGTGCCTGCCTGCTGCCATTCCTGAGCAAGCTCTGCACTGCTGGTAGCCCGATCCCACAGCTGAAACACTTTTAAGAGACGGTCCTGGCGCTTGCTGGTCTTTCTTGGGCGCCCTGGAGCCTTTTTTGTCAACAATGGAACCTCTCTCCTTAAAGTTTTTGATGATGTGATAGATTGTTGACTGAGGTGCAATCTTTCTAGCTGCAATACTCTTCCCTGTTAGGCAATTTTTGTGCAGTGCAATTATGACTACACGTGTTTCTTTAGAGATTACCATGGATAACAGAAGAGAAACAATGATGCCAAGCACCAGCCTCCTTTTAAAGTGTCCAGTGGTGTCATTCTTACTTAATCATGACAGATTGATCTCCAGCCCTGTCCTCATCAACACCCACACCTGTGTTAATGGAGCAATCACTGAAACGATGTTAGCTGGTCCTTTTAAGGCAGGGCTGCAATGATGTTGAAATGTGTTTTGGGGGATAAAGTTCATTTTCTAGGCAAACATTGACTTTGCAAGTAGCTGCTGTTAAGCTGATCCCTCTGTATAACATTCTGGAGTATATGCAAATTGCAATTTTAAAAAGTGAAGCATTAGATTTTGTAAAAATAAATATTTGTATCATTCTCAAAACTTTTGGCCATGACTGCACTTGCCAGAGTAGAAACTTCTCACCCTCCACAGTGAGCAGTGAGTGATCAGGCCAAGATATCTCTAAAGTTTTATTTTTTTAACCTTTTCTATTAACACCTATACACCCCAACTAGTCCTAAAAGAGATGAGCGAAGCACTTAAAAATTTGGTTTGTGGCGTTCACAAGCTTTTACCGAAAAAAATCACGACTGTTGCAAACCGAACTTAACAAATCAATACATACCTTTCCCTGCTCCACCGGTGTCCTCTTCATGTCTTCAGCTGTCTGTTCATCCAATCACTAGTCGTGATGCTGTCCGTGTTCATTTAGTCAGTGATTGTCTGAGCGGAGAGTGACAGCCTACTTAGCCAATCACTGACTGACTGAGAAGGTCCGGTGATTGTCTGAGCGGAAAGTGACAGCCCACTCAGCCAATCACTGACTGACTATGGAGGTCTAGTGATTGGCTGAGTGGGCTGTCATTTGCGAGACACAAGAGTAATAGCACGCTTAGCCTATCACTGAGTTTCAGACTCAGCGGCATAGGCTGTTTCCAATTCCTTGTGGTACAATGGCAAGAAAAAATATTAAAAATGGGATTAAATAATACAGAGAAGACATAAACATAAACAAGCAGGAGAATAACAGCCTGAATGAAAAAAGTTTTTTTTCCGTGGTGCCCGTGGTGCTTTCTGTTCTCACTTAGTCAGTGATTGGCTGGGTGGGTTGTCACTCTCTGCTCAGCCAACCACTGACTAACTGTTTTTATGACATAGCAAAAGTTTTATTTAAAAAAAAATAAAAATTGTGATGGTCATAGATTAGCTTTCCAGTCCTGGATTATTTGAACTGAAGGGAATACACATGGAATTTTAGAAATAGGGTTGTAATATGTATAGGTATAACCCATGGTTTCAAAAAGAGCTTTTTATGAATACAACATCTTTATGTCCTTAGTTAGGCTTCATTTATGTCTGATAAGTAGTTCATATTTGTATGTATTTATGTTAGCATACTGCTATACTATCAGAATAGTATTCCCATGCCAGGACCATTGAGTTGAGTGGACCAAAATCAGTGTGAACAAGTGCTACTCAAAAGGAACATACAACTCAGTAACATTGTACTTGTGTGACCATTGGTATAGAAAACATAAAAGGGGGAGTGTGAGGCTCAGGAACTGTTGGTGAAGCCCGCCCGACCCACCAGTTGAGCAACTTATACTTACCCCTTCCTCGAAGTCCTGGACCCCATCTCGTCGCCGAAAAATCCCTGTCGGAAGCCATGCGCACGCTCACCAGAGATGAGTCCAACGCCCATAGAGAACGAGCGGGCTTCACCTTGGCAGCCGGGGTGACAGGTCCCCTTTAAGTTCTCAAGACCATTGTTGGCAGTAGTCTGGGAGGAAATATCATGAAGGTAGAAATGATTTTATAGTAGTTTTGCTGTAGTTTTCATATCAGGAAGAAAACAGCGTCAGGCTATGTTCCCACAATGTATTTTAGGAGAAAAAAACTGCAGTTTTTTATTATTGACGGCCATTATTAATTATGATCATTATTAATAGCCTTCATATGTAAAAAGAAAACAGCCGTTCTTCACTTTTAAAGGATGTTGTGGGAACACCGCCTGACGCATACAATAAGGAACATGTGAACAAAACCAATAAATGTTACTCAATATCCATATAAAAAGAATACAGCTGTGCCAACAAGTCAAGTATTTAGGTATATGGTTTAAAAATATATTCTTCCTACAGTTCTCAGGAAATGTCAGAAAATGTCAGGTTTCAAAAATCTGTGACTCAACTGCTGAAGAAAAGGGAACTGACCAAATCTGGTTTTAAGCAAAATCATCAAATAAATCAATACATTATGCTCACCATTCAATATTTTTCGCAATCTGATTTTTTTTTTAAACGAAATCCGCTTTGATACTCGGTACTGTTATGACCTATGGCTTTGCATATTACTCTGCGAGAATGAAGTCACTGCCTATTTAACTTATTAGCTGCCTGACCTTAAAGGGACCATGCTTTACATGTCCGCGTTCCCGCCTGCTTCCCTTCCTGACTCACTGATGTGCTGCTCAGCCAATCACTGTGCAGTCCCATCGCAGCCACCTATTGAGTGAGCGAGTTATCAGTGATTCGTCAGTGATTTCTTAATGTATAAGAAATCACTAGCCCTAAATCCTTACAGTAAGTATTAATTACTTACCTAAATCCTTACCTACCAAACCTTCTCCTATGTCACTATCCTTACCTACCAAACCTTCTCCTATTTCACTATCCTTACCTACCAAACCTTCTCCTATTTCACTATCCTTACCTACCAAACCTTCTCCTATGTCACTATCCTTACCTACCAAACCTTCTCCTATGTCGCCATCCTTACCTACCAAACCTTCTCCTATGTAACCATCCATACCTACCAAACCTTCTCCTATGTCGCTATCCTTAACTACCCAACCTTCTCCTATGTCGCCATCCTTACCTACCAACCCTTCTCCTATGTCACTATTCTTACCTACCAAACCTTCTCCTATGTAACCATCCATACCTACCAAACCTTCTCCTATGTCACTATTCTTACCTACCAAACCTTCTCCTATTTCACTATCCTTACCTACCAAACCTTCTCCTATGTCGCTATCCTTACCTACCAAACCTTCTCCTATGTCGCCATCCTTACCTACCAAACCTTTTCCTATATCACTAACCTTACCTACCAAACCTTCTCCTATGAAATCACAATACATACTGTTCTAGTAGCCTACAGCGGGCACGTCATGCATACTGTTCCAAAGCCCACTAAAGGCATGTGATACATACTGTTCCAGAAGCCCAGTAAAGGCATGTGATACATACTGTTCCAGTAGCCCAGTAAAATGCACGTGATACATACTGTTCCAGTAGCCCACTATGGACACATGATACATACTGTTACAATAGCCCACTAAGGGCACGTGATACATACTGTTCTAGAAGCCCACTAAGGGCACATGATGCATACTGTTATAATAGCCTACAGAGGGCACGTGATGCATACTGTTCCAGTACCCCACTATGGGCACGTGATACATACTGTTCCAGAAGCCCACTAAGGGCACATGATGCATACTGGTCTAGTAGCCTACATAGGGCACGTGATGCATACTGTTCCAGTAGCCCACTAAGGGCACGTGATACATACTGTTTCAGTAGCCCACTAAGGGCACGTGATACATACTGTTTCAGTAGCCCACTAAGGGCATGTGATACATACTGTTCTAGTAGCCTACAGCGGGCAAGTGATGCATACTGATCCAGTAGCCCGCTAAGGGCATGTGATACATACTGTTCCAGTAGCCCACTAAGGGCACGTGATGCATTCTGTTATAGTAGCCTACAGCGGGCACATGATACATACTGTTCCAGTAGCACATGATACATACTGTTCCAGTAGCCCACTAAGGGCCATGATACATACTGTTCCAGAAGCCCACTAAGGGCCATGATACATACTGTTCCAGAAGCCCACTAAGGGCACGTGATACATACTGTTCCAGAAGCCCACTAAGGGCAAGTGATACCACACAGTGAAAAAAATCATCTTTGAATCCAAAGCAGTTCTCAGTGCTACTACATAGATCTTAGCAGCAGCAGCAGTAGTTCTCAGTATGCAGTACCCAGACTTATAGTGTCCCTATTATACCATGTGGGCACTGGGGACAATATATAGCAATTGTTCTTGTACCCACTGCGGGCACGTTTTACAAAGTGTCACTATAGACACTTCAGGCACTGCAGTTCAGCCTTCCAAAAGTTGGTTTGAAGGCCCTAGAGGTGAGCCCTCCAACAATAGGCTAGCAGGCAGGCCATTAAGTTAAACCCTCCAAAAATTAGATGGAGGCTAAAACTAGAGGCCCTAGATGCCCCTCCCCCCCCCAAAAAAAAGTCCTTAGCAGGGTCTACAACTGCTGCCTTTTCAAAATTACTTGGGGGCCCTTGAGGCAAGCCCCCCAACCCCCACCCCCAAGAAAAAAGGGTCTAGTAGGCCCTACAAGTGCAGTGGTACAGTGGTCGAGGAGGAAGAGTAGAAGGTAATGTGACAGGGTCAGGCAAAAGGCACTTCACTTTCTTCTGCTTTGCTCTGGTGGAGAAGTTTGGAAGTGTGGGTCAGTCCAGTGGCTGTTCATTTTTATTAGCGTCAGGTGGTCATCACTCTCCGTGGATAGGCGGCTGCACTTATCCGTTATAATTCCCCCTGCTGTGCCGAACACCCTCTCTGATAACACACTGGCGGGAGGACAGGCCAGCCCCTCCAAAGTGTACTTAGAGAGTTCAAGCCATGTGTCCAGCTTGGACACCCAATAAGTGTATGGCACCGAGGATCGGGGAGGACAGTGTTGCGTACTCTCGCAACATCTGCCAATACTTTTGCCTCCTGCTGGTAGTAGGCACCTCAGTGCTGGATGTTTGGCGCTGGGGTGCCATTAAATTGTCCCACACTTTGAACAGTGTTCCATTTTTGGTCATGGACCTCGCTGATGGTATAACATTCCCGCAGGAACTCTCCTCTATTCTGCCAGCGATGGTAGGCGGGAAGATCTCCATTATCGTCTGCAGGAGTTCCACCTTGTATTGTTTTTTCCACTGGGACCTCTCCTCCGGGGGAATGAGAGAGAAAACCTGGTCTCTATACCGGGGGTCCAGGAGTGCAAATATCCTGTATCAGCTAGAGTCCATTATACGGACTACGTGTTTATCCCTTACAAAGCAGCCCAACATGAAGTCTGTTTTGTGATGTCCCAATAAAGCTACCATAATTTTATTGAAGCCGTGGATGGAATTTTTTGTTTCATGGACTTTCCGGGTTGCGGCCCGCAATACAGCCAGAACATGCTTCACTTCCAGGAGGTCCACACACACCTGCGCTAATTGTGGCTATCAAGGGTGAGCTGACATATTCTCCTTTTATGCTGTCAACATGAAGTCTGCCATGTGTGCCAAACTCTGAACAAGCAACAATGGGCTGTCCCCACCAGAAGGATGACTCTCCCATTCCTCCTCTTCCTCCTCCTCTTCCCATCCACGACAGTACACACCCAACGTGAGTGCTACACTTAAAAGTATGTGCACACCTCCCCGTATCACGAATCCAGTATATTATACACATCCCTGTATAACGACTCCAGCATATTACACATCCACGTATCACGACTCCAGTATATTACACATCCCACAATCAGGTTCACAGCATATTACTCACCGTGACGTATGTCGGCAAAAATCACAGCAATTTTGCAGGGACTTTTGTACTTAAGGTCCGACTATTTTTGGGGGATTTGCCCACGGGTCCTTCGCCTGTTCAGATCCTGCTGGAGGGCACGTATCACTTGGCTTAGGATACGCCTTTTATGTGTGTTGCAGTTAGTTACAGGGACATGTTCCAGGGCATAATCCCTTTCATCCATGATTTGGACCATGAGCTTCAGCTCTTCTTGGCCAAAAGGGCCATTTTTTTTTAGCCTTTTTAGCCTTTAACCTTACCTACCAAACCTTCTCCTATGTCACTATCATTACCTACCAAACCTTCTCCTATGTCACTATCCTTACCTACCAAACCTTCTCCTATGTCACTATCCTTACATACCAAACCTTTTCCTATGTCACTATCCTTACCTACCAAACCCTTCTCCTATGTCACTATCCTTACCTACCAAACCTTCTCCTATGTCACTATCCTTACCTACCAAACCTTCTCCTATGTCACTATCCTTACCTACCAAACCTTCTCCTATGTCACTATCCTTACCTACCAAACCTTCTCCTATGTCACTATCCTTACATACCAAACCTTTTCCTATGTCACTATCCTTACCTACCAAACCCTTGTGGCCACCATTTGTAACCATTCTCTGCTCAGAAGATATGCCATTACCAACAACCCTCCAGGGATTATTCCAAACCTCACTAACTTCTCTATCAGCTCTATATGGGGAACTGTATCAGAGTCCAGATATCCACAAATCACCAATATACTCTTATTACGGGAAATGCACATAAAGTGCTTTTTTCCCTGCACTTACTACTGCATCAAGGCTTCACTTCCTGGATAACATGGTTATGTCACTTACTGGATAACATGGTGATGTCACTTCCTGGATAACATGGTGACGTCACTTCCTGGATAACATGGTGATGTCACTACCTGGATAACATGGTGACGTCACTTCCTGGATAACATGGTGATGTCACTTCCTGGATAACATGGTGATGTCACTACCTGGATAACATGGTGATGTCACGACCCGACTCCCAGAGCTGTGCAGGCTGTGGCTGCTGGAGAGGATGATGGCAGAGGGATGCTCAGTGTCCCTTCAGTGCCCTGTGTCCCTCAGTGTGCCCCTGCCATCATCCTCTCCAGCAGCCACAACCCGCTCAGCTCTGGGAGTCGGGTTGTGAAATAACCATGTTATTCAGGAAGTGACATCACCATGTTATCCAGGAAGTGACATCACCATGTTATCCAGGAAGTGAAGCCTTGATGCAGTAGTAAGTGCAGGGAAAAAAGCACTTTATAAGCATTTCCCATATTAAGTGTTTATTGGTGATTTGTATAACTTTTGGGGGACAATACAATACTTTAATACAAATGTTCGCCAGACTTCTCCTTTAAAAGGTCTTTGCCATAGTCCTGCTCTTCAATACTTCTTAAGTTGCAGTCAGAACCTCCTTCATATTTAAATTAGCACGTAGAGACTCCTTACGACTCCAGGGGAATAAATATAATCAATGGATAAACTCCACAAATGCTCTTTATGAATTGTATGAAAAGCTGAAGAGCATTTATAGAGTTTATCCATTGATTATATTTCTTCAATACTTCCACTGATTTACCACACAGACAGTATAAATAATCTGTAAATATATTTCCACCAACATCTGGAGAAATAATTATATCAATAGTCAGCATTATCATCCAGCAGCATCATGATACGTCTCATTATTACATCTCATTATTATAGTTATGATTTTTAAACGACACTTAGTATTTCACAACTGCCTCCCCCCCCCCCCCCCCTTCTATAATACACACACACACCCGCACTTCCTTCCCTCTTGTATTTATGGGATACATGACACTGACAGATACAACTCCTCTCCTTATACTCGGCAGCATCATCTCCATCCACCATGTCCACAGAGACGTCGCTGTTATTACTCTGTAAGTACAATCATCTTCATGTCTGTCATGTCTATCATGTAAAATGATATGGAGGAAATTGTGTAGAGACAATTTCTTACATAAATGTACTATACTAAATGTACTATATGTAATAATATATGCAGATTTGGAAGACAAAATCTGATGGAAAAAAAAGATAGATGATAGATGATAGATAGATAGATAGATAGATAGATAGATAGATAGACGGATATACTGTAGATAGATAGACGGATATACTGTAGATAGATGAGATACTGTAGATAGATATAATCTATGGTAAAGGTGCACAGCTTGAAGACAGGGTGCCAACAGGCTAGAGATAAGTAGAGATGAGCGAACCTGCCGGATTTCTGGTTTGCTCGAACCAGAAATCTCGGCATCTGACTCCCGCTGTTTGCCGGCTCTGTGCTGCGTGTGGATACAGCGTAAGGAACGCCTAGAAAACTGGGATACAGCCTATGGCCTAGGCTGTATTCCAGTTTTACAGGCGTTCCTTAGGCTGTATCCACACGCAGCACAGAGCCGGAAATCAGCGGGAGTCAGATGCGGAAATTTCGCGTCAGGTTCGCTCATCTCTAGAGACAAGAGTATGTTAAAAAATGTGACCAAATATTGTGGCACTCAACGGGTTTCACCATCAAAGCTAAAACCTTTTCAAAAGCCATATTTGTAAAGGCTTTATCTTCAAGGTAATGAACACTGTTTGAACCATTGGAACCAATTAAGTGCTACAAGATTTGGTCAAATAGATAAATAGATATAGTGTCAGACTGACCCACCAAAGGACCGGAGGATCCTCCGATGGGCCTCCAGCTTTAGAACCTGCACAAACGTGACTGGCATGCCGTTTCTTACTGTTTTTTCATTGGTGGGCCCATATCCTCTGGTGGGCCCCAGATACCCCAGTACAACACTGGATGAATAGATATAGATAGATAGATAGATAGATATGAAATAGATAGATAGATAGATAGATAGATAGATAGATAGATAGATAGGAGATAAATAATAGATAGCTAAATAGATAGGAGATAGATAGATAGATAGGAGATAGATAAATAGGAGATAGATAGATAGATAGATAGATAGATAGATAGATAGATAGATAGCTAAATAGATAGGAGATAGGTAGATAGATATGAGATACATAATAGATAGATAGATAGATAGATAGATAGATAGATAGATAGATAGATAGATAGATAGATAGATAGATAACCTTGTTAAAGAGGTATGGTATAGAGAGGCCCCAGGAGTCAGCCACCCTCTTTATCTGGTGATACGCAGATACTTTAAGCAGCCAAGTGATCTCTGATGTGGTCTATTTTAACTTTTTAAATAACCTATTAGTTATACATTTAGACTAATGGCAGCTCTAGGTTGTAATAACCTCCAATGAGGATTATATTGTTAGGAACCGGACAGCAGGACAAGACTAGACAGTGAGCCCTAAGCTCAGCCCCGCCCACTGTCCTCTACCTACTTGCCACAATCCGCCCTAAGATGGCGGCGAGCAACTGGGCGGCAGTCCCTGCACTGGCTAGGTGGGACACAAAGACAAGACAGACAGACAAAACACAATAAAGAATAGTCAACAGTCCGGGTCACAACAATCAGGCAGCACAGTACAAAATCACAATCCAATAATCAGAGTAAACAAACAAGCGATATGCTCAGGGGCAGGCAGCTAGCAAGGATAGTCAGAACACAAAGCAGTAGTCAGGAGATGCAAAGAAACAGAATCCACAAGCAGGCAGAGACTAAGTCAATAACCAGCAATGATATCCAAGACTGAGGTAGTTATATAGGAGGCCAGGGTTCTGATCCAGAACATAATTGGACCATCCCCCTGATCTCCAAGCACAGACAGCTGAGAACAAAACAGATCCACTGGCAGGAAGACCTGTCAGTCACAGCAGAACCAAAACAAAGATTAACCATGACATGGCCAGACAGTTCACACACAGCAAAACAAAACACAGAAACAGGATACAAGAAAATCAGTGCCTTCTCGGCCGAACAGCACGAGCAGAGTGATGCATAATGCTCTGCAGAGATACCATCCTGACAAATATTATATCTGGTAACTCTTTTTCTATTCTGTATTATAGGGTTGGTTCTCATACAAGAAGGTAAGTTACCAGATTTGTTTTTTAATGTTTTATAAAACCTTACAGTATTTACAGACAAATGTTAGGTAAAGCAAGAGAGTCCTTGAGGCACTGTTACCTCTCTCGACTGGCCAGTTTTACTTGTCTTGAGAAGTATCAGGTGCTGTAGTCAACTTTCTTCTCAGTATGGACTGAAGGAGTCCGGGGCAAGACCTTGTGACTCCATGTTTCCAATTTATACATGGTCCAAATGTGGCGAGTAGCAAAAGCAGCAACTGGAACAGATTAAGTCATTTTCTAGCACCACGATGGCTGGAATTGGAGGAGGTTCAGGAGCCCCAAGAGGCAATAACTTATTTTCAGCTGTAGGCTGTATCCATGTTTTCCAGGCAGTCCTCGGGCTGTATTCACCCTCTACAGCTTTTAAATACTGATTGTTCAGGATTGTGCAAATTCAAAATTTCGGCAAGTTCGCTCATCCGTATACAGTGTCTATCATTGACTGTTTAAGTCTATTTGTACATAGGATTGCAATTGATTTTATTTTATTTTATTCTACTGGCATATACATTGGCTTTAAATTGTTTCTCTGACACACATCTTCTCTTTTTTGGGCCAATAGGTGGGGAAGTATATAAAAAAACATTAAAATAAAATATATTTATAAAGCTGATAAACATATAGAATCTGTGCAGAATGAGGCTCTTACATGTTCATACAAGATGATATTAAGAGTATAGATGTGTTAGGGTGTTATACTGGTAATCCAATATAAAGAGTGACCGGTTCTCTATAACAGCAGTGATGGGTCATGAGCTCGGAGGTTTAGCTGTAGATCTGGTTGGGTTACAGCCCATGATGGTTGTTTCTATGTTGACGGCGCATTATATACATTGTGTGATCTCATCCTGCACTATGAAGAGGTATGAAGAACGTGCAGGTGACTGTGTGTACAATTCCTCTGTATAACACATGATGTCTTATAGGAGCGGCCATCAGACCTGTGGTCACCTTCACTCCAAACTCCAGAAAGATATGTACAAGAGAGCAAATAACAATGAGCTGTGATGTGGCGTCTACTATAGGAGAAGAGCTGAGCTATATATGGTACAAAGACTCTCATCCTGTACACAATGGGAAATCATATACAATAGAAGGTGCTCGAAGATTACAGAGTGGAAGATACAGATGTGAGACCAGACCTGGAGAAAGAAGTGACCCTGTTAAACTAGATATTAGTGATGGTGAGTAACTCTACCAGGTCACAGATATACAGACAGGGTAACAAGTTGTATCACACACAGAGGACGAGAGATCATATATATCACCTTATCTTATATCATGTTATATTACAGGTGATGTCATCCTGCAGACCCCTCTATATGTCTATGAAGGAGATGCCATAGAGATGAGATGTCACCACTGTCCTGGACACACTGGAAGAAATACAATATTCTATAAAGATACCAAATTCATCAGAGACTGGGAATATAATGCAAGATATCATATAGGAAATGTAGACAGGAATACTGCCGGGAGATACACATGTAGAAAAGAAATCTATGATTATTATTCATCACTTTACTTTCAAGAAGATGACGTTTTTGTATCTGTTGAAGGTAAATCCAGGATCATTTATACATGAATTATTCGGCAATTTTTGCACGACCAAGTATCGTACTGGCAGTTCTGTGTTAGTAAAGTCTTCAGATGAGAAGGATTTAGGGGTAGTGATTTCTGAAACCTTGTAATGAGTCACCAATGAAGCCAGGCAGTAGGGAAAGCAAATCGTATGCTGGGCTGTATATATAATGGTATGCTGGGCTGTATATATAATGGTATGCTGGGCTGTATATATAATGGTATGCTGGGCTGTATATATAATGGTATGCTGGGCTGTATATATAATGGTATGCTGGGCTGTATAAATAATGGTATGCTGGGCTTTATTGCACGATGTATAACCAATAGGAAAAGGGAGACTGTGATCCTGCTGTATAGAGCTCTAGTAATATCACATCTGGAATACTGTGTCGAGTTCTGAAGACCTCACCTAAAAAAAATAGATATTATCAAAATAGATATTGATGAAATAGAACAGGTGCGAAGATGGGCAACAATACAAAAATGGTGGAAAGTTGGTCTTAAATATAAAACATGTAAAGATCTAAGGGAGCAGGGAGAGGGTTTAAAATACTCCTGTTATCTGAAACCATGTGAAGGCTATGCGAACGAGCGTCGACCTCGCTGATCAGTGCTTATTTGTTGCCTCCCACTGACCAATGTAAAACAGCCAATAATGTCCAAATCTTCCAAGGTAAATACATTTTTTTCCTTTCTTTTCTAGAGTTGTTCACGACTCCAAAAATAAAAGTGACACCACACCCAGTTATTGAGGGGGGTAACATGACCCTAACCTGTGGGACAAGTCTCCATCCTCATAGACACAATACACAACTGCAGGTTACTTTCTATAGAGAAGGACGGATTGTTCAGGGATCTGGTGTCAGTGATATCTATGGAGTCTACAATGTTCAGCTGGAGGATTCTGGGAAATATTCATGTGAAGTAGAAACTACAGATAGGAAAGTAAAGAAGAGAAGTGCAGAGCAAGTAATCCAGATAGAAGGTGAGTACGGACACTGGGTATGTATGATATACAGTATGTGAGGATTTTTTTTACGCAAAGAAGTGTAAATTCACCATATATTATATATGTCCTTCTCTCTCTTCTATGTTTAGAGCTAGTCGCTCATCCAACTATTACTGTCACCAATGACGTGTATGAAGGAGATCCCATGACCCTGACATGTAAAACAACTCTTAAGCCATCCACAAAGCCTACAGAAGTGCAATTTGCTTTCTGTAAAGATGGACGAACGGTTCAGGGATTCACATCATCCAATAAATATGAAGTTCAGGCCGCTCACCTGGAGGATTGTGGGAATTATACCTGTGAAGTAAAAACCAGAGAAACTACTAGAAGTTATGGGGTCTATATTCAGGTACAAGGTAGGTGCCAAAAATTCAATTAAAACCGTGAATTTGTACTTTATCTAAAATAGACACAAGCCTGGAGGACAGAAATGGCTGCACATTACACCCATGGTTGATACGAAAGCTTGTTCAGCTACATTAAAAACCAACATTAGAAGTTAGGATATAATTTGCTTGGTGGCCACCTTTTCAGACGGCGGTGCCTGAGGGTTTTGTGGGGGCCCCTTGGGGCTTGGTCCTGTGACAGAGGGGTTGCAGGGCCATTCTATGGCCTCCCTTCCCTGCTTGCGCTTGCTTTGCGGGGTTGGCGTTCGCTGACCAGCCCAGTGTCATTTAGCGAAGGTACTCATGTGTATTAGAAGATCTGCCCGTGGTACATGAGGCAATATGGTTTGATCAAATTATACAGTATACTGTAGCTGAACAAGCTTTCGTATCAACCATGGGTGCGATTTGCAGCCATTTTTATTCTTCAGGCTTTTGTATTTTATCTAAAATACAGATACCTACAAGAAGTCAGCCAACTTGGCTAATTCTAACGGAACTAAAAGGATCTGAAAAAATAATGTCAACAGTTTGTGATTAGAGATGTGAGCGAACTTTGAGCATGCTCGAGTCCATCCGAACCTGAACTTTCGGCATTTGATTAGCGGTGGCTGCTGAAGTTGGATAAAGCCCTAAGGCTATGTGGAAAACATGGATATAGTCATTGGCTGTAACCATATTTTCCAGACAACCTTAGAGCTTTATCCAACTTCAGCAGCCACCACTACTCAAATGTCGAACAATCGGGTTCGGATGGATTCGAGCATGCTCGAGGTTCGCTCATCTCTATTTGTGATATAAAATAGAATGAACATATGGATCTATTAAAGCTCCTTGTGTAGTTAAAAATGGGATCCACTGATATGCCTTAAATATATGCACCTATATATGACCCAATATGTCACACGAAGGTCCACATGCACATCTTATATATCAAACCAACAAAAAAGGAATGGGGAATACCCACCAACAAAAAGTGCAAGACCAAATATTTGAAATTGTATTAACTCTCTTTTATTAGAATGTATATAGAAACAAAAATTAACAAAACAGTATAAAATTGTTATACAGGAGCTGACTTATATCCAGATCCCTAAGGGAACAGGTGGCAGTAAATTGAGCTACACAGTAAACCTCAAAAATATAGGAAATATGTAAAGAACAAACAATTTACATGAAAGAAGCCCTGGGCATTGGGCATATATCACATCAAATAAGAATATATAGTAATGTACCCAGTATATACCAGACTAATGTCAGATGAATGACTAGCCCACAAACCTTGTCCTTAGTGCACCAACCACCAAACCACTCACCCGACGCGCATTTTGCGTGTTTGCTTTATCGAGTGGTCACCCTCGATAAAGCTAACATGCGAAACACGAAAGGCCCTTCTGCATGATTAAATAATAGTAAATTGTATTATAGGGTATTATTCAATAAACTCCAACAATTGGGGTGCTCCTCCATCGCAAATCAAGAACACATAATCTATGTTTCTCTGTCTCCCCAGTCCATGCTGAAAGTGGTGGGATAAATAAAGTACAGTGGGATTTGAATAGCCTCTGAGTTACGTGATTTAGACCTGGAAATTGGGGGAACTTACCAGAGGGCCACTGTCCAATATGTAGGGTACCCTGATGTAAAGGGGTCCAGGATCTTGGAATTACTTGTGATTTCTTGGAAGACCGGAGAAGAAAACCTGTACTTACAGTGAAGAAGAGTCCATCAAGCTGTACAGAGTACACAAAGAGGCACACCCAGGAGTTCAGGCCCCAGGAAGAACACTGGGCAGAGACAACCATTGGTTTTAGTCTTAGGACGTGACAAATTGCAGCGGGCACATCGGCGAAAAGCAAACATCTCCAACCACTGAATTGAGGTTGAAGCACTGCGGATTGCAGGACTTGAAGGATTGAAAATCTCAGTTGCCTTAGGCAGCAGTCACACCTCTTGTAGTTTAGCAGGTCATGGTTTGGCTGCTAGGAACACTGGAAATTGGAACAGAAGGACATCAGAAGTAGAGCAGCTCTGAATCAGACACTGACTGGAGGACCAGGCCAACTTATACTCGCTGACACTATATTACACTACCTATAGTTTCTATAGGTACTGTACACCTGATAGAATACCAGTTTATCACCACAGATACCAAGCTAACACATGCTCAATAATCCACAATTTTCAGACTGCCTATCTGCCACCTATTTAAAAGACTAATGGTTGACTTCAGGGAGATCAACCAAAACACGGCAGAGACACCATCACATGTTTCTCAACATCAGTGATTCTAGGAAAATTGCCCCCTGTGAAGATAAATTTGCAAAAATACTGTGGAGACACCATCACGTGTTTCTCAATGTCAGTGAGTTAGCCAGACCTTCTACCAAGAAGGAACAACCAAGCCAAGGAGGCTCTCCAGTCAACAAAACCAACGTCCAACAAGCCACAGTCAACAATGACATGACTTGGGAAATACCCAAGCAAGGTATCCATCCACAGACAGCTGTTTTGGGATTGTTTGTCCCTCATCAGTGTGGAGCAGGATCCTGGTTAGTAAAATAAAGTTCAGTCCGCTCACCAGGAGAATTCCGGGAACTATACCTGTGAAGTAAGAACCTCAGTGAGTACTACAACAAGAAGTTATGTGGTCTATATTCAGATACAAGGTAAGTGTCCAAAGTTTAACAAAACTGAGTTTGTACTTAATCTACAACAGAGATGCCTACAAGAAGTCAAGAGAAAAGTTACATGTTGTATTTTTCTTGAACAACATCATTTTTTACACCCAATAAACATATCTGTTGGCAGAGAATTTTGAAGACAATTTAAACCAGGATTTTTCCCATAGGAATATAATCGATTGTCTCCATTATTAGAGGAAACTGCTTTTTTTGTTAGTTACAAGACTAACTATCACTGTAAGATACAGATAACTAGTTTTCTCTCTAGGTACCTTACATCAGAAAATTACCAAGTTAGCACACACTCAATAGTCCACAGTGTTCATAAGTATGCTGGGCTGTATATATATATATATATATAATGGTATGCTGGGCTGTACAGCTAGAGGTATAACCAGTAGGAAGAAGGAGATTGTGATCCAGCTTTATAGAGCTCTAGTGACATCACATCTGGAATACTGTGACCAGTTCTGGAGACCTCACCTACAGAGATATTGATAAAATAGAACGGGTCCAAAGACGGGCTACAAAAATGTCAAAGGGTGTGAATCATAAAAAACGTAGGGATTGAACCTGTATAGTCTGAAGGAAAAAAGATAACATGGCACATGATAGAGACCTTTATATATGTTAAAAGACTAAAAAGGGTTCAGGAGAGAAGTCATTTTAATAAAAAAAAAAAAAAAAAACTGATCACAAGAACAAGAAGACACAATCTGAGGTTAGTTGGGAAAAAGATCAGAAGCATTGAGAGAAGACATTACTATAGTAGAAGCTTGGAACAAGCTTTTAGCAAATGTGGTTGGTAAATCTACAATAACAGAATGTAAACCTGCCTGAGATATACATATATCTATCCTAAGATAATAAGAAGAGAAATTCTAAAAGGGCAGACTAGATGGACCCAGAGGTCTTTTTCTGCCGACAATCTTCTATGTTTCTATAAGATTTCCTCTTCACAAATTGGCAGCATTCCCTCTATGTCTAGTATTGACAAAACACCACCGATAACTTGTAGGGGATGAAGCATGACTCTTGTCTATATATATATATATATATATATATATATATATATATATATATATATATATATATATATATATATATACATAGTTCTATTAATATACTTGCAATATAATCATCTCCGTCCATGATCACAATCACATTATCCTTGTTGGCTGGTTTGGAAACCAGATCATGGTCATGGACAAGGTCCATCATCCCATCATATCTCGATATGATACATTCAGACACAACGAATCACTGATATGATGCATAGAGTTTAGCTGTTCAGCATCCTTCTTAACTAAATTTATAAAGGTCTCTATAGGGGGAAATCCAGTGGTTGACAATCACTGTCTTTCTCAACATCCAAATCCTTCAAGTTTTTTTTTCTTCCCAGCCCAACTGCACAAACTCCCATTGGGTCATGTAAATGAAAAGTTAAAGTCTATATCCTTTAAGCTCTATACAACACTGGTTTTCTTTGGAGATGAGTGAAGCAAATGCAGGGAAGCTGGATTCATAGTGAATGTAGCAAAAAAATTCCCTTAATTGACAAAGCAAACTTTTGCTAACGTCATTAACAAAATTTGTTTAAAAAAAAACGTTTGCTCCCCTGGTGTCCTCTTCCAGTGTCTTCAGCCTCCTCCAGCCCGTTTAGGTAATCACTGACTAAGGGACAGCGCCGAGACCAGTGGGACACTCAAGACACAGGAATGACAGTCCATTCAGCCATGTTGCTGTCCCTCAGTCAGTCATTACCCGAGAGAGTGGGAGGCAGCCGAAGACACAGAAAAGAGGACAAGTACAAATTCGTTAAGGTTCGGTTCATGAACCGAATTTTGAAAAGATTTGCTCATCTCTAGTTTTCTTTCTTTTCTAGAGCTGTTCACGACTCCAAAAATAAAAGTGAACCCACAACCAGTTTTCAAGAAAGCCAACATGGTCCTAAAATGTGTGACAAGTCTCCATCCTCCCAGACGCAATACACAGCTGTGGGTTACTTTCTTTAGACAAGGACGGATTGTTCAGGGATCTGGTGTCAGGGATATTTTTGAAGTCCACAATGTTCAGCTGGAGGATTCTGGGAAATATTCATGTGAAATGGAAACTACAGATGGGAGAGTAAGGAAAAAAAGTGCAGAGCAAGTAATCAAAATAGAGGGTGAGTATGGACACTGGTTGAATATTCGACAAATTTTAATTTCTACCTGGTGACGTGTGAGATCACTTCACGTGATATATTTTCTTCTTTCTCTTCTATGTTTAGAGCCATTCTCGCAGCCAAGTATTGTTGTGACCAGTGACGTGTATGAAGGAGATCCCATGACCCTGACATGTAACACGGCTCTTAGTCCATACATAAAGCCTACAGAAGTGCAGTTTGCTTTCTACAGAGATGGACGGACGCTTCAGGAATTCACATCATATAATAAATATGAAGTTTATTCTGCTTTCCTGGAAGATTCTGGGTATTATACCTGTGAAGTAAGAACCTCAACAGCAACAACTACAACAAGTAATAGAGTCTATATTCAGATACAAAGTAGGTATATAAAAAAAATTAAAACTTGTAAATTTGTTGTTATAAATCTTTCGGTACTCTCAGTCAGGGAAGAGATGGGAAAGGCGCAGATAGTGGACCCTGCACTTGTCCCTGTCCACTGTCCCTGCCTACTTGGCAATATCAGCCCTAGGTGGTTATGGACAACTGTAGGCAGTCCTTAAAGGGGTTGTCCGGCGATAAAAAATTATTCACAGAATAACACACATTACAAAGTTATACAACTTTGTAATGTATGTTATGTCTGTGAATGGCCCCCTTCCCCGTGTTTCCCCCCACCCACGCTAGACCCGGAAGTGTGGTGCATTATACTCACCGCATGTCGTGTCGTCCACGGTCTCCGATCGTCAGCAGTGACGTCTTCTTCGTGAGTCCGGCGGATCTTCCCGCGTGCCGGCAACCCTCTGCAGCGTCATCCGAAGCTCAGCCGCGATTGGCTGAGCATAACTCTGCTCAGCCAATCGCGGCTGAGCGGCTGATGACGCGGCCATGTCATCAGCTGCTCAGCCGCGATTGGCTGAGCACAGTTATGCTCAGCCAATCGCGGCTGAGCTTCGGATGACGCTGCAGAGGGCGGCCGGCACTCGGGAAGATCCGCCGGACTCACGAAGAAGACGTCACTGCTGACGATCGGAGACCGTGGTCGGCACGTGAGAGGTAATGTATAGCGCACCACACTTCCGGGTACACGGGTGGGGGTGGTGGGACACGGGGAAGGGGGCCAATCACAGACATAACATACATTACAAAGTTGTATAACTTTGTAATGTGTGTTATTCTGTGAATAATTTTTTATCGCCGGACAACCCCTTTAACTTAAATAGTGGAACGTTGAACGTAGGCAAGACAGACAGAGGAGGGTCAGGAAGGAAGGTCACAACCAGAGGACAGCAAAGGTACAAAATCGAAGGCAAATCGGATAGTTGGGTAACATAGCAAATGGTCAGGGCAAGCGGAAAGTCAGCATAGTCAGGGAACAGGTGCAGGGGGACGGATAAGCCACAAAGTAAATACAGGAAAATCACAGGGAATCTCTGAACTTGCTGGGAGTACTAGACTGAACAGCCAGAGTCTAATGCAATATATAGGAGACTAGGGAACCGGAGATGATTGGGCCAGCCCCCTGATCCCCTCTGCAGAACACATGGGCAACCAGAATATAACAGGCAGGAAAACCTAACAGTTAAAATGAACAGAAACAGTTTTAGCTGAAGGAGCTGAGCTCCCACTGGTGATGCAGATCCACATATAGTGTCCCCGGACATGGTCACAGTGGGAGATGGTGTATTATTTTGTTTTTCCCACTAGGTGTCAATACTGTTTTAATCTAACTCGATGCACAGCTAAAGGAGCAGAAGAGTAAACTATGTTTTGTACCATATGATGATTTCTGAACACTTATAGGTGCAGGTGCTTTTCCTCTTGTTCTGTCATATCCTTCTTTTTCCACACTCACACTGCCCCTACCACTCACATGAGGGTTTACCCCCTGTAGGAGAAGTTAGTTCCTGGTGGGAGGAAGTTAGTTAGTGGCTGTAGGTCCAAGTGAGAGGAGGTGTAAGGATCAGCTCAGCCACAGCGTTCTTTTGGCGAACCTTCAGACAACTATGCAGTGCTATGTTTTCCAAAGTGGAGAGAAGCCAAACAGGGAATCACCTTCTTCTGGTCACTCAAACTGTTCCGGCAGAGCACACTACTACATTGGGCAGGGCCCAACTCTTCTCCTTCTCCTTCTCTCTCTTTGCACCATGTTGATGCAAAGAAACTTTTTTTTTTGCTAACACACTGCACTCTAGCTTGTCTATTTTGCACCTGCACCTACCGACCGACCGACTTGATTTAACTTATTTTCTTTCGTGCTGGTGAGGCGCCAACTGTACGGTGTGGATCCAACACCACTCCAGGCTACCGTGGAGTATCCAAGTGACCCTACCACACTATTGTCCCAGCTGACCTGGCAGGTAAACCACCAATTCCCCCGCGCCTCACTGCACACAGCGTCCCTGGTTGCTAGGAATGCTGTCAGGTATCCGTGACATTCAGGCCAGGAGCAAGGTCCACAGTGCGCTCCCGGCAGTCTGAGGTGACGCTCCAGCGGCTGAAG
Source organism: Dendropsophus ebraccatus (assembly GCF_027789765.1). Lineage (NCBI taxonomy): Eukaryota > Metazoa > Chordata > Amphibia > Anura > Hylidae > Dendropsophus > Dendropsophus ebraccatus. The sequence continues at coordinate 12,709,910 of NC_091466.1, read as the reverse complement.
AGGGTGTCACTGGATCGTGGCAAGATAAGGATCTAACATTTGTACTTTATCTAGGAAATCTAAACAATGATGGATCTCCAGTCGGTCACAATGGTCGATCAGGGCAGACAATCATCTAGTTGTACCGTATTTTCCGGACTATAAGCAGCACATAAAATGATATGATTTTCTCAAAAATCAAACGCGCGCCTTATAGTCCGGTGCACCCCGTATGTGGAATTATTGGGCGATTTCAGAATAAAGCATTCTCAGGTCCCCCTCATCACTATCCGAGTCGGTAGAAGCATCGCCACTGTCTCAAAGCCATAGCGTTAGCACACAACATAGAGATCAAGGACTTTCAAGGAGGTCCTTCATGGTGCTTTCGTTTTATGAAAAGGCACAATCTCTCTATCCGCACCAGAACTACTGTCTGCCAGCAACTGCCAAAGGATTATGAAGAGAAGCTGGCCATTTTCGGCACCTACTGCATAACTAAAATAAATGAAAAGAAAATACAACCAGAACACATAACAAATATGGATGAGGTTCCCCTCACTTTCGACATCCCCATACAACGTACTAGTGAGAAAACAGGGACCAGTACGGTATCTATATGTACCACAGGACACAAGAAGTCATCTCTCACTGTAGTTCTCGCCTGTCAGGCTAATGGCCAGTAACTACAACACATGGTCATTTTCAAGAGGAAGACTTTACCAAAAAAAAAAGTTTCCTGCTGGTGTCATCAACAAGGCTTATCCAAAGGGCTGGATAAAAGAGGAGAAGATGGGCTGCGGGAGGTCTACGTGAAGAGACCGGATGGCTTCTTTCACACATCCCCATCCCTATTGGTCTGTGACTCTATACGGTCTCACCTTGTTTTCATTAAATGTGAACCTAGACGCCGTAGCAATCCCTAACTGGTAATGCACCTTATAATCCGATGCGCCTTATGGTCTGAAAAATATGGTATATAAATCCTATAGTTCTGTATATCTCTAGCTCCCAACATGCTGTAATGGAAGAAAGAAACTTATTTTATTCTTCTTAAAAAATTAACTTAAACTTTTTTTCTTTTAGGCCGCAATGCCAATATGGGCTATACCCAGCAGAATATAATCCGCCTGACATTATCCGCATGTGTAATAATAGCTGCTGCACTACTTGTCTTCTATCATATAACATGGGTGAAGTCTATGGAGGCAGCAGACACCGCTACAGTATACTGACCGACTGGTCTACAAGACCCAACAGCATCATCCATCCATGTACATACAGCGGAGGATATACTGACATCTATATACCTGGCTACACGACCCAACAGCATCATCCATCCATGTACATACAGCGGAGGATATACTGACATCTATATACCTGGCTACAAGAGCCAACAGCATCATCCATCCATGTACATACAGCGGAGGATATACTGACATCTATATACCTGGCTACAAGACCCAGCAGCATCATCCATCCATGTACATACAGCGGAGGATATACTGACATCTATATACCTGGCTACAAGACCCAACAGCATCATCCATCCATGTACATACAGCGGAGGATATACTGACATCTATATACCTGGCTACAAGAGCCAACAGCATCATCCATCCATGTACATACAGCGGAGGATATACTGACATCTATATACCTGGCTACAAGAGCCAACAGCATCATCCATCCATGTACATACAGCGGAGGATATACTGATATCTATATACCTGGCTACAAGACCCAACAGCATCATCCATCCATGTATATACAGCGGAGGATATACTGTCATCTATATACCTGGCTACAAGACCCAACAGCATCATCCATCCATGTACATACAGCGGAGGATATACTGACATCTATATAGCTGGAGCCGCTGCCTGACACCTGTCCTTATACCAGATATGACTAAGCACACAATATACTACTGCTGGGCTAATGTCCTTATATTCTATCCACATGACCATGAGTATTTAACTTGATTTTGAGTAGAAGTAAAAGCTTTGAGGAAAGGATCTCCTCTTCTGTATATAATCATAGTGGCCGCACACACCCCATGGCTCTGTATATAGTCACACACCCCATGGCTCTGTATATAGTCACACACCCCATCCCTCTGTATATAGTCACACACCCCATCCCTCTGTATATAGTCACACACCCCATGTCTCTGTATATAGTCACACACCCCATGGCTCTGTATATAGTCACACACCCCATGGCTCTGTATATAGTCACACACCCCATGGCTCTGTATATAGTCACACACCCCATCCCTCTGTATATAGTCACACACCCCATCCCTCTGTATATAGTCACACACCCCATCCCTCTGTATATAGTCACACACCCCATCCCTCTGTATATAGTCACACACCCCATCCCTCTGTATATAGTCACACACCCCATCCCTCTGTATATAGTCACACACCCCATCCCTCTGTATATAGTCACACACCCCATCCCTCTGTATATAGTCACACACCCCATCACTCTGTATATAGTCACACACCCCATCCCTCTGTATATAGTCACACACCCCATGGCTCTGTATATAGTCACACACCCCATGGCTCTGTATATAGTCACACACCCCATGGCTCTGTATATAGTCACACACCCCATGGCTCTGTATATAGTCACACACCCCATCACTCTGTATTCTTATCAGATCCCTTCATGATTTTGTTATATATTATTACTGACAATAAAATGTCTCCATATGATAAGTTCTCTATGTGTTATTTCTCATCACACGGCTTCGCTCCTCAGCGAGAATACAGATGACATTGTGGATAATGATGAGCAACATCGGATTGAGAACTTTAAGCATTTGATTACCGCTCACTGGAGTAGTTGGATGCAGTACTAGGACTGAATCCTTGTTTTCTAGGACTCTGTATTGCTGCATCCAACTTCTCCAGGCAGCATGGCGAGCAAATAAAGAACATTCCAGTTCTGACAAGTCTGAATATTCAGCAAATTCGCTCATCATTAATTGAGGACACAAGATCCCAGATACAGGCTCCATTCTCTGATCTAACGTTCAGCGTTCACATTGAATACATATGAATAAGCATATAGGGTAAATATTATGTGCCGATTACTGGAGGACAAGGTGAATTTCCCATCATAACCCCAATAATATTGTAGTGTCCCAGTACAGGTGCCACTAAGTCTTATTCCACCTGTCCAAAGGTAACTCTGTCAGGTGATGGGTGACTCTGGGATGAAGGGTGCCTTTCAGCACCGTCACCACTTGGTGTCTCCCTCTCTCTAGTGTACGCACAGCTGAACGGTGCGGTATGTTGGTTTTTTTTGTCCAATCGCTGGTTCAGGTGCCTCACTCACTCTCCACCTACCACACTTGCACACCGCACCCCTTCTAGCACTTTTCCCACCAACAGGAAGTTAGTCCCGGTCACCTACTATTGTGGACAGTTAGTTGGTGGGAGGGGGCGCTTCTAGTGAGTAGTTGAAGTTGGAGAGAGACAGAAGTTTGTTGGAGTTTGTAAGAGAACTACAGAGAACGCAGTGCTAAACCAAAAGGTGGGGTAACTGTCACTTGGGTTCAACCTTGCCAACGCCGAGGATTCTTATATTAGTCAGGACAATCCAAAGCCCGTAAGCACTGCGGAATCTGATGGCGCTATACAAATAAATAGTATTATTATAAAGCCTGAATGTGTCTGCAGTGGAGCAAATAGCACAAGCTGAAGTACTCCATTGGATCTTGCTCAGCCTACACACGTAATCCTGAGAGGTTAGCCTCGCCCAGTTGCTCAAGCCTGGGGCTTGTACTATAAAACCTGACACTCACTGGACTTGTTTGGCAAAAGACAGTTTTTTTCTTCACCACTTACAGTATTCTCAACCGTGCGCATGAGAGTCTCCTTCTACACAAAGGGGGAGATTTATCAAAGGGTGTAAAATTTAGACTGGTGCAAACTACCCACAGCAACCAATCACAGCTCAGCTTTAGGCAGTGCTGAAAGGAAAGAGGAACTGTGATTGGTTGCTGTGGGCAGTTTGCACCAGTCTAAATTTTACACCCTTTGATAAATCTCCCCCATAGTCACTACATAACCATCCCGACTCCGCTACACTTCCTAACCTACTCAACTTAGTTATACTTCCTCACTTACTCTCTTCACTACAAGCACTCAAGCTAAAACATTCTCTGTTGTCCATCAAGAAAAATCACCCCAACATGTGCCTATTAGAGATGAGCGAACTGTTCGGACTTTTGGTCCCAAAGCAGTTCTCTCTCTCGTCATGCCTGCGATCCGGCCGCATAGTTGCGCTCCCGGGAATATGCGGCCAGCATATTCCAGGGAATCCATGGTGAATTCCCTGGAATATCCGGCGGTCCGCTCATCTCTAGTGCCTATAAGGAACTCAGCTCGGAGGATACAAACAATCTAAATACATTATAGTGTAACGCTGGGAGTGGTGGTTCCCCTGTGCCACCACTAGCGATGACGTAAGCCGCACCAGGGAGCGGAGTCTAAGGGGCCGCTGGTCTTCACCAGAGGCTGCCGCAAGGTAGGATGGATTTGCTGCGGCAGGCGATCCTCAGGTCGCTACCCCTGGCTTGGCTTGCTAGTGGTGGTGGCGAGGTGCAGCAGGAGACAAGTAGGCAGATAGGCTGGAACCGCTTGACAGGATACAAGAGCAGGATACACAGGCAGGAGTATACAGCTAGGATACACAGGCTGGATACAGGAGAGCTGGGAGTACACACTAAGGAAAGCATGCAAAGGCTCCAACACCTGTGGTGGGGCAGGGCTGCAATTTATAGGAGAGTCTCAGAGCAGAGCAGCAGTCAATTAAAGGCACAGTGACCCTTAAGTTACAGCAGAGCCCGCGCGCTCCCTAGGAGACAGGGACGCGCCCGTCGAGCTGACAGGGAGCTGGAGGAGGAGGCGCGGCGAGAGGTATGTTCATATATATGACATATAGGGCCATGAGCCCAGAGCTCACCCCAGCTGGTTCCCACTAAATATAAAATATAACTTTTATTGGCTTTCTACATTTAATCCCCCCCCCCCCGTCCTATCTGAATGACATAAAGTGCTAGGTAGAATGTCAGCCTAAAGTAGCTGCGGTCTACTAACTGACCGAATAGTTGGTTACATACAGTATTTGTTTTACTCTATCACAAGTAGGGGAGTGATATTAAATGACAACCGCATAGCCCCTCACCTAGCTTGACTCTAACACGGGTGTCATCAGGAGGAGGGCTTAGGCTTAGACCTTTTACTTATAGGTACCCTCAGTGATCTTACCAGGTCAATCTGTATAGTTAGCCCATCATGCGACCTGTATATCTCTCTGATCGCTTGCATCCAATCACTAGAGGTATCGTCAGACGCCATTCTACAACAACCAATGGCCGTCGTTCTTCCTTCGGCAATAGTCTTGATGACATGTGAAGGTACAGCCCACATCTGCACTTCACTCCCCAATCCTGTTCCTCCACTATCACTTCCCTGTTGATGCTTCCGGGTTGCCGATGTCTTTCATTCCTGTGAGTGCCGTGTAGATGTCATGTGATCCTGTTCTTGTGCCATTCCGTGTCCATTTGTCTTAATTCCAAGGAAACAGGGCTTCACGCATGCGTAGATGGAAAAAAAAAAAGGACTGTCACTATAGTCATCAGTAACGCTAAGCCTACTACATAGTATTCTACACTGTACAGAGGACACTAGATCTGCAAACTCACATCTATTCAATATCTGATCATGATTCTTAAGCCTATCACTTACAGATCTAAATACACACGGTACCTAAAGTGCTAATAAGATAAACTCGTTGAGTATCTCTACCCTGTATAGATGTTATGTGGTGTGTACTCGACCGGTCACCTGTTGAGTTGTTCCTGGTGACGCCACTTCTATGGTGGTTGGTCGGTGAAGTATAGCTCAGCCGGTCATGAAGTTGTCATGACGCCAGTGCTGACTCAGCACATCGGTGTGATGGTTTACCTGCTTGTTGAGTGTGGCTGGCTATACCCTTCCCCAATGGTCGGTAAACTGCCGGGTTGTGATGGGTCCCTTGGGCGCTTATCACAGTGGTCCGGAGTGGAGTTATGACTCACCCGGACTGTCAGTACCGCCACCCACAGAAAGGGGAAATGACCCAAGGACAGTGTAGCTTGTGTGTAGGTGCTGGTTAGAGATGAGCGAACCGGGTTTGGGTTCGAGTCGATCCGAACCTGAATGTTCGGTATTTGATTAGCTGGGGCTGCTGAACTTGGATAAAGCTCTAAGGTTGTCTGGAAAATATGGATACAGCCAATGACTATATCCATGTTTTCCACATAGCCTTAGGGCTTTATCCAAGTTCAGCAGCCACCGCTAATCAAATTCCGAAAGTTCGGGTTCGGATCGACTCGAGCATGCTCCAGGTTCACTCATCTCTAGTGCTGGTGCAATGATAACCCAGTAAAATTAACTTTTTTTTTTACTGACAGGTCTTCAGTGATACAGGTGAATAAGCTGATACGTGACTGATACAGACTTGCTTTCATTGGATCTGTACTGAGAATAGCTCAGGTACAAAGTAGAATAGCAGTGCTGACTTGGTTGCGTGCTGAGAATATAGAGAGAGTTCAAAAGAGTGGAGAGGAGTAGGTCATGAGAGTCCCAACCCAATGTAGTACTTTGCTCTGCCGGAACTTTAGAAGAATACTTGAAGAGAATACTTGTGCCCATGTATCGAACTTTGTTGCTATACCACCTTTTGCCCTGCAGTGTCGAGTTACTCGTCCTATCAGGGTGACACAAGCCCCAGTCCTAGTTACCTGAGTTGAGCGAAGTTTACAAGCATGTCCCAGTGTCACCTGAGCTGCGAGAGTATGTAGGTTCTTAGCTGCTTTGCGCTATTCAGATCAGTTCCTCTGCTTTAGGATACTGTCCTGCACTGTGTTAAGATGTTCACGGCGTGGGTTGGGGCGATCCCTGACTTGTCCACTCTTTAGGTGTCTAGCACTGCATCGTACGTAGAAGGGTTGCTTTAGAAGAGAAGGGATGCATGATCTGTGTGTCTTGCTCCTCAGAAAACACCTGAACTAAGTGTAGGTCTACATTTCCTCTCCCATGTGACAACTTCCTACAGGGTGTGTGCAACAGCTCCCGTGAGTGATGGCGTAGAGAGTGCGAGAAGAAAGGAGCATAGAGATAGGTAGAAGTAAAGAGTAACTCTCATTGCTGTACAGAATCATACAATACAGTAACCCTTCCATGACTACAGCTGTGCAATATATATACATGAATAGACATAATACTGACATCTAGTGGCAAACTTATACAACACGTCATCACCACTTCACTTTTGGAGGTACCAGACTTTTGCAAGGGGTGTTCTAAGCAGAAACACCCATGGTGGGAAACCACAGTTAAATTACACAGAACATTCTATTCATTCATTTACATCTGTTCATCTCACAGTGATCCTCGCAGTTTTTCTGAAAGGGACAGCTACCTACAGCACCCATCATGGATTCCACATGCGACCATTGCATGCTTCCTTTCTGCTCTTTAAGTGCATGAATGATGTTACTCTGGAGAAAGGGGGGATTAGAGTGTCCTCTTTTGACCAGAGGCTTAGTACTGCCTGTGGCCACAAGACTACTAGGCAGGGCTGGGAGCAAATGACACCTCTGGGAAAAACAGTGCAACACTATTTAACTGTAACACCTACAGTTACAGGGCCAGATGCAGCACTCTGTGGCCAGGTCGGCCCCGGTTCACCAAATGATAATGATGGCTCTGCTGTCTCCATCTAACAGCAGCTGGTGTCTTCTGAGACCACCATTTCAGTGGTTGCTGTAAAAATGAAGTGGAAAAAAATACTTACACACGTATCTACCCCAGTCTATGTCAGCCACTTTTGCATCTCCTTCCAGTCCTTATTCGTCCTTTCTTTTTGTACTTCCAAAATGGTTGGTCAAAGCACAGCTTGTCAGAAGAAGGCAAACAGAAAAAATGGCAAACAGAGGGGAAATGAGAGAGTCACATGAGGATCTAAGACTGGGGAGGGTAAGTATGAGTATTTTCAATCCTAGAGCAGCACCTGCAGAATATTAAAGAAAAAAAATAAAAAAAAATAAAAGAAAATCCTGGATTAACCCTTTAACTATTATAAAAAATCCTGGATTAACCCTTTAACTATTATAAAAAACATGGCTGATAAAAGTTTGATATTGGAAATAATAAGCTGACAATAAGCTGAAGTGAAGAGTAGGTGAAAGAGCAACTTAAGGTATATATATATATATATATATATATATATATATAGGGTCCGTGGAGCCTCAGTTGTGAGTCTCAAAACACGGTAATAGCCAGATATCCCTCTCTCTAGAGAAGGAAGCCCATTGCCAAGGGGTGCCTCCTAGTGGTGAGAACACTGATACATAGTGGTGAGAACCACCCTGATACATAGTCCCTCAGGTCCTCACTCAGTTGCGAGCATTGGGACCCGAAAAGGGAAACCGGGGTGGCTCCTATAAGTCAAAGCCTAACTCTGTTGCGAGTGTAACGACATAAGACAAGGGTTACCAAGGCTAGGCATCCATCCACAGACAGCTGTTTCGGGGTATTTGCCCCTCACCCGTGTGGAGCAGGATTCTTGCTACCAGGGGCAATGAAAAATAGACCAACAAAACACAGCAATCACTGAGCTGACGAGGGGCAAATACCCTGAAACAGCTGTCTGTGGATGGATAACTGGCCTTGGTAACCCTTGTCTTATGTCGTTACACTCGCAACGGAGTTACACTTTGACTTATAGAAGTCACCCTGGTGTTTTTCCTATTAAGGTCCTAATGCTAGCAACAGAGTGAGGACCTGAGGGACTACGTATCAGTGTGGTTTGGTGATCTCTCTACTGGAAGGCACCCCTTGGCAACAGGCTTCCTTCTCTGGAGAGAGGGATATCTGGCTATTCCCGTGTTTTGAAACTTGCAACTGAAGCTCCACGGACCCCGTCTTTGCATATTCAAATTTTGTAGGGGGCAATCAGTGGAAACTCTTAAATGAGTACTCCATTGGATTTCTTTCACTGGCCTTCCTGAGCTCAGTGATTGTTGTGTTTTGTTGATATATATATATATATATATATATATATATATATATATATATATGTATATTAGGGATGAGCAAACCGAACTGTTACGAACCAGTTTCGTTACCAACTTCTTTACACTGCTTTGTATTTACATTTTTCATAGTTCAGCAAATCAAATGAACCCCACCCCACGCCTTATGGACCTCATTGTGCTCAGTGGGGCCCAGTTATGCTGGAACAGAAAAGGGATGAACCCAAACTGTTCAAACAAAATTAGAAATGACGACTGTTGACAATGCCTTGTTGCATTACCTATCACTTGATATCAATTATCTCTCTTCCACCAAACATTACAGCTGGCGCAGTGCAGTCAGGGAGATAACCTTAGATGCCATCCTGCCAGTCACAAAACCCATATTAATTCATCAGATGACAGATAGACAGAACACATACTGCTCCGGCTCATTGTGCTTGGTGGTGTAAGGCTTGCATACAGCTGCTTGGCCATTGGAACCCTGCTTTCCTGTGTGTTAGGATTGTATGTGTGCTATATACTCATGTATTGCAGCAGGGGCATAGCTAGGATTCATAGGACCCCATAGCAAAAAAAACTGTATATCAGTGACTGGCAAAGCAGAAAGCCAATGTCTGCTTGTTCTGTCCATCCACTGTATTTAACTCTGTATTAGGAGCCTCATAGTTATATACATAGGTGCAGGAGCAGACTACCTTCTGCTTTACCCCTTATTTACTGCAGTGTGTAAGTAAATGTGTTCTCTTACATGCTGCAACATAAAAAAGGGTTAATACAGAAGACAACTAGCTCTCTGCTTCACTACTCCTGGACTGCAGGAGCTCAGAGAACAGAGGTAAGAGGTTCTCAGAGCAGTGAAGCAGAGAGCTAATTGTCTTGAGCTTATTAATCCTTTTTGTGTTGCAGCATGTAAGAGAACACCAGGTCACTTACACACATAAGGGGTTAAGCAAAAGGACACAGGAGGCTCTTATCTTCCCTGTGCATCCCCAGACCCCCTCCCTCCATGGGGCCCCATAGCAACTGCCCTCCCTGCCCCTATGGTAGCTACGCCACTGTATTGCAGTATGTGTGATATATACTCATGTATTGCTGTATGTGTGCTATATACTCATGTATTGCAGTATATGTGCTAAATACTCATGTATTGCAGTATGTGTGCTATATACTCATGTACGGCAGTATGTGTTCTATATACTCATGTACTGCAGTATGTGTGCTATATACTCAGGTATTGCACCATGTGTGCTACATACTCATTGTATTGCAGTATGTGTGTTGTATACTCATGTATTGCAGCATGTGCGCTATATACTCATGTACTGCAGTATGTCTGTTATATACTCATGTATTGCAGTATGTGTGCTATATACTCATGTACTGCAGTATGTCTGTTATATACTCATGTATTGCAGTATGTGTGCTATATACTCATGTACTGCAGTATGTGTGCTATATACTCATGTATTGCAGTATGTGTGCTATATACTCATGTACTGCAGTATGTCTGTTATATACTCATGTATTGCAGTATGTGCGCTATATACTCATGTACTGCAGTATGTCTGTTATATACTCATGTATTGCAGTATGTGTGCTATATACTCATGTATTGCAGTATGTGTGCACTGACATGTCAGTTGTTTGCGGCCCCGCGAGAGATCCAAACTGGAGCGTATACGCTCCGGCCGAGATCCCATAGGCAGCAAAGGCACATATATTTTCGTAATAATCACGGTTGTTGTACATATACGTTGTGTTGAAAATATACGTTGTGTGAACATAACCATAGGTTGCATTTTACTGGCAATTCTATGAATATATAATCTTCCACATGTAGGGGAATATATATGCATAATACTATATAGACCTGAGAACTATGAAATGTATAAAGTCCAGCACATAAAGGGAAACAGTAACAGGCAATATCACACACATATCATGTAACCTGAGCAGCTACTAACAGCTCATATTTCCTTCCCATTTGTATATATAGGACGATACTGACAGAAACCACTTCTCTCCTCATACTCGGCAGCATCATCTCCATCCATCATGTCCACAGAGACGTCGCTGTTATTACTCTGTAAGTACAATCATCTTCATGTCTATCAGTCTCTGATGGGGAATCATAAGAGGGATCAATAATGTCATATAAATAGCGGGTAATACTACAAGTCTCCCATCATATGTCCCTCTATACGGCTGTGCACAGGGTATAGTGTCACCATATAACTCTATTACTATACAAGTCACTGCCTATTGTTGCAGTATAGAGGAGATCGGTATAATTCCTATGTCTGCACTTTATACATTAGTTATACTTTACTGAAATAAAAAGAGAAATCCTTTACGTTTTCCACTGTCACCCTATAATGTCTATTATTATTAATTAGTAGTATTTCTTTTTATATACATTCAATTATATATGATCTAATATGTTTTCTTTAGGCAATGATAAAATGTTGGGTTTTTTTAGATATGGAAGGGGGTGGGGGAGTGTACTCATCGAAGGGGTCTTCTAGATGTAGAGGAGATACGGTGTGGAGACACGGCCGGTCACTTGCTAGATGGTGAAGTGTGACACCAGTTCTACGGTGGTTGGCCAAGATATAGCCGGGCCCAGTGATGTTATGTTGTGACGCCAGTGCTGGTTGGGCACACAGGTATGGTGGCACACCTGCTTATTTTAAGGGGCCCCTATACCTTGTTCCCCTGTGGACAGTGTCCTGATGGGTTGTTTCAGGGTCCCTTAAATAATTATTACGGCGGTCCGAAATGGAATAGTGAACCACCCGGACTATTGGTACTGCCACCCACAGAAAGGGGAGATGACCTAAGGAGTGTGTGTTTACTGTGTTGGTGCTTGACGAGGAATCACAGAGTCTTTTTAGCATAAATAAAATCTGGTTTACTTGTATGCAGAAGATCATACAACTTTGCATTGATACAATACTTCACACTTGATAAGACACTTAATACTTTAGGATCCAGATCTCTTTTGAGAGAAGGAAGAGTGGTACCGCTGTGCTGATCAGAAGAGTAGAGAGGAGGATGTCGAGAGAGTCCCAACTCAAGTAGTACTGTGCTCTGCCAGAACTTCAGAGGTAGAAATAGAAGAATACTTGAGAAGAGAGAGAGAATACTTGTGCCCATATTTTGACTCTTTGTCACCTATTGTCCTATCGGTGTCAGGGGACCCGTCCTAGTGGGTGACACAAGCCCCAGGCCTTGTTAACTGGGATTAACGGAATGGTGAGCGTTCCCTGCTTACACCCGCACTGTGAGATAGATTTCATAGGCTTCTAACAACTTTGCTCTATCCGTATCAGTTCCTAGCCTTGCTTTGTGGATACTGTCCTGCACTGTGTCTCTCTTTGTCCACGGCGTGGGTTGAGATGATCCTTGACTTGTCCTCTATGGTGAAGGTTTTACACTGTTGAGTGAGGTTTCTTGAAGAGAAACTGTATCTAGGTACATGTGTTCTGGGTCCAGACCACAACTTAGACTGGGGACCTGGCTGGGGCCAGGGCCCAACTGGACGGCTGTAGAGAGCGTTCTGGCTTGTGTCCTTCCTCTACAGAGTCAAGCGGCAAAAGACAGTACACTTCCTCTTCCCATGTGACTTCCTTCCTACAGCCCCTGTAAGGTGTGCTGTGATTGGGTAAGGAGTGAGTAAGAGAGAAGTAAAGAGAGAGATGATAGGTGAGAAGAGGAAAGCTCTCTCATTGGCGTACAGATCCATGTGACACACAAATAAACAATAACCATTTAGGTACTACAGCCGTGCAATAACTAAGCATACATACTTGCAATAGCGACATCTTGTGGCGAAACTCTGATACTACTCAAAAAATAAAGGCTTTTACGAAGGATGTAACCAAGAGCAACATCCGTGGTGGGACACCACATATTCAATATCGCAGCTCAGCCAAGCAGCAGCTGAGGTGGGACACCCCTCTTATAAGTACTCCCCCCACCTCATGTGGTATAAAGTACACCTGCTGTCACAATGGGACCTCTGGATCAGTAGAGAGACCCTCTGATAATCTGGGAGGTCGGGTCTCCATGGAAACGGAGATACAATCAGACAGTGGTGCTTGAGCCTGAGTACAAAGCATGAGCCTGAGTACACATGAGCTACACTATACTATACTTTGGGGGCACACAGGCATTTAGACTGTGTGACCAGGGACTGCAGTAGTTGAGGCATTTGCTCAGGCATGGCTACTGTAGGCATAGTGTCCCCCCCCCCCCCCCCCTTTTTGCTTCCTGGTTCTATACCCCCCCTTTTGGCTTCTGGTTTGGTGTAAAGACTTCCTGTGCTGCATCATAAGTGGTTAACCATTGAAAGGCATCAGTATTCCCACCAAGGGAGTCTATATATCCTCCTCCCGCACTCACCACTTCCTCTTGTTGTTCCGGAAGCGAGCTGTGAACACTGCTTGCTGTCTGTGATCCAGAGATGACAGATGATAGATATGCTGCAGAGATCCAGAGATCCAGAGATCCAGAGATGACAGATGATAGATATGCTGCAGAGATCCATGAGATAGGCACTCGTTTGCTTTCGGCTGCTGCAGCCGGAAGTAAACGAGTGCCGAGCCGGGGACGGCGCCATCTTGGAGCGGTCCCCGGCCGGCTTCAGTTACGGAGATCGCTCCTCCGGGATAACATCCCGGAGGAGCGATCTCCCCACTAGACCCCAGGGATGACGCTGCGTCCGGTAATCGGATGCAGCTGTCTTGTTTGACAGCTGCATGCATCTGATTACTGTATTAGCGGCACGGCGATCGGACCGTGCCCGCTAATACCTGCGGTCCCGGGCTACAAGCGGCCGTTCAGAGTCGCCGCGCGGCCCCGCTCTGAACGTCCTTACCGGCATCAGGGCGTAAATATACGCCCTATGTCGTTAAGGGGTTAATGCAGATTGTCTGCTCTCTTGTCTTTGTGGTAGCAGACATTTCACACATCTTGGTGTACACAATTTTACTACTTAACTACTACTGGATGCTGAAAAGATATTTAAAGATTTTTGTATCTGTGGAACTTTTTTTTTTTTTTTGCTCCAACTTGCTATCTTGTGTACACACCTTCATTGTTGGTGTTTGTTGGTGTTTTTTATATAGTTATTTTTTTTAAAGGGGGCCTTCATCTAGGCCATAAATAGTGTCAAGTTGGGGGAGCCTAATGTTCCTTGGGCCCTAGCACTCTGCTGTATACTGATTATACAATGGGGTGGGCATACAGCACAGTGAGGTGGAGTGGTGGAGGGAACCCTAGGCCCAAACTTTTTGACACTATTCGCAGCCAAAATAAAGACATTTTAATTAAGAAGACAAAAAAAACACTGGTAACAGATGTAGGTTTTGAAAGCTTTTTATAATATTTAAGTAGTAGTGCAACCAGCTTTGTAGGTTGTAAGAGGGTGACATTCACTTTAAGGTCATAGGAATTGCAGAAAAATGTTGTTAATAGAGATGAGCGAACCGGGTTCGGGTTCGAGTCCATCCGAACCCGAACGTTTGGCATTTGATTAGCTGGGGCTGCTGAACATGGATAAAGCTCTAAGGTTGTCTGGAAAACGTGGATACAGCCAATGACTATATCCATGTTTTCCACATAGCCTTAGAGCTTTATCCAAGTTCAGCAGCCACCGCTAATCAAATGCCGAAAGTTCGGGTTCGGATGGACTCAAGCATGCTCCAGGTTCGCTCATCTCTAGTTATTAACATTCTAGTCTTTCTTAGATGAGAAAAAAATGTTGTCGATATATCCACCCACGCCAAGCTTGTGGAGGATTGTAGTTTCCTCTTATAGTCTGGTTTTCTTTTTTTAAATCTGGCAGGGACAGGGGAGAATATCTTAAATAAAAACTACTTACCTCTCCCACGAATTGCAGTGCTAGAAAGTCTGGGACTGCCGCCGGAAGGAGTTGTGATGATGTGACGTAAGGGAAAATGCCTGAGCCGGCTCATGGTGTCAACCCCAGTCACTAACTGGCTGAGCGGGACATCCATCAACTGGTTCGTGGAAGAGGGGATAGCTGGAGAGTGCCAACAAGTGCCCCTAGAGCGAGACATGGTGCAATAGGGCACTTCCCCGAGTCACTTGTATACCGACTTTCTGCATTACAGGGCCAATTCTGGGACAGGGCCCAGTGAAATGGGGTCCACCCAGACACCAGTCCTGTTATTGGCAAAGAAAAGAGCTGTCCTTCCCCCCCCCTTCCCCTGTGGCTGCAGGCAGCATTCTGCCTCTGTCCACAGAAGGCGCCCCATGCTGGAGGGAGTGCAGCGCTGCAAGGCAGGTTAACATGTTTTTTTTACTTATTTTTTCTTACGGGGGGGGGGGGGGGGGGGCTACCTACATGGGGGATGTTTATATGTTTATATAAGGAAGGGGCTGCTTACTTGGGGGGATGTTTACATGGGGAGGAGGCTGCCTACATTGGGGGATGTTTACATGGGGAGGGGCCTGCATACATGGGAACTATTTATATGTGGAGGGGGCTGCCCATATAAGGGAAATGCCTACAGGGGGATGTCTACATGTGGAGGGGGCTGCCTAAATGGGGGGAATGCCTACAGGGGGATGTCTACATTGGGAGACGGCTGCCTACAAATAGGGATGGCTACATGGGGAGGGGGGAGTGCTTACCTACAGGGGTATGACTACATGAAGGGGGGGGGCTGCCTACTAAGGCATCACCTACAGGAGGGATGCCTACATGGAGAGGGCTGTCAACAGAAGGTTTACCTGCGGGGGGGGGGGGGTAGTGCCTACAGGGGGATTACCTACATGGGAACTATGTAAAATTGGCATATTATTTAGTTAGAGGGGCTATATGTGCTAGAGCAAGAAGCCTCAAATGTTTCTTCATTGCTTGGGCCAAATGGTGAAGAAAAAGAAAAGTGAGCAACTCCAATCAGAGAAGACCATGAGTCATTAGATAGTAGTCACTGTTTAAAATACTAGCCTGTATGACCATCAGTGCAGAGATCTCTCTCATGATCTACTTAGATCAACTGAGATGGACCATGCCCCAAATGTTTTAGGACCCTAGCAATACCCTGCCCACCCCAGTGTCCTCCATGGGCATATACAGGCTCAGTGGTGGACACTGGGGGGCGTGACATGGTCACATGCTCTTCCATTTCTGCCATTTTATGGGCAGACTCACCACAGAGCAGGGCAGCAATTTTAGACAGACTGAGTTTCAGTCAGCACGGATAAATAGGAATGCTCTATTAGTTATACATTTACACAAGTAGTCCTAATAACCTGTAATAACCTTCAATGAGGAAATGTACCCGGACTATATTATATCTAGTAACTCATTCTCTATTGTGTTTTATAGGGTTGGTTCTCATACAAGGAGGTAAGTTACCAGCTGTGTTATTTCATCCTTCATTTGATAAATGACCCCCTGTGTAAGCTTACAGTTAGGCTTATTAAATGCACCAACCTGATGTAAGTCATCTATTACAGATATGGTACCTAGGGTCATTTTTACACACAAAAAAAAGGAAAAGAAAATTGAAACCTCCATTGTAAAGGTCACACTTACTGTCATGATTGTGCCTGAAAAGACATCAGTGACACCCTCTGCGGTGAAGATCCGACCTCAGTCCATTCCTGGTTTTATTATGTTCTTTGCTTATGTCTTCTGTTATCCAGTCCATGTTTTCTCAGTTCTCCCTGCACTTTCCTTGCTGTGGCTCACTCACTAATTGTCTCTGCTATGTTCTGATTGACAGGTCTCTTCACCTCTGGGTTTCTGTGTTTCTCTTGTGTGTTTCTCCTGCTCTACCTATCAGCTTGGAGTCCGGGACTTCTGTTCCCCTATAGCTTGGCCTCTCCCGTCTGAGCTCTTGATAGCTTTGTCCAGCTAGTCTGTTCAGCTAGATCCAGCCTTTTTGCCTTTAGTCTGTATTCCTGGTTTCCTTATCCCTTTTCTTGTTTCTTGCCATTCTTTGCCTTTTGGTTCTGTGTCTTGCTTTGTCCTCAGTGTATCTTGCTTAGTCTTTAGTTTACCTTGCTTAGTCCTCAGTGTTCCTTGCTCTGTCCTCAGTTCATATTGTTTCTGTCTCTGGCTTCTGTTTCTCCGTTTGCTTTGTCTATTTGTCTGGTATTGTGCATAGTTCTTAGTTCCTTGTCCTAGTATCTCCTTACCGTATTAGTGATTCTGACCTCTGGATTTCGTGACCTCGACCTTGCTTGTGGATTCTGACTTTGTACTTCTGCTGCCCGTTTGTTGCCAACCTTGCCCGCTGACCATTCTTTATTGTGTTTAGATACTGTGTCTCTCTGTTCCCTGGGGCCCTGACACTTACTGTCTGGTGTGAAGGTCTCTTATAAAATGTATGTAACAATATGATGGCTGTACACAATGTATAAATATCCCCAAACTTGAATCTTTTAGAAAAGTTGTCAGCCATCTATATGAGACTGTAATCCAGTCATACATCTGTTAGGTCACCATAGTCACCAGTGATGGGTCATGGGCTCTGGGATTTATCTGTGCAACTGGTTGAGTTTGTATTGGTTGTTTCTGATGTTTCTTTGTGGACAGCACATTATATCTACCAACTAATCTTCCAAGTAGCCAGTACCAAGTACCAAGTAAGACATCCCCTGAAAATAAAGCACTCCCCCGCCGAAAGGAAGGCCATCCACCACCACCGGCCGCCGCTCACCCCCTTCCTCCCTGTGATTGACCCATGCTGCTCACCCCTCTCCCTCCCATGCCGCTCATCTCTCTCCCTCCCGTGCCGCTCACCCCTCTCTTTCCCATGCGGCGCATCCCTCTCCCTCCCATGCTACTCACCCCTCTCCCTCCCCATGTCACTCACCCCTCTCCCTCCTGTGCCGCTCACCCTTCTCCCTCCCCATGCTACTCACCCCTCTCCCTCCCGTGCCGCTCACCCTTCTCCATCCCCATGCCACTCACCCCTCTCCCTCCCATGCCACTCACCCCTCTCCCTCCCCGTGCCGCACACCCCTCTCCATCCCCATGCCACTAACCCCTCTCCATCCCTCCCGTGCCACTCACCCCTCTCCCTCCCATGCCGATCACCCCTTTCCCTCCCTGCGCTGCTCACCCCTCTCCCATGACACTTATCCCTCTCCATGCCATTCACCCCTCTCCCTCCTGTGCTGCTCTGCCCTCACCCATGCTGCATACCACTCTCCCTCCTGTGCCACTTACCTCTCTCCCTCCCCATGCCGCTCACCTCTCTCCCTCCCATGCTGCTCACCCTTCTCCCTCCCATGCCGCTCACCTCTCTCCCTCTCCGAGCTGCTCACCTTTGTCTCTTGTGTGGCGCTCACCCCTCTCCCTCCCCGTGCCACTCACCCCTCTCCCTCCCATGCCGCTAATCCCTCTCCCTCCCTGTGCTGCTCAATCTTCTCCCTCCTGGGCCACTCACCTCTCTCCCTCTCCAAGCTGCTCACCCCTCTCCCTCTTGTGTTGCTCACCCCTCTTCCTCCCGTGCTGCTTACCCTTCTCCCTCCTTCCCATGCCGCTCACCTCTCT
Organism: Dendropsophus ebraccatus; assembly: GCF_027789765.1. NCBI lineage: Eukaryota > Metazoa > Chordata > Amphibia > Anura > Hylidae > Dendropsophus > Dendropsophus ebraccatus. The sequence continues at coordinate 12,691,290 of NC_091466.1, read as the reverse complement.
CCCTCCCCATGCTGCTCACCCCTCCCCTGCCGCTCACCCTTCTCCCTCTCCGTGCCGCTCACCCCTCTCCTTCCCATGCCGCTCACCCCTCTCCCTCCCCGTGCTGCTCACCCCTCCCCTGCCGCTCACCCTTCTCCCTCTCCGTGCCGCTCACCCCTCTCCCTCCCATGCCACTCACCCCTCTCCCTCCCCGTGCCGCTCAACCCTCCCCTGCCGCTTACCCCTCTCCCTCTCATGCTGCTCACCCTTCTCCCTCCTGTGCCGCTCACCCCTCCCATGCTGCTTACCCCTCTCCCTTCTGTGCTGCTCATTCTTCTCCCTCCCTGTGCCGCTCACCTCTCTCCCTCCCCGAGCTGCTCATCCCTCTCTTGTGGCGCTCACCCCTCTCCCTCCCGTGCTTGTATGGTGCCTCTCCTGAGAAATAAGACATCCCCCCAAAATAAGACAGAGTGCCTCTTTGGGAATGAAAATTAATATAAGGCACTGTCTTATTTTTGGGGAAACACGGTATGAAGAGGTGTGAAGAATGTGCAGGTGACTGTGTGTACCTTCTCTGTATAACACATGATGTCTTATAGGAGCGGCCATCAGACCTGTGGTCACCTTCACTCCAGACTACAGGAAGATATTTATATCAGAGGATATAACAATGGTCTGTGATGTGGCGTCTACTATAGGAGAGGAGCTGAGGTATATATGGTACAAAGACTCTGATCCCGTACACAATGGGAAATCCTATACAATACAGAATGCGGAAACATCACACAGGGGAAGTTACCGATGTGAGACCAGTAATGGAGGAAGAAGTGACCCTGTTAGACTGGATGTTAGTCATGGTGAGTAACTCTACCAGGTCACAGATATACAGACAGGGTAACAAGTTGTATCACACACAGACCGAGGAGAGATCATATATGTCACCTCATCTTATATCATGTTATATTACAGGTGATGTCATCCTGCAGACCCCTCTATATGTCTATGAAGGAGATGACATAACGATAAAATGTGACCATCGCCCTGGATCCATTGGAGATAAAACAAGATTCTATAAAGATAACAGAGTCATCAGAGACTGGGGAGATAATGCAGAATATCATATAGGAAATGTGAACAGGAATACTGCTGGGACATACAGATGTATAAAGGGAGTCGATTTTCATGATACGGTATCCTCACGGTTTAAAAATCATGAAGATGAAGTTTCTGTATCAGTTGAAGGTAAATCCAGGATAATTTCTAGATGGATTATTCGGTAGCATTTGTACAACTATGATGGAATAACATTGTGTCCCGAGGAGTCATCTGCAGTGAATGAGGTTTAAATCAGTTAAATTTGTGGAGATGGGATATCACAAACTAATAATCTCCAACAAATTGCATAACAATCTGTAAGTCACTAAAGCTTCAGCGTCACACGGCCCCGGTCGGGGGGGGGGGGGGGGGCTGGGGGGTTGTATCGCTGTGCTCTAGCTGAATTATTATTTTTATTATTTTATTTGGTGTGCATATGATTCTCATGTTTTGCTTTTCTTTGGTTGTAATGTAGTTGACCTATGTAAATGTTCTCCATTTGTAACCTTGTGATTTTATTTAGTCATGCAATTTCACAGTGACCTTAATATTCTCATGATTTACATTGGTGGGGGCATAATCATCATTTATTATTAGAGATAGATCCACTCACCACAGTCTAGATTCACATTAGTAAAATCAATAGAAATTTTTTTTGAAGGGTCTCCTATCTTTCTTTCTTTTTCTTTTCCATTGTTATTAATTATATTACATGATAGTTTTTGAGACGATCATCATTGCATTTTAACAAAATACTGTATAGTAACCTAAAGAAAGTCTTGCAAGTATTACCAGGATGTTACTGCCTTCTACAAGATCTCACCAATAATATATTATTATTATTATTATTATTATTATTATTACTACTACTTTCTTTCCTTTTCTAGACCTGTTCGAGACTCTAATAGTAAAAGTGACCCCACACCCAGCTATTGAGGGGGATAACATGACCCTGACATGTGAGACAAGTCTCCCTCCTACCAGACACAATGTAGAACTGCAGATTTCCTTCTACAGAGAAGCAGAGATTCTTCATGGATATGGAATCACTTATATCTATGAGATCCACAATGTTCAGCTGGGGCATTCTGGGAAATATTCATGTGAAGTAGAAACTACAAACGGCAGAGTACGCAAGAGAAGTGCAGAGCAAGTAATACATATAGAGGGTGAGTATGGACACTGGGTATGTGTCCTATATAACCAGTAAATTAATATGTTTAGCTTTGAAGAAAGAAAAAGACACTGTTTACAATATCCACCTCCATGGCTCACCTCACCTTGCCCCCTATCTTTAAAGGGAAACTATCAGCAGGTTAGAAGTATTTCAACTGCTAATGACTCTATATATTGCATGGGGCACTGAGGATGAAGGTTAGTTTCTTACCTTCATCTTCTGCAATGTGATATTAGGAGTTTAATCCCTAACTGTTCATATTGGTGCACTGGAGAAGTGACTCTCGACAACAAAGCACCAATCCACCCCAATTAGAGATGAGCGAAGCAGCTGAAAATTTGTTTAGCGAGGTTCACAAATTTTGGGTCAGATTAAAAAATATTAACCCCTTAAGGACAGAGCCAATTTCGATTTTTGCGTTTTCGTTTTTTCCTCCTTGTGCATCAAAGGCCATAGCACTTGCATTTTTCCACCTAGAAACCCACATGAGCCCTTATTTTTTGCATCACTAATTGTACTTTGCAATGGCAGGCTGAATTTTTGCATAAAGTACACTGCGAAACCAGAAAAAAATTCAAAGTGTGGTGAAATTGAAAAAAACCCCCGCATTTTGTTTATTTGGGGGAAATGTGTTTTTACTCCATTCGCCCTGGGCTAAAATTGACTTGTTATATATGTTCCTCAAGTCGTTACGATTACAACGATATATAACATGTATAACTTATATTGTATCGGATGGCCTGTAAAAAATTCACACCATTGTCAACAAATATACGTCACTTATAACCGCTCCATTCCCAGGCTTATAGCGCTTTTATGCTTTAGTCTATGGGGCTGTGTCAGGTGTCATTCTTTGCGCCATGATGTGTTCTTTCTATCGGTACCTTGATTGCGCATATATGACTTTTTGATCACTTTTTATTACAATTTTTCTGGATTTGATGCGACCAAAAATGCGCAATTTTGCACTTTGGGAGTTTTTTGCGCTTACGCCGTTTACCGTACGAGATCAGGAATGTGATTAATTAATAGTTTGGGCGAATACGCATGCGGCGATAGCAAAAATGTTTGTTTATTTATTTATTTGTTTACTTTTATTTATAACCTGGGAAAAGGGGGGTGATTCAGACTTTTATTAGGGGAGGGGGCTTTTTATTGACAACAACACTATATATTTTTTTTTTACACATATACTAGAAGCCCCCCTAGGGGACTTCTAGTATATACACTTTGATCTCTCATTGAGATCTCTGCAGCATAGATATGCTGCAGAGATCCATAAGATCGGCACTTGTTTGCTTTCGGCTGCTGCAGCCGGAAGTAAACGAGTGCCGAGCCGGGGACGGCGCCATCTTGGAGCGGTCCCCGGCCGGCTTCAGAAACGGAGATCGCTCCTCCGGGATAACATCCCGGAGGAGCGATCTCCGCCACTAGACACCAGGGATGACGCTGCGTCCGGTAATCGGATGCAGCTGTCATGTTTGACAGCTGCATCTGATTACTGTATTAGCGGGCACGGCGATCGGATCGTGCCCGCTTATACCTACGGTCCCGGGCTACAAGCGGCACCCGGGACCGCCGCGGTTCAGAGCGGGGTCGCCGTGCGGCCCCGCTCTGAACGCCCTTACCGGCAATAGGGCGTACCTATACGCCCTTTGTCGTTAAGGGGTTAATGAATCGAATACAAATAAATCTCATTAAAACAGCCAAGTTATAGTAGCTACAATACTGGGAACATTACAGAGTATCGATTTTTTTTTCAATAGATGTTACAGTGCCAAAAATTGGAAAATGACAATGTCAATCAGACAGTCAATTATTCAATTTCCGTTGGATGCTGGTGGGTCAATGGTGTTAAATGACACTTTCTCCCAGAACAGGAGTTGACATTACAAAGCGTTAATCCCATCAGTGACATTGGTCCTAGAAGGCTTCAGAACAGAAACCTGGACATGGCATCACTCTGACTCTTTACCCTGAGGAGCCTAGGACAGACACTGGGAGGTGGCAGCACTCTGACTCTCTTCGACTCTAAAGGGGCCTAGAACAGACATCAGGAGGTGGCAGGGGCAGTACTTTAACTCTCTTTGACCCTGAGGGGCCTAGCATAGACATTTGAGGGTTTTAACTGTAACGGGGCTTTCCTTTTTTCTTTAAAATATATGAGAAAAGAAAGAAAGCCCCCAATGAATAGACACACACAGAAAATGGAAATAAACAGCTAGCCAATTAGAATACACTTAAATAGACCGTAAAAGCATGTACCATGTGTGGGGAATAGCTTTGGTCGATCCTAGGTAGCAGTGCAGTAAGCAGGGACACAGACAGGGTAACGTCCAATTTAAGTGTTTTTATTTCACACTTAGCGTCAAAACACAAAGCAAACCTTAACAAAGGCTTAAACACAAACAAACCCTGCTCGGCTGAGCACTTACTAGTACATAACCGATCCCTGACTATGGCTGGGTTCACACTACGTATATTTCAGGCTGTATTTGGTCCTCAAGTCAGGTCCTCATAGCAACCAAAACCAGGAGTGGATTGAAAACACAGAAAGGCTCTGTTCACACAATGTTGAAATTGAGTGGATGGCCGTCATATAACGGTAAATAACTGCCATTATTTCAATATAACAGCCGTTGTTTTAAAATAACAGCAAAAATTTGCCATTAAATGACAGCCATCCACTCAATTACAACATTATGTGAACAGATCCTTTCTGTGTTTTCAATCCACTTCTGGTTTTGGTTGCTATACAGCCTCACAAATACAGCCTCAAATATACTGTGTGTGAACCCAGCCTAAACGTGGGACCAGCTATCCAGCCCACGGGTACAAATAACAAAGTATGGTGTGGCCCATGCAATACCTTCAGTATTCCAGCAGACAGTTCTCCAGGTATGGCCACACTCAGCACTGCAGTGAGCTTCTTTTTAGGCCCCGATGACCCCCAGCTGTGGGCTATGGAAGCCCAGGACCGAAGCCCGGGTGGAGTGAGCGTCCCACTGCCAACCTCACTCACTCCAGAAAAAGCAGGTTCCAGTACGTATTTTTACAATCTGTCTATGTTAGCTATGGCCAACACAGATAACCAGGCTATCAATCCTGCTTTACCTGTGTCTGGGTTAACCCCTTGGTTACCAGAGACACACCCAGGGCTTACCAGACACAGTTTAACCACTTCAGTGGCAGATATCTGTGCTCCCAAACCATGCCTCTCTTACACATGTTATTTAGAATGGAATAGAGAAAAGTCCAGATTCGAGAAGGCTTTACATTGATTATCATAAAAGAGGGACAAAGTTTCCAACAACCATAAGTTGGAGAACATTTTCCCACAGTACTGTATTTTCTTTAACAAATCAAATATGGCAGAAATATTGTGTTAAAAAAACTTGCTAAATATAGGACTTTGGATTTTTCCAAGGCATGCATACATATCAACACTGGGTTAGTGATTCGAAAAAGTGCAACCAAGACACAACCAATGCATGGAGCGAGAAGTGCTTCTCGCCGAAGTGCTCCACTACATTTTGCTGGATATTCCATCTAGTGTTGAAACTGTTTATTCTGTGCTACTGGATGTGCCACTTGATGTACTCATCACAGATTGATGGCTTTCCACTCAGCGTGAGTAGGAGTTTTCTTCACAAAGTCTTCTAGTCATCAAAACTTCATGCTTGTCAGGATCCCCTTCCAGCAGAGTGCCTCGCATTTTGGACAGGTCCCCTCTAGATAGTCCACCCTAGCACTAGTACCAAGTCTAAAGCCAGCTAACCAAGTGAAGAGACTGTTCCGTCCTCTATGTGACTGTAACTAAAGCTTAACGTCCCCAACGTATCTCTAAAGCCTCAGTTAAGCTAAAACAGATCTTGTGAACAGCAGCTTATTTATTTGAATGTACTGCACTTTTAAGAGACTGCAACTATGCAACTACAGTCTATGGCACAAAGAGTCGGGTGTTCCGTCGACAGGGGAGTGAAACGTGCTGCAACACGCTCCCGAATGTATTTCAGGATTGCAGAAGGTCTTAGGAGTGAGCTACTTTTTTTTTTTACATTGTGTGCTGTAGAAAATGGCGTTAGCACCTGTAGTATATGGCTCGCCGCAGTAGGATGACATCAGAGAGGTTTCTTTATAAAATGGAGATTTATTGCTTCTTCTTTAAAAGTAGTGAAATTTACAGAAATGAATATAAAAGAATCAGAGAAACGTCTTACAGTCTTTAGTGTCTAGTGTCCATATGAGAGTCCTATGAAGTGAAGGGTTTGTCTTACAAATCGTCACGAGCTTCAGGCAGCTGTTGCTTCACTCAAGCATCCTGGGAGACATTCCTTCCTTCACGCTTCCATCATGGATTCCTCACGCTTACATCACAACCTTCTCCTTGAAGGCTCTGGATCCTTCTTGTGACATAGGGCTCATACCTTCTGTACAGCCCTGATCCAACCAACCTCCATCTTGGTGACTACCATCTTATATAGGTTCATGACTCACTGTCAATGTCATGTGTGTGGGAGTGTTTATTATAATTGAGTGTTTGTGTCTGCACATATATGACCATAACAAATATAGAACTCTTTCTCTATGCATCAGCATAACCTGTTTCCACTCATGGATGTATAGTTATCGTGCTGTGTACAGCATTACCACCCTACATAGTCATGTAACCGCGAATAGTGCTGTGTACACTTATGTATCTATTTCCAACTTATACACGTCTCCTTAGTATAGAATATGATATTATAATGTCAGTATTACAATCACTTTATACAGTGAATAGTGTTGTGCTATTATGGTGAGGTCAGCAGTATATATATGACTTACATTATATTATACCAAGATATTGTTCATTGTAAAACACATCATATTTAACATTTCCCCCTCTTGAGGATGAAATACATTGTATTGACTCCTCAAAGTATCTAGACTTTCCAATGAACAATACCTTTTATACATTAGAGATCACGGAATCTTCTTTCTTCATTCTTCTTATAAACACACAGACAACGTCTATCACTTTAATAACAAGTCTATGGAAATTATCACTTTACCCATAATATATTTGTAGCATTTAAATTATTATGTTATGAGAAACTGTGATTTGATTTTATAAAAAGATAGAATTCTAGCTAGGCCTAGTCTAAAAAATGTATCTTCTTGTCTTCATCTGGATCCATGGAAACCTGGTAGTTCAGATGACTTTACTCTTCTTGGTGTAGCAAAGTCTTTAGGTTATACATTCCTTTGTTGTTAATTAATCAAAATAAGATTGGCAAAGTCTTTTGAAAAATAATTCCTTCGCTGAAAAAGTAAACAACAAAATGAATGTCTTGATATTATCCCTCATGCAATAATCCATCTCTTTTCCTTTGCATAGTAAAGAGTCTTTGAGTCTTTGTCTCTCTGGAATTGAAGCTGTCAGCTGACACCTGCTAGGCTACTGAAAAAAACACATAAAGAGTTAGCACTTCTTGACCCCCCTTGTTTGTGCAAACGACTCCCTCATTTCATCTGACTTCTGTAGTCTTTACAAGGGTCATCTTTAACTCTGTAACGTCAGTACCTAGAGCAGACATCTTGTAACATAACACAGTCATTTCTCATCCAGATTGTGGAGATAAAGATTTAGCTTATAGCACAAAGTCCATTGTTCTCAGACTTTAGGAGCAATCTTTTCCAACAACTCGCTGAGGATGATAGAATCTTGTATAACTTTCACTTGATAAAAGCATAGTCCAGCAACCATCACTTACATATGCCATCTTTTGTCCTTTGCCATCATGACCACTGGAGGAGATTTAATGAAATGAACAAAGTCTTTTAAAACTCACTTGTAGGCTTGCTGTTAGCAGAAGAGGATTGTGCAAGCTGAAGAGGATTGTGCAGACTTTTAAGCTTCCCTCACATTTTGCCCACTCGACTTCCGGTCATGGCATCTGTAGTTGGCTTGACATAGTTAAAAATGTAACAAACAAAAGAATGTCAATCATGAAGATACTTTAGCATAGTCCCAGGATAGATCACCTGAAGAAAGTTCAATAGCCATCTAGAAGCTTGTGGTACTAGAAGTCTCAGCATGCCAGTTGATCAAAGAAAAGAATAGTAAAACAGTCCATGATTTATCTGTTCCCTTCAAGTGCTTTACTTGGATACGAATTACAGCTCAGTCTCTTTCTCTGGCTACTGATCAACGCTGGAAAAAATCAAAAATCTATACAAAAATTCTAGGCTTTGATGTCTTGATTGAAAATCTACTTTTTCTTCCCTATCCTACACCAAAAACTTGGTGATTATTACTATCCTATGATAATCACAGTGTACCATAGCATATCACTCTATTTTACCTTAAATATTGCCATAACTATTTTACTCAAAAACCTCATTTACTAGAATGTTCATGTATGTATTCAGTAAGATTATCAATAGAATATAGTCTTGCAATAGTTAGATCACTTTAAATTATCTTATGACTTAGTGTCCTTATACCCAAAGATGTTTTCAACATTATTCAGATAGAATAAATAACATAATGTTTCATTCAATGAATATGTCACAAAAATAATACTATCAAAAATCCAGACTATTGTAACCATATTCAGTGAAGAAGCATTACCATAATTTACAAAAAAATATAGTTTGAATGTTTTTACCTTTAAAAAACACCATTCCTAATCAATGAAACAATATTATTGTTATAGACCTTGTTTTGTTAAAGTCAGTGTGCTTTCACATGTTATTATATTATATACTACTTCCTTTATTTACTGGAACACTATCACCACACGTATTTGCTATATTTATTAATAATCCCGCAATATATTATTATTCACCTTCTATAACCACCATATTTGTATGAGTGAATGAAATATTTTATGTGATATGTCAAACTATTCTTGGCAGACAGTTATCTTCTTGTAACCTGAGGCAGACATCAGTAGTATCGTAGTTCTAATGAGAACACATTAAAAATAAACATACCCAAATGAAACATAAAGTTGTGTGTATATATGTGTGTGTGTATATATTCATACTACTATCAAACACATATGCTTGTAGATATATGCACACACTGTGTGTTCACACATTTGTATTTGTGTATTGGACTTCTCAACTGAAAGAACTGAAATGACACCATCAAATAGTCCTGTAAGAAACTGAAACAACATTTGTTAAAGAATGAACTTAAACTTCTGATAATGACATATTTATAATCACATGAATAAACATAACCCCTAAACCATTATGTATCTCTGAAAATGTGTCTTTGTATATTATTTGGATAAACATCAAATATATATCAGTGTTCTTATGATGATACTCAGGATAAAATATTGTGCACTTAATATTCCCTCCTATATTATCTCATGTTTAACCTTCTTAACAAATAAGACACTTTCCCTAAATAACATGATACATCACACACGGTACCATAGACATACATTCCCTTACTGAGCAGCTGCTATAACGCATCTCACACGTCACTTATTCCTGACATGTGTACATTCATTCATCTCAGAGGATTTTCACATTTAGTCTCTTCTTAAAAAATAATGCGCATAAAAACCTTAAGTATTTTCCTAGGATACTTCTAAAAAATAGATGTTTAATGGATCCAACAAGTCTTGGTGTATTGGTTGTACCTCAATATACCGATTCTTCCATGTTGAAGAAAAATATAGGCCTTTCTTTAAAATATTGTTTTCACAGACGAAAACATATAGACATGAAACACGAGAGGGTGAGAGAGAAAACATATATCTGTATTTATCTCTTATAACTCTAAGGACATCCCAGGCCCTCCTGTTCCCATCAATCACTTATCCAAACACATGCCTTTACACTTGCACTGAATGAGAATAACATGCAACAGTACAATACATTGTTTAATCTCAGCAAATGCAATTCCTCTTATATTAGTGACAGAGTTTGTTATGACAAATTAGTTACATCATTAAAAAGCATTGCAGGCTAACACAAAACTATTACTTTACATTCCATCATTAACCACAAAAATGCTCATATTCTTTTTTGTGAAGACTCTATAATGAGAGAAAATATCATTAGAATCACATATCATACATTTAAGAATTTAGCCATTGGGAGTGATTCCTGAATTTAACTACTAAAGTTAATAACAAATGGAAAAGTAATAGATACAATACAGAATCCCTGTACATACATATCTTTCCTGACTTCTGAATAACCCATATACTTATTAATGGCCTTTGACATTTAAAAAGAATTCCTAGGGGGAGAAAGGTTATTAGCTTAAACCATATACACTGTATATATCTATACCAGTTACACTTTTAAAACTGTCATTAATTCCCTTTCTATGTTCTCAGGATCTAAACTATGATTATAAGTGCTCCGGAATCTGCTGGTGCTATAAAAAAAAAATATTATTTTTATTATTATCCTTATTATTATGTATTAATTTGCATTGCATTATACATAATAATATATCATACATTACTAATAATACATAATAACTACTTTTTATTCCGTAATTAAATAACTCAAGTCCTTAGTACAAAGCCGGGTCCGTTACCAGTAATTAATATCTTTCACATATTATATGAAACATCTAGCCAATCCCTATTCCAGGTCTGAACACTTCATGATTTAGAAAATCATTGACTATATGAAATGCATTTCTCAAATATTGAGGTTCTCCTAATTTATGCATTTTCCTGATCTTGTTATTTATGAGTGCAAGCATGTCAGCTTTGGAACCATTTGGTACCAATCTGTCTTTGCTTGACATCTCTGTGACAGGCCGAGGATCACGTATCCTTGGTCTCTCCCTACTTTTAGGTGTCTGAACAGCTGTCACACTCACTCCCGAATCATTTACTTGTGACATTGTCTCAAAGTAAGATTTGGGTTTTACATGAATCTTTTTACGTCTCTCTAAATATATTTCATCATTGAAATATGTCTTAGAGGTATATGGCTGTTTTGATATTTTAATCTCTTTTTGACTAATTTGTGGGATTTCTCTGTGGGACTTTGACTTACTCTGCCACTCCTGCCGTCTGGCGATATCGATTACCTTGGCAGCTTCCAAAATAGATTCCTTGTCAGATGCCAATACTCTGGTTACAGGATCTAAGAATTTGAACTTCTGTATAAAGTTACTTTTTACATTGAACATGTTTGAACAAATTGCTTTATATGCTCTTTTGTACATGGACATGAATGTAAAAGTACATTCGTTCCAGCCAATTCTTAATTTATTCAAAATGTCCAATGTAGGAACTCCCTCTGTAGCATTGCAGAGTAACTTTAACCGTCCTACGTCATCAGAATGTAACCATTCATCATTGTCAAAACACTTTTTTAATTCTAGGCATCTACTTATATTTACTGGTAGCCATATTTTAAACTATTTGTTCTTTTGCTCATTTGACAGATCAAATTTCTTAGCAAAACTCTCAAAAATCTCTGAATTTCTGCATACATGCACTTTTTCATCATATGCAGGTAATTCCTTACTTAGATTAAATAAGTATGTTTTCACCTTCAGTTTTAAGCTGGTTTCCTTTATTTTTAAAAGTTTCTTCTGAAAAGAACTGTCTTCAGCATGGCCCATTGACACATTCTCTTCAGAAATACTACACTGCGTAGCTTTGTCTATTTTTGGATCAGTTACAGTCGTTACACTAGGATCCATACATTGTACAACAAAAGAATGATAAACATTCACCAAATGTGCAATGTTAATTAATTTTAAATCTTCATCTAAGTTTCTATTCATAGCACTACATTGTGAATACAAATGCATCTATGCTATACTTAAATCTGGCTGATCACTAGACTTTACTGTACTTTCTACAGCACTCTTCTCAGTAATAGAAGATAAAGTCTCCATACTTACAACCTTGTTCCTGATCATAAGTACATTCACGTATCTGGATTCCCGTTGTCCTTCCTACTGTCCTTAGGTTCTCCGTGTTCCGAAAGCTTGAAACGTAAGTCTCTGGGGTTTCGACTCACTCCCCCTGTTCAAGCTGAAGGAGCTTGGTATGGCTGGCACTCGCCAAACTGTAGAAAATGGCGTTGGCACCTGTAGTTTATGGCTCGCCGCAGTAGGATGACATCAGAGAGGTTTCTTTAAAAATGGAGATTTATTGCTTCTTCTTTAAAAGTAGTGAAAGTTACAGAATTGTATAGAAATGAATATCAGAGAAATGTCTTACAGCCCTTAGTGTCTAGTGTCCATAGTTCATATGAGAGTCCTTTGAAGTGAAGGGTTTGTCTTACAAATCGTCACGAGCTTCAGGCAGCTGTTGGTTCACTCAAGCATCCTTCACGCTTCCATCATGGATTCCTCACGCGACACAACCTTTTCCTTGAAGGCTCTGGATCCTTCTTGTGACATAGGGCTCATACCTTCTGTACAGCCCTGATCCAACCCAACCTCCATCTTGGTGACTACCATCTTATATAGGTTCTTGACTCACTGTCAATGTCATGTGTGGGTGTGTTTATTATAATTGAGTGTGTGTGTCTGCACATATATGACCATAACAAATATAGAACTCTTTCTCTATGCATCAGCATAACCTGCTTCCACTTATGGATGTATAGTTATCGTGCTGTGTACTGGCATCACCACCCTACATACGTCATGGAATCATAAATAGTGATGTGTACACTTATGAATCTATTTCCAACTTATACACGTTTACTTAGTATAGAATATGATATTATAATGTCAGTATTACAATCACTTTATACAGTGAATAGTGTTGTGCTATTATGGTGAGGTCAGCAGTATATATGACTTACATTATATTATACCAAGATATTGTTCATTGTAAAACACATCATATTTAACAAAGACCCAACAGCATCATCCATCCATGTACATACAGCGGAGGATATACTGACATCTATATACCTGGCTACAAGACCCAACAGCATCATCCATCCATGTACATACAGCGGAGGATATACTGACATCTATATACCTGGCTACAGGACCCAACAGCATCATCCATCCATGTACATACAGCGGAGGATATACTGACATCTATATACCTGGCTACAAGACCCAACAGCATCATCCATCCATGTACATACAGCGGAGGATATACTGACATCTATATACCTGGCTACAGGACCCAACAGCATCATCCATCCATGTATATACAGCGGAGGATATACTGACATCTATATACCTGGCTACAGGACCCAACAGCATCATCCATCCATGTATATACAGCGGAGGATAAATTTTCCCCAAAGCCATGTTGGCTTTCACATTACCGCTCTATCCCCATCCCTCTGAATTCTTATCTGGTCTTATTATATATTATTACTGACAATAAAATGTTTCCCTATCATAATTTAAACCTGAGTTCTACCTGAACTTTCAGTTCTAATTCAGACAGAACCAAAACTATTTACAGTTCTCTACGGTGAACTTTGGTAAAATGGCGCTAGCTGCATTGAAAGGCAGGAAAGTAGGAAGAGGATTTAAAGATTACATGACCATGACTTCTGGCCTTGGCTGGAATGCACCATAGCCAATCAGGGGTGCCATAGGGGATGACGTCACAGGCTGTATTTAAGCTGAATCCTATTTTAGTCTTGTCTCTCCTTTCATCTCTCTCACAAGAAGATCTGGGGAACAGTTTGGCATTAAGGGAAGGGCCATCCTTCAGCCATGGTTCCCTAGAGGTTTCCTCCACGGAAGACAGGAGACAATCACTGGCCTAAGCAGTAGTAGACAGGTGACAACCGCTGCTCTCTTCTCTAGTAGAAAGGAGACAATCACTGGTCTCAGCAGTAGTAGACGGTAGGCAATCACTGGTTTCAGCAGTAGTAGAAACAGGAGACAATCACTGGCATCAGCAGTAGACGGGAGACAGTCACTGGCATCAGCAGTAGTAGCCATGACACAATAACAGTGGTAATAGACAAGAGACCCCTGAGGTCAGTCATTGGACGTAGTGTGTTGAGGCATACCCTCAGGTATACAGTCACCTGACAATAAACAGAGATATTTGAGATATAGTCTTCTATTACAGGTTTTTCATTTCTCTGTTAGTAAACCTCATCTAGAACTCGATGGTCCACATTTACTAAATTTGCCTAATTCATAGACAATACAAAGTTTGACAGGCTTTATATGTTGCAGATTTATCACAGTGTTTCAGGCTGATTGATACATCTGGAGACTGTCTAGTATAAGTTTAGACCAAGTATTACAAGTACGCCATCCTTTTGTAAATGTGTATAAATTGTGGCAGAAATCATGCAGGATAATTTTCTTGGCTATTCATTTTATCTATAATCCATATTTAGTTGTCATCTTTGTGCTGGTTTCACACATGGCAGTTTTATGGAAAATCACCACCGCAGTTTTTGTGCCAAAGCCAGTAGTAGATTCCAATGGGATGAAAAAATATACCGGAAGGACTTATACTTCTTTTTCCTGCTGGATCTATCTCTGGTTTTGGTACAAAAACTGCTACGTGTGAAACCAGCATCGGACGTTTTTTTTTTTTGTTATGAAAATAACGAATGTTGTTTGTGCACAGAATGATGGCAGTCCAAAAAAACGACTGTCAAGCGGACAAAAAAGATGTTGTGTGGTTGTGGCCTAAATTGGCACCAAAATGTCAGATACAACAATTTTCAGCTCTAGCTCTTGGGTTGCTGGGTTTGCAAAATATTAATAATTTTTAAGATAAAGAAAGAGGAACTACTGACCTATCCTATGTGATATCTTTCCATCTTGTGTTCAGAAGAAGATGTCCCCGGAGTCCTGCAGAGATGTGAGATGTCTACGACTGTTACCGATTAGATCAACAACTCTATAGATGTCGGTACATTAGAACTGAGCACAGATCCCAATCAGACATTAAAGGCAGGTTCATCAAGGTTTGCACCTAACACAAATCTGCAAAAAGTCACTATTTTTTACCCAAGGACCCCCTCCTTGCACAAAAATTGTGTGACTTTTTTAAGTTTGGGCAAGGATCATGTCTTAGATACATTCAATAGTCATTAAATCAGTTATCTGTTACTTGTTTTAAATTTAAAGTCAACTCTTACTTGGGCAAGTTCCGGGACCCAAAGCTCCTCTAGGGTCCCAGTCCGGCCCAGTGAGAATAGTCAGCCAGCCTGTGTGAGCAACTGTATGAGCCTGGGAGAGGGATGGTGGTGTCTAGTTGCAGCGGCACATTGGTGAGTGAGGAGTCGGAAAGCCGCTGCCATCAGAAACCATCCCATTCTCTGCCCAGGCCAGATCACAACACCGCGCTCGGTGCTCTATAATTGCTTGCTGTATGGTGTTGTTGTGGTCTGGACTGGGGGAGGGGCCTCAGCCCTAAAAAATGTGAGGAAAGTTGAGGTGGCAGGGGACTGCTTCAGCTGGGTAAGTATGTGTTTTTTTTTTCAATTACAGAGGGGTAATGCCTTCAGGGGAAGTGGGGGGGGGAAATAACTCTGGAAGCATTAACTACCAGGTGGGGATGCCTTTAACACAAGGAAACTACCTATTGGGGGGGTGTCTAACGGGGTTACCTACAGGGGGTGCCTACACCATGGGCATCCAACCAATCAGTGATTAGAGACCTGTACTGTGGATCGACCATCAAATTGTGATGGACCCTAAACAAAGTCTAAACATAGTATAACGTAATAAAAAGTATGAACAATTGGTCCCGCAACAAAGTAAGCCCTCATCTGGCTCTGCAAAGGGAATAAATTAGTAAAAATGCAAAAGAAGAAAAAAAATACAAAAACAAAAATGGAAATTTTCTTGGTAATTATTGGGTTACAGCTCGGTTAGTTGGAAATGCAGCTTTGCATTTGACTGTGCATATATTTTTAGACCTATGAGCTATGGTGGAATAATCAGGTCATGTAGGAAACTATCTGTACCTTAGGCCTTGGTACGTTGGATTTGGTGAGTTCTAGTTGATGTTTTTCTGTCACCACATGATTTGCTCTATCGCCCAAGGGCCCACAAAAGCCTGCAGGCGGCCCTGGTTACAGCGCTCATCACTCTATTGGATATGTAATCAGTCCATCTCTAATTTGGTCAAAGGAGTCAATGAGAATACCTGAGAATCCTACGTATAAACGTAACAACAAAAGAAATCTTCTCCAGCTCCTTAAAATGTAATTCTTTATTATAAATCACAGCAAAAAAAAACAACAACATGTTTCGGCATGTCGATATCTTCTTAAAGGGAACCTATCACCATGAAAATTCTACCTAAGCTATCAGTGTCATCTTATAGAGCAGAGGGAGCTGAGCTGATTGATATATAACTTTGTGGGAAAAGATTCAGTATAACTTGTAATCGATTGATTTCTCTGATGTTTCCATGTTAAAGAGTCCAGTCCATTGAGTGACCCCACCCACTGGACTCCTTAAAGTAGAATGAGCAGGGATTTCAATCAGCATGTTACAAGTTATGCTGACTCTTTTACCACAAATATATATTAATCTTCTTTGTTATTCCTGCTCTATAACATGATGGTGATAGATTAAATAGCATTGCTTTGGGGACAGGTTCCCTTTAAAATTGAATTTGTTACTGTAAATCCCAGCAAAAAAAAAATGGTTATAAGGGAAAGTTGGGGTGATCAAGGTGGAAAGAGGGGAATGGAAGAGAGGGGGAGGGGGCAGTAAAAGGGGAAGAGGAGTGTGTGAGAAAGTGGAAAGGGAGGAATATAGCGTAGGGAAGAGGTGTAACTTAAAGGAGAAGTCCGGCCAAAAGTATTTTTTAATATTTTATTACTTATGGAAAGTTAGACAAACTTCTAATGTACATTATTTATTGGAAATGCACATATACTGCTATTTGCCTTAATTTATTAAATCATGGAGTGTTAGAATTCTCTCAGATATAGTGACGTCACGACGAAGGGTGTAATTCCTATGGAGTGTCTAGCAGGGGGCGCACTATATATAGCAGTCAATACCATTGACTTCTATATATAGTGTGCCCCTGCTGGACACTCTATTGAATCAATGAATGTGTATGTACAAATGTTATGTACACTACATTTAGATTGAATACATTTATGGAATACTTTGGGGAGCAAGTGTCCTTGCTCCCCAAAGTATCCCATAAATGTATTCAATGAATACATTCGGAGGGCATCGAGCAGGGAGGGAGAGAGGTGCTATACATCTACCTCCCCCCTCCCTCCCTGCTCGGTGCTAGGCACATATACACAGTACTACTCCTCCCATCCTCTGGGAGGAGTAGTACCTGTGCTATCCCGAGCACATCGCCGCCTGCGCTGCTACTCACACAAGGGGTCGCTTCATCATGCCCCCTCCTTCTCCCAGCTTCAAACGTGTAACAATCTGCTGCCGTCCACCGCTCTTCACACTATCCCGCCGCCGCTCCTCACACCATCCCGCCACTGACTTCCCGCCGCTCTCTGCTTCTACATACAGGCTCCCGGTCCGCACTGCATGCCAGCCGTGTCAGCCCTCCCCCACCCTACAGGAATCATGGAGGGGGGCCGGGAGGAGGGGGCATGATGAAGCGACCCCTTGTGTGAGGAGCGGCGTGGGTAGCGGTGGAGATCTGATGGGGAGAGCACAGGTACTACTCCTCCCATCCTCTGCTCATAATATGAGCAGAGGATGGGAGGAGTAGTACTGTGTATATGTGCCCAGCACCGAGCAGGGAGGGAGGGGGGAGGTAGATGTATAGGCACCTCTCTCCCTCCCTTCTCGGTGCCCTCCAAATGTATTCATTGAATACATTTATTGGATACTTTGGGGAGCAAGGACACTTGCTCCCCAAAGTATTCCATAAATGTATTCAATCAAAACGTAGTGTACATAACATTTTTACATACAAATTCATTGATTCAATAGAGTGTCCAGCAGGGGGCGCACTATATATAGAAGTCAAAGGTACTCATTGACTTCAAAATATAGTGCGTCCCCAGCTAGACACTCTATAGGAAATACACCCTTCGTCGTGACGTCACTATATCTGAGAGAATTCTAACACTCCATGATCTAATAAATTAAGGGAAATAGCCCTATATGTGCATTTCCCATAATTAATGTACATTTGAAATTTGTCTAACTTTCCAGCGTTAGAAAAACATGGCCACTTTCTTCCAGAGACAGCACCACTCTTGTCTCCAGGTCAGGTGTAATTTGCAAATAGGCTCCATTCACTTCAATGGAACTGAGTTGCAAAAACCTGCACCCAATTGTCGTAATGGCTGTCCAATATGGTTGGATCAAGTCCCACCACAGATGAGTATAAGTACCAGTGGCTTGATGACAGCGCAAACACAATTCTTGTGACCCTAACCCTGCTTATAAAGCTTAGTAAGGTGAGCGGGCAGTATCTTTTTAACATTTTTTATAGTAAAGAATAGGAAACCCATCCAGGCCAGGTAACTTGAGATGCTTCCTCGTCTGTTATATCATTTGTAGAAGGCAGTGTAATGTATATCATGGGTAATGCACACATAATTTTACTTATTTATTCCTGCAGGTAAATGATGCTGAGGGTTCATGTTAGCTGCCACAGCTGAAGCCTATGACCACCAGGAATCGTAATGTAGGTTGTATAGCAGTTGTATAAGACATTGTAGTGCACTGTAAGTAGATTATTTATACAGCTGCTAGTTGGTTACTATATGCTGGTATTATTATTTTTATTATCACTGTATGGTGGTATATACTTATTAGAGATGAGCGAACCTGGAGCGTGTTCGAGTCGATCCGAACCCGAACGTTCGGCATTTGATTAGCAGTGGCTGCTGAAGTTGGATAAAGCCCTAAGGCTATGTGGAAAACATGGATATAGTCATTGGCTGTATCCATGTTTTCCAGACAACCTTAGAGCTTTATCCAAGTTCAGCAGCCCCCGCTAATCAAATGCCGATCGTTCGGGTTCGGATCGACTCAAACCCGAACCCGGTTCGCTCATCTCTAATACTTATGTATTATGGGGCACTGTACTGTACAGTATATTTGTCAGGTCGTTAACAGGAGGACACAAGACAGGTGAGGCCTTGTGCTGGCACTCACCCCCACTATCCCTGCCTGCTTACCACAACTGCCCTAAGTGGCAGCGGATAACTGGGCGACAGTCCCTAACCTGCAAAGGTGCAAACACAGAAACATGGACAAAAGAAACACAGATAATCAACCAGCTGGGTCGGTATCGGTCAGTAGATGTAGTGCCAAATCAGAAGACAAAGGGGAAGTCGGGAGGCCAAAAGCCAGAATCAAGGAACCAGAAAACATGCTAGGTCAAGGAAAACTCAGGTACTGAGGCTCTTTCGCATGCAAGGCAGGACAAAAAGGGGAGGATATTTATGGAGACAGTCGGCTCCTGAGTATATTATTGTGCAGGCAGCACTATATAGCATTGGCATTTAGGCCGCTGTTTGGAAATGCTATTTAGTCCCTATTTAGATAGTACTAAGAATGAATCACTGTAGGGAGGAAATATCATACGTACATTATAATATATTCAGCTCTGATAACATATTCTGTGGTCAATCACACATCTATTTATATAAGTCCGTACATTTATTTACTGACTATTTTACAGCTCTTCCTTTTTTCTTGTGTGTATAGGACGATACTGACAGAAACCACTTCTCTCCTTATACTCGGCAGCATCATCTCCATCCATCATGTCCACCGAGACGTCGCTGTTATTACTCTGTAAGTACAATCATCTTCATGTCTATCAGTCTCTGATGGGGAATCATAACAGGGATCAATAATGTCATATAAATAGCGGGTAATACTACAAGTCTCCCATCATATGTCCCTCTATAAGGCTGTGCACAGGGTATAGTGTCACCATATAACTCTATTACTATACAAGTCACTGCCTATTGTGCTGATCTGGTTTAGTTACTTAGAAGTGAAGGGATTGAGGAGATCAGTATAATTCTCATGACTGCACTTTGCTGATCATTGTATCCGTCTCATAGACTTTGGCCGAGGTCACACTGCAGTATATTAGGTCTTTATCAAGGCATTTGCGCCCAATGAAAACTTTAAAGCAATAACCGTAAAACTTTGTGTAAAAGTACCCGTGAGGAGCGGATTAACTTCACCATAGGCCCCCACCCTACTGTAACTGTGGCAACACTAGCGTGGTGTTCATAGTAGAGGATATATAATGTCATGATGCCCTGATTTGTGCAAATTAGTGGTAAAAAAGCAGCAATTCTTTGCAAATCATGGCAGAAGTGTAGCCCGGAGACAATACACCAATGAAAGTAAAACACTTTTTGGGTTGCCATGGGCCCCCCCGGAACTCTGGGCCCGGTGCTTCTGCCCGAAACAGACCTATTATAATCCGCTACTGGTACCTGCTGCGCGAGACAATTGCACAAATGATGCATCTGCCCCAAAATGTCCTATAAATGAAGTCAGGTACCAAGACTATATTACATCTAATAACTCTTCTCTATTCTGTATTATAGGGTTAGTTCACTTGCAAGAAGGTAAGTTACCAGCTTTGTCCTTTATTATATAAAATACTTTTTATTATATAAAAAAAAAAAAAAAAACTTTACAGGCCTATTGCATTATGGTCATTGTATTATAATATTAACATACAAGGAAAAAACTAACATCACATCTGGGTTCAAACGGTGAGATAAAAAAAAAAGGCCATAAAACAAGTGAAAAAGACGGCTGTTTTTTTTTTATTTAATATTGTGTTCACACACTGTAATATGAAAGGTGCACACACTGTATAAAAATGCAGCCATAATTCTAATGTTGGAATTACTGCTGTTTTCTTATAGGATGTGTGCACTGATGCTTTCCATAGATTTGAACAGAATACAATATAAGGCTATGTTCACACGTTGTATAAGACCGACCGTTCCGTGACCCGGCCGGTCTCTGCCCGGATCATCCCGGCCGGTACTTAAGGATGATCTTTCCGGCCGCAGGGTTATGACGTGGGCGCACCAGCGCGCGCCCGCATCAAAGCTTCACACAGCACACAATGAAGCAAGCGGCCGAAGCCGCTCGCTTCATTGTGTGAACTGACAGGGTTTCCTACGGCCGCAGAAAACTGACATGTTAGTTATTTGCGGCGCCGCACGGGATCCCGGCCGGAGCATATACAATGTGTATATGGTCCGGCCGGGATCCCATAGAAATGCAGGCAATGTTCCACACTGCATAAAGTACGGCCGATGGCAACAACGGCCGTACTTTTACGTAGTGTGAACATAGCCTAAGGCTTGTATTTTTGCACAGTATAAGGCACAGTATTTTTGCTCAGTAATTTGGTCAGTATTTTGCAACCAAAACCAGGAGTGGATTGAAAACACAGAAAGGCTCTGTTCACACACTGTTGAAATGGAGTGGATGGCCGTCAGTTAACGGCAAATAATGGCTGTTATTTCAAAACAACCGCCCATTGTCTTATAGGATGTCTTATAGGAGCGGCCATCAGACCTGTGGTCACCTTCACTCCAGACTACAGGAAGATATTTACATCAGAGGATATAACACTGAGCTGTGATGTGGCGTCTACTATAGGAGAGGAGCTGAGGTATATATGGTACAAAGACTCTCATCCTGTACACAACAGAAAATCCTATACAATACCACATGCTGGAACATCACACGGGGGAAGTTACCGATGTGAGACCAGTAATGGAGAAAGAAGTGACCCTGTTATACTGGATGTTAGTGATGGTGAGTAACTCTACCAGGTCACAGATATACAGACAGGGTAACAAGTTGTATCACACAAAGACTGAGTAGAGATCATATATATCACCTCATCTTATATCATGTTATATTACAGGTGATGTCATCCTGCAGACCCCTCTATATGTCTATGAAGGAGATGACATAAAGATAAGATGTCACCACCGTCCTGGACACACTGGAAGATGGGCACAATTCTACAAGGATGGAATACTTATCGCAGACTGGACAGAAAATGGAGAATATTATATAGAAAATGTAGACAGGAATACTGCCGGAATGTACAGATGTGTAAAGGAAGGCTATTATAATGATGAGTATAACCGACGTGAAGTTTCTGTATCAGTTGAAGGTAAATCCAGGACCATTTCTCGATGAATTATTCGGCAGCATTTGTACAACTATGATGGAGGAACATTGTGTCCTGAGGCATCATCTGCAGATATTACTGAGGGAGGAGAAGATCAGAGGACAGATGTATTAGGATCAGATCTGTAGTGGGGATTGTATATACATAATGTGTGAGCTTAGTCTTAGGCAGTAAGAACATCTACACAACATCTGAGACTACGCAAAGCTATGAAGGGTGAAGAGTTATGTAGGTGAGCTACAATTGAAAATGAATACATCTATTGCTGCTCAGGCCACAGGTGGATGATGTGAATGAGGTTCACAAGTTGTGTTTACATTAATGGAGACATTACACTCACCTGTATGTACATAGGAGGTTGATGCCAGTAGGTAGGGACAGCGTGGGGTGTTAGCCATAGGGCCCACTTGTCCTGTGTCTCTTTGTTCCCCATGGCCCTGACATAGTTAGTGTCAGATGGATGGCCTTGTATCTGCAGTAAACGTATGAATTCCTGTACCCTCCAGTTGATGCCACTGCAATACTAGACCACCTCCGTGATACTGCTCGGGTATAGATGTATACAGGTGTGATGTAGATACATGTTTGGCCGGTTTTCTGTCCCCAATGGTCGGTAACCTCCGGGAGTGTTGAGAGTCACTTGGGCACTTGTCATGGTAACCTGGAGTGGTAGCAGACCCGCCTGGGATGTTGGTACCGCCACTCACAGAAAGGGGAAAAATAACCCCTAATAAGTGTTCAGTGATGTGTGTGGGTGCAGGTGCTGACAGAGGAGTCCCGTGTGTTAGAATACTTTACTGAATAAGACTTGAGATGAACAGTACACGTAATGCAACAGTACAAATATTGGTTCAGAAAATGCTGTGTCTGACAGTAAGGTAGAAACAGTGCTTTTGAGCAGGGGCGTAGCTAATGTCTCCTGGGCCCTGGTGCGAGAGGTCAACTTGCCCCCCCCCCTTTCACGACCAAGTGATGCTACTGGTAGGTGTATGTGTATATACAGTATATGTACCGCAAGACAGATATTACCAATAACACCAGCATATAGAAAGAAAAAATATTATCACCATACATATTACCGCCATACTGTTACTGTCCAAATCCTGTATACTGAGACCAATATTGCCAATAATACCACTATACAAGGGGGAAATATAACCGCCACACCACTACCATCACCACCATATTGTTACTGACCAAATCCAGTATAGTGAGACCAATAAAACACAGTACCGGATAACAAGTAACAAATATTACCACCACATACTGACTAACACCGCCACATACTGACTAATACCACCACATACTGACTAACCCCACCGCTGCTACTGACTAACATCCACTGTACACAGATCACTATCACCTCATCCAGTCATATAGTGGCAGACCCAGATCCACACAGGTTCTATACACCATATACATTACAGTGCAGTTATATCAGATGACTCACAGAGGACGTCTTCTCTGATTGGAGTTCTTCCCTTTTCATTTTCTTCTTCTCCATCTGCCCTGGGCCGTTATGAGAACTTATCCGAGCCACGAATCCACAGAATCTTCCAGACAGACATATTAGGCTCCACACTCTGTCACCATCCTCATCTCTCTACAAACTGCACATCTGTATTGGCCCCTTTACACCCTTCATTTAGTGGGTAGCCCTGACACTATGTGATCCCCCCCTTATAGTATATATAGATGGCCCCCACTGCATGTTGCCCCCTTATAGATGGCCTCCTCTTCCCCCTCCCTTATAGATGGCCCCCTCTTCTCCCCCCTCCCCTTATAGATGACCCCCTCCCCTTATAGATGGCCCCCTCTCCCCCCATTATAGATGGCCCCCCTCCCCTTATAGATGCCCCCCTCTATCACCCATTATAGATGGCCCCCCCTTCCCCATAGATGCCCCCCTCTTCCCCCCTTATAGATGCCCCCCCCCTCTTCCCCCATCCCTTATAGATGCCCCCCCTCTTCCCCCATCCTTTATAGATGCCCCCTCTTCCCCCATCCCTTATAGATGGCCCCCCTCTTCCCCCATCCCTTATAGATGGCCCCCTTTTCCCCCATCCCTTATAGATGGCCCTCCCTCTTCCCCATCCCTTATAGATGCCCCCCCTCTTCCCCATCCCTTATAGATGCTTCCCCTCTTCCCCATCCCTTATAGATGGCCCCCCTCTTCCCCCATCCCTTACAGATGCCCCCCCTCTTCCCCCATCCCTTATAGATGTCCCCTCTTCCCCAAGCAAAATAAAAAAAAAAAAAACACACACACACAAACTCACCTAACAACTCGCTCCCCCGGTGATCCTCTTCTTCTTCAGGCGCTGTGTGGTCCCCGACTGATGCGCGGCTGCCGGGGGTGCTCCGGCCTATCCCCGGCAGCGCCGCGCATCAGTGAGCTCCCTGTACGCCGGGGCTGGGACTACTGGCACAGGAAGCGTCTCTGACGTGCGCTTCCTGTGCTGGAAATCAGGGCCCCAGGCGGCACAGGGAGCTCACTGATGCGCGACGATGCCGGGGATAGGACGGGACACCCCCGGCAGCCGCGCATCAGCCGGGGGCCCGGACGAGACCGCTCTTGTGACCACAAGCTAAACAATGCTTGTGGTCACAAGAGTGATCCATGGGGGGGGCAGTGCAGTGGCAAGGGGGGCCCCTCTGGTAGCTATGCCACTGCTTTTGAGAGTTGGTGCTTTGTAGAGAAGAGAAAGAGGAGAGGAGTTGCCAGTGGAGCCCTGCCCAATGTAGTATATGTGCTCTGCTGGAACAACTGTGTAGAGAGAAGGGATAAGTGGTACTCGTACTCACAGATGCCTAGTTGTGGCACTGAATTGCCTATGCCCCCAAGTTGCGGGGCACCCCTTCTAGGTGGGTAATGCAAGCCCCAGTTATCAGTTATTTGATGGTAGCAGGTTGCCGAGACTTTCCAGTCATCCTTCGGTGCTCAGTAGGATACGTAGACCTTTTCTCTGATAGCTTTGTCCTACTGGGGTCAGTTTCTCTTGTTTCAGGAGATTCCCCGGCACGTTTTCCAAGGGTTCCTGGTATTGGCAAGGGTTATCCTAGGTGGCTTCTCTTCCCTAAGTGAAGCTAAGCACTGCATAATGTATAGTCGGATAACGAGCTAGTGTCGCACACATCTGTCTTCTTAGACCTCCAACTACTAACTCCTCACTTCCTCCACCAAAACTAACTCCTCCTTCAGGAATAAATCTAAACCCTCCTGTGAGTGGTGGGGCTGAGTGCGTGTACGAGACAGAGGAAAGATAGGATAGGTTAGAAAGAGAAAAGCACAGGTGACTAGTCAGCACACAAACACATAATATACAACAGTTAACCCTTGAATGGTGACACCTAGTGGGGAAAACAAGGTACTACACCTCCCACTTGCTAAACTGAAAGAATGACTTACTCAGGTGCTCTAGACAGCACCCGGGATACCACACAGTCACATACATTACACACAGAAAGAAGTATCTGCAACAAGTCGGTCAGATGAGAATGTCATTTTAAGTGACTCTTCAGGATAAACACCTCTGTGTGTGTCCATGAGGAGCAGCACTATATTTGGCCAGTATATATCTTGTTTAGGGCATTTTTTAGCAGATCTCTATTCTACATGTTGTCTTTTAGCTGTCTGTGTCTCCCTACAGTGTGAGTGTGTGTTCCCAGGCACTTCCCCTCTCATCTCCCTTGTCCATAGACTTGTATTGCTTGTAATCTCATCTCTGAGCTAAGCTGATTTTTTCAGATTAGATGACAATTTAGAAGGTGTGGGGAGAGGGAAGAGATACTTGATTACAGGAGAAGGAGCAATTTTTGCCTAAAAAATACAGAAATATCTTGGTTCCTGAATACTGGGTATTTTTCCCTGAAGTTTAGTTCGGTACTCGAACATTGTTCGGTATTCAAAAGAAATCAGGGGAGATGACTGTCAGCTGAACTGTTGTTCAGCTAACAGTTATTAAGGTATTCATCACAATGACGGGAATCCACACTCTAAATGGGAGAGGCAGGAGCAGGCGGCTGTTTGAACTTGTTGTGCTGCCGTTGCATATCCGCATTGCGGGTAACAGCCCCTTCTCCAGGCTGCCAGAACCCACACTCCATCGCTGGCGGCAGCCCACACTGCTCACCTGGCCATCGCTGCTGGCCCTCCACGTCATGGGGATCACCCCCGCCATCCTGCCCCAGCTTCTGGCACCCCTTTTCAGGCTCCTGAACTGTCCAACAACTCAAGAAGTTCAAAAGACCGCTGTGCTCCAGCCTCTCTGCTTTTGCTGAAGTGGGGATTCCCATAAAGTCGACAGCAGCGGCAGAGAGAACGGGAGTTGGTGGCTGTCGGACTAGAGGTGTGGAGGGCCGCTGGAGCATGGATACGGGTGGCCTGGAAAAGGGTGCTGTACCCCACAGCTGTTAAAAGCAAGGTCAGTGTGGGAAGTTTAAACAGCCATTCGCTACTGCCTCTCTCTCTGCCTCAGCTGTGGGGCCGTTTGACTCAGGGCTGCAAATTTAAAAGTTGTTTTTTAGGACAATAACTGCATCACCTGCCGAACGGACCCCAGGACAGATCTTGGATTAAAAGCAGTTATCTGAAGGTACAAGTGGTTTTGGGGGGACAAATTGTGGGTACAGAGTGACTTTAAACAATGATATAAAGGGTGATCATGGTGAGTTAAATTATTTTTTGATATGTTATCACTTATGGAAAGTTAGACAAATTTCTAATGTACATTAATTATGGTGGCTATTTCCCTTAATTTAGTAGATCATGGAGTGTTAGAATTCAGAAACCGTGACGTCACGACGAAGGGTGTAATTCCTATGGAGTGTCTAGCAGGGGGCGCTCTATATGTAGAAGTCTATGGACGTCTATGTAAACTAATGTAATGTAATGGACAGTGTGCTTTATTGAATGAATACATCTATGGAATACTATGGGAAGCAAGTGTCCTTGCTCCCCAAAGTATTCGATATATGCATTCATCAGTACATTTGGATATCCATCACAGTAAGCCTGCCGCACTTGACTATATACACTGAACTACTACTCCCATCACCTTCTCATAGTATGAGCAGGTGATGGGAGTAGTAGCTAAGTCATGCTTGCTGCCGCTGATGCCACCGGGAGCAGGGGGAGACGCTCATCACACAGGAGCTTCTGTGCAGCCATCATGCCCCCACCGCTCCCCCCTTCTCCTTCTTCCACGATGCGGGGAAACTTCCCCCTATCCCGGCTGACTCCCCACCTGGCCGTACTTTCCATAAGTAATAACATATCAAAAAATAATTTTGGTCAGACTTCTTTAATATACAAGTACATGGTGCAATAAACAGTAATGAAAGGTCCCCAGGTCTCTCCAGCATTTACAGGTAATGATGACCTAGAAATTAGTGAAATAAAGTAAAGAAAGATCACAAAGCTTTATACTAATATCCTACTGAACAACTGCAGAGGAGCTCACCGTATCCTGATCTTCTGCATTCATTACTGGAGATGAGGAGAGCAGCACAGGTAAATGGATGGCAGCTTAGTATGAATGGATGGTATAGCAGATATAGTGGGGGATCAGCCCCATTCTCGCTATTTTAAATGTATCATCACAATTTTCTGGAACGGGAAATAGAACACTATAAGGCTATGTTCACACACCGTCAAAATGACAAACGTTTTTATTGGATGGCCGTCATTTTACAACAAGAAACAACCATTATTATATGAATATTGGCTTTTATTTCTTGTTAAATTACGTCCGTCAAATAAAAGCGGATTTTATTTTGAGGGTGTGAACATAGCCTAAAAGTAAGGAAGTGATGAAGATCATGATAAGTGTTGCTGGTATTTTTAGAAATTCAGGAGACCTATAAGAATTACTTTATACATGTTTCACTATAGTCTTCTCTATAACCTCATACTTTATGTTGCAGATAACTGTAATGCCAGGATGTTACTGCCTTCTACTACAGCTCCCGGTAATATGTTGTTATCACTTTGTTCCTTATATAGAACTGTTCACGACTCCAACAATAAAAGTGACCCCACACCCAGTTATTGAGGGGGGTAACATGACCCTAACATGTGAGACAAGTCTCCCTTCTCCCAGACACAATACACAACTGCAGGTTACTTTCTATAGAGAAGGATGGATTGTTCCTGGATCTGGTGTCAGTGATATCTATGGAGTCTACAATATTCAGCTGGAGGATTCTGGGAAATATTCATGTGAAGTAGAAACTACAGATGTGAGAGTAAGGAAGAGAAGTGCAGAACAAGTAATCCAGATAGAGGGTGAGTATGGACACTGGGTATGTATGATACATGGAAGGACTTCTACCTGGATCATGAAGAGAAATAAGTTTTGGGGAAAGACTCTCACAGAGCCCTAAGCAAAGGGGGACCTATATCCCCCGCAGTCTTGTCTATATAATGGTATGCACTTAGTGTATTGCTATTAAGAGGGTGGGGTTTAGGAATATATATATATAACTTCCTGTATTTTCCCTCCCTTCCTCTCTCTAACAAGAAGATTTTAGTTTGTACTTTACAACTGTGCAAGGTACCATATGCAATGACAATATCACTTTTATTTTATTTTATTTTCATTTGATTAGTTACAGCTTACAGTTTGGCATTAACACTTTAAGCCCAAGGGAAGGGACATCCTTCAGCCATCGTTCCCTAAAAGGTTTCCTCCACAGGGTTTTTTTCCACTCCTTAGTGCTGCAGGACGACTTTGAGTCGAGGTTTAGCTTTGTTTTGCACAATATTCATAGTTTTGCTTGGACTTGTAGTTCTAAGTTATACATTCATGGCATAGAATTAAAGGAGAAGTGCGGCAAATTTTTTTTATTAAAGTATTGTATTCCCCCCAAAAGTTATACAAATCACCATTATACACTTATTGCTGGAAATGCCTATAAAGTGTTTTTTTTTCCCTGCACTTACTACTGCATCAATGCTTCACTTCCTGGATAACATGGTGATGTCACAACCCAACTCCTAGTGCTGTGTGGTCTTAGCTGCTGGAGAGGATGATGGCAGGGGGATGCTCAGTGTGCCTCTAGTGCCCTGTGTCTCTCAGTGTCCCCCTGCCATCATCCTCTCCAACAGCCCGCACAGCTTTGGGAGTCGGGTCGTGACATCACCATGTTATCCAGGAAGTGACATCACCATTTTATCCAGGAAGTGAAGCCTTGATGCAGGAAGAAGTTGCAGGCAAGTTATGGTGGACTCATTTTAAATCATAGAAAATGTTAAACTTCATGGTGGTGAACAGGCTGAGCCTCGGAAGTGGCAAACCTTAAGGATATTATAATGATAACATCATCCAAGGGTGGGCACGGTGGTTAAGCACAGGAGTGAGGATCTTCAGTAGGAACATTGGGGCCCTTGAAGTGTCCTGGCTCTGCTAGAATGGCAAGCCAAAACACGCCGCCGCCCCCCCCCCCAGCCCCCCCTTAATTGCTATATGGCTAGCGCTGTATGTGACACAACTGGGGATCTCATAGTATCTGTGATTCCTGTGATTGTTTTAGTCCAGTGATTTAAATAAAGTGTGTTTTGTGCCATTTCATAGTCTGTGTTTATTTTTGTTGGAATTGTTACAAGGGGAAGCGAGGGTCCATCCTATATTCAAGAGTCATGTGTAAAATCTCTGTATATAATATCTTTTCTTCTTTTTTTTTTTCCATATTAGAGCTCTTCTCCCATCCAGATATTACTGGGACCGGTGACGTGTATGAAGGAGATCCCATGACCCTGACATGTAATACGACCCTTAGTCCATACATAAAGCCTACAGAAGTGCAGTTTGCTTTCTACAGAGATGGACGGACGGTTCAGAATTTCACATCATCTAATAAATCTGAAGTTCAGTCCGCTCACCTGGAGGATTCTGGGAATTATACCTGTGAAGTAAAAAGTACACTTGGGAATACAACAAAGAGAAGTAATGGATTTAACTTATTGGTAAAAGGTAGGAACTCAAAA
Source organism: Dendropsophus ebraccatus (assembly GCF_027789765.1). NCBI lineage: Eukaryota > Metazoa > Chordata > Amphibia > Anura > Hylidae > Dendropsophus > Dendropsophus ebraccatus. Next base: position 12,660,974 of record NC_091466.1, on the reverse strand, counting down.
TATATGAATAGCTGCACTAATATGGATCCAGCCATGAGCTTCTACCTTGTAAAATGTTCATGAATATAAATAAGGGGATTATGGAATTACTATACATTGTCATGATACATTGGGGATCACATAGTTACTACCATAATTTCTTTTTCCTCCTTATCAAATCAATGAGGTATAAGGAAAACCAAACAATTCAAGAACTTGATGCAGGTTGTGAATTTCATCATTGTCATTTAATGTAAAAGAATTTGTTTCTACTGCATGTAACTGGATTGCTATCCCCAGGGCCGGCGTCAGCACAAGGCTTACCTGGGCAAGTGTCGGGGCCCACAGCATCTCTAGGGCAGTGCTTCTCAATTCCAGTCCTCGGGCCTCACCAACAGGTCATGTTTTGAGGATTTCCTTCGTATTTCACAGGTGATATAATTATACTCAGGTATTATCACAGGTGTTCTTTGTATGGGATATCCTCAAAACATGACCTGTTGGTGAGGCCTGAGGACTGGAATTGAGAAGCACTGCTCTAGGGGCCCAGAGAGGGAGAGGGGCCCGGTTTTCTGATGTTCAGCTTGCTCACTGTAGTGCAGGGTGAGAACTGAACATCAGAAGACACAGGAGACGGAGCAGGACCTGCACAGAAAGGGAGAAAAGGGATAAGGACCTGATCACATGACCTAAAGGTCCTCAATAGTGATAAGCGAGCATGCTTGTCCGAGCTTGGTACTCGATCGAGCATTAGGGTACTCGATGGTACTCGTTACTCGGACGAGCATCTCGCAGAAATCTCATCATCCCTTTCCTGTAAGTTTGGGCGCTATTTCTCAGCCAATAAACATGCAGGAGATTCTTTGGTACATCCTGCGATGACGTGGGACCCATACATGTCGATAGCAGCAATTGGTTGGCCAGATCAGATGACCCTGCCATATAAAACTCGGCGCCATACTCTCTCAGTACTCTCTTCAGACGCATGCTGTGAGAGATCAGGGACAGAGCTGCTGCTGGTCAGGGAGAGTGTCAGTGTAGGATTTAGCGTTCCAGTAGGCAGGGTATATACTAGCAATACAAACAAACAGCCCTTTTCAGGGCTTCAAATCGTTTTTTAATACTATTACTACAGACTGCTGGCTGGGAGTTGCAGTGCTGCTACCTTGATTTCACCAGCACACTGTGGTGATCGGCTGCTGGCAGAAAGGGGACATTAGGTGTTGCATACACACCCATAAGAAGTGCTCAGTGTACTATTTTTTTTATTTTGGGGCTGGTAGTCCTGGTGTACTACACTGTGTAGCTGGGATTTGTAGTACACCTGCATAGAACTTCACTGCTCATTGGACAGGGGTATCACAGAGTGAGTATCTAGGTCCAGCCACTACCACATTGTACCGTACAGCCCCCCTCTAAACTCGTGGATACTACACTATATTGCTGGGATTTGTAGTACAACTGCATAAAACTTCTCTGCTCATTGTAAGGAGGTATCACAGAGTGTGTATCTAGGTCCAGCCACTACCACATTGTACCGTAAAGCCCCTCCTAAACTAGTGAGTACTACACTGTATTGCTGGGATTTGTTGTACACCCGCATAAAACTTCCCTGCTCATTGTAAGGGGGTATTACAGAGTGTGTATCTAGGTCCAGCCACTACCACATTGTACCGTACAGCCCCCCCTAAACTAGTGGGTACTACACTGTATTGCTGAGATTTGTAGTACACTACCCCTCAAGTGATTATCCCTCTGCATGAGACAATTGCCAGATCCTCAAGGATCAAAGTCAAATTAAAAATCAAAACAGCGGTGGGGGGGAGAGGTGGTGAGTCACATTATGCAGGGAATGTTACCCTAACTGCTGCAGTCAAATTGAAAATCGAAAGGATGCTGGGGGTAGATGGCTACTTGTTGGCTACTGCTGGGCCTTAACTGGCATCCATGTTGACTACTGGTGTGCCTGCCCTTGCCTCCTTGTTGCTGGGCCTTAACTGGCATCCATGTTGACTACTGGTGTGCCTGCCCTTGCCTCCTTGTTGCTTGGCCATAACTGGCATCCATGTTGACTACTGGTGTGCCTGCCCTTGCCTCCTTGTTGCTGGGCCTTAACTGGCATCCATGTTGACTACTGGTGTGCCTGCCCTTGCCTCCTAGTTGGCTACTGCTGGGCCTTAACTGGCATCCATGTTGACTACTGGTGTTCCTGCCCTTGCCTCCTTGTTGGCTGTCCCCCCGGGGAAAGCAGCTCAACATGAAGATTGTTGTTATCTCCTCTCCTCCTTCTCCTCTTCCTTCAATTCTCAGCCAACAGCCAAGTCTTCTTCCGCCATGCAGTGTCTGGCCTAATTATTAGGAGGCTCAATTGCTTCCTCACTCACTTCTAATGGTTCTCTATGTCCTCACTGCCATGCTCTGACGTCACACTACGTCTGCGGAGGAGCGGGACTGGTTGCCGGTGACCCGCCGATCGCGCCCCCCCGCCAACCAGCCAGCTGTTTTATTTATTTATTTATTTTTGTCTAGCCATGGCCAGGGCCTCACCATCTCCTGGTTGAGAGGCATCTTTGATGGTAACTGACAGCTGGCCTAGCCAGCCCCTGGACTCACTCCAATTTTTGGGTGGGCTCACTTGCTTTCTCACTCACTTTTAATGGTTCTCTGTGTGCTCAATGCCATACAGTGTCTGGCCTAATTTTGGGGAGGCTCACTTGCTTCCTCACTCACTTTTAATGGTTCTCTGTGTGCTCAATGTCATGCTGTCTCTGGCCTAATTTTTGGGAGGCTCACTTGCTTCCTCACTCACTTGTAATGGTTCTCTGTGTGCTCACTGCCATGCTAGGTCTGGTATAATTTTTGGGAGGCTGACTGGCTATTGCTTCTACCTTGTTCACTCTGTCCTCACTGCCATGCTGTGTCAGGCTGCATTTTTGGCTGGTTCATGATATGCTACCTCTGTTTTAATGGTTCCCTGTGTTCTCACTGCCATGCTGTGTCAGGCTGACTTTTTGGGTGGTCAATATGCCTACCTCTGTTTTAACCAGGCTATTGAACAGAATTAGGCATATTGGTGCCATTAGGCAGCCTCAGAGGCATGCATACATGCTGCCCCTGCTGTTTCCTGTCCATTTCCGTTGTGTTTCCATCAATTTCTGAGGTTGACAGGTTTTCACACGACCTTCCCTCTACCGAACTTGAGTCTCCTGCCAAAATGCTCGAGTCTCCCATTGACTTCAATGGGATTCGTTACTCAAAACGAGCACTCGAGTATCAGGAGATACTCATTTTGAGTAACGAGCACCCGAGCATTTTAGTTCTCGCTCATCACTAGTCCTCAACCTTACAGTGTGGAGAACAGCTTGACAGAGAGGAAGAAGGAGAAAACTGAGCTGTAACTGCTGTGTGTCAGTGTCTGAGTGTGTCAGCGTCAGTCAGTCAGTGTCGATGTCAATAATGTATGTTTGTACGTGTTAGTGGTGTCTCACATTATTGTGCATAGTGTGTAAATGAGGGGCCCACTGAGGCTCTGTCGCCCAAGGGCCTGCAAATTACTGGAGCCAGCCCTGGCTATCCCCAATTGATAGCATGAGCAGTGGATGGATACACATAAAGTCCATAGATGAGCAGACATTACCATGCATAGCATTCAGCTCACACTGTGTCTGGGTTATTTTAGTGATCAGTGGGGGTCTAAGCCTCCAAACCTCCTCTGTCCAAAATTTCTGACATGTCACTATAACATCTTAGAAGTAGTGATGAGCGAATAGTGAAATATTCGATATTCGTACGAATATTCGATCCCAATAAAGTCAATGGGAACAAGTATTGGATTAATAAAAAACATCTACTCGACCACTTGGAGGAAAAAAACGGAAGCTGGGGGATTTGAACGCTTATCGAATATTTATCGAATATTCAGCGAACTATTCGATAATATTCGATAGAACGAATACCTTACTATTCGATCGAATATCTATTCGATTGAACAGTATTCGGTCATCACTAGTTAGAAGCATTTTCTTAACACTTTAGATACCCTTTCATGTTTTAAGGATGCAGACAATTTTGACCTTAAGATATACTTATTGTTTCAGGTGACTATTGAGACTAATGCCATGTTCCCACATAGTAAGAGACCAGTCGTTCCGTAACCCGGAACAGCCGGTGTCAGAAAAGATCTCCTCCGGAGCGTGAGTAACATCTGTGCTCCCTTTTTTAACTATATATATTTATGATTTCATCAGATGTAAAGTTCGCTCTCCTATTTTTTATATTTTTTTGTTTGGTATTGTCGCACCGCTAGGTAAACAGTCCAGCCAGGATTCCCTCAGCGGCAGCACTAAGTAAGTACTGTAGTAATCACGGCCGTGATCACTACGGTACTTACATAGTGTGAACATAGCCTAAGCTGTCGCGTGTGTGAGGTTCAGCACCATCATTTATATCATATCATATTTTTTCCTGCTGTATTTCTGTTCTGCAGGCAAAATCTGTAACATTGTGCACGTGGGCAGAGCCTCACATCTATAGTATCTCCACCGGCAGTGGAGGAGATCCTGCACTTCTGTGTCTTTGTGCACAACCCAAATAGAAGCAGCAGCAGCATGGAGGGCATAATATCTGGAGCAGTCTAATCTGTATATAATCCCCTGGGATGAGATTTCTTACTGTCTTATTTATGTGTGAGTTTACTTATTCATTTTTTAAAGGGCTTTTATGAAAGTGGTGGTTCTTTTTATTATTCCATGACTGAACCTTCACTACTGACTGTGTCATCTACAGAGTTAGGCTATGTTCACACAACGTATATTTTTGTAAAACCACGGGCGTTGTTTCACATTGCAACAACGGCCGTGATAATTACTAAAAATATACATTACCTTGCCATCTATGGGATCGTATACGCTCCAGCCGGGATCCCTAGCGGCGCCGCAAACAACTGACATGGCATTTTTTTGCGGCCCTGCAGAAAACCCTGTCAGTGCACACTGTGGAGCGAGCGGCTCTGGCCGCAGACTCCATAGTGTGCTGTGGGGGTGCGCATCAGAACTCTGCGTCGCTAAAGATCATCATGAAACGGCTGGTTTCTTACGAGGTCCGGACATAGCCTAAGGGCAGGGCCGGCGTTAGGGGGGGGCAAACAAGGCAGTTGCCCAGGGCCCCCATCTCCCAGGGGGCCCCCTGCAGCTGCCGTGATTCCTGGGTGTCAGATTCAGGAATACACGGCAGCAGCCTGCACCAGGGCAGAGGGAGCTCTGCTCTAAGCACAGGCTGACAGAGCGGCTGCTGGAGCGACACCCCCCTCCCCCGCCTCCTTCCCTGAGGTCCCCTGCACTGAGGAGCTGCTGCTGGAGCCCACACTCCCCCTCCCCCTTCCCTGAGGTTCCTTACACTGAGGGTCCTGTCCTGCTGCTGGAGCCGACACCTCCCCTCCCCCTCCTTCTCCTTCCCAAGGTCCCGTACACACCAGGCTTCCTGTCCTGCTGCAGCTGGTGTAATGTTACACTGCTGGCAGTCGGGACAACAGGAAAGAGGAGGAAGAAACCAGCAGCAGCAGCATGAGGCTCCCAGTCCGGCCCTGTCATCAGCTGCTGAATTATTACCTACCAACTACTAATGTAAGTATATGTGTATAGAGTGTATATAGTGTATGGGTGTACTGCTATATAATGTGTATGGGGGGGGGGGGACTGTTCTATAATGTGTATGGGGGGTGTAATCTTATGTAATGTATAGTCAATGTGTAGGTGTGCATGTGTGTGTACTGGAGGTTTACATATGCATAATGTGTTTTTAGATATATGTGAGAGTGTATATGTGGGTACTATATAATGTGTATGGGGGTGTGTGTGTAAATGTGTTTGGAGGGTGTACTAATATATAATGTGTATGGGTGTGTGTGTGTGTACAGTTATATCATGTTTGGGGGGTCGTACTGTTATATAATGTGTATGGGTGTGTGTGTACGGTTATATCATGTGTTTGGGGGTCGTACTGTTATATAATGTGTATGGGTGTGTGTGTACGGTTATATAATGTGTATGGGTGTGTGTGTACGGTTATATCATATGTTTGGGGGTCGTACTGTTATATAATGTGTATGGGTGTGTGTGTACGGTTATATAATGTGTATGGGTGTGTGTGTACGGTTATATCATATGTTTGGGGGTCGTACTGTTATATAATGTGTATGGGTGTGTGTGTACGGTTATATCATGTGTTTGGGGGTCGTACTGTTATATAATGTGTATGGGTGTGTGTGTACGGTTATATAATGTGTATGGGTGTGTGTGTACGGTTATATAATGTGTATGGGTGTGTGTGTACGGTTATATAATGTGTATGGGTGTGTGTGTACGGTTATATCATGTGTTTGGGGGTGTACTAATATATAATGTATATTCAGTGTGTATGGTGTGTGTCTGTGTGTACTGGATATTTATGCATAATAATGTGTGTTTAAATATGTGTGAGATTGTATGTGTGAGGCCAGGTTTACACTACGTATAACACCGGCCATTCTGTGACCCGGTCGAATCGCCGGTGTTACTGAAGATCATCCTGGATGCTACAGCAGTACAGGCCGAATGATCTTCACTTCTGGTGAATCCGGATGTAAGCGCACACAGTGTGCGCCTGCATCCGAATACACCAATGCTCACAATGGAGTGTGTGGCTGAAGCCAGACGCTCCATTGTGTGAACTGACAGCTTCTCTGTGGCCACTATTCAATGAATAGTGGACACAAAAAACGGAAACGACGGTTTTTAGTGTGGCCAGATGGAACCCCGGCTTGAGTGTATACCATGTGTATGTATATATATATGTACTATGTGTATACACTCCGGCCAAGATTCCATTCATTTCAATAGAACGTGCATTTTGTATAAATCACGGCCATTGTTGCAAATTGCAACAACAGCCGTGATTGATACAAAACATACGTTGTGTGAACATAGCCTGAGACTGTGTATGTCTGTGTTCTCATGTACAAGTAAATCACAATGCGTAGTGGATATAATACAATGTAGTGCACCTTGCTAGTAACACCTCAATATGGAGTAAATATAAAGTGCCTCAATACATAAGTATTATAAGAAGTGGCTATATATATATATATATATATATACACACACTGTATAAGGTGTATTGTATTATATTCATAATATATTGAGGTATTAAAGCGGTGCTGTCATTTGTCATATCTTGTGACCTGTCATTCAGAGACCTATGGGGATCACCACTTATAAGCGGGTGATGTGCGCAGTGCAAGGTCTGATTTCTAGTCTGTGGAGTGAGTGAATCAGCCAGGGAGTGAAGTGCTCTACTGTGTGCTTCACCCACTTATAACTGACAATTTCAGCAGGTCTCTCCCCGACATGTCAGAGGTTTAGATAAGTGACAATACCGCTGTGCAGCGCAGCTCTTTTCTGCCCAATTTTACATTGGCTATGTAGAGAAACTGCTGCACGCCATGTGGCACAGCTGCCAAGCAAACCATCTAATGCAGGTACTAGAGAGGAGCAAAGCAGATTCTTATTGATATGTACGAAGTAAAACAAATCTGCCTTTAGGGTACGTGCACACGTACCGACTCGCAGCGGAAATCTCGTTGCAAGTTTGGCAGCGAGATCCACTACGAGTTAATATCCTGCCAGGTCCTGTGCACACATACTCGCAGCGGTCTGAAAAGGGGTTATCCAGTGCTACAAACACATGGCCACTTTCCCCCTACTGTTGTCTCCATTTTGGGTGGGGTTTTGAAACTCAGTTCCATTGAAGTAAATGGAGCTTAATTGCAAACCGCACCTGACCTGGAGACAAGAGTAGGGGGAAAAGTGGCCATGTTTTTGAGTATGTAATGCACCCCCTTAACCCCTTCCTCCATTCCCACCCAGCTCCCGCTCTCTGTATACATTACCTCTCTCCTGCACGGGGTCCCGACGTACTGCTCTCCCGCCCGGCCAATCAGTGTTTAGCCCAGCCGCAGCCACTGATTGGCTGGGCGGGAGAGCAGGACGCCGGGACCCCGTGCAGGAGAGAGGTAATGTATATACACAGCGGAGGAAGGGGTTAAGGGGGCAGCTGCATTACATACTACCGCTGCGAGTATGTGTGCACAGGACCTGGCAGGATATTAACTCATAGCAGATCTTGCTGCCAAACTCGCAGCGAGATTTCCGCTGTGAGTCAGTACGTGTGCATGTACCCTTAGTGTGCATTTACATGTAGCGAGTTTGCAGTGGCTTTCATGCTGCAAGTTTCTCAGCAAATCCGCTGCAATACTCAGTATCATTATAGTCAATGGCCCAAGATTCTTACATAGGATATTCATTCTACTATGGGAATGTAGTGACGGCCATGTTTAACTAATTAGATGCCAGTAAAAATAATAACCAGCCCATGATTACCTGCTCATGCTTACCTGTCTGCTTTTACCTGTCCATGCTCCTGTTTGAGGAGTCTCTGGGTCCCTGCTCACCCAGGACAGCACATTGAGTGGCTGAGTGCAGAGACCCAGAGACTCATTGAGGAGAGTGGCGAGGGTGCGCAGGCAGGTAAGCAGATGCTCTTTATTATTTTTACTGGCAGTTAATTAGTTAAACATGGCGGTCACTACATTCCTGCAGCAGATATTCAGAATGCAGGGCCAGAACTAAGCTATGAAAATGAATGAAGAAACACTGCTTCCAATCTACAGCAAACATGGTACATTTAATTGGGGCCCCATTTTTAATTTTGCCCAGGGCCTCACTTAGCCTAAAACCGGCCCTGCCTAAGGGTGCAGATACACGTACAGGATCACACGCCTCTGCTCAAGCTGATCTCCGCGCATAGAAAAAAGCTGAGATTTAACTCTTGGCAGAGACAAGGGGTATACAAGGTGCGTCAACCGTGTAATGGTCCAGACTTTATCCCGTACGCCCAGAGACTGGACTTAGGATGGGTAGTCATAGGAAATGTATAAAGAGATTTTCCACAGCTCCTTAGGATAGTGCAAATTCTTTATTGGTACATATACGGTGAAATTAAAAACTGGTTAAAATCACGCCGACGCGTTGCGGAGGCAGCCCTCCTTAAAGGAGGGCTGCCTCCGCAACGCGTCGGCGTGATTTTAACCAGTTTTTAATTTCACCGTATATGTACCAATAAAGAATTTGCACTATCCTAAGGAGCTGTGGAAAATCTCTTTCTACGTTGGATTTGCCGATACGGGACACGGCCCGCATATATTTCCACGTGCTCCACTCCAAACCCGGAGACTCGTGTACCTGCATGCGCCATTAATTATCTGGGGTGAGCTGATCTACATATATATGTTTCATAGGAAATGTATGCTTGGAGAACTCAGGTGTTGACTCCTTTAAAACTTATGTGCGCAGTGATGGACGCACAACTTACATTAAGCCACCCCCTTATCACTATGAGGTGAAAGTGAAAATGCCAGATCTCTTACAACTGCCTTATGTCATTCCCTCCCCCTATGCCGACAACTTGGGAAGATTAGTGTTATTCACAACTAAGGATGATCTTAAAGTAGCCTTGTCAGTAGAGGACAGAGAATTTGTCTAGATAATGGACGCTAAAGATGAAACCAACCACTGGGTTCCTCCATTACCCTTCTGAGCCACCAGGGTTAGACTCCCAAGCAATCAGGAACAAGCTTTTTCCAGATTATATTCTCTTCAGCGTACCCTCAACAGCAAACCTGGAAAAGTAACAAAATCCCGGCACTCAACAGAATTCTGTTGAGAAAGACCTTATGGTCGGAACGCGTGCAGCGAACCACTTATTTGTAAGAATAAACACACTTTCTTTATTGCAACTAAGTGAGTGCCGGGATTTTGTTACTTTTCTTGGATACAATGTTCACTTGGCACCACGATTCCTCCTGGAGTGCCGATCGTTGGTGTACATTATCAACAGCAAACCTGTTAACACTGAGCAAATGGGGCACCTGCTTCAGTGTCAGACGGCATCTCTATGGGAGGGCTCGCACCCCTCCACTCTCCACTTTAAGAATTCACAGATTTCCGCCTCATTTGCTCAGTGTTCTCAGGAAGAACAAGGAGTGCTGGAACCTTCATTTGGAGTATACCATCAACAAAAACCTAATCAAATTAGGATTGTTTATTGCTTATTGCCATCACCGCTGATATGAAACAGATGTTCCACTGTTTTGTAGTCAGAGAGGACCACGGGAATTTTCCCAGGTTCCTGTTGTACAAGAATAATGACGCTAATTTGAAGATGGTAGAGTATCACATGAGGGTGCATGTATTTGGAAACAGCCCTTCACCCGCTGTAGCGAGTTGGTCTTCGGAGAACTTTGTTAGAAAGAGAGTCTGAGTAAATATGTATAATAGATATTCCAGGAAAACACAACATCAGGTGGCAGTAAAAATCACCCTTGGACAATGTGTGTGAAGAGCCCACGGGTTACGATTTCTCTAAGGTGACTGCATGATTGGGGCTGCGTGTCATTATGCCTGTCTCTCTCCAGGGACACTAATGTGTGCAGGGCTGATATATTGAAGCAGCCCTGCACACGTTAAAAGCATCAAAGCAGAAACGTATATACACATCCCTACTGCATGGGGCAATGGCAATATAAACCTATATATATATATACAGATTGCTCTTGTGAAAAAGTGTTTATTCAGGAACCATATTGGGCAGCTGAGGTACCAAAACATAGGATATACCCCACAAAAAAACTCTATTGGAAACGTGTTAATAACTTGATATGATTAATGAATAAAGCTACGTTCAAAATAAGCACACCATTGTTTATCTTGTGCAATTCTATGTGTTTCATGTGTCACACGACCCCCTTGCCATTGAAAAAAGTAAAGTTGAATCCAAAATGGCGGCTTTGCAGATAGCCTCCATGGGCGTCACCCGACCTCAAATGTTTTCTCTTTCCCAAGTACTAATATTCCACAAACAGTAAGGTGACATCAGCAACCACTTCCATTTTATCAGGGTGTATCCATACTTATGGCCCACCCTGTATAACCCTCAAGGCCTCTTTATCGAGGGGAATAGTGAGTATTTGTCTCCCACAGATGTCTCATAGAATTGAATAGAATTAAAGCGTTACTGTATCGCTGGACACTGAGAAAATCGCCCCTAAAACAAACGTCGTCAGGGTTTAGGGGCGATTTTCGCAGTCCATGACTGTTCCGGATGTCTGTTTCCTAGGGCCTGTATTTGTGTCAAAAAATTATTTTATTCCGGTGGTGTAGGGGGCTTAAAGGTGCGGGGCTTAGGGCACCCATGCCCTAGGCATGCAGTGCCTTTCTCCCTATCTGGACAGAATCACCACAGAGCAGGACAGCACAGCTTTGAGGAGAGGAATTTGATATTATCTCTATGAGGTACACAGGGAGCTGCTGTCAGTAAGTGATGTTAGTAAACCTACTAATACTGTACAGAGAACAATTTTACTATATACTGGCCAAACTTTTACCGAGCGAACCACAGTGTTTTTTTAGCTGGTTTCTCTGGGATCGGTAATTGTTTTTCCTAAGTCCTCTCTAAACGAGCATCTCTCTCTCTTTCATTCTACATATAAAACCCATCTCTATTGTGATTTGCTTATATGGTTATTGTTGTGTTCTAATTCTTCTCTAGAGCTCTTCTCTCCTCCAGTCCTGACAGTATCTCCAGAGTCGGTCAGTGATGGTGATACCATGACACTAAGCTGTGACACTAATCTCAGTGACTATAGACAGAACACAGATCTGCAGTATGCCTTCTACAGAGATGAGGAAAACCTACAGGGATTCACCTCTTCTAATAAATATGAAGTTCTGTTCATTCAGGAGGAAAATTCTGGGAATTATACATGTGAGATCCGAACATCAACCAGCAGTGTAAGGAAGGAGAGTCAGAGACTACAGATACAGGGTGAGTAGCGTCTATCATCCGATATTGTCACTTATGTCAGCTGAATATTATCTTATGATGGGTATTGTCTCTCCATAGGGTCACATGGTTCTTCTCTCATGACCATACTATCTGTAAGTTTGGGGATGTTACTACTCATCATCGTCATCAGTATTTTTCTATACATATGTTATCAATATCGGTCATCCAAAAATGAACCCCGTCCAACAACCGGTAAGAAAAAATTCAATCATTTTGATCTATTTGTTTGTTTTCACAAGAGCATTATTATTAGAAGAAACTTAGAAGAAAGTGAGCAGAAAAAGACCACCTGGTTCATCTAGTCTGATCTTGTATTATTTCCTTTATTATCATCTTAGGATAGATACTGTATGACAGTAAGTCTATCCCAAGTAGGTTTTGTGCTTCAGACCCTCCACCATTTTTGTAGCCCATCTTTGGATCTATTCTATTTTATCAATGTCTTTTTGTAGGTGAGGTCTCCAGTTGTGGATCCAGTATTCCAGATGTGATGTCACTAGCGCTCTATACAGCGGGATCACAATCTCCCTCTTCCCATTGCTTATACATTTAGCGATACAGCCCAGCATACCATTATATATACAGCCCAGCATATCATTATATACAGCCTAGCATACAATCAGCTTTCACTACTGCCTGGCTGCACTAATGAGTAAGGTGTCAGAAGTTACTACGTAGGAGAAGGTTTGGTAGGTAAGGATGGTGACATAGGAGAAGGTTTGGTAGGTAAGGATAGTGACATAGGAGAAGGTTTGGTAGGTAAGGATAGTGACATAGGAGAAGGTTTGGTAGGTAAGGATAGTGATATAGGAGAAGGTTTGGTAGGTAAGGATAGTGACATAGGAGAAGGTTTGGTAGGTAAGGATAGTGACACAGGAGAAGGTTTGGTAGGTAAGGATAGTGACAGAGGAGAAGGTTTGGTGGGTAAGTATAGTGACATAGGAGAAGGTTTGGTGGGTAAGGATAGTGACATAGGAGAAGGGTTGGTAGGTAAGGATAGTGACATAGGAGAAGGTTTGGTAGGTAATGATAGTGACATAGGAGAATGTTTGGTGGGTAAGGATAGTGACATAGGAGAAGGGTTGGTAGGTAAGGAGGGTGACATAGGAGAAGGTTTGGTACAGTAGGAAAGGTTAGTGACATAGCTCGGCTCTGCTCTGCCGAGCCGATACCCGCATGACACAGCAGAGCTGAACCAGTGATCTAGCAAAGCCGATACCCGCATGACACAGCAGAGCTAATTGCGCCTGTTTTTAGTCTAATATATCTAGTTTGCGCTCAAAATAAATCTAATATGAATTTATGAAGCTTTTTTAGACAAGACTATCCAAATTAGATGCGACTTTTTGAATTAGATTTTTTGTTGTTAATTAGATCGAAAGTGCGCCAGAATTCTTTTTTAGCTAAATTTATTAACTCTTCAATTTTTAAAAAAGTCGCATCGCTACGTCTGCTCCGAACCAGGTGAATTTATTAGAATAATTAAAAAAACATTATTTTTAAGATGCCGAAACATCTTTAACAAAATTTTTTTTTAGATTTGTTAGTAAATATCCCCGTATGTATTTCCCTGAAAATGCAGATCTAGTTGTGTTACATTCTTTGTAGTACAGGAAGATGAGAGCCATTAGTGATGAATGAAAGGGGGGAATGGTTGTTCATGAAAAAATTTCACCTAATACTCTGGTCAAATGGTCAAATAAAATTGCCAGTTGACTGAACGACCTACCAACTAATTATTACCTCTTTTTTTCCAGCCGCTGTCAATGAGCGCACTGCTAATGGTGAAGTAGCTTATGCTGTCCTAAACATGACTAGGAGGCCAAAAAGTAAGTATTTTTTTTTAACTAACTTTGCATATATACCCCTGTCATCCATCTTTTAAATATATTGCTGGAAGTAAATATTTTTTAAAGATTCCCAGGTGAATATTAAAGGGAAATTATATAATGAATGGAGTGCTATGCACTATTTTTTTTTTTATCTATGTGCCACAATGTTCTGTCACATGTGCTATGATAATAAAATAAATGTTTAAAAAAAACAGTGTAGAAATCTAAAAAGTAAGGAAAAATAGAAAATCTGGGCCATTGTCTTTGGGCTTTTTTAGCTTCTTTTTTTCCACAGAAGATATGGTGCTTTTAAAAAAAAAAATTTGCTACAATACTTGGGGGTTTATGAAAGTTAAGGGGTAGTGTGGCGCCAAACAATTATTCACAAAAGTTATACAACTTTGTAATGTATGTTATGTATGTGAATGGCCCCCTTCCCCGTGTTTCCCCCCACGCCAGACCCGGAAGAGTGATGCACTATACTCACCTGATTCGTGTCGACCCCCGTCTGCCATCTTGGGACAATGAAGTCATCTTCGGGAGCGGCCGGCCGAACCGCTGCATCCATCCCTCATGCCAGCCCCCCCAGTTATGCTCAGCCAATCGTGGCTAAGCAGCTGATGACGGGGCAGACGGGGGCCGGCATGAGGGACGGATGGAGCGGTTCGGCCGGCCACCTGAAGATGACATCATTGTCCCAAGATGGCAGACGGGGGTCGACACAAATCAGGTGAGTATAGTGCATCACACTTCCGGGTCTGGAGTGAGTGGGGCGAAACATGGGGAACGGGGCCATTCACATACATAACACACATTACAAAGTTGTATAACTTTGTAATGTGTGTTATTTTGTGAATAATTGTTTAGCGCCGCACTACCCCTTTAGGGTCCTATTACACAGGCCGGCTACGATACGGCCCGATCATTTTAGTAAACGAGCACTCATCTGCTAGATCGGTGCTAGTTTACCAGACCTATTAGACGGCCAATAATCAGGCAGCAAGGGCTGCATGGACATCAGCGCTGCGGTTGCTGGGACCGGGAAGCTGCAGAACACAGGAGAGAAGACCAGGAGCAAGGAGAGGTCATGCATTGCTATTACACATAGCATGAGCGGTCGGTGCCGGACAATTTTAGGTCCCAACCTAAAACAGTAATCAGTCAATGATTGTTTCATGGGCTGATTGTTGTTTCTATTACACAGAGCGATAATTGGCCGAATCAGCCCTCTGTGTAATAGGGCCCTTATACCGACAAGGCATTTGGATGGACTGTGTCCTGGTGGTGCTACTGTATTTTTGATTACTGTTTTTTACTGTTTATTTTCTAGATCAGCTGGCAAAAGACAATGGATGTGTAGGTACCACAAATGCCTGGGTCTGAGAAAAATTTATAGAAAATAATGAATATTTGATTCACTCTTAGACACAAATCTGCTGCATACACAAAGATTTGACAGAGAGCACCTACAGCCAACACTAGGGGGAGCTTGGGAGTTGACTGCATTCTGCTTATACATTTCTATCCATATAAAACAATGTGCAGTAAGAGGTCATAGTGACATGACAGAAATTTTGATTGATGGGCATCTGGGTGGTGGGACCGCCACCGATCATGCAGTATATCAGGTTAGCATTAAGATTCTGCTCTGCATCGCCCATCCATAAAGATTTACTGTAAACCCATACAGCACTTATGCCACTATCGGAGCAGAGCCAAGTATTGCTGAGCAGAGACAAACAGACCCAGCTCTCAGCTGAGCAATCCTGCCAGCTTGTTGTAGCCATTGGTTGGAGTCTAAGCACCCAGGTTCCCACCAGTCAAAACTTACAACAGGTTCATATCTCTAGAATAGCACACAGATTCAGGAGGATCAACTATCTTAGACATGTAGACTCTTATATCTCCCCCCTCTATTACCACCTACTACCATTTCTACCTAAAAAGAACATCAAAGACACGAGAATTAGTGATCCTTTGATCTCAGCCACTTTGAGCACCTGGTTTGACCTCAATATCAAAGAGAAGGTTCTTCCATAATTGTCTCCTATAATCCAATTAAGGGATATTCTCTTTAAGGCTTCATCTCACCATCTTGACACCCTTTAAAACATCCACTGTTCCTTTATTAAAGCAAACATACCATCAGGTACATTTGCTTTAAGTATTACCCATGTATAGAATGGTGTCGGTGCAGGGAAGCTGGTGCTGCCGTCCATTGTTTGAACCACGGCCCAGTTCCCGTATACGTTGCTGTTTTATTCACTGGAGACGGGCTGGAGACCCCTGCCCCTCTATGACGCAGCTCCATTGATTCTAACGGAAACAGGGCCGCGGTTAAAAAAAATGGACTGCAGCACCAGCTTCCCCGCACCGGCACCGTTCTATACATGGGTAATACTTAAAGCAAATGTACCTAATGGTACATTCACTTTAAAGTCAATGCCATCAAATCCTTCACAGACCAAACCCTTTACATAAAATGTTCCCACTATCCACACATTTCTTCACGGCTCAAGAGACATGTTTCCCTTATTTTTGGCAACATTCCACACACCCCTTTGGAAAAAATAGTCCCAGCATGTTTAAGGGACTTTTTGGATAGGTTAAGCATTTGCACAGCTTAACCTATTCACAAAAGAACTACATATCTCACCAACAAGTCAAAGAGAAAACTTGCAGAGCATATATAGATATTCTGTCTGCTTTTTCTCGATACACATACGTTCCCATAGGTCTCCACATTTGAGGACACACATTAATCCAGTAGTTTCAGACACCTCTGCTTAGCTTACCCTTCTGATAATGATGTTGTTTCTTCTTATATTAGAATGTTGTCTATTCTGAAGTAATCTCCAAGACTAAACACCAAGACAAGGCTTCTCAAGGAACTTCCGACGATGTCTATCAGAACTGAAGAAGGCATCTCCAGAAAAGACGTTTTCAGCCCAGTCTAATTTTTATGTACAACTATATCAGAGGACAACATATAGATCTGTTTCATTAGTGAGACAATTGGAGCCTACCCTTACGGTATCAACATCATGACAGCAGCAGGGAAACTGTTTGAATCTCTGCAGCTCTGTCACTACAGTGCAGAGATTCAAACAGTTTCCCCGCTGCTGGCATGATGTTGATACATCATGCCGGGCAGGGAAACAATGTGAATGCAGCCTATTAATCAAGGTTTACTCACCTTTAAGGTGGTCAACAATAACATGAGATCTATGACAAAAAAAAAATCGTCTTAGTCAACTCTTGTAGAGTATCACTGTAAGATCACCGGGTGCATCAGGACTATGAGTAACTGAATCATGTACAAAAATCTCTCTGACTCTCCGACAAATCATTAGGACTATTGAAATCCTATGTCAGGACGGGGAGGTAGGGATAAAACGAGACAGTGGGCCCTGAGCCTTAACCTACCCACTGTCCCTACCTACTTTCCTCAATCAGCCCTAGGCAACTGCGGACAACCACGAAGACGTTCCCTATACTGAATAAGTGTAACACAGAACAGGACAGACAAACACAACAAAATGGAGTCAACAAGCCATGTCAGAACCAAACGAGCAACGCAGTACAAAATCCGAGAACAAACGGATAGTCAAAGATCAGGCAGGAGGTCAGGTAACAAGTTGAGCAAGCAGAGTAATTAGGAATGAGGATCGCAGGAATAGACAGGGGGAGCTGAGATCAGGGTATGAACCCTAATAGCCAGCGATGAGAGACTGGCTCAGCTTTCTTTTATGAGGATCAAGAGCCCCATTGGACCGGCGCTCTGATCCTCAAGGTTCCGGACAGGCAGAGGTATGTGTCAATCAAACAACACTGCTCAGCTGCAGCAATCAAGGCTAGCAGTGAGCAGTGTAACTCCTGCATTGCCAGGAGGCTGAAGGGCAATTGGGTGTGTCCAACAAAAAGTAAAAACAGACCCAGTTCACACCAGGCTACTGCACATTCCTGAGAGTACCCCCCCCCCCCCATGAGAGGCCTCAGGACCCTTATTCAACGGACCAGGCTTAGAAGGATTGCATGCGTGATGTTGCTGAACCAGACGTGGGGCATGCGTACATTCCTCTGGGCCAAAGCCCTTCCAGTGAACTAGGTATTGTATGGAACCCTGTACCCAGTGAGAATTTAGAGTCATCTCCACCTCATATTCCAACTCCTCCCAGGATGACCAGTGGAGTAGGAGGAGTAGATGGAGATACTGGAGGAACATATTTTTTTAGGAGTTTTTTATGGAATACGTTATGGATTTGAAATGAAGCAGGCAATTTTAGTCTAAAAGTAAATGGGTTAATTATTCTCTGCTGACATCTCTGGCTGAGACAAGGACTCTCCAGGGTAGGAAAGGTTTTCTATGGGAATCCCCATAGAAAACCTCTTCTGTTCAGGACAGTTCCTGTCTCGGCCAGAGATGTCAGCAGAGAGCACTGTGTCAGTCTGGAAAGAATACTCCACTTCCTGCAGGACATACAGCAGCTGATAAGTATGGGAAAACTTGAGATTTTTTAATAGAAGTAAATTACAAATCTATATAATTTTCTGACACCAGTTAATTTGAATAAAAAAGATTTTCGCTGGACAACCCCTTTAATCTAATGTGTATATCCAGCTACAAGTTTCCAGCCAGTAGTTGTGTGTATAGACAGCCTGTCCCATCACTGACACTCTCCATCTCTTCAGAGGACTACTATACACAGCCGGTGTGTTATCTCCCTATATATTATATTATTACATTTCTCGTATCTCGCTATAATTCACTGTTTATATGCTCTGCTTCTCCATAATCTCAAAACAGTAACGCACTCACGTGAACAGCATAGTATTCACTCAGCATAAAGCACAAGCTCGGCCCAGCATGTTTACTAGGTAGTTTTCACAGCAATAACTTTGTAATTGTTATATAAAATAAAAGAGTATATAACCACCTTTGTGTACATCCATCTTTGTAACTATGTAAAGGGCGTATATGCTACCGCACATTGGCGGACATACTCACAGAAAAGTCACATGACTCGCAGGTCCTCAACCACGTGGAGAAATCTGGCTGACTGCACAGAGGAAGACAGGGAATACAGAGCTGCAAATGCTGTTTGTGTGTTTATGTCAGTGAGTGTATTTATGTACTATATCTGTGTGTGTATATATGTATATGTCAGTGCCTGTATCTACCTACTGTATCTATGTGTTAACAAGTATGTATCTATCTATCTATCTGTCCCTTATCTACCTACTGTATGTGTGTTAACAAGTATCTATCTATCTCCTATCTATCTATTATCTATCTATCTAATCTCCTATCTATCTATCTATCTATCTATCTATCTACCTATCTATCCTGCATAGAACTTCACTGCACATTGTAAGGGGGTATCACAGCGTATATCTAGGTCCAGCCAGTACCAGATTGTACCGTACAGCCGCCCCCCCCCCCCTGTATTGCTGGGATTTGTAGTACATCCTGCATAAAACTTTATTCCGACTCCAGCCCAAACTATCTCCGACTGCACAGCCCTGATCTGCAGTAATAGTGCAGGAACAGCAGCAGCAGCTAATATCATCAGATTGTAAGCCCAGGATGGTATCAGCCCCATGGTCACATGCTCCTCCCTGTCGGCCATTTTTTGGACAAAATCATCACAAAGCAGTAAAGCGTGGAGGAGTCTGATTCTAGCTCTGAGGTACACAGAGGCTGCTGTCGGTATATACAGTGAGTACACAGGGAGCTGCTGTCAGTATATACAGTGAGTACACAGGGTGCTGCTGTCAGTATATACAGTGAGTACACAAGGGCTGCTGTCAGTATATACAGTGAGTACACAGGGAGGTGCTGTCAGTATATACAGTGACTACACAGGGAGCTGCTGTCAGTATATACAGTGACTACACAGGGGGCTGCTGTCAGTATATACAGTGAGTACACAGGGAGCCGCTGTCAGTATATACAGTGAGTACACAGGGAGCTGCTGTCAGTATATACAGTGAGTACACAGGGAGCTGCTGTCAGTATATACAGTGAGTACTCTTCCTTATACTGTACACTGAACATCTTTACTATAAAGTGACCGACCCCTTAAACTGCCATCACACAGAATCCCTCAGTCCCAGCATTAGGGGACAGGTGGACGGGTGACGGCCCTTCTGGCTCTGATCTCCTCCGTTGTGTGCAAGAGAAGATTAGAGCCAGAGGTGCAGAACAGCCCTGTGCCGCAGTACAAAAAGAAAACTAAAAATTAACCCCTTCCTACCCTGATCATAGTCCAAGTCCCCTGGTGACGGACTTCATTGTCCCCATTGTTACTGTACATGAAATTTGACAAATTTATTGCTAAATTTCTAAGCTGTATAACATCCGAAAACATAGAGAATTTTACCAAATGATGCCCACATAGAGTAGACATACAGCGGTGCCTTGGATTATGAGCATAATTCCTTCCAGAACCGTGCCTGGAATCCAAATCACTCTTAAACCAAAGCAGATTTTCCCATAAGAAATAATTGAAACGAGACAATCGGTTCCACACCCCAAAAATAAGGTTTTTTTATTCTGAACAACAACTGATTTGGGGGGGGGGGGGAGGGAGGGAGGTATCACCCCCAAACCTGGCGGCAGTTCTCCTCCTCCTCTGTGAAGGACAACGCTCACAATTCTTTCATTACTCTTTTTGTTGTAGAACACGACCATCGTCTCCTGCTGCCTCCAATGTTAGAAAGACGTCAAAGCGGAAAAGACTAACGGATAAAATCCCATATAAACTGGAGGTAGTGAAATCCGCCAAAGAACATGGAAACATGGCGGCTGAGAGACAGTCTGAGCCGCCTCCAACTGAAAGAATGATACGGCAATGGAGGAAACAAGAGCAGGCACTGCAAGAAGCAGATAAAAGTAACACACTTTCCATGGGCATCTCACAAAATAGCCGCAGATAGACGTGGGAATGAGAGCGGATCACACATCACAGGAACAATGGATTTTCAGTCTCCACTAAAGCGATCATATATGAAGCCAAGTGTCTTGCTGCAGAGAAAAGCATTAAGGACGTTACTGGATCAGCATCCCGCTGCTATAGGTTCATGAGGAGATGCGGCCTTGCTCTTCGCACCAATACTAGAATTGCACAAAAAATGGATAAAGAATATGAATCCAAGATTGCGTCTTTCCATAAATCTGTAATTGATGCAAGAAAGAAAAATGGCTTTCAAATCGGTCAGATTGGAAATATGGATGATGTCCCATTAACCCAGGATGTTCCATCAAACAGGACTGGTTATGTGAAAGGTGCAAAAACCGGAACTGTGAAGACCCCAGGACACGAGAAAACCCTGCGCAGATGGCACCAAAGTGACACCAAAAGCGTGCCGAAAGAGGGGATCCCACTTGGAGTTATTGTCCATGTCCATGGGAGAGACTGGAGGGATGGATGAAGGGGGAATGAAAAAATAGATAGAAAAAGTGTGATCCAAACACCCTGGAGGCTTCTGAGAAACCTGCCCTACTAGTACTCCACCAGTTCAGGGCGCACATCAGGGAGAACACAGTCATTTAAAGTTTGTGAGGGGTGAAAACATCATGGCAAGCCACGACGGATGAAACGGTTGTAAGTTCCTTCAAGAAATGTGGCATCAGTAATGCCTTGGATGGTTCAGAGGATGGTGTCCTATATGAAGACCGTGTTACCAGTGATAGTGAGCCACTCAGCCAGACAAGTTCAGACAGTTGTGAAGACTTGGGATTTCCTAATGACCAGAGAGCAATATTTCAGAAATTACAGAAATAAAAAGAGGTGTTACTTTTTGCCAGGTGTTACTTTTTGCCAGGTGTTACTTTTTGCCAGGTGTTACTTTTTGCCAGGTGTTACTTTTTGCCAGGTGTTACTTTTTGCCAGGTGTTACTTTTTGCCAGGTGTTACTTTTTGCCAGGTGTTACTTTTTGCCAGGTGTTACTTTTTGCCAGGTGTTACTTTTTGCCAGGTGTTACTTTTTGCCAGGTGTTACTTTTTGCCAGGTGTTACTTTTTGCCAGGTGTTACTTTTTGCCAGGTGTTACTTTTTGCCAGGTGTTACTTTTTGCCAGGTGTTACTTTTTGCCAGGTGTTACTTTTTGCCAGGTGTTACTTTTTGCCAGGTGTTACTTTTTGCCAGGTGTTACTTTTTGCCAGGTGTTACTTTTTGCCAGGTGTTACTTTTTGCCAGGTGTTACTTTTTGCCAGGTGTTACTTTTTGCCAGGTGTTACTTTTTGCCAGGTGTTACTTTTTGCCAGGTGTTACTTTTTGCCAGGTGTTACTTTTTGCCAGGTGTTACTTTTTGCCAGGTGTTACTTTTTGCCAGGTGTTACTTTTTGCCAGGTGTTACTTTTTGCCAGGTGTTACTTTTTGCCAGGTGTTACTTTTTGCCAGGTGTTACTTTTTGCCAGGTGTTACTTTTTGCCAGGTGTTACTTTTTGCCAGGTGTTACTTTTTGCCAGGTGTTACTTTTTGCCAGGTGTTACTTTTTGCCAGGTGTTACTTTTTGCCAGGTGTTACTTTTTGCCAGGTGTTGCCTATATGGAGCAGAGAGATGCCAAAAATGTTATCAAGCGTAGAGGTGCATTCCATATAGCTATTACTTAGAGTGCATAATAGCAGTATAAACAGTGCAAACAAGTAACACTATAAGGCCATGTTTACAAAACACAAGTATTCATCACGGCCGTTGTTTCTGATTTGCAACACGGCTGTGATTAGTACTTAGCTTACATTGTGCTGCAGCTAGAGGGAATCCCGGCAGGAGTGGATACACATAGTACACACTCCGGGCCAGAACCGCTAGCGGCCGCAGAAGACATGTCCATGCACACAATGGAGCGTGCAGCTCCGGCCGCATGCTCCATTGTGTGCAGTGGTGAATTCGGATGCGGCCTCGGATGTGTACTCCCACATCCAAATTCATCAGAAATTAAGATGATCCGGCCAGTACTGTATCATCGGCCGGGATGATCTTCAGTAACCCTGGCCGTGTCACAGAACGGCCAAAGTGATATGTAATGTGAACTTGGCCTAACTCTCTAAAGGCAACTACAGAGCATTAAGGTTCCCCCTGTATACAGCAGCGGGGATATAACATGAGGGTCACACTGCATTCACAGCCTTTGCCATAAAATCTATGTGCCCCCCGACCCAGAGGATGTCACCTACCCCCCAGACCCAGAGGATGTCACCCCCCCGACCCAGAGGATGTCACCCCCCGACACAGAAAACAAGGGACAATGGAAGGATCTGCTATACTCACGGTTTACTCCACAACGGCCGGGCGGCAGCAGAAGATGGATCTTAATCTAAGAAACAAGAAGCAAGCTGACATGAATCCTGAGAGACCCCGGGTGAGGAGCCCACTGAGCGACTCTCTAGAGAGCGGCTGACATCATAGGGGGCGACCTCTCTGCACAATGTGCTGCTGCTCCTCCTGATCGCTGATCCCGGCCCCATAGATGCCACCATACTGGTCTATGCTGAGGATGGGCAGCAGTGTTAGAGCTTGTATACGGGACGTCCTTTAGCCTTAGGCACATGTCAGACTCAGGCCCTCCAGCTGTTACAGAACTACAATTCCCATCATGCCTCAACCTCCAAAGCTAAAGCTTGGCTGCCCAGGCATGATGGGACGTGTAGTTTTTTTTTTGAACAGCTGGAGGACCTGAGTTTGACCCCACTGAGGATCTCCTGTCTGTCTCTTGGGGCAATAGTGGAATCCTGCTCCATGCCTACTGGTGCCCATATAACTGGTCAGAACAGGACAATCCCTAATGCTGTGGCCCCCAACCTGTGCCTCTTCAGCTGTTACAGAACTACAACTCTCATCGTGCCCTGACTGCCTCCAGTGCATTGTATTCCAGCCTGAGACGTTCCCATCATGCCCTGACAATCTGCCTGATGGGAGTTGTAGTTTTGCAGCAGCTGGATCCTATACCCCCCGGTGGTGGCATTGTGCAGCAGGATATCCCCATGACTGACACCACTAGATGGCGCCTGTGTGTGCAGACAGGTTTGATACTAAAGGAGTAGTTCAAAAAAATTCTATTTAAGAATCTACTGGTGCCAGAGATTTGTCACGTCCGTCTATTTAAAAATCTCCAGTCTTCCAGTACTTAACAGCTGCTACATGCCCTGCATGAAGTGGTATATTCTTTCTAGTCTAAATAACTAACAGAAAATGGTGCTCAGCAAAGTGGGGTTACCAGGTTCTAGGAAGAAACACTTAAAGGGGTTATCCAGTGCTACAAAAACACGGCCGCTTTCTTCCAGAGACAGCACGACTCGTGTCTCCACTTCAGGTGCCATTTGCAATTAAGCTCCATTCACTTTAATGGAACTGAGCAGAAAAACCCCGCCCAAGCTGGAGACAAGAGTGGTGCTGTCTCTGGAAGAAAGTGGCCATGTTTTTGTAGTGTTGGATAACCCCTTTAACCCTTTGAGGACCAGGCCCAAAATGACCCAGTGGACCGTGCAAATTTTGATCTTAGTGTTTCCGTTTTTCCCTCCCCCCTTCTAAGAGCTCTAGCACTCTCAGTTTTCTATCTACAGGCCATGTAAGTGCTTGTTTGTTACAGGAATAGTTGTACTGTGTAATGGCGTCATTCATTTTACCATAACATGTATGACGGAATCCCAAATATATTATTTATGAAGATATAAATAGGTGAGATTGTAAATAAGAATGCAATATGGTAACGTTTGGGGGGTTCCTGTGTCTACGTAATGCACTATATGGTAACAGCGACATGATACTATTACTCTATAGGTCAGTCCGAACACAACCACATGCAGGTTACACAGATTCTCTAATGTTATATATTTTTTTTAAATGAAATACTTTTTTTTGGCAATTAATTATAAATAAAATGGGCCTATTGTGACGCTTATAACGGTTTTATTTTTTCACCTACAGTGCTGTATGGGGTGTCATTTTTTCCGCCATGATCTCTAGTTTTTATTAATACCATATTTGTGAAGATCGGACGTTTTGATCACTTATTAATTTTTTATATATATATAATGTAACAAAATCGGTAATCCGCGCACTTTTTTCCCTCTTTTCGTGTACGCCGTTCAGCGATCACAATGACGCTTGTTATATTTTAATAGATCGGACAATTACGCACGCTACGGTATATTATATGTTTATTTGTTTATTTATTTTTATATGTTTTATTTATATAATGGGAAAGGGGGGTGATTTCAACTTTTATTGGGGGAGGGGTTTTGGGGTAGTGTAATAGTGTTTTTAACTTTTTTTTTTTACACATTTGAAGTCCCTTTGGGGGACTTGTACATACACTAGTTTGATTTCTACACTGATGATTGCTATGCCATAGGCATTGATCAGTGTTATCGGCGATCTGCTCATTGAGCCTGCCTGTGCAGAGACCTCCGGCAGTCCGTTAACGATCGGGACCCCCGCAGTCACACTGCGGGGGTCCCGATCGGTAAGTGACAGGGGACTCCCCCTGTCACTTAAACTTAAACGCCGCGGTCGCCCCGCTATCGCGGCGTTTAAGGAGTTAATGACACGCGGCAGCGTGATCGCTGCAGCGTGTCATTACCGGTGGGGTCCCGGCTGCTGATTGCAGCCAGCCCCCACCTGCTATGAAGCGTGCTCCGCTCCGGAGCACGCTTCATAGCGGGAGAAACACCCAGGGCGTAAGGTTACGTCATGGGTCGTCTGGGGGTTAAAGAGTCACTGTCGTATTTTTTTTTTTTTTTTTTTTTGCAGAAATCAATAGTCCAGGCGATTTTAAGAAACTTTGTAATTGGGTTTATTAGCCAAATCTGCCATTATCTGCATGTAAAAAGCCTTTTCCCAGGTCCCCCCCTCCTTCCTCTTTTCCATCCACTCCAAAAAATCTGAAAATTGTGACTTGTTGCAGGAGACGTCCCCTGTCTGCTCTAGGGAGAGGGGAGGGGGGAGGAGGAAGGAGGGAGTTAGCCGGCAGCAGAAAGCAGATAACAGAGGATTACAGGCACAGAGCTGGGTGACAGCTGTAATCTGAGCTCAGACAGGTCAGTGGTGACTGTCCCAGGAGATAACAGGTGAGGGATTTGTAGATTAACTCTTTGTTGTCCTGTTTTGGTCTTTTCTTTAGCTCTCTCCATAGGAGAACAATGAAGACAGGGGGGAGAGCTTCAAACTGCTTTTTCATGATAAAAATGCATTTTTCGGCTAATAAACCCAATGACAAAGTTTCTTAAAATCGCCTGGACTATTGATTTTTGCAAAAAAAAAAAAAAATTCACGACAGTGACACTTTAACACAAAGGGCCACTGAGCCCACTAGAAGCGAGGTTAGCCCCACAAGGAAATAAAACGTAACTTATTATCAAGTGATGTTTATAGAAGCGTGAAGTTAAGCCGCCCTATCATACACTGTGTATATCCGCCTATCAGGTGCTAATAGAGATAGTCTGCGGCTATCACAGTGTTGCACTCTCTATTAGCACCTGATAGGCGGATATACACAGTGTATGATAGGGCGGCCAGTCTGGGGGTCTTAACTTCACGCTTCTATAAACATCACTTGATAATAAGTTACATTTTATTTCCTCGTGGGGCTAACCTCGCTTCTAGTGGGCTCAGTGGCCCTTTGTGTTTTCCAGTCTGACACAGTGCTCTCTGCTGCCACCTCTGTCCATGTCAGGAACTGTCCAGAGCAGGAGAGGTTTTCTATGGGGATTTGCTACTGCTCTGGACAGTTCCTGACATGGACAGAGGTGGCAGCAGAGAGCACTGTCTCAGACTGGAAAGAATACACAACTTCCTGCAGGACATACAGCGGCTGATAATATCTGGCACTTTATGGCATCAGTTTATTTGGAAAAAAAAAAAACATTTGGTGAACTACCCTATTAATGTCTCCCCTGGGGGCAGTGCAGTGTCTCTATGGCGGTGTCATCTATGTGTCGGTGTTAGTGTACTCCATCCACTTACATGGCCAGACGTCTCTCTCTTTTCTCTTTCTTCTGCGCTTCACGCTGCATCCTACTCTCCATCTGCCTCTCGGCCTCTCGCTGCTTTTCCAGCATTATCTTCTCCCTATTGTACATAACATAAATCCCCTTATATGTAACTATATAAAGAGCGGGAGACATTAGGACTCTGTACATTTACCGTATTATACACAATCAGGGTTACTGCAAGACTGAGGGTTACCCCTGGTGCCCGGCAGGATATGCCCCATGACCGGCACCACTAGATGGCTTTATATTAGGTTTTATATTAAAGGGGTACTCTGGGCAAAATGTATTTTTAAATCTGTTATTACGTAAGGAAAGTTCTACAAATCCATAATTTACACTAATTATGGGAAATGCACATATAGGGCTATTTCCCTCAATTTAGTAGATCTGGCAGACTCACTTCCTTAAAAAAATAGTGACATCACGTCTCAAGTGTAGGGTCCAGCAGGGGGCGCATGTAGAAGTAGATTGGAATTAGAGTAGACTCCTTCTCCCTCCCTCTGCCTATCTCCCGCCCCGGTCCTATTAACCTGCTGCCGGGTTCCAGGCAGCGGGGTGAGCGCTCCTTATCTGACGCTCACCCCTTCTGCACCTCCCGTCCTCTGAAAGAGTCTCCCCCTGGGCCTCAGCGCTTACCCCGTCGAGAGCGGGTGGCGGGTGAGTGCTTCTCCTTTGGAGCGCTCACCCCGTTGCCTGGAACCGGGCAGCAGGTGTAATAGGACCGGGGCGGGAGATAGGCCGAGGGAGGGAGAAGGCGTCTATTCTAATTCTAATCTACTTCTACATGCGCCCCCTGCTGGACCCTACACTTGACGTGACGTCACTATTTTTCTAAGGAAGTAAGCCTGGTGTGTTGAACCTGACCGTCTGGGGGTGACTGCTTTCCATAATAGATGGGCAGTGGGAACTTGCGGAGTGGACGGGACAATTGCTCATAGGATTTGGAGGCATGGGTCCGTGGACAACGGGTGTGACTGAGATTCGGCTCGGAATCAGGGGGGGTGCGCTGGGGGGGGGGGGGGGTGTGGCCATCCTGCTACCTGAAGGTAGGAGTGATGGGAGATATAAGGGGTGAAGGGTAATAAAGGTAGTAGGTAGATAAGATAGGCGCCCTGCAGGTTTACCCACACAGAGAAATGACAACATTATGGAAAAGTGGTTATTGTCTTGTTATGGAGATGTGGATGAAATGGTGATCTCGTTGAAGTGAAGATGTCGGGTTGGGGTAAATATTAAGTGTTTTATGCTGGATGTTTGGAAATTGTTAAAATTAAAGATAAGAAAAAAAAAAAAAAAAAAAAAAAGGAAGTAAGTCTGCCAGATTTACTAAATTGAGGGAAATAGTACTATATGTGCATTTCCCATAATTAGTGTATATTATGTATTTGTAGAACTTTCCTTATGTAATAACATTTAAAAATACATTTTGCCCGGAGTACCCCTTTAATGTCTCCCCTGGGGTAGTGCGGTGTCATCTATGTGTCGGTGTTGGTGTACTCCATCCACTTACATGGCCAGACGTCTCTCTCTTTTCTCTTTCTTCTGCGCTTCACGCTGCATCCTACTCTCCATCTGCCTCTCGGCCTCTCGCTGCTTTTCCAGCATTATCTTCTCCCTATTGTACATAACACAAATCCCCTTATATGTAACTATATAAAGAGCGGGAGACATTAGGACTCTGTACATTTACCATATTATACACAATCAGGGGTATTCCAAGACTGAGGGTTACCCCTGGTGCCCGGCAGGATATGCCCCATGACCGGCACCACTAGATGGCGCCTGTGTGCGCAGACAGGTTTTATATTAATGTCTCCCCTGGGGCAGTGCGGGGTCTATATGGCGGTGTCATCTATGTGTCTATATGGCGGTGTCATCTATGTGTCTATATGGCGGTGTCATCTATGTGTCTATATGGCGGTGTCATCTATGTGTCTATATGGCGGTGTACTCCATCCACTTACATAGCCAGAAGCTTCACTCGCTCTTCCTTCTTGCGCGCAAAACGCTCCATCTTGCTTTCAGGCTTGAGCTCCCTTTCAAAATCTCTTTTTGATTCCTCCCTAAAACACAAATCATCCTATATTTAACACTATAAAGACTGGGAGACATTAGTGGGGGGTCTGAGCTCAGAGACCCCCACTGATCAGGAGAATGGGGTCCCCAGTTCTGTGAATGAATAGAATGACAGGATACATGGAGCCGACCCTAGAGAACCTTTTAGAAACCTATTCCGGAAGGTTCTCTGCGCTCTAGTACCAGTGTAAGGGGAGCGCACCATGTGATGTGGATAGGAGAGGTTGGGGTCCTACCTTATGGGTTGGAGACTGGGAACCCAGATGTTTTTTTCTATGTAGCCATCACTGGTAGAGAAGAGAACTGGGGTTAGGAGAACAGAACAGAACAGAATCTACATAAAATATTCTCTATCCGTGTATAATGAGGAGTCCACCATACCAGAAAACCTGAGGGGCCGAGCGCACAGCGGAGATCCATCTGCAGGAGAAGCCATGGTAAGAAACATAGCACAAGTCTCCACAACACAGAAGCCGCCATATTTGTTACTCACGTCTCATCCGGTCCCTCGTCCTCATCCTCAATCCTGTTACAGAGAAGAGAATGAGAATAACGGAGCCGCCCTCACATCTCGTCTCTAACTGAGGTAACAACGGCCGCGAGAGACGCAACCAGAAGGAAGACTTACTTACCAGGGTTTGTTGTCATCTACAGCTAGAGAGGAAGAAACAGACGAGATTTACTAGGATATTCAATATAAGTGACATCCAACCCCTTCACCATGATGATGGGGGGGCATAGTGGGGGGGGGATAGAGGATAGCGGCAGCGGAGAGGGTGGCAGGGTAGAGGGTGGCAGGGTGTGACGGGGGATGGTCGGGGTAATAGCGGGGAGATGGAGGTACTTACACAGCAAGACGCTTTCTGCAGACTATAGGGATAAAACAGGGAGAAGTGAGTGCAGGAGGCATTGGGAGGTCTCAGCTGGTTCATTGTATTAGAGATACACACATATATACAGAGGAGTGTATACATATATAATAGATACCTCCTCCAGATCACTGATACATATATACACAGTGGGAGATGAGGTTTGTAGAGTCGGGCAGGAGCAGCAGTCAGAGACGGGGACAGAACTTATATTCTAGAACACGGAGGCTCCGATTTATTTAAGAAAGTAAAAGTAACAGAGCGGCTACAGAGACAGATATAAGAAATCCTCCTGCTTCTCTAACAGCTATACAGGAGAGCGGCCACAATATCCCCCAGGATGTTACCGCACACCTCAGCCTGCCCCCCTCAAGACAGATCCTTACACAGCCTCCTCTTATTAGGCCAGCGATGAGCAGCCTCCTCCTATTATAAGGCCAGCAATGAGCAGCGGTCTCCTCAGCCTGTCCCCTCCCAGGACAGATCCTTACACAGCCACCTCCTACTATAAGACCAGCGATGAGCGGTGGCCTCCTCCTCTTATAAGGCCAGCAATGAGCGGCGGCCTCCTCTTATAAGGCCAGCGATGAGCGGCGGCCTCCGCTTATATGGCCAGCGATGAGTGGCGGCCTCCTCTTATAAGGCCAGCGATGAGCGGCGGCCTCCTCTTATAAGGCCAGTGATGAGCGGCAGCCTCCTCTTATAAAGCCAGTGATAAGTGACCTCCTGCACCTGTGCTGACGTGGGCCAGACATGAAAACCCAGACTGGCCAGAAGGGAATGACAGGCCCCACTACCAACCTGCCCGCCATTCCATACAAATCCAGGCCGGTCTCCAGCCACTACCAGGAGGCCCATAGGAAGTAGTTTGCTGTGGATATTCAGCCTTCCTGGATTCCTCCATCTTTTCCCCAGCTTTCCCGGGATGAGACATGGACTGGAGCTTGGTGCACATGTATGACAGGTATCAGGGAGATATATAGCCATCCCCAACCACCAGTCCTTTCACTGTCTCACTATATATATATATATATATATATATAGATATATATATATATATATATATATATATATATAGTTAGTTTTTCTGGGACTATCCTAGGTAGCTGAATTTTGGGCAGGAAAGCACAGGAATGGCCATTACATGTAATTTCTACATATACTGCGCCACTGCTGGATGCTGCAGGTATAGACTGGGGAGCCATGCTGTCACTTTTTTTTTTTTTTTTACAGCAATTGTAGCCTGTCTGATCTAGTAAATTGTGGGAAATAGCATTGTGGGGGAGATTTATCAAACATACTGTAGTTCAAAGAGTCTGTGAGGAATGAAAGGTGGAATCTGATTGGTTGCTAGGGGCAACTGAGCCAGCTTCACTTTACACCATGTTTGATAAATCCCCCCCTATATAATATATATATATATATATATTATATATATATATATATATAGCCCTCTATGATATTTACATAGCCCTATATGTTATATGCATATCCCTATATGTTATATACATAGCCCTATTATATATATATATATATATATATATATATATATATAATCACTATATGTTTTGTACATATCCCTATATACAGTATATAGCCCTATATGGTATATACATATCCCTATATGTTATATACTGTACATAACCCTATATCATATATATATATATATATATATATATATATATATATATATATATATATATATATAGCACTACATGTTATATACATAGCCCTACATGTGCATTTCCCATAACTAGTGTATATTAGGAATTTGTCTAAATTTGCTAATGAAATAACATAAACAATAGTTTTTGTCCTCTAATGTTCCAAGTATGTCCTGTCAGGCCCCACCCCTGTAATAATAAGTTTAGCCCCCCGATTCCAACCACAGGTGGGGTATTAAGTATATCATTGCCAAAGTGGGAAGGGCCTAAAAAAGGAGAGAGGCTGTATAGCAGTGTGGTTGTGGTGTAAGTCAGGTCCGGTTCGATAGTGGGGGGGAGAGGGAGTCAGGTGGAGTAGTGTGTGTGGAGTCAGGTGGGGTAGTGTGTTTGGGGGGGGGGGGGGGGGGGGGGTGTGAGGTAAAGTAGTGTGTGTGAAGGGAGTCAGGTGAGGTAGTGTGTGTGTGTGGAGTCAGGTGAGGTAGTGTGTGTGTGTGTGTGTGTGGAGTCAGGTGGGGTATTGTGTGTAGGGTGATGGTCAGGTGGGGTATTGTGTGTAGGGTGGTGGTCAGGTGGGGTAGTGTGTGTGGGGGGGGTTGTCTGTTGGGGTAGTGTGTTTGGGGGGGGGGTGTCAGGTGAAGTAGTGTGTGTGAAGGGGGTCAGGTGAGGTAGTGTGTGTGGAGTCAGGTGGGGTAGTGTGTGTAGGGTGGTGGTCAGGTGGGGTATTGTGTGAGTGAAGGGGGTCAGGTGAGGTAGTGTGTGGGGGGGGAGTCAGGTGGGGTAGTGTGTGTGGGGATCAGGTGGGGTATTATTTAAAACCACTTAAAATTGACCACAAAGGTCAAACACAAAATCTAGTGACTCCTATAATGCTTAGGGTAACACTAAAATACCAGGAGAGGCAATAAAGCAATCCAAACGACTAGCATGTAATATAATCCAACACAAATGACACTTAAATATACAAAATAGCAGCAAAATGAATACATCAAAAAGTGCTTTGTGCCATAATTAACCATTATATGGAATAACATGCTATCCTCCTGGCATAATATCACCTAAACCCAGTTGTCACTGTCAGATTCCGTTCTGCAGATATGGGTTGGCATTGGCTGGCACCTTCTTGCTACCCTAGGCACCGCTCTCTCCCAGCACAGGAATCCTTGCCTCTGCCAGGACGGCTTTCTCCTCCTAGCTGGCGGCTTTGGATGCTGCACACACTGCGCGCAGTCTGCCCTATTTTTGACACTCTGTCCGTTGGTGCAGCACGTGGTGTGGAAGACGTTAATGTAAGTGTGATGTTCTCTTACTGGCAGTGCCTCCGGCCGAGCATCACACATAGGGCAGACCGTGCACATCATAGCGGCATGTGCAGCATCCGGAGGAGAGAGACGTTCCCGGCAGCAGCAGCACAGCGCTTAGCACACTGGAGGGGAGCTGGGTGCAGCCTGCAGGACTCCTGAAATCTCCACTCTGTGTTCTGTTTGGCGGGAGGATGGGTGCGCTCTGACACTACGTGGTCTGTGTGGCGGGAGGATGGGGGCCCGCTGACACTACGTGGTCTGTACGGGCGGGAGGATGGGTGCGCTCTGACACTCCGTGGTCTGTGCGGGCGGGAGGGAGGATGGGTGCGCTCTGACACTCTGTGGTCTGTGTGGGCAGGAGGATGGGTGCGCTCTGACACTCCGTGGTCTGTGTGGGCAGGGGTATGGGTGCACTCTGACACTCTGTGGTCTGTGTGGCGGGAGGATGGGTGCGCTCTGACACTCTGTGGTCTGTGTGGGCAGGGGTATGGGTGCACTCTGACACTCTGTGGTCTGTGTTGCGGGAGGGTGGGTGCGCTCTGACACTCCGTGGTCTGTGTGGCGGGAGGATGGGTGCGCTCTGACACTCCATGGTCTGTGTTGCGGGAGGATGGGTGCGCTCTGACACTCCGTGGTCTGTGTGGCGGGAGGATGGGTGCGCTCTGACACTCCATGGTCTCTGCTGGCGGGAGGGTGGGTGCGCTCTGACACTGCGTGGTCTGTGGTGGCGGGAGGATGGGTGCGCTCTGACACTCCGTGGTCTGTGGTGGCGGGAGGATGGGTGCGCTCTGACACTCCGTGGTCTGTGTGGCGGGAGGATGGGTGCGCTCTGACACTCCGTGGTCTGTGTGAGCAGGAGGATGGGTGCGCTCTGACACTTTGTGGTCTGTGCTGGCGGGAGGATGGGTGCGCTCTGACACTTTGTGGTCTGTGCTGGCGGGAGGATGGGTGCGCTCTGACACTTCGTGCCAGTACCAACCTGTGCAGCACAATACCGCAAATACCATCCTGGCAAAGTTAAGGTCAGTTGACCAACGCCAGAGATGTTATCAGTATTTACATAGTATATCGCCCAGCCCATATATATATATATATATATATATATATATATATATATACATACATACAATGATACGGAGGGGGGAGGGGTAGTATACAAAAAAAGTGTATAATAGATATCCCCTTCTATATATACCAGTACAATGATACAGAGGGGTATAAACAGTTATGATAGGGATATCCCT
The DNA here is from genome assembly GCF_027789765.1 of Dendropsophus ebraccatus. Lineage (NCBI taxonomy): Eukaryota > Metazoa > Chordata > Amphibia > Anura > Hylidae > Dendropsophus > Dendropsophus ebraccatus. The sequence goes on along the minus strand of NC_091466.1, from coordinate 12,627,074 downwards.
TACATCAGATTATACCTGTCTGTATATGTGTATATATATATATATATATATATATATATATAGCTATACAGTGATAGAGAGGCATATATGTACAGAGGGTAAAAAAAAATATATACAATATATATATATATATATATATATATATATATATATATATATATATATATATATACATAGGGGTATATTCATATATAACAGAGGGCAGCTCAACAGAAATAGAGGAAGACCACCAGGGGGCAGCAACACAAACACACAGCAGGTACCTTGGGGAAGATTTATGGTGCTGGACTATACAAGGATTCTCCTTGTTGCCCATAGCAACCAATCATAGATCTGCTTTTACTTCTCACACTGCTCTGGTATTATGAAAGATTGGCTGCTATGGAGCTGTGATTGGCTGGTATTGATCTGTGATTGGCTGGTATTGATCTGTGATTGGCTGGTATGGATCTGTGATTGGCTGGTATGGAGCGGTGATTGGTTGCTATGAACCTGTGATTGGTTGCTATGGAGCTGTGATTGGCTGTTATGGAGCTGTGATTGGCTGTTATGGAGCTGTGATTGGCTGGTATTGATCTGTGATTGGCTGGTATGGAGCTGTGATTGGCTGGTATGGATCTGTGATTGGCTGGTATGGAGCGGTGATTGGTTGCTATGAACCTGTGATTGGTTGCTATGGAGCTGAGATTGGGTTTATGTGATGTGGTTGGTGTGTGTAATGGTGGCAGCGCCCCCTATAGGCTTACACATGACTGCAGTGAATACACAGTGTGAACAGGCTCTTACCTTCATATCCAACATGGTGTGTGCTCTGTAGTCCTCAATAATAGAAGAACAGGAAAACCTGAAGAAGAAGCCAGAAACCTCTTATTCTTTGGATCTACCGGATCTCCAACAAATGTAAGTTCTACTGGGAGAGATTTGGGGGACACCAGGATTGGGGGTGCAGGGCGGGGGAGGGGGAGAGGATGGGGCCAATAAGGAGATACTTACACTACGACTCCTACTCCAACTCTGAGCAGTTCTGAGCTCTGCAGCAGCTTATATCACCTGTGTGATGTCATCATGTGCTGCTGAGGTCACTCTGTGATGTCACAAAGGCCTACATTGTGCTGGGGAGAAAGCAGAGAGCCAATCAGAGAACAGATCATTGCTAGGTGTCATAGATAGATAGATAGATAGATAGATAGGAGATGGATAGGGAGATGGATAGATAGATAATATATAGGAGATTGATAATAGATAGATAGATAGATAGATAGATAGGAGAGAGAATACCCCTTTAAGGGCATGTTCATACTTAATCCTTTGTGGATTTGATGCTGCCGATTACATCTATTGAAATAAATAGCTAATATCCGCAGCATGAAATCCAGAGTGGGGTAAGTACATGTGGCTGCATCCTGACCATTCGCCTCCATCTGTGAACCAGTGCTATGTTCTTGCCCCCCAGGTGAAAAGTTGCCATCTTGCCCCTTATATTGCTGATTATATAATAGCAGGGCCGTTTCTAGAGGCGGACGGGCCAGGCGACCGCACGGGGTGCCGACAGCTAAGGGGCGCTGGTGTCACCCCGCCTGCCCGCCCCATCATCTGTCCCTCCGGCCGCCCGCCCCATCATCTGTCCCTCCACCCGCCGCCCCATCATCTGCTCCCCCCGCCTACCCCATCACCTGGCCAGACTGCCGTGGCGCCGCCTGCACGCTCCGCTCAGCTTAGCTTGTGGCCGGAGGCTGCATTCTTCCTCTGGCGACAAGAGGCTGCTCTCTCGCGCTCAGAACGGGGAGAGAAGACTGCATTTAGGTGAGTATAACTGTTTGTTGTTTTATACTGAAAGCCTGTAAAGGTGGGAAGGGGTCAAACAACAGGGGAGATGGCTACATGGGGGGAGAGGGGCTCTAACAGGGGAGATGGCTGCTTAGGGGAAATATAACAGGGGAGATGGCTGCTTAGGGGGCATATAACAGGGGAGAAGGCTGCTAAGGGGGGATATAACAGGGGAGATGGCTGCTTAGGGGAAATATAACAGGGGAGATGGCTGCTAAGGGGGGATATAACAGGGGAGATGGCTGCTAAGGGGGGATATAACAGGGGAGATGGCTGCTTAGGGGAAATATAACAGGGGAGATGGCTGCTTAGGGGGCATATAACAGGGGAGATGGCTGCTAAGGGGGGATATAACAGGGGAGATGGCAGCATAGGGGGGGATCTAACAGGGGAGATTGCTAGATCAGGGGGATCTAACAGGGGAGATGGCTACATGGGGGGAATCTAACAGGGGAGATGGCTACATAGGGGGATGTAACATGGGAGATGGCTGCATAGGGGGGATCTAACAGGGGAGATGGCTACATCAGGGGGATCTAACAGGGGAGATGGCTACATGGGGGGAATCTAACGGGAGATGGCTACATAGGGGGGATCTAACAGGGGAGATGGCTACATAGGGGGGGATCTAACAGGGGAGATGGCTGCATAGGGGGGGATCTAACAGGGGAGATGGCTACATAGGGGGATCTAAATAACAGGGGAGATGGCTACATGGGGGGAATCTAACGGGAGATGGCTACATGGGGGGAATCTAACGGGAGATGGCTACATAGGGGGGATCTAACAGGGGAGATGGCTACATAGGGGGGATCTAACAGGGGAGATGGCTGCATAGGGGGGGATCTAACAGGGGAGATGGCTGCATAGGGGGGATCTAACGGGAGATGGCTGCATAGGGGGGGATCTAACAGGGGAGATGGCTACCTAGGGGGGATCTAACAGGGGAGATGGCTGCATAGGGGGGATCTAAATAACAGGGGAGATGGCTGCATAGGGGGATCTAACAGGGGAGATGGCTACATAGGGGGATCTAACAGGGGAGATGGCTACATAGGGGGGATCTAAATAACAGGGGAGATGGCTGCATAGGGGGATCTAACAGGGGAGATGGCTGCATGAGAGGGGGTAAGGGGGGGGGGGGGGTGCCTACATAGGGAGGGCTACTTCTAAGTCAAATGGGGATGCTGATATGGAGGGGGCTGCTGCTAAGTAACAAGGGGATGCTTACCTAATTACCAAGGTAGTTGCCTAAATTGGGGTGAGGGGGCTAAATCATACTGGGGATGCCTACATAGCAGGTGAGTGAGGCTAAATAACAGAGGAGATGTCTAAAAGAGGCAGGGGGCTAACTACCAGGGGGAGTGCCTACCATGGGGATGCTATCTGCTGGGGGGCTAACTAACTACCTAGACTGGGATGTCTCCCACATTTTGGGTTACTATGTATAGGGGGGGGGGGGGGGGGGTTAACTATCAGGGAGATTACTTACAGGGGGTATGGCTAAATGCCTAAGGGGGTGGGGGCTAACTAGCGGGCGATTACCTACAGAGGGAGTACTACATACTGGTGGGCTTACTATTGTGGAGACTACCTTCAGGGGATTAGCTACATTGCGGACACTACCTATTGGGGGAGGGGGGCCAACCTGCACAGGGAGGCCTAACTTCTACACAGATGCACACAGGGGGGCCTAACTTCTATACAGATGCACCCAGGGGGGCCTGTGGACATTATTACTATATGACGGCACAGCAGGGGATCCTACATACAGGGGGCAACCCATATACCTACTGACTTTTAGCACATGACACAAAAAAGTGGAAGTTGTTGAAAAAGTGCGGAGCCTGAGATGTTTGTCTGGCAGGTTCAGAAGAGATGAATTGTAGCTGCAAGAAATCATCATGGAGGCCTGGGCCAGATGGAGAGGAAAAGGAAAGTGACGCCTCAGACTAAAGAAGACGTCACGTGTGAGCTACTGAATGACTTTTTTTTTGCCTTAAGTTGAAAAGGGTAGAATAACACTGCTGTATGCCATAATACACACACTACTTCTCCCTAGCAACACCCCCCTCCCAAATCACCTGGGGGGGGGGGGGCGCTTTTAGCAAGATTTGCCCTGTAGTTAAAATGACCTAGAAATGGCCCTATATGATAGTAGTATACACCTGCCCGTTATATTGCTGGTTATATGGTAGTAGTATACACCCGGCCCTTATATTGCTGGTTATATAGTAGTAGTATACACCCGCCCCTTATATTGCTGGTTGTATGATAGTAGTATACACCCGCCCCCTTATATTGCTGGTTATATGATAGTAGTATACACCCATCCCCCCCATATTGCTGGTTATATGATAGTAGTATACCCAGTGGCGGATTACAATATGGCCGGTTTGGGCGGCCGCCTGGGGCCCGAGGCTCCAGGGGGGCCCATGCCAAACCACCCACATTATAATCTGCCACTGCGGGTGACTCTCTTGTGACCCCAAGCATTATTTTGCGGTCACAATAGTCCGGCTGTCCCCCGGCTGATGCACGGCTGCCGGGGTTGTCCCGCCCTATCCCCGGCAGCGCGCACATCAGAGAGCTCCCTGTGCGCCTGTGGCTGTGACTTCCGGCGCACGGGGAGCTCTCTGATGTGCGTGCTGCCAGGGATAGGACGGGACAACCCCGGCAGCCGCACATCAGACCGGGACAGACCAGGAGGCGAAAGGCCCGACGGGGGAACGGATGGCAGGTGAGAGCTGTTGTGTTGTTTTTTATTGTTGTGTGTTATCTGCACAGGGGGGGAAGAGGGGGCCAGCAATGAGGGGGAAGAGGGAAGAGGGGGACCATCTATAAGGGGGGGAGAGGGGGACTATCTATAAGGAGGGGAGAGGGGGACCTTCTATAAGGGGGGGGGGGGGGGGAAGAGGGGGACCATCTATAAGGGGGGGACCATCTATAAGGGGGGAGAGGGAAGAGGGGGACCATCTATAAGGGGGGAGAGGGAAGAAGGGGACCATCTATAAGGAGGGAAGAGGGGGACCATCTATAAGGGGGGAGAGGGGGACCATCTATAAGGGGGGGAGAGGGAAGAGGGGGACCATCTATAAGGGGGGAGAGGGGAGAGGTGGGACCATCTATAAGGGGGGAAGAGGGGGACCATCTATAAGGGGGGAGAGGGGAGAGGTGGGACCATCTATAAGGGGGGAAGAGGGGGACCATCTATAAGGGGGGAGAGGGGAGAGGTGGGACCATCTATAAGGGGGGAAGAGGGGAACCATCTATAAGGGGGGAGAGGGAAGAAGGGGACCATCTATAAGGAGGGAAGAGGGGGACCATCTATAAGGGGGGAAGAGGGGGACCATCTATAAGGGGGGAGAGGGAAGAAGGGGACCATCTATAAGGAGGGAAGAGGGGGACCATCTATAAGGAGGGAAGAGGGGGACCATCTATAAGGGGGGGAGAGGGGGACCATCTATAAGGGGGGGAGAGGGAAGAGGGGGACCATCTATAAGGGGGGGAAAGGGGGACCATCAGTAAGGGGGGAGAGGGAAGAGGGGGACCATCTATAAGGGGGGGAGGGAAGAGGGGGACCATCTATAAGGGGGGGAGAGGGAAGAAGGGGACCATCTATAAGAGGGGAGAGGGAAGAAGGGGACCATCTATAAGGAGGGAAGAGGGGGACCATCTATAAGGGGGGGAGAGTGGGACCATCTGTAAGGGGGGGGGAAGAGGGAAGAGGGGGACCATCTATAAGGGAGGGAGAGGGAAGAGGGGGACCATCTATAAGGGGGGAGAGGGAAGAGGGGGACCATCTATAAGGGGGGAGAGGGAAGAAGGGGACCATCTATAAGGGGGGGAGAGGGGGACCATCTGTAAGGGGGGGAGAGGGAAGTTAAAAGGGGTAGAATAACACTGCTGTATGCCATAATACACACACTGCTTCTCCCTAGCAACACCCCCCTCCCAAATCACCTGGGGGTGGGGGCGCTTTTAGCAAGATTTGCCCTGTAGTTAAAATGACCTAGAAATGGCCCTATATGATAGTAGTATACACCTGCCCGTTATATTGCTGGTTGTATGATAGTAGTATACACCCGCCCCTTATATTGCTGGTTATATGATAGTAGTATACAACCCCCCCCTTATATTGCTGGTTATATGATAGTAGTATACACCCATCCCCCCCATATTGCTGGTTATATGATAGTAGTATACCCAGTGGCGGATTACAATATGGCCGGTTTGGGCGGCCGCCCGGGGCCCGAGGCTCCAGGGGGGCCCATGCCAAGCCGCCCACATTATAATCTGCCACTGCGGGTGACTCTCTTGTGACCCCAAGCATTATTTTGCGGTCACAAGAGTCCGGCTGTCCCCCGGCTGATGCACGGCTGCCGGGGTTGTCCCGCCCTATCCCCGGCAGCGCGCACATCAGAGAGCTCCCTGTGCGCCTGTGGCTGTGACTTCCGGCGCACGGGGGGCTCTCTGATGTGCGCGCTGCCAGGGATAGGACGGGACAACCCCGGCAGCCGCACATCAGACCGGGACAGACCAGGAGGCGAGAGGCCCGACGGGGGAACGGATGGCAGGTGAGAACTGTTGTGTTGTTTTTTATTGTTGTGTGTTATCTGCACAGGGGGGGAAGAGGGGGCCAGCAATGAGGGGGAAGAGGGGGACCATCTATAAGGGGGGGGGGAGAGGGAAGAGGGGGACCATCTATAAGGGGGGGAGAGGGGGACTATCTATAAGGAGGGGGGAGGGGAGAGGGGGACCTTCTATAAGGGGGGGGGGGAGGGAAGAGGGGGACCATCTATAAGGGGGGGACCATCTATAAGGGGGGAGAGGGAAGAGGGGGACCATCTATAAGGGGGGGAGAGGGAAGAAGGGGACCATCTATAAGGAGGGAAGAGGGGGACCATCTATAAGGGGGGGAGAGGGGGACCATCTATAAGGGGGGGAGAGGGAAGAGGGGGACCATCTATAAGGGGGGGAGAGGGGAGAGGTGGGACCATCTATAAGGGGGGAAGAGGGGGACCATCTATAAGGGGGGAGAGGGGAGAGGTGGGACCATCTATAAGGGGGGAAGAGGGGGACCATCTATAAGGGGGGAGAGGGGAGAGGTGGGACCATCTATAAGGGGGGAAGAGGGGGACCATCTATAAGGGGGGAGAGGGAAGAAGGGGACCATCTATAAGGAGGGAAGAGGGGGACCATCTATAAGGGGGGGAGAGGGGGACCATCTATAAGGGGGGGAGAGGGGGACCATCTGTAAGGGGGGGGGAAGAGGGGGACCATCTATAAGGGGGGGAGAGGGAAGAGGGGGACCATCTTTAAGGGGGGGAAAGGGAAGAGGGGGACCATCTATAAGAGGGGAGAGGTGGGACCATCTATAAGGGGGGAAGAGGGGGACCATCTATAAGGGGGGAGAGGGAAGAGGGGGACCATCTATAAGTGGGGGAGAGGGAAGAGGGGGACCATCTATAAGGGGGGAGAGGGGAGAAGTGGGACCATCTATAAGGGGGGAAGAGGGGGACCATATATAAGGGGGGAGAGGGAAGAGGGGGACCATCTATAAGGGGGGAGAGGTGGGACCATCTATAAGGGGGGAAGAGGGGGACCGTCTATAAGGGGGGAGAGGGAAGAAGGGGACCATCTATAAGGAGGGAAGAGGGGGACCATCTATAAGGGGGGGAGAGGGGGACCATCTATAAGGGGGGGAGAGGGAAGAGGGGGACCATCTATAAGGGGGGAGAGGAGGACCATCTGTAAGGGGGGGAGGGAAGAGGGGGACCATCTATAAGGGGGGGAGAGGGAAGAGGGGGACAATCTATAAGGGGGGAGGGAAGAGGGGGACCATCTCTAAGGGGGGGAGAGGGAAGAGGGGGACCATCTATAAGAGGGGAGAGGGAAGAAGGGGACCATCTATAAAGAGGGAAGAGGGGGACCATCTATAAGGGGGGGGAGAGTGGGACCATCTATAAGGGGGGGGAGAGGGAAGAGGGGGACCATCTATAAGGGGGGGGGGAGGGAAGAGGGGGACCATCTATAAGGGGGGGAGAGGGAAGAGGGGGACCATCTATAAGGGGGAGAGGGAAGAAGGGGACCATCTATAAGGGGGGGAGATGGGGACCATCTGTAAGGGGGGGAGAGGGAAGAGGGGGACCATCTATAAGGGGGGGAGGGAAGAGGGGTACCATCTATAAGGGGGGGAGAGGGAAGAGGGGGACCATCTATAAGGGGGGGGGAGGGAAGAGGGGGACCATCTATAAGGGGGGAGAGGGGAGAGGTGGGACCATCTATAAGGGGGGAAGAGGGGGACCATCTATAAGGGGGGGAGAGGGAAGAGGGGGACCATCTATAAGGGGGGAGAGGTGGGACCATCTATAAGGGGGAAAAGGGGGACCATTTATAAGGGGAGAAGAGGGGGGTCATCTATAAGGGGAGAAGAGGGGGACCATCTATAAGGGGGGAAGAGGGGGCCAGCTGACATCCTCCGTGCTGCTGCGACCTCCCCTATACATTAGCACCCTCCTCTCCTGACATCTGCTGTGCTGCTGTGACCCTGTGACCTCCCCTATAAGATCAGCACCCTCCTCTCCTGACATCCTCTGTGCTGCTGTGATCTCCCCTATAGATCAGCACCCTCCTCTCCTGACATCCTCTGTGCTGCTGTGACCTCCCCTATAGATCAGCACCCTCCTCTCCTGACATCCTCTGTGCTGCTGTGACCCTGTGACCTCTCCTATAAGATCAGCCCTCTCCTCTCCTGACATCCTCTGTGCTGCTGTGACCTCCCCTATAGATCAGCACCCTCCTCTCCTGACATCCTCTGTGCTGCTGGGACCTCTTCTATAGGATTAGCACCCTCCTCTCCTGACATCCTCTGTGCTGCTGTGACCCTGTGACCTCTCCTATAAGATCAGCCCCCTCCTCTCCTGACAACCTCTGTGCAGCTGTGACCTTGGGGGGGAGGGGGGGCAACAGCAGGAAACCAGGTGGCAATATGTTTATCGGGGGCAACAGCGGGTAAACAAGTGGCAATATGTTTATTGGGAGGTGGGGTGGACAATGCTTACTGGGGGTAGCAGCAAGGGACCAAACATTAGGTTTATTGGGGCCAGCAGGGAGGGGAGGCAGGCAGTGTTTATTGGCAGACAGTGTGGAGGGGGGCGGGGGTCAGTAGCGGATTATAATTTGGGCGGACTGACCGGGGGGGGGGGGGGTTGCGGGGGAAGGGGGCCCAGGTTGGGTGGACAGCCCCGGGCCCAGGGTACATTTAATCCGCCACTGAGTATACCCCCCCCTCCCTTATATTGCTGGTTATATGATAGTAGTATACCCCCTCCCCCTTATATTGCTGATTATATGATAGCAGTATACCCCACCCCCCCTTATATTGCAGGTTATATGATTGTTGTATTCACCCCCGCTCCCCCCCCCCCCCTCTCCCCGGGCCCTTGCTCTGTGCCACCAGTGCGGTTGCACAAGGCTCCGGGCACCAGCCTGACAGGGCGGCGCCATCGGGATGGGTATTGGCTCCCTCCCAGCCACAAGAGGCCGCTCTCCCATAGTGGTATAAGTGCTCGAGTGGCGTCACTGAGCGCTGACACCGCGAGGGGGGAGAGCGGCCTCTTGTGACTGCAGGCAAAGCATTGCCTGCGGCCACAAGAGTGAGGTTAGGTGAAGTGAAGAGGAGACGCGCGGACTCAGGTGAGTATAAAGTGTTTTTTTTTTTTTGTTATATGATAATGGGAGGGGGAGGACAAAGGGGGGCTATCAGGAGCGTAACTAGAACTAGCTGGGCCCCATAGCAAACTTTTGATTGCCCCCCCCCCCCCCAAACAACTGACCACTAAGCTGTGAAGAGAGAGCAATATGTATATATAGTATTAAGAAAAGCATTATAGCACCATGACCACTGCCATTACCACTATATTGTTACCAACCAAATCCAGTATGTTAAGATGAATAATACAAACAGTACCAGTTTACATGGGACAAATATTACCCCCTCTCACTGACTAAAACCCCCACATACTGAATAATGCTACCACTGCTACGGAATAAAATCCACAGTCCAATATCACCATTGGCCATATAGTGGCATGTATAGGCTCCACACAGGCTTTACACACCATAAGTGATCACAGTGCAGTTACAGGCGTCTTCTCCAATCGGAGTTGCTCACTTTTTCCCTTCTTCTCCATCCAGCCTGGCCACCATAAGGACTTCTCTAGGTTCCTCACTCATGCCCCAATATCCTACGCATCTATTTGCTCCATCTGTTCCCTCATATAGTGGTCCCCTCTGTATTCATATAGTAGTTAGACAACTGTGTCCCTCATTAAGTAGTTAGACCCTTCTCTGCCCCCCCCAATGTAGTACCGTATTTTTCGCTTTATAGGACGCGCCTTTTGATAAGACGCACCCCTGATTTTAGGGGGGAAAAATAGAAAAAAATATATTTTGCTCATTTTCACCGTTTGGAGATAGCAGCAGTGTGATTGGTGCCAATCCCCCCATATAGTGCCCCACATAGTAGCCAATGCCCCCATATAGTGCCCACATAGTAGCCAATGCCCCCATATAGTGCCCACATAGTAGCAAATGCCCCCATATAGTGCCCACATAGTAGCCAATGCCCCCATATAGTGCCCCACATAGTAGCCAATGCCCCCATATAGTGCCCCACATAGTAGCCAATGCCCCTATATAGTGCCCCCCATAGTAGCCAATGCCCCATATAGTAGCCAATGCCCCCACATAGTAGCCAATGCCCCCATATAGTGCCCCCCATAGTAGCCAATGCCCCCATATAGTAGCCAATGCCCCCACATAGTGCCCCCCATAGTAGCTAATGCCCCCACATAGTAGCCAATGCCCCCATATAGTGCCCCCCATAGTAGCCAATGCCCCCACATAGAAGCCAATGCCCCCATATAGTGCCCCCCATAGTAGCCAATGCCCCCATATAGTAGCCAATGCCCCCACATAGTGCCCCCCATAGTAGCCAATGCCCCCACATAGTAGCCAATGCCCCCACATAGAAGCCAATGACCCCATATAGTGCCCCCCATAGTAGCCAATGCCCCCATATAGTAGCCAATGCCCCCACATAGTAGCCAATGCCCCCATACAGTGCCCCCATTGTAGCCAGTGCCCTCCATAGTAGCCAATGCCCCCATATAGTAGCCAATGCCCCCATACAGTGCCCCCATTGTAGCCAGTGCCCTCCATAGTAGCCAATGCCCCCATACAGTGCCCCCATCTAGTAGCCAATGCCCCCATACAGTGCCCCCATATAGTAGCCAATGCCCCCATACAGTGCCGCCATACAGTAGCCAATGCCCCATACAGTGCCCCCCATAGTAGCCAATCCCCCCTGCGACCAGAAAAACAACAAACAGGTTACTCACCTGTCCACCGGCCCCAGCAGCTCCTCTCCTGACACTCCGGACTCCCGTCATCCTCCGGCACAGGCAGCGGGGGACAGAGAGACTGCCGCTGCAGAACACTTCCGGGACACAGGCAGCGTCTCTGTACCCCACTGCCTGTGCCCGAAGGATGACGGGAGAGGAGTTGCTGGGGCCGCCGGACAGGTGAGTAGGACAGCGATCCCCTCCGCCCGCCCAGCCGGCCCCCTCCATCGCCGCTTAGCCGATCTGGAGCCCAGGAAAGTGCTGCTCATTGCGCTTTTCCGGGCTTCTGATCGGCTCAGCTGAGCGGGCCCCCTGAACCCCCGGGCCCCATAGCGACTGTGTACCCTGCCCCCATGGTAGCCATGCCAGTAGGGGCTATATACCAGGGAGCAGCACACAGAGGGGGTCCACAGGGGGGCCTATATACTACTGGGGGGGCGCACAGGGGGCTATAGAACGGGGGGGACAGCACACAGGGGGGGGAACTATATACTACTGGGGGGGCTATATAACGGGGGCAGCACACAGCGGGGGTCCACAGGGGGGCCTATATACTCTTGGGGGGCGCACAGGGGAGCTATATAACTGGGGGCAGCACACAGGGGGGACCTATATACTACTGGGGGGGGGCGCACAGGGGGCTATAGAACGGGGGGGGCAGCACACAGGGGGGGAACTATATACTACTGGGGGGGCTATATAACAGGGGGCAGCACACAGGGGGGACCTATATACTACTGGGGGGGGCACACAGGGGGGGCTATATAACGGGTCGCCAAAAAGGGAAGGGGCCCACTCTTGAAGGCTGTGCACCGGGCCCACCAATATATTAAAACGGCCCTGGGGCCAAGCATAAAATTAGAATGTTAACCAATCACAAGAACCTCATATACCTAGACAAAGCTAAATGTCTGACTCCCCGTCAGGCCAGGTGGGCTTTGATTTTTACACGGTTCCACTTTGAGATCACATATCGGCCTGGTTCAATCTTAGAATATTAGAGCCAATGCTTTGTCTCATAGCTTTGACATCAGCAACTCACCTAGACAAGGACCTGAGAACATCTTATCGCCCGGGGTGGTGGTGGCCATTCTGCAGCCTGACCTGGCTGCTCAGGTGGTGGAATCCCAGCCCTTGGCTCAAAGTACCTACTATTGGTAGCCATCTTGGGCAAGAGATGTCAAGGTGTTTGAGGTTTGTGCCAGGTCTAAAGCGCCTCGTAGACTCCCTGAGGGTCTTCTCCATCCCCTTCCGATACCTACCAGACCTTGGACACACATCTCGATGGATTTTATTGCCGATTTGCCACTCTCAAAAGGCGAAACGGTGATCTGGGTTGTCATTGAAAGGTTTTCTTTTTTTTTTTTTTAAAGTTAATATTTATTTCTTACAAACAATTCTTACATACAAACGTCCATTAAATTAGGACAACAATATCACATACATATACACCGTATTTCCCCCAATAATTCAAGAATAAATACAATACCGTATCAACCCCACCCCTTCTAGCCCGGGAGGAACAGGAGAGAAGAAAAAAAAAAATTATTAATTATTAAAGAAGAAAATAAATAGCTCACCACTTCCACTACATCTTCTTAAACCTCTCTTCCCTACTCCTAACACCCCTTGCTGACAACCAGTCGTATCTTTTGATCACTTGATTTGGCCATTCCTCTATAAATGGTCCGGTCTTCCCTATCCAATTTTTCAGTATTATTAATCTTGCTAGAAACAGTAACCTAGCCAACAAAATTCCCCCTATCCTCTCTTTAGGTTCTTCCCCCAGCACTGCTACTTCAAATGACAGTTGCCCTTTAACCCCTTCAGGGCGGGGCTAATTTTCGTATTTGCGTTTTCGTTTTTTCCTCCTTGTGCTTAAAGGAGACCTGTCACCCCCCACGCCGGGGTGACAGGCTCCCGACCCCCAGATAGATCCCCTTATACTTACCTCATGTCGCCGAGTCCCGCTGCCGGAGCCGGTCCCGGGACGGAGACATCCCGGTGAGAAGCCGGCGTGCGCTGTGGAGATGGGTCCGGCGTCCATAGAGAATGAATGGAGCCAGACTCATCTCTGCTGCGCGCGCACGGCTCCATTCATTCTGCCATAGCAGTTGCATTTTTACACCTACAGACCCACATGAGCCCTTATTTTTTGCGTCACTAATTGTACTTTGCAATGACAGGCTGAATTTTTGCATAAAGTTCACTGCGAAACCAGAAAAAAATTCAAAGTGTGGTGAAATTGAAAAAAAAAACAAAAACGCATTTCTATTATTTGGGAGGAATGTGTTTTTACGCCATTTGCCCTGGGGTAAAACTGACTTGTTATATATGTTCCTCAAGTCTTTACGATTAAAACGATATATAACATGTATAACTTTTATTGTATCTGATGGCCTGTAAAAAATTTAAACCATTGTTAACAAATATACGTTCCTTAAAATCGCTCCATTCCCAGGCTTATAACGCTTTTATCCTTTGGTCTATGGGGCTGTGTCAGGTGTCATTGTTTGCGCCATGATGTGTTCTTTCTATCGGTACCTTGATTGTGCATATTCGACTTTTTGATCGCTTTTTATTACATTTTTTTCCGCTACAAGCGGCACCCGGGACCGCCGCGGTTCAGAGCGGGGTCGCCGAGCAGCCCCGCTCTGAACGCCCGCTCCCGCGCGAGGACGTACAGTTACGTCCTCGTGCGGGAAAGGGTTAAAAATACCTTTATTTTCCAAAACTCCCACTACTTCCATCCAGTACTTTCTTTTTACCTTGGAACATAAAACAGAATATATGGGTCAGATCTGCCTCCATCTCACCACATCTATCATATCTTGAGTTCTCCCGGACTCCTACCTTGTGCAAAAATATTGGCGCATTGTGTACAATACCCTCCCATCTAGATTCAGAAAATAATCCACACAGCTTTTCCCATTTGATCTTATGCGCAGGAACCACCAACTCACACCATTCTCTCAATAATATTGTGTACATCCGTGAAGGAAGCCCCCTCTCTTTTGTCAAAGCCATAATTTTATCAATTCCCTCATTCCAAAAGATTGAAAAAAACTCTTTATTACGTGTTTTAATTGTAAATAACTAAAATCTATTTTGCCAAATCTCTTCACACCCTACAAAAAGATCCTCCCTTTTCCTGAGAAGACCCATCTAAAAAAAACAAAACTGTACTTTGCTATATCCAAATTCCTTCCAGAACCTCTGATTGGATAACTCCTCAAATTCCGTGAAATTGCTATTATTCCATAGCTCAGTACACTCCCTCTAATTTTGCACACCTTCTTAATTTCCTGCCATATCTTATGTGTCAATGTGCCAAAAAAATCTATACCCTTTCACACCTCCTGATTCTAACCTTACAAAAATCCCCTTATCCCTTTGTTTCATACACTTAGCGGAGACCCAACTTGAATCTTTGTGTGTAATAATAAAAGAAAATTGAAAAGCCAAAAATATAAAAAGAAGTCCGGAAGAGCAAACCCACCCCTCTCAATCCGTGGACAGAATACTACATACTTTCAGGTTACAGAAGCCCCCCCCCCTTAAGTCTCTATCCAGAGGCATAAAAAACGATTTGTTCCAATTTATCGACAACCCCATAGGACTACCCAACAGTTCGGGGTTGACGACAAAGAGAAGCAAATCATTTGCATACATAAGAATTTTTTCATTATCACTAGAGATGAGCGAACCGGGTTGGGGTTCGAGTCCATCCGAACCCGAACGATCGGCATTTGATTAGCGGGGGCTGCTAAACTTGGATAAAGCTCTAAGGTTGTCTGGAAAACATGGATACAGCCAATAACTATATCCATGTTTTCCAGACAACCTTAGAGCTTTATCCAAGTTCAGCAGCCCCCGCTAATCAAATGCCGATTGTTCGGGTTCGGATGGACTCCAGCATGCTCACGGTTCGCTCATCTCTAATTATCAACCTTCAAGCCAAAACCCCTAAATTTTCCACAGGACCTTATCCACTCTGCTAAAGGCTCGATGTAAAGAGCAAACAGCATAGGGGACAACGGGCATCCCTGCCGAGTCCCTCTGTGAATACTAAATTGTGGAGAAACTACATCATTAATAAGAATTCTAACTGAGGGCTGCTTATACAACAACTCAACCCACTCTATAAATCTAGCACTAAAACCAAACTGTTCTAGAGCCTTCCACACATATGGCCATTCTACCTGGTCAAATGCCTTACAGGCATCCAATACTACCATAGCTCTGCCTCCTTCTACAGCTATTTGCGTATTTATATACATCCTCTTTATATTAATAAATACTGTACGGCCTGGCATTAAGCCATTTTGATCTTCCGAAATCAAATCTTCTATAACCTTTGACAGCCTCCTAGATATTAATTTAGAAAAAAAGTTTAAAATCAATGTTTAACAAAGAAATTGGAGGATAATTCCCCATCTCAAGATGGTTCTTCCCAATAAGAACAATGATAGCCTCTTCCATAGATTTGGGGAGTCCCCCATCGCCAATAGACTGATTCAGCACCTCTAGCAGAATCGGAAGCACCGTCCCGGCATGTCTTCTATAAAACCCATACGGTAAGCCATCTGCCCTCGGTGCCGTATTCCCAGCGACAGGGGCCAGTGTTGCCTCCAATTCTGCCAAGGAAAGTGGAGAGTCCAATGACTCCTCTTGCAATGCCGTTACCCTAGGCAAACAAATCTGATCAAATAATAACTAATCTAAATTAGATAGGTCTGGGACAGACAAAGAATACAGCCTAGTGTAAAAATGTACAAAAGCTGTCTCTATCATTGTCTGCTCAATAACTATCCTACCATTTTCTCCCCTGATAGCAGTAATGTTACTCTTTTGTGTCTGGTTCTTAATAATATTAGTCAAAAGTCGGCCTGGTCTATTTCTGTCAGGAATGAGCAGTTGCCTGGTGTGAACTGAGCCTGGTTTGTTGTGACACACCCCATTGCTTTTTCATCCAGCAATGCAGGAGTTATTCTGAGCTCTGCAGGATTTATGCTTCAGCTGAACTTGGTTTTGGGATCAGGGCTGGTCCAATCCGCTGCTGGACCTGGATAAATAAGAGCTAGCTGCTCACTTCTATGCCGGCTATTTCGGTTCATACCTGGAGCCCAGCTTCCCTGTGTCTATTCCTGTGAACCCCTCTCCTAATCCCTCTGTTTGACTTGTTATCTGACCTTCTGTCTGACTATCTGACGATCCCTTTGCCTAGTGATTTTGTACTGCGCTGCCTGTTTGGATTTGACCCGGCCTGTTTACCATTCTTTTATGTTTGTTCGTACGTTTCGTTCTGTGCGCACTTTATCAGCGTAGGGAACATCTACGTGGTTGTCCACGGCCGCCTAGGGCCGATCCAGGCAAGTAGGCAGGGACAGTGGGTGGGTTCAGGCCTAGGGCCCACTGTCTTGTTGTGTCTGTATCGCCCGATCCTGACAATTTCCTTCTCTAAATCTCTTCTCTGATGTGAAAATATTTTTATTGTAGGCTGTGTCTCTCACAAACCTAGCATACTCCTCCTGAGCTACCTCCAACTCATTAAGAGATGCTTCATTCGCTATTATGTCATAACTCCATCTCTTCTGCTCGGTGTCCTGAGAGTGTTTCATTTCCCTAGCTTTAAATTCTCTCTCTTTAACCGAGATCTTTTTAAAATAAAACCCTCTAATAAATGCCTTCAGGGCATCCCAAACAACTTGAATACTTGCTGAAACCCCTCTATTTCTCTATATATTTCCTCATCCTCCCCACCCAAAATATTAAGCCAATGAGGGTTAAGTTTAAAGGGCTTACCCAGGTACTTGTCCACCCGCAGTTTAAGTTCCCATATCACCGGGTATGATCTGAGATGTTCTTTGGTGCATATGAAACCTTAGTGACTAACCTCAAACCCTCCTGGTCGCTAAGTACCATATCTATTCTAGAGGCAGAACTGTATGAAGAGCTAAAACAAGAAAAAACCTCCTGTGTAGGATTATAGCATCTCCATACTTCCACCCATCCAACTTCATCAGCAACCCTTTGCAATGGAGATCCTCTGTCATCCAATTTCCTCACATCCGATCTCCTATCCTTCAAGGACATGGTGCAATTAAAATCACCTGAGACATAAAGCCCCCTGTAATCTTTACCCGCCACAAAACGCAGCAAGTCCACCAATATGTCCTTGGAGAAAGGGGGAGGGATATACACAAAAGCCAAGATTATGTTTGCTCCCTCAATACATCCAAACAAAAATACATATCTTCCCCTATTTTCTACCTGTGTCACATAAATTTTATGGTCTACAAGCATTGAAAAGACAAAGCTGCCCAACCCTTAGAAATGGCCGCCACAGATTCAGTTTCCAATAACCCAATTATTGCCGGCAGATGTTTACCTATTTGGTCGAACACAGAAAATCTCTTTAGTCGTTCGCCCAGACCTCTCACATTCCAACTAACTATTTTAACCATAGTGCCAACTCAACCAACACTGCACCAAAGGGGAAGAACATATAACAAAAAAAAAAAAAGAACCCTCCCCTCCCCTCCAGCCGTTTGTTATTGAGGTTGATGCATCCGAGGTAGGAGTGGGAGCTGTTCTCTCCCAAGGTTCAGAAACACTCACCAACCTTAGACCGGTGGCTTACTTTTCTAGAAAGTTCTCCAAAACTGAGTGCAACAATGATATCGGCAGTAGGGAACTGCTGGCCATTAAATGGGCATTTGACGAATGGAGACACTTTCTAGAAGGGGCCAAGCTGGGCCGCTTTAACCAGAGGGCAAAAGGTGCACGTGCAGCGGGCCCACTGGTTAATGGGCCCCCAGAGCAGGCCGACCGTTGCTATGTGCGACCGGTGCGGTCGCACAGGGCTCCGGCGACAAGCCTGTCTACTTACCCACTCATGGCACCCCTGCAGCCCCCCCCCTCCCCGCTGTGCTGTACATTGTAGCTATGAGCGTTCATGCTACCTTCAGCAGCACTGACAGAGAGAGAGAGCCATTGGCTCTCTCCCTGTCAGTCACTATTGGGGCCGCTCTTCTTACGGTCACACGAGTCTGCACTCTCCCTCTGGTGTCGGCGCCCAGCATCACTGGAGCGATGGTGCCGGTGCAGTGCAGCCACAAGAGTGAAGAGAAGGGGAACGCATGGACCCAGGTGAGTATAAGTGTTTGTTTTTTTAATGTTATATGGGAAGGGGCGCTATATACTATTCAGGGAGTGCACAGGGGGGCTATGTACTATTGAGGAAGTGCACAGGTGGGCTATATACTATTGAGGATGTGCACAGGTGGGCTATATACTATTGAGGGAGCGCACAGGGGGGGCTATATACTATTTGGGAAGAGCACAGGGGGTCTATATTCTATTGGACCTAGGACTTCACTGCATTGAGCGCTTTCATTAGCAGCCGGCAGTGTTGTCGTTTGGCTGGTCTCCCTGAGTTCAGCAATCTGTTTCTCTTATGGCTCTACTAGGCATTGCTCCCACCTAGCCAGAATCCTGCTCCACACTGATGAGGGGCAATACCCCGAAACAGCTGTCTGTGGATGGTTACCTAGCCTTGGTTTATCCCTTGTCATTACACTGACTTATAGGGCCACTTAATATGGTGGATTTGGTGGTTTCCTAACAGGAGCTGCCACTTGGCTGGGTCCTTCCCGGAGGGATATCTGGCTAGTCCTGTGTTTTGAGACTCTTCAATGAGGCTCCACGGACTCCTCTTTTGCATACTCATGTTTCCCAGGGGGCAATGCACCTAGGACTTCACTGCATTGAGCGCTTTCATTAGCAGCCGGCAGTGTTGTCATTTGGCTGTTCTCCCTGAGTTCAGCAATCTGTTTCTCTTATATATTCTATTGGGGGAGAGCACAGGGGGTCAATATACTATTGGGGGAGCACAGGGTGGCTATATATTATTGGGGAGCGCACAGGGGGGCTATATACTACTGGGGAGAGTGCACAGGGGGCTATATATAACTGGGAGAGCACACGGGGGTCTATATACCACAGGAACACCTTAAAACTATGGGGGCACAGAAGGGTGTAACTACTATATAGGGGTACAACGGACCTAACTACTGGATGTGTTGGAGCCTGAAATATTTGTCTGGCAGATTCTGGAGAGAAGATTCACAGCCGGGGGAGACATCATGGAGGCCCAAGCTGGATGGAGCGAAAAAGAAAAGGTGACAGATTCTGATAAGACGCCCCCTGTGAGTCACTGGATGTAACTGCACTCTGCTATAGGCTTGTAGTGATAGGGGTCATGGTGTGGCGGTATTATGTAATGGTATCATTGGTGATATCTTTGTTTTATTCAGTGCAGTTTTCATGTAATATGTAATCACTGTATGGTGGAAATAGTGTTATAAGGTAACTACTGTACGTATTGGGGCTGTTAATACAGTGTGAGGGCACTTTCAGTACATTATACTGTGTGTGGAGTTCCAATTCTGATAACGCGGTGGGGGGGGGGGGCTGTGCACCGGGCACACCAATGTATTAAAACGGCCCTGGACAGTGCTGCCGGCCATATCGGGTCCCCACTGCTTCTGTGTGCCTCCGGTATGCAGAGGGTGTCGGTACCGCCGTCTTTCAGCCCGCTTGAGCAAGTATATACAGCCTGTAAGCTGGAGCTCACGCTACATGCGACCATCTACATCCCTGTTCAGGCTCCGCCCCCCAGCTTTCCACCATCTTATACTTAGTATGATAGAGGTCACCCAGCTTTCCCAGCATCTTATACTCAGTGACTGGTAGTCTCAGGGAGCTGCATAGTAGATCTATACTCTGCAGCTAGAATCCATATGAGCACAATCGGGCTAATTGATTCCCTGTAAAGGAGCACTCCAGCCCTTACCTATTATTACCCTCCCCATATCAGTGCAGGGACAGTATATAACATATCCAGCCCCTCCGCTCATTTGTGACCAGGGAATTCCTACTGCTCTGTGTGAAGGGGCCAGAAGTCACTTTGTTAATGTAAGTTTATGGGACAGTTCTGTATCAGCACTGAGCCATCCCCCATATATACTTATACAGGAAAGTGACCTCCGACCCCTTCACAGGGCACAGTAGAAATTCCCTGGTCACAAATGACTGGAAGAGCCGAAGATGTTAGTATTATTGTTATTTATTTTGTTTATAAAGCGCCATTAATTCCAGAGCGCTATACAATAGATAGGCAACAGACAGGAACAATACAAGATCAGAAAACATTACATGAAGGCAAAAGACAGACTGGTACATGGGGGAAGAGGACCCTGCCCGCGAGGGCTCACAATCTATAGGCAGGGCCGTTTTAATACATTGGTGGGCCCGGTGCACAGCCCTCAAGAGTGGGCCCCCCCTTCCCTTTCGGCACATTGTATAATGTGCTGAATTTGCCCCTCACTGTATCAAGAGCCCCAATACATACAGTAGTTACCTTATAACACTATTTCCACCATACAGTGATTACATATTACATAAAAACTGCACTAAACAAAACAGAAAGCTATCATCAATGATACCATTACATAATACCGCCACATCATGACCCCTAACACTACAACCCTATAACAGAGTGCAGTTACATCCAGTGACTCACCGGAGGCGTCTTCTCCGATCAGAGTCTGTCACCTTTTCTTTTTCTCTCCATCCAGCCTGAGCCACCTTGAAGTCTTCTCCTGGCTGTGAATCTTCTCTCCAGAATCTGCCAGAGAAATATTTTAGGCTCCAACACATACAGTAGTTAGGTCCCCTGTACCCCTATATAGTAGTTACACCCCTCCGTGCCCCTACATAGTTACACCCCTCTGTGCCTCCATAGTTTTAAGGTGTCCCTGTAGTATATAGCCCCTCATGTGCTCCTCCAGTTATATACAGCCCTCCTGTGCGCTCCTCCATTAGTATATAGCCCCCCTGTGCACTCTCCCCAGTAGTATATAGCCCCCCCTGTGCTCTGCCACAATAGTATATAGCCCCCCTGTGCTCTCCCCCAATAGTATATAGCCCCCCTGTGCTCTCCAATAGTATATAGACCGCTATGCTCTCCCACAATAGTATATAGCCCCCCTGTGCTCTCCCCCAATAGTATATAGCCCCCCTGTGCTCTCCCCAATAGTATATAGCCCCCTGTGCTCTCCCCAATAGTATATAGCCCCCCTGTGCTCTCCATAATATATATAGCCCCCCTGTGCTCTCCCCCATAGTATATAGACCCCTGTGCTCCCCAATAGTATATAGACCCCTGTGCTCCCCAATAGTATATAGCTCCCCTGTGCTCCCCCATAGTATATAGCCCCCTGTGCTCCCCAGTAGTATATAGCCCCCTGTGCTCCCCAGTAGTATATAGCTCCCCTGTGCTCCCCAGTATTATATAGCTCCCCTGTGCTCCCCCATAGTATATAGCTTCCCTGTGCTCCCCATAGTATATAGACCCCTGTGCTCCCCAGTAGTATATAGTCCCCTGTGCTCCCCCATAGTATATAGCTCCCCTGTGCTTCCCCATAGTATATAGCCCCCTGTGCTCCCCAGTAGTATATAGGTCCCCTGTGCTCCCCCATAGTATATAGCCCCCCTGTGCTCCCCAGTAGTATATAGTCCCATGTGCTCCCCCATAGTATATAGCTCCCCTGTGCTCCCCCATAGTATATAACTCCCCTGTGCTCCCCCATAGTATATAGCTCCCTGTGCTCCCCCATAGTATATAGCTCCTCTGTGCTCCCCCATAGTATATAGCCCCCTGTGCTCCCCAATAGTATATAGCCCCCTGTGCTCCCCCATAGTATATAGCCCCCCTGTGCTCCCCCATAGTATATAGCTCCCCTGTGCTCCCTGATAGTATATAGCTCCCCTGTGCTCCCCCATAGAATATAGCTCCCCTGTGCTCCCCGATAGTATATAGCTCCCCTGTGCTCCCCAGTAGTATATAGCCCCCTGTGCTCCCCAATAGTATATAGCCCCCTGTGCTCCCCAGTAGTATATAGCCCCCTGTGCTCCCCCATAGTATATAGCTCCCCTGTGCTCCCCCATAGTATATAGCTCCCCTGTGCTCCTTCATAGTATATAGCTCCCCTGTGCTCCCCCATAGTATATCGCCCCCTGTGCTCCCCAATAGTATATAGCCCCCTGTGCTCCCCAGTAGTATATAGCCCCCTGTGCACCCCCATAGTATATAGCTCCCCTGTGCTCCCCAGTAGTATATAGCCCCATGTGCTCCCCCATAGTATATAGCCCATCGTGCTCCCCCATAGTATATAGCCCCCTGTCCTCCCCCATAGTATATAGCTCCCCTGTGCTCCCCCATAGTATATAGCCCCCTGTGCTCCCCCATAGTATATAGCCCCCTGTGCCCCCCATAGTATATAGCCCCCTGTGCTCCTCCATAGTATATAGCCCCCTGTACTCCCCAATAGTATATAGCCCCCTGTGCTCCCCCATAGAATATAGCTCCCCTGTGCTCCCCGATAGTATATAGCTCCCCTGTGCTCCCCAGTAGTATATAGACCCCTGGGCTCCCCAATAGTATATAGCCCCCTGTGCTCCCCAGTAGTATATAGCCCCCTGTGCTCCCCCATAGTATATAGCTCCCTGTGCTCCCCATAGTATATAGCTCCCCTGTGCTCCCCCATAGTATATAGCTCCCCTGTGCTCCCCCATAGTATATAGCTCCCCTGTGCTCCCTGATAGTATATAGCTCCCCTGTGCTCCCCCATAGAATATAGCTCCCCTGTGCTCCCCGATAGTATATAGCTCCCCTGTGCTCCCTGATAGTATATAGCTCCCCTGTGCTCCCCCATAGAATATAGCTCCCCTGTGCTCCCCCATAGTATATAGCTCCCCTGTGCTCCCTGATAGTATATAGCTCCCCTGTGCTCCCCCATAGAATATAGCTCCCCTGTGCTCCCTGATAGTATATAGCTCCCCTGTGCTCCCCCATAGAATATAGCTCCCCTGTGCTCCCCAATAGTATATAGCCCCCTGTGCTCCCCAGTAGTATATAGCCCCCTGTGCACCCCCATAGTATATAGCTCCCCTGTGCTCCCCAGTAGTATATAGCCCCATGTGCTCCCCCATAGTATATAGCCCATCGTGCTCCCCCATAGTATATAGCCCCCTGTCCTCCCCCATAGTATATAGCCCCCTGTGCCCCCCATAGTATATAGCCCCCTGTGCTCCTCCATAGTATATAGCCCATCGTGCTCCCCCATAGTATATAGCCCCCTGTCCTCCCCCATAGTATATAGCCCCCTGTGCCCCCCATAGTATATAGCCCCCTGTCCTCCCCCATAGTATATAGACCCCTGTGCTCCCCAGTAGTATATAGTCCCCTGTGCTCCCCCATAGTATATAGCTCCCCTGTGCTCCCCCATAGTATATAACTCCCCTGTGCTCCCCCATAGTATATAGCTCCCTGTGCTCCCCCATAGTATATAGCTCCTCTGTGCTCCCCCATAGTATATAGCCCCGTGCTCCCCAATAGTATATAGCCCCCTGTGCTCCCCCATAGTATATAGCCCCCCTGTGCTCCCCCATAGTATATAGCTCCCCTGTGCTCCCCCATAGTATATAGCTCCCCTGTGCTCCCCTTATAGTATATAGCTCCCCTGTGCTCCCCCATAGAATATAGCTCCCCTGTGCTCCCCGATAGTATATAGCTCCCCTGTGCTCCCCAGTAGTATATAGACCCCTGGGCTCCCCAATAGTATATAGCCCCCTGTGCTCCCCAGTAGTATATAGACCCCTGTGCTCCCCAATAGTATATAGCCCCCTGTGCTCCCCCATAGTATATAGCTCCCCTGTGCTCCCCCATAGTATATAGCTCCCCTGTGCTCCTTCATAGTATATAGCTCCCCTGTGCTCCCCCATAGTATATCGCCCCCTGTGCTCCCCAATAGTATATAGCCCCCTGTGCTCCCCAATAGTATATAGCCCCCTGTGCACCCCCATAGTATATAGCTCCCCTGTGCTCCCCAGTAGTATATAGCCCCCTGTGCTCCCCAGTAGTATATAGCCCCCTGTGCTCCCCCATAGTATATAGCCCATCGTGCTCCCCCATAGTATATAGCCCCCTGTCCTCCCCCATAGTATATAGACCCCTGTGCTCCCCAATAGTATATAGCCCCCTGTGCTCCCCAATAGTATATAGCCCCCTGTGCACCCCCATAGTATATAGCTCCCCTGTGCTCCCCAGTAGTATATAGCCCCCTGTGCTCCCCCATAGTATATAGCCCATCGTGCTCCCCCATAGTATATAGCCCCCTGTCCTCCCCCATAGTATATAGCCCCCTGTGCCCCCCATAGTATATAGCCCCCTGTGCCCCCCATAGTATATAGCTCCCTGTGCTCCCGAATAGAATATAGCCCCCGTTCTCCCCCATAGTATATAGCTCCCCTGTGCTCCCCCATAGTATATAGCCCATCGTGCTCCCCCATAGTATATAGCCCCCTGTCCTCCCCCATAGTATATAGACCCCTGTCCTCCCCCATAGTATATAGCCCCCTGTGCCCCCCATAGTATATAGCCCCCTGTGCTCCCGAATAGTATATAGCCCCCCCTCCCATATAACATTGAAAAAAAAAAAACACTGTTACTCACCTGGGTCCACGCGTTCCTCTTCTCTTCCCTCTTGTGGCCGCACTTCCTGCGGTCACAAGAGGCTGCACTCCCCTTACCCTCGCGCCGACGCTCCAGTGACGTCGGGCGCTAGAGGGAGAGTGCGGCCTCTTGTGACTGCAGGAAGTGCGGCCACAAGAGTGACTGACAGGGAGGGAGCCAATGGCTCTCTCTCTCTGTCAGTGTCGCTGCTGCTGCAGCGCTGAAGCGCCGCAGCAGCAGCGGGCGGGGGCGGCGGCGGACGGGGGGGCCCTGCAGGGGGCGCCATGGAGGGGTAAGTAGATTACCCATCCATGGCGCTCCCCCCTGACAGGCTGGTGGCCGGAGCCCTGTGCGACCGCATTGGTCGCACATAGCAACGGCCGGCCTGCTCGGGGGGGGCCCTTTAACCAGTGGGCCCGGTGCACGTGCACCATGTGCCCTCTGGTTAAAGCGGCCCTGTCTATAGGGTATAGGGGGAGAAACAGTGTGATGCAGAGTTATTGTATGTTGTAGCCTTGTTTGAAGAGATGGGTTTTCAGGTTACTTTTGAAGGACCTGATGGTGGATGAGAGACGGATGTGTCGGGGTAGCGAGTTCCAGAGTATGGGGGAGGCTCGGGCAAAGTCTTGGAGGCGGTTGTGCGAGGTACGAACAAGGGGGGAGCGGAGACGGAGGTCACTGGAAGATCGAAGGTTGCGTGAGGGACGGTAGCGGGATATCAGGTCAGAGATGTACGGAGGGGACAGGTTGTGGACGGCCTTGTACGTCATGGTCAACAATTTAAAGTGAATAAGTTGGGCAATGGGGAACCAGTGGAGGGATTGGCAGAGGGGAGAGGCTGAGGCAAAGCGAGGGGAAAGGTGGATTAGTCGGGCAGCAGTGTTAAGGATAGACTGGAGGGGATCAAGGGAGTTAGATGGAGGCCAGAGAGGAGGATATTACAGTAGTCCAAGCGGGAGATAATGAGAGCATGGACCAGCAGTTTGGTGGAGTCAGGGGTGAGGAAAGAGCGGATTCTGGAAATGTTTTTGAGGTGAAGGCGGCAGGAGGTGGTCAGGGCCTGAATATGTGGTTTAAAGGACAGGGCAGAGTCAAAGGTGACCCCGAGGCAGCGGACTTGGGGGACAGGGGATAGAGTGCAGCCATTGATAGTGATTGACAGATTAGAAGGGGGGGTGGAGCGAGATGGGGGAAAGATGATAAGTTCTGTTTTGTCCATGTTGAGTTTTAGAAAGCGGGAGGAGAAGAAGGAGGATATGGCCGATAGACACTCTGGAATCCTGGATAGCAAAGAGGTGACATCTGGACCAGAGAGGTAGATTTGAGTGTCATCGGCATAAAGATGGTACCTGAAGCCATGGGATTCTATGATATGTCCCAGGCCAGAGGTGTAGATTGAGAAGAGAAGAGGCCCGAGTACAGAGCCTTGGGGAACACCAACAGTAAGGGGACGAGGAGAGGAGGTGGTGTGGGAGACACTAAAAGTGCGGTTGGAGAGGTAACAGGAGATCCAGGAGAGAGCTGAGCAAGTGACGCCAAGGGATGAGAGAATTTGTAAGAGGAGAAAATGGTCAACTGTGTCGAAGGCAGAAGATAGGTCAAGGAGAAGGAGCACAGAGTAGTGGCACGAGGTTTTGGCAGTTAGCAGGTCATTTGCCACTTTGGTGAGGGCAGTTTCTGTGAAGTGGTGGGAGCGGAAACTGGATTGCAGGGAGTCAAAAAGCGACTTGGATGAAAAATGGGAGGAAAGTTCATGGTAGACATGTTGTTCCAGGAGTTTTGAGGCAAAGGGGAGAAGCGAGATGGGGCGGTAGCTGGATAAGGAGGTAGGGTCAAGGGATGGCTTTTTGAGGATGGGTGTGATGGTTGCATGTTTATATGGAGACGGGAAGACGCCAGAAGTTAGTGATAGATTGAAGAGATGGGTAAGTGCTGGGACAAGTGCTGAGGAGAGGTTGGGGATAAGGTGGGATGGAATTGGGTCAAGTGCGCAGGTGGTGAGGTGCGATGTGGAGAGTAGTTTGGAGAGATGTTCTTCTGTGATGGTGGAGAGGTGATTTAGTGGGGACTGTGAGTTGAAGCTTACTCTGATGCCATCGATTTTCTGCTTGAAGAATGTGGCAAAGTCCTCAGCAGAGATGAGAGATGTGGGGGGTGGCAGTGGGGGGCCGAGAAGAGAGTTGAAGGTGTTAAACAGTTGCCTAGGGTTATGAGATAAGGAGGATATGAGGGAAGAAAAGTAGTCCTGTTTAGCAGAGGTGAGGGCAGATTTGAACTCAAGGAGTGCTCTCCTGTATGTTTGGAAGTGTTCCTCAGAGTCGGTCTTCTTCCAGCGCCGTTCAGCAGCGCTGGACACTCGCCTTAGTTGTTTGGTTAGGTCGGTGTGGCAAGGCTGTCTGTTCGTGCTTCGTGTTCTCTTTTTCGTGAGAGGGGCAACAGAGTCGAGGGCTGAGGTTATTGTGGAATTGTAGAAGGTTGCGGCTGTTTCAGTGTCGTTCAGAGTGTGTATAGTGGAGAGAGGCGGAAGGGAGTCAGAGAGTGTTTGAATGTTGAAGTTTCTGAGGTTCCTGCGAGGGTGGGCAAGTTTGTGGACTGGGGGGGCAGATGAAGAGAGGAGAAACGAGAAAGTTAGGAGGTTGTGGTCAGAGATGTGGAGAGATGTGCTGGTGAGGTCAAATATGGGGCAGAGGCGGGAGAAGATGAGGTCCAGTGTGTGGCCCTTTTTGTGAGTGGCCATGGAGAACCACTGTGTAAGGCCAAAGGAGGAGGCTAGTGATAGGAGTTTAGAGGCGGGTGATTTGGTCGTGTCGATGGGGATGTTGAAGTCGCCCATGATGATGGTGGGAATATCTGTTGAAAGGAAATGCAACAGCCAAGTGTTGAACTGGTCAAGGAAGGCGGTTGCGGAGCCTGGTGGTCGGTAGATGACGGCCACTTGGAGGTTAGAGGGGAAATAGATACGGATAGAGTGTACTTCAAAGGAGGTGAGGGTGAGGGCAGGGAGAGGAGGGCTTGGGGTAAAGGAGCAGTTGTCCATTAGCAGCAGGCCAACCCCGCCACCCGGCTTATTGCCAGGGCGAGGGGTGTGAGTAAACTGGAGCCCACCGTAGGAAAGTGCAGCAGGGGAAGCAGTGTCAGTAGGGGACAGCCATGTTTCTGTTAGGCCTAAGAAGAAGAGGTTGTGGTAAAGAAAGAGATCATGTATGAATGTAGGTTTATTGCAGACAGAGCGTGCGTTCCAGAGTGCAGCAGAGAAAGGGACGGGGGGAGGGGGGGTCGGGACGGATGCGTATGGTGTTAGAGGGGCGCCGCCGTGATCTAGAAGAATGTGGACGAAAGGAGGGCAGTGTGGTAGATGAGATCAGGTGGGGAGGGCCAGGGTTTGGTGAAATGTCTCCAGCAGTGAGAAGTAGCAGAGACAGAGACAGTAGGTGTGAGTAGGTAAGGGGGCGCGGACATTGAGAGCATTTATAGGTAAAGGTTTTATAGTGTGTGGAAAGAGGATAATCGGAGGGAAGAGACCAGAGGGTAAAAGAGCTGGAGAAATCAAGAGATTGTTACTTGGTGTGGGGAGTGGAGGGTTAACACAGAGTTTGAGGATAATGGAAGCAAAGGTGAAAGCCAAAATAAACATTGTGAGCAAAGAGGGAGAGGAGATGAGAATATGGCGGAGTGAGACCTTAGGTTCAATTCTGGTATTAATTCATTTTTTCACACTTAAAATGGCTCACTTAGATGGACTCACAGATGACCCAGAGTCCAGAATATATAGGGATTTAGCTTATCTGAACTGTTAGAGCATTGCCGCTGGAGGATGTACAGGTCCGGGTACCATCTACCTTCCCTGCACTGATGTGGGGAGCGGAATAATAGGGAATGACCAACTTCTCCCCGACCACCCTCATCTAATAGGACCAGTGCTTTATTACCGATATATTCCCCGACCACCCTCATCTAATAGGACCAGTGCTTTATTACCGATATATTCCCCGACCACCCTCATCTAATAGGACCAGTGTCCTATTACCGATATATTCCCTGACCACCCTCATCTAATAGGGCCAGTGCTTTATTACCGATATATTCCCCGACCACCCTCATCTAATAGGGCCAGTGCTTTATTACCGATATATTCCCCGACCACCCTTATCTAATAGGACCAGTGCTTTATTACCGATATATTCCCCGACCACCCTCATCTAATAGGACCAGTTCTGTATTACTGATATATTCCCCGACCACCCTCATCTAATAGGGCCAGTGCTTTATTACTGATATATGGAGGAAACTAAAGGAATGTGAGAAGTTTTTTTTCTGGTGTTAAGAAATAAGCTCCTTAGATTGATAGAACATAAAATATATTAATGAGGAACATTTCTAAAATTCAATTGTAACATTTTGAAATGTAAAGCTGGTACATTTATTCCAACTCCAGCCCAAACTATCTCCGACTGCACAGCCCTGATCTGCAGTAATAGTGCAGGAACAGCAGCAGATGATAAGCCCAGGATGTTATCAGCCCCATGGTCACATGCTCCTCCCTGTCGGACATATTTTGGACAAGATCATCACAAAGCAGGGCAGTACAGCGTGGAGGAGAGGAGTCTGATTCTAGCTCTGAGGTACACAGAGGCTGCTGTCAGTATATACAGTGAGTACACAGGGAGCTGTTGCCAGTATATACAGTGAGTACACAGGGAGCTGCTGCCAGTATATACAGTGAGTACACAGGGAGCTGCTGTCACTATATACAGTGAGTACACCTCCTTATACTGTACACTGTGCATTTTTACTATAAAGTGACCAACCCCTTAAAGCGACTCTGTACCCACAATCTGTCCCCCCCCCCCCCCCCCCCCCCAAACCACTTGTACCTTCGGATAGCTGCTTTTAATCCAAGATCTGTCCTGGGGTCCGTTTGGCAGGGGATGCAGTTATTGTCATAAAAACAACTTTTAATCCGGCAGCGCTGTGTCTAACGGCCGGGGCTTACATTTGTATATGCATTAGGCTGGCACACCCTCTGTCCTTCCTCCCCACCCTCCTCAGCATTAGGAATGACCCAGGAACATTTACTGCTGTTTGAGCTTTGCACAGGTGTATTAACGATCCAGCCCATGTTCATTATACACACAGGTGGGGAATAGGAGACTATCTGCCTGGAGTATTCCTAATGATGAGGAGGGTGGGGAGGAAGGACAGAGAGGGTGTGCCAGCCTAACGCATATACAAATGTAAGCCCCGGCCGTTAGACACAGCGCTGTAGGATTAAAAGTTGTTTTTATGACAATAACTGCATCCCCTGCAGAACGGACCCCAGGACAGATTGTCCCCATTGTTACTGTACAAGAAATTTGATAAATTTGTTGCTAAATTTCTAAGCTCTAACACATCCAAAAACAGAGACTTTTACCAAATGATGCCCACAGAGTAGACATACAGTGGTGCCTTGGATTACGAGCATAATCCGTTCTGGAACCGCACTTGTAATCCAAATCCACTCTTAAACCAAAGCAAATTTCACTTAAGATATAATTGAAATGCAGACAATTGGTTCCACTCCCCAAAAATGAGGATTTTTTATTCTGAACAAATAATGAAACAACTGATTTGGGGGGGGGGGGGGGAGGTATCACCCCCAAACCTGGCGGCAATTCTCCTCTTCTGTGAAGGACAACGCTTACAATTCTTTCATTCTTTCTCTTTTTTTGTTGTAGAACACGACCATCGTCTCCTGATGCCTCCAATGTTAGAAAGATGTCAAAACGGAAAAGACTAACGGATAAAATCCCCTATAAGCTGGAGGTAGTGAAATACGCGAAAGAACATGGAAATATGGCGGCTGAGAGACAGTCTGGGCCGCCTCCAACTGAAAGAATGATACGGCAATGGCGGAAACAAGAGCAGGCACTGCAAGAAGCAGATAAAAGTAACACACTTTCCATGGGCATCTCGCAAAATGGCCGCAGATAGACGTGGGAATGAGAGCGGATCACACATCACACGAACAATGGATTTTCAGTCTCCACAAGAGCGATCACATATAAAGCCAAGCGTCTTGCTGCAGAGAAAGGCATTGAGGACGTTACTGGATCAGCATCCCGCTGCTATAGGTTCATGAGGAGATGCGGCCTTTCTCTGCGCACCAATACTAGAACTGCACAAAAAATGGCTAAAGAATATGAATCCAAAATCGCGTCTTTTCATAAATCTGTAATTGATGCAAAAAAGAAAAACGGCTTTGAAATCGGTCAGATTGGAAATATGGATGAAGTCCCATTAACCCAGGATGTTCCATCAAACAGGACTGGTTATGTGAAAGGTGCAAAAACCGGAACTGTGAAGACCCCAGGACACGAGAAAACCTGCGCAGATGGCACCAAAGCGACACCAAAAGCGTGCCGAAAGAGGGGATCCCCCCACGTGGAGTTATTGTCCATGTCCATGAGAGAGACTGGAGGGATGGATGAAGGGGGAATGAAAAATTAGATAGAAAAAGTGTGATCCAAACACCCTGGAGGCTTCTGAGAAACCTGCCCTACTAGTACTCCACCAGTTCAGGGCGCACATCAGGGAGAACACAGTCATTTAAAGTTTGTGAGGGGTGAAGACATCATGGCAAGCCACGACGGATGAAACGGTTGTAAGTTCCTTCAAGAAATGTGGCATCAGTAATGCCTTGGATGGTTCGGAGGATGGTGTCCTATATGAAGACCCTGTTACCAGTGATAGTGAGCCACTCAGCCAGACAAGTTCAGAAAGTTGTGAGGACTTGTGATTTCCTAATGACCAGAGAGCTATATTTCACAGAAATAAAAAGGTGTTACTTTTTGCCAGGTGTTACTTTTTGCCAGGTGTTACTTTTTGCCAGGTGTTACTTTTTGCCAGGTGTTACTTTATGCCAGGTGTTACTTTTTGCCAGGTGTTACTTTTTGCCAGGTGTTACTTTTTGCCAGGTGTTACTTTTTGCCAGGTGTTACTTTTTGCCAGGTGTTACTTTTTGCCAGGTGTTACTTTTTGCCAGGTGTTACTTTTTGCCAGGTGTTACTTTTTGCCAGGTGTTACTTTTTGCCAGGTGTTACTTTTTGCCAGGTGTTACTTTTTGCCAGGTGTTACTTTTTGCCAGGTGTTACTTTTTGCCAGGTGTTACTTTTTGCCAGGTGTTACTTTTTGCCAGGTGTTACTTTTTGCCAGGTGTTACTTTTTGCCAGGTGTTACTTTTTGCCAGGTGTTACTTTTTGCCAGGTGTTACTTTTTGCCAGGTGTTACTTTTTGCCAGGTGTTACTTTTTGCCAGGTGTTACTTTTTGCCAGGTGTTACTTTTTGCCAGGTGTTACTTTTTGCCAGGTGTTACTTTTTGCCAGGTGTTACTTTTTGCCAGGTGTTACTTTTTGCCAGGTGTTACTTTTTGCCAGGTGTTACTTTTTGCCAGGTGTTACTTTTTGCCAGGTGTTACTTTTTGCCAGGTGTTACTTTTTGCCAGGTGTTACTTTTTGCCAGGTGTTACTTTTTGCCAGGTGTTACTTTTTGCCAGGTGTTACTTTTTGCCAGGTGTTACTTTTTGCCAGGTGTTACTTTTTGCCAGGTGTTACTTTTTGCCAGGTGTTACTTTTTGCCAGGTGTTACTTTTTGCCAGGTGTTACTTTTTGCCAGGTGTTACTTTTTGCCAGGTGTTACTTTTTGCCAGGTGTTACTTTTTGCCAGGTGTTACTTTTTGCCAGGTGTTACTTTTTGCCAGGTGTTACTTTTTGCCAGGTGTTACTTTTTGCCAGGTGTTACTTTTTGCCAGGTGTTACTTTTTGCCAGGTGTTACTTTTTGCCAGGTGTTACTTTTTGCCAGGTGTTACTTTTTGCCAGGTGTTACTTTTTGCCAGGTGTTACTTTTTGCCAGGTGTTACTTTTTGCCAGGTGTTACTTTTTGCCAGGTGTTACTTTTTGCCAGGTGTTACTTTTTGCCAGGTGTTACTTTTTGCCAGGTGTTACTTTTTGCCAGGTGTTACTTTTTGCCAGGTGTTACTTTTTGCCAGGTGTTACTTTTTGCCAGGTGTTACTTTTTGCCAGGTGTTACTTTTTGCCAGGTGTTACTTTTTGCCAGGTGTTACTTTTTGCCAGGTGTTACTTTTTGCCAGGTGTTACTTTTTGCCAGGTGTTACTTTTTGCCAGGTGTTACTTTTTGCCAGGTGTTACTTTTTGCCAGGTGTTACTTTTTGCCAGGTGTTACTTTTTGCCAGGTGTTACTTTTTGCCAGGTGTTACTTTTTGCCAGGTGTTACTTTTTGCCAGGTGTTACTTTTTGCCAGGTGTTACTTTTTGCCAGGTGTTACTTTTTGCCAGGTGTTACTTTTTGCCAGGTGTTACTTTTTGCCAGGTGTTACTTTTTGCCAGGTGTTACTTTTTGCCAGGTGTTACTTTTTGCCAGGTGTTACTTTTTGCCAGGTGTTACTTTTTGCCAGGTGTTACTTTTTGCCAGGTGTTACTTTTTGCCAGGTGTTACTTTTTGCCAGGTGTTACTTTTTGCCAGGTGTTACTTTTTGCCAGGTGTTACTTTTTGCCAGGTGTTACTTTTTGCCAGGTGTTACTTTTTGCCAGGTGTTACTTTTTGCCAGGTGTTACTTTTTGCCAGGTGTTACTTTTTGCCAGGTGTTACTTTTTGCCAGGTGTTACTTTTTGCCAGGTGTTACTATATGGAGCAGAGAGATGCCAAAAATGTTATCAAGCGTAGAGGTGCATTCCATATAGCTATTACTTAGAGTGCATAATAGCAGTATAAACAGTGCAAACAAGTAACACTATAAGGCCATGTTTACAAAACACAAGTATTTATCACGGCCGTTGTTTCTGATTTGCAACACGGCCGTGATTAGTACTTAGCTTACATTTTGCTGCAGCTAGAGGGAATCCCGGCAGGAGTGGATACACATAGTACACACTCCGGGCCAGAGCCGCTAGCGGCCACAGAAGACATGTCCATGCACACAATGGAGCGTGCAGCTCCGGCCGCATTCTCCATTGTGTGCAGTGGTGAATTCGGATGCGGCCTCGGATGTGTACTCCCACATCCAAATTCATCAGAAATTAAGATCATCCGGCCAGTTCTGTATCATCGGCCGGGATGATCTTCAGTAACCCTGGCCGTGTCACAGAACAGCCAAAGTGATATGTAATGTGAACTTGGCCTAACTCTCTAAAGGCAAAAGTATAGAGCATTAAGGTTCCCCCTGTATACAGCAGCGGGGATATAAGGCGAGGGTCACACTGCATTCACAGCCTTTGCCATAAAATCTATGTGCCCCCCGACCCAGAGGATGTCACCTACCCCCCCGACCCAGAGGATGTCACCCCCCGACACAGAAAACAAGGGACAATGGAAGGATCTGCTATACTCACGGTTTACTCCACAACGGCCGGGCGGCGGCAGCAGCAGAAGATGGATCTTAATCTAAGAAACAAGAAGCAAGCTGACATGAAGCCTGAGACACCCCGGGTGAGGAGCCCACTGAGCGACTCTCTAGAGAGTGGCTGACATCATAGGGGGCGACCTCTCTGCACAATGTGCTGCTGCTCCTCCTGATCGCTGATCCCGGCCCCATAGATGCCACCATACTGGTCTATCCTGAGGATGGGCAGCAGTGTTAGAGCTTGTATACGGGACGTCCTTTAGCCTTAGGCACATGTCAGACTCAGGCCCTCCAGCTGTTACAGAACTACAATTCCCATCATGCCTCAACCTCCAAAGCTAAAGCTTGGTTGCCCAGGCATGATGGGACGTGTAGTTTTTTTTTTGAACAGCTGGAGGACCTGAGTTTGACCCCACTGAGGATCTCCTGTCTGTCTCTTGGGGCAATAGTGGAATCCTGCTCCATGCCTACTGGTGCCCATATAACTGGTCAGAACAGGACAATCCCTAATGCTGTGGCCCCCAACCTGTGCCTCTTCAGCTGTTACAGAACTACAACTCTCATCGTGCCCTGACAGCCTCCAGTGCATTGTATTCCAGCCTGAGACGTTCCCATCATGCCCTGACAATCTGCCTGATGGGAGTTGTAGTTTTGCAGCAGCTGTAATGGATCCTATACCCCCCGGTGGTGGCATTGTGCAGCAGGATATCCCCATGACTGACACCACTAGACGGCGCCTGTGTGTGCAGACAGGTTTGATACTAAAGGAGTAGTTCAAAAAATTCTATTTAAGAATCTACTGGTGCCAGAGATTTGTCACGTCTATTTAAAAATCTCCAGTCTTCCAGTACTTAACAGCTGCTATATGCCCTGCATGAAGTGGTATATTCTTTCTAGTCTAAATAACTAACACAAAATGGTGCTCAGCAAAGTGGGGTGACCAGGTTCTAGGAAGAAACACTTAAAGGGGTTATCCAGTGCTACAAAAACACGGCCGCTTTCTTCCAGAGACAGCACGACTCGTGTCTCCAGTTCAGGTGCCATTTGCAATTAAGCTCCATTCACTTTAATGGAACTAAGCAGAAAAACCCCGCCCAAGCTGGAGACAAGAGTGGTGCTGTCTCTGGAAGAAAGTGGCCATGTTTTTGTAGCGCTGGATAACCCCTTTAAGGGTGCCTTCACACGTAGCGGATTTTCCGCTGCGGATCCGCAGCAGATTTGACTAAACGAATGAACACAGCATTAAATCCGCACTGTCAAATCTGCTGTGGATTTAGTGCTGCGGATTTGATGCTGTGTTCATTCATTTAGTCGGATCCGCAGCGGAAAATCCGCTACGTGTGAAGGCACCCTAACACAAAGGGCCACTGACCCTACTAGAAGCGAGGTTAGCGCCACAAGGAAATAAAACGTAACTTATCAAGTGATGTTTATAGAAGCGTGAAGTTAAGACCCCCAGACTGGCCGCCCTATCATACACTGTGTATATCCGCCTATCAGGTGCTAATAGAGAGTGCAACACTGTGTGAGCCGCAGACTATCTCTTTTAGCACCTGATAGGCGGATATACACAGTGTATGATAGGGCGGCCAGTCTGGGGGTCTTAACTTCACGCTTCTATAAACATCACTTGATAATAAGTTACGTTTTATATCCTTCCTGTTTTTCAGTGTTCTCTCCAGTCTGACACAGTGCTCTCTGCTGCCACCTCTGTCCATGTCTGACACAGTGCTCTCTGCTGCCACCTCTGTCCATGTCTGACACAGTGCTCTCTGCTGCCACCTCTGTCCATGTCAGGAACTGTACCGAGCAGGAGAGGTTTTCTATGGGGAGTTGCTGCTGCTCTGGACAGTTCCTGACATGGACAGAGGTGGCAGCAGAGAGCACTGTGTCAGACTGGAGAGAATACACCACTTCCTGCAGGACATACAGCGGCTGATAACATCTGGCACTTTATGGCATCAGTTTATTTGGGAAAAAACACAGTTGGTGAACTACCCCATTAATGTCTCCCCTGGGGGCAGTGCAGTGTCTATATGGCGGTGTCATCTATGTGTAGGTGTTGGTGTACTCCATCCACTTACATGGCCAGACGTCTCTCTCTTTTCTCTTTCTTCTGAGCCTCACGCTGCATCCTGCTCTCCATCTGCCTCTCGGCCTCTCGCTGCTTTTCCAGCATTATCTTCTCCCTATTGTACATAACACAAATCCCCTTATATGTAACTATATAAAGAGCGGGAGACATTAGGACTCTGTACATTTACCATATTATACACAATCAGGGGTATTCCAAGACTGAGGGTTACCCCTGGTGCCCGGCAGGATATGCCCCATGACCGGCACCACTAGATGGCTTTATATTAGGCTTTATATTAAAGGGGTACTCTGGGCAAAATGTATTTTTAAATCTTATTACGTAAGGAAAGTTCTACAAATCCATAATTTACACTAATTATGGGAAATGCACATATAGGGCTATTTCCCTCAATTTAGTAGATCTGGCAGACTCACTTCCTTAAAAAAATAGTGACGTCACGTCTCAAGTGTAGGGTCCAGCAGGGGGCGCATGTAGAAGTAGATTGGAATTAGAATAGACGCCTTCTCCCTCCCTCTGCCTATCTCCCGCCCCGGTCCTATTACACCTGCTGCCCGGTTCCAGGCAGCGGGGTGAGCGCTCCTTATCTGACGCTCACCCCTTCTGCACCTCCCGTCCTCTTAAAGAGTCTCCCCCTGGGCCTCAGCGCTTACCCCGCCGAGAGCGGGTGGCGGGTGAGTGCTTCTCCTTGGGAGCGCTCGCCCCGTTGCCTGGAACCGGGCAGCAGGTGTAATAGGACCGGGGCGGGAGATAGGCCGAGGGAGGGAGAAGGCGTCTATTCTAATTCTAATATACTTCTACATGCGCCCCCTGCTGGACCCTACACTTGACGTGACGTCACTATTTTTTTAAGTAAGCCTGGTGTGTTGAACCTGACCGTCTGGGGGTGACTGCTTTCCATAATAGATGGGCAGTGGGAACTTCCGGAGTGGACGGGACAATTGCTCATAGGATCTGGAGGCATGGTCCGTGGACAACGGGTGTGACTTAGATTTGGCTCGGAATCAGCCAGTGGGGCCCTTTGGAAGGGGGTGAACTGGCGGAGAAAAGAGCTAGAAGGGCGGTTGTGGTTTATCTGTTTTAGTTGACTAAGATGTTTTTTATACAGTGCTGTGGTTGAGGCGGGGATGGGTCCTCCTGCCCTGCCTGGCCCGGTTCTCCGGCCCTTGGCGCTGGGGGGGGGGGGGGTGCGGCCATCCTGCTACCTGAAGGTAGGAGTGATGGGAGATATAAGGGGTGAAGGGTAATAAACAAAGGTAGTAGGTAGATAAGATAGGCGCCCTGCAGGTTTACCCACACAGAGAAATGACAACATTATGGAAAAGTGGTTATTGTCTTGTTATGGAGATGTGGATGAAATGGTGATCTTGTTGAAGTGAAGATGTCGGGTTGGGGTAAATATTAAGTGTTTTATGCTGGATGTTTGGAAATTGTTAAAATTAAAGATAAGAAAAAAGAAAAAAAAAAAAAAAAAAGGAAGTAAGTCTGCCAGATTTACTAAATTGAGGGAAATAGTACTATATGTGCATTTCCCATAATTAGTGTATATTATGTATTTGTAGAACTTTCCTTAGTAATAACATTTAAAAATACATTTTGCCCGGAGTACCCCTTTAATGTCTCCCCTGGGGTAGTGCGGTGTCATCTATGTGTCGGTGTTGGTGTACTCCATCCACTTACATGGCCAGACGTCTCTCTCTTTCCTCTTTCTTCTGAGCTTCACGCTGCATCCTGCTCTCCATCTGCCTCTCGGCCTCTCGCTGCTTTTCCAGCATTATCTTCTCCCTATTGTACATAACACAAATCCCCTTATATGTAACTATATAAAGAGCGGGAGACATTAGGACTCTGTACATTTACCATATTATACACAATCAGGGTTATTGCAAGACTAAGGGTTACCCCTGGTGCCCGGCAGGATATGCCATATGACCGGCACCACTAGATGGCGCCTGTGTGCGCAGACAGGTTTTATATTAATGTCTCCCCTGGGGCAGTGTGGGGTCTATATGGCGGTGTCATCTCTGTGTCTATATGGCGGTGTCATCTATGTGTCTATATGGCGGTGTCATCTATGTGTCTATATGGCGGTGTCATCTATGTGTCTATATGGCGGTGTACTCCATCCACTTACATAGCCAGAAGCTTCACTCGCTCTTCCTTCTTGCGAGCAAAACGCTCCATCTTGCTTTCAGGCTTGAGCTCCCTTTCAAAATCTCTTTTTGATTCTTCCCTAAAACACAAATCATCCTATATTTAACACTATAAAGACTGGGAGACATTAGTGGGGGGTCTGAGCTCAGAGACCCCCACTGATCAGGAGAATGGGGTCCCCAGTTCTGTGAATGAATAGAATGACAGGGTACATGGAGCCGACCCTAGAGAACCTTTTAGAAACCTATTCCGGAAGGTTCTCTGCGCTCTAGTACCAGTGTAAGGGGAGCGCACCATGGGATGTGGATAGGAGAGGTTGGGGTCCTACCTTATGGGTTGGAGACGGGGAACCCAGATGTTTTTTTCTATGTAGCCATCACTGGTAGAGAAGAGAACTGGGGTTAGGAGAACAGAACAGAAATAGAATCTACAGAAAATATTCTCTATCCGTGTATAATGAGGAGTCCGCCATACCAGAAAACATGAGGGGCCGAGCGCACAGCGGAGATCCACCTGCAGGAGAAGCCATGGTAAGAAACATAGCACAAGTCGCCACAACACAGAAGCCGCCATATTTGTTACTCACGTCTCATCCGGTCCCTCGTCCTCATCCTCAATCCTGTTACAGAGAAAAGAAGAGAATGAGAATAACGGAGCCGCCCTCACATCTCGTCTCTAACTGAGGTAACAACGGCCGCGAGAGACGCAACCAGGAGGAAGACTTACTTACCAGGGTTTGTTGTCATCTACAGCTAGAGAGGAAGAAACAGACGAGATTTACTAGGATATTCAATATAAGTGACATCCAACCCCTCCACCATGATGGGGGGGGGAATAGACGATAGCGGCAGCAGAGAGGGTGGATAGCGGCAGAGGGGGTGACATGGTGGAGGGTGGCAGGGTGTGATGGTGGCAGAGGGTGACGGGGGATGGTCGGGGTAATAGCGGGGAGATGGAGGTACTTACATAGCAAGACGCTTTCTGCAGACTATAGGGATAAAACAGGGAGAAGTGAGTGCAGGAGGCATTGGGAGGTCTCAGCTGGTTCATTGTATTAGAGATACACACATATATACAGAGGAGTGTATACATATATAACAGATACCTCCTCCAGATCACTGATACATATATACACACACACATATATACACAGTGGGAGATGAGGTTTGTAGAGTCGGGCAGGAGCAGCAGTCAGAGACGGGGACAGAACTTATATTCTAGAACACGGAGGCTCCAATTTATTTAAGAAAGTAAAAGTAACAGAGCGGCTACAGAGACAGATATAAGAAATCCTCCTGCTTCTCTAACAGCTATACAGGAGAGCGGCCACAATATCCCCCAGGATGTTACCGCACACCTCAGCCTGCCCCCCTCAGGACAGATCCTTACACAGCCTCCTCTTATTAGGCCAGCGATGAGCAGCCTCCTCCTATTATAAGGCCAGCGATGAGCAGCGGTCTCCTCAGCCTGCCCCCTCCCAGGACAGATCCTTACACAGCCACCTCCTACTATAAGACCAGCGATGAGCGGCGACCTCCTCCTGCCTCCTCTTATAAGGCCAGAGATGAGCGGCGGCCTCCTTTTTATAAGGCCAGCGATGAGTGGCAGCCTCCTTTTTATAAGACCAGCGATGAGCGACGACCTCCTCCTGCCTCCTTTTATAAGGCCAGCGATGAGCAGCGGCCTCCTCCTGCCTCCTCTTATAAGGCCAGCGATGAGCGGCGGCCTACTCCTGCCTTCTCTTATAAGGCCAGCAATGAGTGGCTGCCTCCTCTTATAAGGCCAGCGATGAGTGGCGGCCTCCTCTTATATGGCCAGCGATGAGCAGCCTCCTCTTATAAGGCCAGCGATGAGTGGCGGCCTCCTCTTATAAGGCCAGCGATGAGCAGCGGCGGCCTCCTCTTATAAGGCCAGCGATGAGCAGCGGCGGCCTCCTCTTATAAGGCCAGCGATGAGCGGCGGCCTCCTCTTATAAGGCCAGTGATAAGCGGCGGCCTCCTCCTGCCTCCTCTTATAAGGCCAGTGATGAGTGACCTCCTGCACCTGTGCTGACTTGGGCCAGACATGAAAACCCAGACTGGCCAGAAGGGAATGACAGGCCCCACTACCAACCTGCCCGCCATTCCATACAAATCCAGGCCGGGCTCCAGCCACTACCAGGAGGCCCATAGGAAGTAGTTTGCTGTGGATATTCAGCCTTCCTGGATTCCTCCATCTTTTCCCCAGCTTTCCTGGGATGAGACATGGACTGGAGCTTGGTGCACATGTATGACAGGTATCAGGGAGATATATAGCCATCCCCAACCACCAGTCCTGTCACTGTCTTACTATATATATATATATATATATATATATATATATATATAGTTAGTTTTTCTGGGACTATCCTAGGTAGCTGAATTTTGGTCAGAAAAGCACAGGAATGGCCATTACATGTAATTTCTACATATACTGCGCCCCTGCTGGATGCTGCAGGTGTAGACTGGGGAGCCATGCTGTCACTTTTTTTTTTTTTTTACAGCAATCGTAGCCTGTCTGATCTAGTAAATTGTGGGAAATAGCACTATATGTTATATATATTCCTATATGTTATATACTGTACATAGCCCTATATCATATATATATATATATATATATATATATATATATATATATATATAGCACTACATGTTATAAACATAGCCCTACATGTGCATTTCCCATAACTAGTGTATATTAGGAATTTGTCTAAATTTGCTAATGAAATAACATAAACAATAGTTTTTGTCCTTTAATGTTCCAAGTATGTCCTGTCAGGCCCCACCCCTGTAATAATAAGTTTAGCCCCCCGATTCCAACCACAGGTGGGGTATTAACTCTATCATTGCCAGAGTGCAAAGGGCCTCAAAAAGGAGAGAGAGGCTGTATAGCAGTGTGGTTGTGGTGTGAGTCAGGTCCGGTTCGATAGTGGGGGGGAGAGGGAGTCAGGTGGAGTCGTGTGTATGTGTGTCAGGTCAAGTAGTGTGTGTTGGGGGAGGTCAGGTGAGGTAGTGTGTGTGTGTGTGGGGGGGGTCTGTTGGGGTAGTGTGTTTGAGGGGGGGGGGGTGTCAGGTGAAGTAGTGTGTGTGAAGGGAGTCAGGTGGGGTAGTGTGTGTGGGGGGTTGTCTGTTGGGGTAGTGTGTTTGGGGGGGGGGGGGTGTCAGGTGAGGTAGTGTGTGTGGAGTCAGGTGGGGTATTGTGTGAGTGAAGGGGGTCAGGTGAGGTAGTGTGTGTGGGGGGAGTCAGGTGGGGTAGTGTGTGTGGGGATCAGGTGGGGTATTATTTAAAACCACTTAAAATTGACCACAAAGGTCAAACACAAAATCTAGTGACTCCTACAATGCTTATACAAAATAGCAGCAAAATGAATACATCAAAAAGTGCTTTGTGCCATAATTAACCATTATATGGAATAACATGCTATCCTCCTGGCATAATATCACCTAAACCCAGTTGTCACTGTCAGATTCCGTTCTGCAGATATGGGTTGGCATTGGCTGGCACCTTCTTGCTACCCTAGGCACCGCTCTCTCCCAGCACAGGAATCCTTGCCTCTGCCAGGACGGCTTTCTCTTCCTAGCTGGCGGCTTTGGATGCTGCACACACTGCGCGCAGTCTGCCCCATTTTTGACACTCTGTCCGTTGGTGCAGCACGTGGTGTGGAAGACGTTAATGTAAGTGTGATGTTCTCTTACTGGCAGTGTCCCCGGCCGAGCATCACACATAGGGCAGACCGTGCACATCATAGCGGCGTGTGCAGCATCCGGAGGAGAGAGACGTTCCCGGCAGCAGCAGCACAGCGCTTAGCACACTGGAGGGGAGCTGGGTGCAGCCTGCAGGACTCCTGAGATCTCCACTCTGTGTTCTGTTTGGCGGGAGGATGGGGGCCCGCTGACACTACGTGGTCTGTGCGGGCGGGAGGGAGGATGGGTGCGCTGTGACACTCTGTGGTCTGTGTGGCGGGAGGGAGGATGGGTGCGCTCTGACACTCCGTGGTCTGTGTGGGCAGGGGTATGGGTGCACTCTGACACTCTGTGGTCTGTGTGGCGGGAGGATGGGTGCGCTCTGACACTCCAAGGTCTCTGCTGGCGGGAGGGTGGGTGCGCTCTGACACTCCGTGGTCTGTGTGGCGGGAGGATGGGTGCGCTCTGACACTCCGTGGTCTGTGTGGCGGGAGGATGGGTGCGCTCTGACACTCTGTGCTCTGTGTGGCGGGAGGATGGGTGCGCTCTGACACTCGTGGTCAGTGCGGGCAGGAGGATGGGTGCGCTCTGACACTCCGTGGTCTGTGTGGCGGGAGGATGAGTGCGCTCTGACACTCCTTGGTCCGTGTGGCGGGAGGATGGGTGCGCTCTGACACTCCGTGGTCTGTGTGGCGGAAGGATGGGTGCGCTCTGACACTCCGTGCCAGTACCAACCTGTGCAGCACAATACCGCAAATACCATCCTGGCAAAGTTAAGGTCAGTTGACCAACGCCAGAGATGTTATCAGTATTTACATAGTATATCGCCCAGCCCATATATATATATATATATATATATATATATATATATATATATATATATATATAATGATACGGAGGGGTAGTATACAAAAAAAGTGTATAATAGATATCCCCTTCTATATATACCAGTACAATGATACAGAGGGGTATAAACAGTTATGATAGGGATATCCCTTACATCAGATTATACCTGTCTGTATATGTGTGTGTATATATATATATATATATATAATGTAGCTATACAGTGATAGAGAGGCATATATGTACAGAGGGTAAAAAAATATATATACATTATTTTTATATATATATATATATATATATATATATATATATATATATATAGATACATACATAGGGGTATATTCATATATAACAGAGGGCAGCTCAACAGAAATACCACCAGGGGGCAGCAACACAAACACACAGCAGATACCTTGGGGAAGATTTATGGTGCTGCACTATACAAGGATTCTCCTTGTTGCCCATAGCAACCAATCATAGATCTGCTTTTACTTCTCACACTGCTCTGGTATTATGAAAGATTGGCTGCTATGGAGCTGTGATTGGCTGGTATTGATCTGTGATTGGCTGCTATGGAGCTGTGATTGGCTGGTATGGATCTGTGATTGGCTGGTATGGAGCTGTGATTGGCTGGTATTGATCTGTGATTGGCTGGTATGGAGCGGTGATTGGTTGCTATGAACCTGTGATTGGTTGCTATGGAGCTGAGATTGGGTTTATGTGATGTGGTTGGTGTGTGTAATGGTGGCAGCGCCCCCTATAGGCTGACACATGACTGCAGTGAATACACAGTGTGAACAGGCTCTTACCTTCATATCCAACATGGTGTGTGCTCTGTAGTCCTCAATAATACAAGAACACGAAAACCTGAAGAAGAAGCCAGAAACCTCTTATTCTTTGGATCTACCGGATCTCCAACAAATGTAAGTTCTACTGGGAGAGATTTGGGGGACACCAGGATTGGGGGTGCAGGGCGGGGGAGGGGGAGAGGATGGGGCCAATAAGGAGATACTTACACTACGACTCCTACTCCAACTCTGAGCAGTTCTGAGCTCTGCAGCAGCTTATATCACCTGTGTGATGTCATCATGTGCTGCTGAGGTCACTCTGTGATGTCACAAAGGCCTACATTGTGCTGGGGAGAAAGCAGAGAGCCAATCAGAGAGCAGATCATTGCTAGGTGTCATAGATAGATAGATAGATAGATAGATAGGAGATGGATAGGGAGATGGATAGATAGATAGATAATATATAGGAGTTTGATAATAGATAGATAGATAGGAGAGAGATAGATAGGAGAGAGAATACCCCTTTAAGGGCATGTTCATACTTAATCCTTTGTGGATTTGATGCTGCCGATTACATCTATTGAAATAAATAGCTAATATCCGCAGCATGAAATCCAGAGTGGGGTAAGTACATGTGGCTGCATCCTGACCATTCGCCTCCATCTGTGAACCAGTGCTATGTTCTTGCCCCCCGGGTGAAAAGTTGCCATCTTGCCCCTTATATTGCTGATTATATAATAGC
This sequence comes from Dendropsophus ebraccatus, assembly GCF_027789765.1. Lineage (NCBI taxonomy): Eukaryota > Metazoa > Chordata > Amphibia > Anura > Hylidae > Dendropsophus > Dendropsophus ebraccatus. Next base: position 12,582,541 of record NC_091466.1, on the reverse strand, counting down.
AGGGCCGTTTCTAGAGGCGGACGGGCCAGGCGACCGCACGGGGTGCCGACAGCTAAGGGGCACTGGTGTCACCCCGCCTGCCCGCCCCATCATCTGTCCCTCCGGCCGCCCGCCCCATCATCTGTCCCTCCACCCGCCGCCCCATCATCTGCTCCCCCCGCCTACCCCATCACCTGGCCAGACTGCCGTGGCGCCAGGCCAGAGATGGCTGCATAGGGGGGATCTAACAGGGGAGATGGCTACATGGGGGGGATCTAACAGGGGAGATGGCTGCATAGGGGGGATCTAACAGGGGAGATGGTTACATGGGGGGGGATCTAACAGGGGAGATGGCTGCATAGGGGGATCTAACAGGGGAGATGGCTGCATAGGGGGGATCTTAACAGGGGAGATGGCTACATAGGGGGGGATCTAACAGGGGAGATGGCTACTTAGGGGGGAACTAACTGGGGAGATGGTTACATAGGGGGATCTAACAGGAGAGATGGCTACATAGGGGGGATCTAAATAACAGGGGAGATGGCTACATAGGGGGGATCTAACAGGGGAGATGGCTACATAGGGGGGATCTAACAGGGGAGATGGCTACATAGGGGGGATCTAACAGGGGAGATGGCTACATAGGGGGGATCTAACAGGGGAGATGGCTACATAGGGGGGATCTAACAGGGGAGATGGCTACATAGGGGGATCTAACAGGGGAGATGGCTACATAGGGGGGATCTAAATAACAGGGGAGATGGCTGCATAGGGGGGCTCTTACAGGGGAGATGGCTGCATGAGAGCGGGTAAGGGGGGGGTGCCTACATAGGGAGGGCTACTTCTAAGTCAAATGGGGATGCTGATATGGAGGGGGCTGCTGCTAAGTAACAAGGGGATGCTTACCTAATTACCAAGGTAGTTGCCTAAATTGGGGTGAGGGGGCTAAATCATACTGGGGATGCCTACATAGCAGGTGAGTGAGGCTAAATAACAGAGGAGATGTCTAAAAGAGGCAGGGGGCTAACTACCAGGGGGAGTGCCTACCATGGGGATGCTATCTGCTGGGGGCTAACTAACTACCTAAACTGGGATGTCTCCCACATTTTGGGTTACTATGTATAGCGGGGGGGGGGGGGGTTAACTATCAGGGAGATTACTTACAGGGGGTATGGCTAAATGCCTAAGGGGGTGGGGGCTAACTAGCGGGCGATTACCTACAGAGGGAGTACTACATACTGGTGGGCTTACTATTTTGGAGACTACCTTCAGGGGATTAGCTACATTGCGGACACTACCTATTGGGGGAGGGGGGCCAACCTGCACAGGGCGCTTTTAGCAAGATTTGCCCTGTAGTTAAAATGACCTAGAAATGGCCCTATATGATAGTAGTATACACCTGCCCGTTATATTGCTGGTTATATGGTAGTAGTATACACCCGGCCCTTATATTGCTGGTTATATGGTAGTAGTATAAACCCGCCCCTTATATTGCTGGTTGTATGATAGTAGTATACACCCGCCCCTTATATTGCTGGTTATATGATAGTAGTATAACCCCCCCCCCCCCCCCTTATATTGCTGGTTATATGATAGTAGTATACACCCCCCCCCCATATTGCTGGTTATATGATAGTAGTATACCCAGTGGCGGATTACAATATGGCCGGTTTGGGCGGCCGCCCGGGGCCCGAGGCTCCAGGGGGGCCCATGCCAAGCCGCCCACATTATAATCTGCCACTGCGGGTGACTCTCTTGTGACCCCAAGCATTATTTTGATTGCAGTCACAAGAGTCCGGCTGTCCCCCGGCTGATGCACGGCTGCCGGGGTTGTCCCGCCCTATCCCCGGCAGCGCGCACATCAGAGAGCTCCCCGTGCGCCTGTGGCTGTGACTTCCGGCGCACAGGGAGCTCTCTGATGTGCGCGCTGCCAGGGATAGGATGGGACAACCCCGACAGCCGCACATCAGACCGGGACAGACCAGGAGGCGAGAGGCCCGACGGGGGAACGGATGGCAGGTGAGAACTGTTGTGTTGTTTTTTATTGTTGTGTGTTATCTGCACAGGGGGGGAAGAGGGGGCCAGCAATGAGGGGGAAGAGGGAAGAGGGGGACCATCTATAAGGGGGGGAGAGGGAAGAGGGGGACCATCTATAAAGGGGGGGAGAAGGAAGAGGGGGACCATCTATAAGGGGGGGAGAGGGGGACTATCTATAAGGGGGGAGAGGGGAGAAGCGGACCTTCTATAAGGGGGGGGGGAGGGAAGAGGGGGACCATCTATAAGGGGGGACCATCTATAAGGGGGGGAGAGGGGGACTATCTATAAGGGGGGGAGAGGGGAGAGGGGGACCTTCTATACGGGGGGGAGGGAAGAGGGGGACCATCTATAAGAGGGGAGAGGGAAGAGGGGGACCATCTATAAGGGGGGAGAGGGAAGAAGGGGACCATCTATAAGGAGGGAAGAGGGGGACCATCTATAAGGGGGGGAGAGGGGGACCATCTGTAAGGGGGGGGAAGAGGGGGGCCATCTATAAGGGGGGGAGAGGGAAGAGGGGGACCATCTATAAGGGGGGGAGAGGGAAGAGGGGGACCATCTATAAGGGGGGGGGGAAGGGAAGAGGGGGACCATCTGTAAGGGGGGAGAGGGGAGAGGTGGGACCATCTATAAGGGGGGAAGAGGGGGACCATCTATAAGGGGGGAGAGGGAAGAGGGGGACCATCTATAAGGGGGGAGAGGGAAGAAGGGGACCATCTATAAGGAGGGAAGAGGGGGACCATCTATAAGGGGGGGGGAGAGGGGGACCATCTATAAGTGGGGGAAAGGGAAGAGGGGGACCATCTATAAGAGGGGAGAGGGAAGAAGGGGACCATCTATAAGGGGGGGAAGAGTGGGACCATCTGTAACGGGGGGGAAGAGGGGGACCATCTATAAGGGGGGGAGAGGGAATAGGGGGACCATCTATAAGGGGGGAGAGGGAAGAAGGGGACCATCTATAAGGGGGGAGAGGGGGACCATCTGTAAGGGGGGAGAGGGAAGAGGGGGACCATCTATAAGGGTGGGGGAAGGAAGAGGGGGACCATCTATAAGGGTGGGGGAGGGAAGAGGGGGACCATCTATAACATCTATAAGGGGGGAAGAGGGGGACCATCTATAAGGGGGGAGAGGGAAGAGGGGGACCATCTATAAGGGGGGAGAGGGAAGAGGGGGACCATCTATAAGGGGGAGGGGGAGAGGTGGGACCATCTATAAGGGGGGAAGAGGGGGACCATCTATAAGGGGGGGAGAGGGAAGAGGGGGATCATCTATAAGGGGGGAAGAGGGAAGAGGGGGACCATTTATAAGGGGAGAAGAGGGGGGTCATCTATAAGGGGAGAAGAGGGGGACCATCTATAAGGGGGGAAGAGGGAGCCAGCTGACATCCTCCGTGCTGCTGTGACCTCCCCTATAGATCAGCACCCTCCTCTCCTGATATCCTCTGTGCTGCTGTGACCCTGTGACCTCTCCTATAAGATCAGCCCCCTCCTCTCCTGACAACCTCTGTGCAGCTGTGACCTTGGGGGGGAGGGGGGGCAACAGCAGGAAACCAGGTGGCAATATGTTTATCGGGGGCAACAGCGGGTAAACAAGTGGCAATATGTTTATTGGGAGCTGGGGTGGACAATGCTTACTGGGGGTAGCAGCAAGGGACCAAACATTATGTTTATTGGGGCCAGCAGGGAGGGGAGGCAGGCAGTGTTTATTGACAGACAGCGTGGAGGGGGGCGGGGGTCAGTAGCGGATTATAATTTGGGCGGATTGACCGGGGGGGGGGGGGGGGGGCGGGGGAAGGGGGCCCAGGGTACATTTAATCCGCCACTGAGTATACCCCCCCTCCCTTATATTGCTGGTTATATGATAGTAGTACACCCCCTCCCCCTTATATTGCTGATTATATGATAGCAGTATACCCCACCCCCCCTTATATTGCAGGTTATATGATTGTTGTATTCACCCCCGCTCCCCCCCCCCCTCTCCCTGGGCCTTTGCTCTGTGCCACCAGTGCGGTTGCACAAGGCTCCGGGCACCAGCCTGACAGGGCGGCGCCATCGGGATGTGTATTGGCTCCCTCCCAGCCACAAGAGGCCGCTCTCCCATAGTGGTATAAGTGCTCGAGTGGCGTCACTGAGCGCTGACACCGCGAGGGGGGAGAGCGGCCTCTTGTGACTACAGGCAAAGCATTGCCTGCGGCCACAAGAGTGAGGTTAGGTGAAGTGAAGAGGAGACGCGCGGACTCAGGTGAGTATAAAGTGTTTTTTTTTTGTTATATGCTAATGGGAGGGGGAGGACAAAGGGGGGCTATCAGGAGCGTAACTAGAACTAGCTGGGCCTTATAGCAAACTTTTGATTGCCCTCCCCCCCCCCCCCAAACAACTGACCACTAAGCTGTGAAGAGAGAGCAATATGTATATATAGTATTAGGAAAAGCATTATAGCACCATGACCACTGCCATTACCACTATATTGTTACCAACCAAATCCAGCATGTTAAGATGAATAATACAAACAGTACCAGTTTACATGGGACAAATATTACCCCCTCTCACTGACTAAACCCCCACATACTGAATAATGCTACCACTGCTACGGAATAAAATCCACAGTCCAATATCACCATTGGCCATACAGTGGCATGTATAGGCTCCACACAGGCTTTACACACCATAAGTGATCACAGTGCAGTTACAGGCGTCTTCTCCAATCGGAGTTGCTCACTTTTTCCCTTCTTCTCCATCCAGCCTGGCCACCATAAGGACTTCTCTAGGTTTCTCACTCATGCCCCAATATCCTACGCATCTATTTGCTCCATCTGTTCCCTCATATAGTGGTCCCCTCTGTATTCATATAGTAGTTAGACAACTGTGTCCCTCATTAAGTAGTTAGACCCTTCTCTGCTTCCCCCCCAATGTAGTACCGTATTTTTCGCTTTTTAGGACGTGCCTTTTGATAAGACGCACCCCTGATTTTAGGGGGGAAAAATAGAAAAAAAAATATATTTTGCTCATTTTCACCGTTTGGAGATAGCAGCAGTGTGATTGGTGCCAATCCCCCCATATAGTGCCCCACATAGTAGCCAATGCCCCCATATAGTGCCCACATAGTAGCAAATGCCCCCATATAGTGCCCCACATAGTAGCCAATGCCCCCATATAGTGCCCACATAGTAGCCAATGCCCCCATATAGTGCCCCACATAGTAGCCAATGCCCCTATATAGTGCCCCCCATAGTAGCCAATGCCCCATATAGTAGCCAATGCCCCCACATAGTGCCCCCCCATAGTAGCTAATGCCCCCACATAGTAGCCAATGCCCCCATATAGTGCCCCCACATAGAAGCCAATGCCCCCATATAGTAGCCAATGCCTCCACATAGTGCCCCCCATAGTAGCCAATGCCCCCATATAGTAGCCATGCCCCCACATAGTAGCCAATGCCCCCATACAGTGCCCCCATTGTAGCCAGTGCCCCCCATAGTAGCCAATGCCCCCATATAGTAGCCATGCCCCCACATAGTAGCCAATGCCCCCATACAGTGCCCCCATTGTAGCCAGTGCCCTCCATAGTAGCCAATGCCCCCATACAGTGCCCCCATATAGTAGCCAGTGCCCCCATATAGTAACCAGTGCCCCCATAGTAGCCAATGCCCCCATATAGTAGCCAATGCCCCCATACAGTGCCCCCATTGTAGCCAGTGCCCTCCATAGTAGCCAATGCCCCCATACAGTGCCCCCATATAGTAGCCAATGCCCCCATACAGTGCCCCCATATAGCAGCCAGTGCCCCCATATAGTAGCCAATGCCCCCATACAGTGCCCCCATATAGTAGCCAGTGCCCCCATATAGTAGCCAATGCCCCATACAGTGCCCCCATACAGTAGCCAATGCCCCATACAGTGCCCCCCATAGTAGCCAATCCCCCCTGCGACCAGAAAAACAACAAACTGGTTACTCACCTGTCCGGCGGCCCCAGCAGCTCCTCTCCTGACACTCCGGACTCCCGTCATCCTCCGGCACAGGCAGCGGGGGACAGAGAGACTGCCGCTGCAGAACATTTCCGGGACACAGGCAGCGTCTCTGTACCCCACTGCCTGTGCCCGGAGGATGACGGGAGAGGAGCTTCTGGGGCCGCCGGACAGGTGAGTAGGACAGCAATCCCCTCCGCCCGCCCAGCCGGCCCCCTCCATCGCCGCTTAGCCGATCTGGAGCCCAGGAAAGTGCTGCTCATTGCACTTTTCCGGACTTCTGATCGGCTCAGCTGAGCGGGCCCCCTGAACCCCCGGGCCCCATAGCGACTGCGTACCCTGCCCCCATGGTAGCCATGCCAGTGGGGGCTATATACCAGGGAGCAGCACACAGAGGGGGTCCACAGGGGGGGGCCTATATACTACTGGGGGGGCGCACAGGGGGCTATAGAACGGGGGGGGCAGCACACAGGGGGGGAACTATATACTACTGGGGGGGCTATATAACGGGGGGCAGCACACAGCGGGGGTCCACAGGGGGGCCTATATACTCCTGGGGGGCGCACAGGGGAGCTATATAACTGGGGGCAGCACACAGGGGGGACCTATATACTACTGGGGGGGGGCGAACAGGGGGGGCTATATAACGGGTCGCCAAAAAGGGAAGGGGCCCACTCTTGAAGGCTGTGCACCGGGCCCACCAATATATTAAAACGGCCCTGGGGCCAAGCATAAAATTAGAGTGTTAACCAATCACAAGAACCTCATATACCTAGACAAAGCTAAACGTCTGACTCCCCGTCAGGCCAGGTGGGCTTTGTTTTTTACACGGTTCCACTTTGAGATCACCTATCGGCCTGGTTCAATATTAGAATATTAGAGCCAATGCTTTGTCTCATAGCTTTGACATCAGCAACTCACCTAGACAAGGACCTGAGAATATCTTATCGCCCGGGGTGGTGGTGGCCATTCTGCAGCCTGACCTGGCTGCTCAGGTGGTGGAATCCCAGCCCTTGGCTCAAAGTACCTACTATTGGTAGCCATCTTGGGCAAGAGATGTCAAGGTGTTTGAGGTTTGTGCCAGGTCTAAAGCGCCTCGTAGACTCCCTGAGGGTCTTCTCCATCCCCTTCCGATACCTACCAGACCTTGGACACACATCTCAATGGATTTTATTACCGATTTGCCACTCTCAAAAGGCAAAACGGTGATCTGGGTTGTCATTGAAAGGTTTTCTTTTTTTTTTTTTTTAAAGTTAATATTTATTTCTTACAAACAATTCTTACATACAAACGTCCATTAAATTAGGACAACATGACCTAAAACTCTTCTCCAAGATCCTCGCCGCCCGTCTCACTCCACTCCTACAACCCATCATTCATCTAGACCAAGCGGGCTTTATGCCCACTCGGGAGGGCAGGGATAACACCACTAGGGCCATCAACATCATACACTATGCTCACTCTGATCCCTCACCCACAATGCTCCTCTCCACCGACGCAGAGAAGGCCTTTGACAGGGTCGGCTGGCCAATCCTGACCGCCACCCTCCAGCACCTGGGACTAGGTCCCCGCATGCTGGCCTGGATCGGGTCTCTCTATTCATGCCCCTCGGCTCAGGTCTCTGTCAACGGCCTTCTCTCGTCTTCTTTCCCGATACACAACGGTACCCGTCAGGGGTGCCCACTCTCCCCCCTAATTTTCATACTGACTCTTGAGCCCTTCCTACGCCATATCAGACAGAACGTAAATATCTCGGGAGTTCGGGTGGGGTCGGTCACCCATAAGGTGGCGGCCTACGCGGACGATCTGCTCTTTTTTCTCACCCGCCCTATGGTTTCTCTCCCCAACCTTCTCTCTGAGCTTACCAGATTCCAAACCCTATCCAACTATAAAATTAACCTTCAGAAATCCGAAGCGATGAACCTCTCTCTTTCACCCTCGTTGGCCTCCTCTCTTGCAGACTCCTTTCCTTTTCGCTGGTCGAGTTCCTCTCTATCCTATCTAGGGGTCCAGCTTACCCCCTCTGTCTCTGACCTGTTCAGGTTTAATTTCCCCCCTATGCTGAAAAAGGTCAAAGCGGACCTATCTGGGTGGCACCGGGGCACCTTTACTTGGTTTGGCCGTTGTTCCATCTTCAAGATGAACATCCTTCCAAGACTTTTGTATCTCTTCCAAGCCCTGCCAGTGACTGTGCCCCTGAGCTTCTTCAGACACCTTTCTTCCTTACTGACCAAGTTCATCTGGGCCCATAAACAACCTAGGGTAGCGAAGTCGGTCCTGTACCGGCCGAAGACGCGTGGCGGGTTGGGCCTTCCCAATATCCTTCTTTACTATGTAGCCAGTCACCTGGTTAGGGTGATAGATTGGCACCGACACTGTTCTTCAAAACAGTGGGTTGGCCTTGAGATGTCGCTCGTCCCCCTCTCCCTGTTGGCGGCTCCCTGGCTTCCTAACTCCAGTAGACTGGTCGGGTCTCACCCAACGGTCGCCCCAACTCTTAAACTATGCCAGAAATATTTCTCTTCGGCCTCTCTAGCTCCTCACCCATCTCCTTTGTTCCCGGTCATAGGCTCTCCCTCATTTTCGGCGGGAGCCTCTGACCCGGTTTTTCGGGAATGGTTCCAAGCTGGCTCCTTCCGTGCACGCAGCTTTCTTCGGGGTCCCACTTGGGTGTCCCTCTCTGAGCTCCGCGACCTCTCTGACCCTTCTCCCTTAGGGTTTTGGAGGGCCCTTCAGTTGCACCATTTCCTCCTTTCTCTACCTGCTCCATCCTCTTTCTCTCGCACGCTCACTCAGTTAGAGACGTTATGCCTTGGCACGGGCCCTCTCAGACATTCTCTCTCTCTTCTATACGCCATGCTGGGCTCCCCCCCGGAACAGCCGCCTCCTCCATTCCTCTCTGCCTGGGAGCAGGACCTGAACGTCTCATTTACGGGCCCACAATTGGACCGAATTTATACTTGTACTCATACCTCCTCCATCTCCTCCCGGGTACAGGAGGCGGGTTATAAGATTCTCTCTAGATGGTACCGGGTTCCGGTCCGCCTTCACAGAATCTTTCCCGAAGTGTCCCCCCTGTGCTGGAGAAATTGCGGCGAGGAAGGGACCCTCCTCCATACGTTTTGGAGCTGTCCCAAATTGGTCCCCTTTTGGAGAGAAGTGTGGCGTATTGCCTCGACCTTCACGGACTCTCCTTTGCCTTTCTCCCCCTCACTGTTTCTCCTGCACCTATCGGACATCCCGTTGAGAGGCTATCGCCGCTCCCTTGTCCGCCATTTGGTCAATGCTGCCAGGGCTTGTATCCCGGCCTCCTGGAGGCAACAAGCTCCACCCACCATCGCTATGTGGCTACGGAGGGTGGAAGACTTAAAATATATGGAGGACCTTACTGCCCAATTGCATGAGCGGAACTTCAGCTTCTTTCAGACTTGGTACTACTGGGAACAGTTCACGGACTCCGACGAATATAAGACCCTCATCTCTCAGTGAGGTGCTTCGCCTCCCCCCTACCCCCCTGTCTGGTTGCTTCTTCTGTTGGTGTGTATGCTGGTCGTCACTCCCCTCTCCCTTCGTGTGCCCCTCGGTGTTGTAGCTCCCCTCCCTTGCCCATACCCCCCCCCCCCTCTCTCCAGTTGTTACTGTTTCTCATTCCTCTCTACTTCTGAGCGCCAGCTCTTTTCCCTCTCAACAGGATGTGACACCCCTCATTTTCACAGATGGCCTCCCCGTTGTGGGAGATACTTGCTAAATCCTCAGTTGGTAATGTTGGGCCATGTTGGCTCTTTGTCCATGTTATATTTGTAGTTTGTGCACCCAAAGGTGCTTTGTTCTTCCTTGAACTTGTACAGCTAATGGCATACATGTATCTTTTTGTAAAACTTTTGGAAACGAATAAAATTTAGAATTTAAAAAAAAAATAAAAAATTAGGACAACAATATCACATACATATACACCGTATTTCCCCCAATAATTCAAGAATAAATACAATACCGTATCAACCCCACCCCTTCTAGCCCGGGAGGAACAGGAGAGAAGAAAAAATTTTTTATTAATTATTAAACAAGAAAATAAATAGCTCACCACTTCCACTACATCTTCTTAAACCTCTCTTCCCTACTCCTAACACCCCTTGCTGACAACCAGTCGTATCTTTTGATCACTTGATTTGGCCATTCCTCTATAAATGGTCCGGTCTTCCCTATCCAATTTTTCAGTATTATTAATCTTGCTAGAAACAGTAACCTAGCCAACAAAATTCCCCCTATCCTCTCTTTAGGTTCTTCCCCCAGCACTGCTACTTCAAATGACAGTTGCCCTTTAACCCCTTCAGGGCGGGGCTAATTTTCGTTTTTGCATTTTCGTTTTTTCCTCCTTGTGCTTAAAGGAGACCTGTCACCCCCCACGCCGGGGTGACAGGCTCCCAACCCCCAGATAGATCCCCTTATACTTACCTCATGTCGCCGAGTCCCGCTGCCGGAGCCGGTCCCGGGACGGAGATATCCCGGTGAGAAGCCGGCGCGCGCGCTGTGGAGATGGGTCCGGCGTCCATAGAGAATGAATGGAGCCGGACTCATCTCTGCTGCGCGCGCACGGCTCCATTCATTCTGCCATAGCAGTTGCATTTTTACACCTACAGACCCACATGAGCCCTTATTTTTTGCGTCACTAATTGTACTTTGCAATGACAGGCTGAATTTTTGCATTTGGTACACTGCGAAACCAGAAAAAAATTCAAAGTGTGGTGAAATTGAAAAAAAAAAAACGCATTTCTATTATTTGGGGGGAATGTGTTTTTACGCCATTCGCCCTGGGGTAAAACTGATTTGTTATATTTGTTCCTCAAGTCATTACGATTAAAACGATATATAAAATATATAACACTTCTTGTATCTGATGGACTGTAAAAAATTCAAACCATTGTTAACAAATATACGTTCCTTAAAATCGCTCCATTCCCAGGCTTATAGCGCTTTTATCCTTTGGTCTATGGGGCTGTGTCAGGAGTCATTGTTTGCGCCATGATGTGTTCTTTCTATCGGTACCTTGATTGTGCATATACGACTTTTTGATCGCTTTTTATTACATTTTTTCCGCTACAAGCGGCACCCGGGACCGCCGCGGTTCAGAGCAGGGTCGCCGAGCAGCCCCGCTCTGAACGGCCGCTCCCGCGCGAGGACGTACAGTTACGTCCTCGTGCGGGAAAGGGTTAAAATTACCTTTATTTTCCAAAACTCCCACTACTTCCATCCAGTACTTTCTTTTTACCTTGGAACATAAAACAGAACATATGGGTCAGATCTGCCTCCATCTCACCACATCTATCATATCTTGAGTTCTCCCGGACTCCTACCTTGTGCAAAAATATTGGTGCATTGTGTACAATACCCTCCCATCTAGATTCAGAAAATAATCCACACAGTTTTTCCCATTTGATCTTATGCGCAGGAACCACCAACTCACACCATTCTCTCAATAATATTGTGTACATCCGTGAAGGAAGCCGCCTCTCTTTTGTCAAAGCCATAATTTTATCAATTCCCTCATTCCAAAAGATTGAAAAAAACTCTTTATTACGTGTTTTAATTGTAGATAACTAAAATCTATTTTGCCAAATCTCTTCACACCCTACAAAAAGATCCTCCCTTTTCCTGAGAAGACCCATCTAAAAAAAACAAAACTGTACTTTGCTATATCCAAATTCCTTCCAGAACCTCTGATTGGATAACTCCTCAAATTCCGTGAAATTGCTATTATTCCATAGCTCAGTACACTCCCTCTAATTTTGCACACCTTCTTAATTTCCTGCCATATCTTATGTGTCAATGTGCCAAAAAAATCTATACCCTTTCACACCTCCTGATTCTAACCTTACAAAAATCCCCTTATCCCTTTGTTTCATACACTTAGCGGAGACCCAACTTGAATCTTTGTGTGTAATAATAAAAGCAAATTGAAAAGCCAAAAAATATAAAAAGAAGTCCGGAAGAGCAAACCCACCCCTCTCAATCCGTGGACAGAATACTACATACTTTCAGGTTACAGAAGCCCCCCCCCCCCCCCCTTAAGTCTCTATCCAGAGGCATAAAAAACGATTTGTTCCAATTTATCGACAACCCCATAGGACTACCCAACAGTTCGGGGTTGACGACAAAGAGAAGCAAATCATTTGCATACATAAGAATTTTTTCATTATCACTAGAGATGAGCGAACCGGGTTGGGGTTCGAGTCCATCCGAACCCGAACGATCGGCATTTGATTAGCGGGGGCTGCTAAACTTGGATAAAGCTCTAAGGTTGTCTGGAAAACATGGATACAGCCAATAACTATATCCATGTTTTCCAGACAACCTTAGAGCTTTATCCAAGTTCAGCAGCCACCGCTTATCAAATGCCGATCGTTCGGGTTCGGATGGACTCGAGCATGCTCAAGGTTCGCTCATCTCTAATTATCAACCTTCAAGCCAAAACCCCTAAATTTTCCACAGGACCTTATCCACTCTGCTAAAGGCTCGATGTAAAGAGCAAACAGCATAGGGGACAACGGGCATCCCTGCCGAGTCCCTCTGTGAATACTAAATTGTGGAGAAACTACATCATTAATAAGAATTCTAACTGAGGGCTGCTTATACAACAACTCAACCCACTCTATAAATCTAGCACTAAAACCAAACTGTTCTAGAGCCTTCCACACATATGGCCATTCTACCTGGTCAAATGCCTTACAGGCATCCAATACTACCATAGCTCTGTCTCCTTCTACAGCTATTTGCGTATTTATATAGATCCTCTTTATATTAATAAATACTGTACGGCCTGGCATTAAGCCATTTTGATCTTCCGAAATCAAATCTTCTATAACCTTTGACAGCCTCCTAGATATTAATTTAGAAAAAAAAGTTTAAAATCAATGTTCAACAAAGAAATTGGAGGATAATTCCCCATCTCAAGATGGTTCTTCCCAATAAGAACAATGATAGCCTCTTCCATAGATTTGGGGAGTCCCCCATCGGCAATAGACTGATTCAGCACCTCTAGCAGAATTGGAAGCACCGTCCCGGCATGTCTTCTATAAAACCCATACGGTAAGCCATCTGCCCTCGGTGCCGTATTCCCAGCGACAGGGGCCAGTGTTGCCTCCAATTCTGCCAAGGAAAGTGGAGAGTCCCCTGTGCTCCCCAAATTATATAGCCCAATGTAACTAGGCCAAAGTATATAGCCCATCGTAACTCCTCAATAGTATATAGCCCTGTCTCCCCCATAGTATATAGCCCCCTGTGCCCCCCATAGTATATAGCCCCTCTGTGTCTGGTCCATAGTATATAGCCATCGTGCTCCCCCATAGTATATGAGCCCCCTGTGTCTCCCCCATAGTATATAGCCCCCAGTGCTTTTTCATAGTAGGATAGCCCCCTGGTCCTCCCCAGGTATATAGACCCAGCTGCTCCCCAGCAGTATAGGAGTCCCCTGTGCTCCCCCATAGTATATAGCTCCCCTGTGCTCCCCTATAGTATATGACTTCCCTGTGCTCCCCCTAGTGATATAGCTCCCTGCTCCCCCATTTTATTTAGCTTCTGTGTGCTCCCCCTGTATATAGCCCTGTGCTCCCTGTAGTAATCCCCCTGTGCTCCCCCATAGTATGTAGCCTATCTGTGGTCCCCCTAGTATATACTCCTGTTGCTCCCCCATAGGATAAGCTCCCTGTGCTCCCTGATAGTATATTCTAGGCTGTGCTCCCACATAGAATATACTCCCCTGTGCTCCCCGATCTATAGAGCTCCTGTGCTCCCCAGTAGTATATTCAGGCCTGGGCCCACAAAGTATATACCCCCTGAGCTCCCCAGTCTTATATAGATCCCTTGATCCCCAATAGTATATGCCCCCTGTGCTCCCCAAAGTATATAGCCCCCTGTGCTCCCCCATATTATTTAGCTCCCCTGTGCATCCCCAATATTATATAGCTACCCTGTGCTCCTCATAGTATATGCTCCCCTCCTCCCCCATCTTATATAGCCCCCTTGCTGGGCTCCCCAATAGTATATGCCCCCTGTGCTCCCCATATATATATAGCCCCCTGTGCACCCCCATAGTATATAGCTCTCCTGTGCTCCCATAGTATATAGCACCCTGTGCTCCCCAGTAGTATATAGCCCCCATATCCCCCATCCTCTATAGCCCATTGTGCTCCCCCATAGTATATCAGCCCCCTGTCCTCCCCCATAGTATATAGCCCCCTGTGCCCCCCTAAAATATAGCCACAAAATGCCCCCCATAGTATATAGCTCCCATACTCCAAATCCAATATAGCCCCCTTTCTCCCCCATGTACATAGCTCCCCTGGTTCCCCATGTAATAGACATGGTGCTCCCCCATAGAATATAGCCCCCTGTTCTCCCCCATAGTATATAGACCCCAGTCCTCCCCCATAGTATATAGCCACCTGTGCCCCCCATAGTATTAGCCCCCTCAATCTCCCAATAGTATATAGCCCCCCTGCCCAAAGGGAACATATAAAAAAAAAAAAACAAAGCTACCCTCACCTGGGTCCACGCGTTCCTCTTCTTCCCTCTTGTGGCCGCACTTCCTGCGGTCACAAGAGGCTGCACTCCCCTTACCCTCGCGCCGACGCTCCAGTGACGTCGGGCGCTAGAGGGAGAGTGCGGCCTCTTGTGACTGCAGGAAGTGCGGCCACAAGAGTGACTGACAGGGAGGGAGCCAATGGCTCTCTCTCTCTGTCAGTGTCGCTGCTGCTGCAGCGCTGAAGCGCCGCAGCAGCAGCGGGCGGGGGCGGCGGCGGACGGGGGGCCCTGCAGGGGGCGCCATGGAGGGGTAAGTAGATTACCCATCCATGGCGCTCCCCCCTGACAGGCTGGTGGCCGGAGCCCTGTGCGACCGCATTGGTCGCACATAGCAACGGCCGGCCTGCTCGGGGGGGGCCCTTTAACAGTGGGCCCGGTGCACGTGCACCATGTGCCCTCTGGTTAAAGCGGCCCTGTCTATAGGGTATAGGGGGCAGAAACAGTGTGATGCAGAGTTATTGTATGTTGTAGCCTTGTTTGAAGAGATGGGTTTTCAGGTTACTTTTGAAGGACCTGATGGTGGATGAGAGACGGATGTGTCGGGGTAGCGAGTTCCAGAGTATGGGGGAGGCTCGGGCAAAGTCTTGGAGGCGGTTGTGCGAGGTACGAACAAGGGGGGAGCGGAGACGGAGGTCACTGGAAGATCGAAGGTTGCGTGAGGGACGGTAGCGGGATATCAGGTCAGAGATGTACGGAGGTGACAGGTTGTGGACGGCCTTGTACGTCATGGTCAACAATTTAAAGTGAATAAGTTGGGCAATGGGGAACCAGTGGAGGGATTGGCAGAGGGGAGAGGCTGAGGCAAAGCGAGGGGAAAGGTGGATTAGTCGGGCAGCAGTGTTAAGGATAGACTGGAGGGGATCAAGGGAGTTAGATGGAGGCCAGAGAGGAGGATATTACAGTAGTCCAAGCGGGAGATAATGAGAGCATGGACCAGCAGTTTGGTGGAGTCAGGGGTGAGGAAAGAGCGGATTCTGGAAATGTTTTTGAGGTGAAGGCGGCAGGAGGTGGGTGGCAGGGCCTGAATATGTGGTTTAAAGGACAGGGCAGAGTCAAAGGTGACCCCGAGGCAGCGGACTTGGGGGACAGGGGATAGAGTGCAGCCATTGATAGTGATTGACAGATTAGAAGGGGGGTGGAGCGAGATGGGGGAAAGATGATAAGTTCTGTTTTGTCCATGTTGAGTTTTAGAAAGCGGGAGGAGAAGAAGGAGGATATGGCCGATAGACACTCTGGAATCCTGGATAGCAAAGAGGTGACATCTGGACCAGAGAGGTAGATTTGAGTGTCATCGGCATAAAGATGGTACCTGAAGCCATGGGATTCTATGATATGTCCCAGGCCAGAGGTGTAGATTGAGAAGAGAAGAGGCCCGAGTACAGAGCCTTGGGGAACACCAACAGTAAGGGGACGAGGAGAGGAGGTGGTGTGGGAGACACTAAAAGTGCGGTTGGAGAGGTAACAGGAGATCCAGGAGAGAGCTGAGCAAGTGACGCCAAGGGATGAGAGAATTTGTAAGAGGAGAAAATGGTCAACTGTGTCGAAGGCAGAAGATAGGTCAAGGAGAAGGAGCACAGAGTAGTGGCACGAGGTTTTGGCAGTTAGCAGGTCATTTGCCACTTTGGTGAGGGCAGTTTCTGTGAAGTGGTGGGAGCGGAAACTGGATTGCAGGGAGTCAAAAAGCGACTTGGATGAAAAATGGGAGGAAAGTTCATGGTAGACATGTTGTTCCAGGAGTTTTGAGGCAAAGGGAGAAGCGAGATGGGGCGGTAGCTGGATAAGGAGGTAGGGTCAAGGGATGGCTTTTTGAGGATGGGTGTGATGGTTGCATGTTTATATGGAGACGGGAAGACGCCAGAAGTTAGTGATAGATTGAAGAGATGGGTAAGTGCTGGGACAAGTGCTGAGGAGAGGTTGGGGATAAGGTGGGATGGAATTGGGTCAAGTGCGCAGGTGGTGAGGTGCGATGTGGAGAGTAGTTGGAGAGATGTTCTTCTGTGATGGTGGAGAGGTGATTTAGTGGGGACTGTGAGTTGAAGCTTACTCTGATGCCATCGATTTTCTGCTTGAAGAATGTGGCAAAGTCCTCAGCAGAGATGAGAGATGTGGGGGGTGGCAGTGGGGGGCCGAGAAGAGAGTTGAAGGTGTTAAACAGTTGCCTAGGGTTGTGAGATAAGAAGGCTATGAGGGAAGAAAAGTAGTCCTGTTTAGCAGAGGTGAGGGCAGATTTGAACTCAAGGAGTGCTCTCCTGTATGTTTGGAAGTGTTCCTCAGAGTCTGTCTTCTTCCAGCGCCGTTCAGCAGCGCTGGACACTCACCTTAGTTGTTTGGTTAGGTCGGTGTGCCAAGGCTGTCTGTTCGTGCTTCGTGTTCTCTTTTTCGTGAGAGGGGCAACAGAGTCGAGGGCTGAGGTTATTGTGGAATTGTAGAAGGTTGCGGCTGTTTCAGTGTCGTTCAGAGTGTGTATAGTGGAGAGAGGCGGAAGGGAGTCAGAGAGTGTTGAATGTTGAAGTTTCTGAGGTTCCTGCGAGGGTGGGCAAGTTTGTGGACTGGGGGGGCAGAATGAAGAGAGGAGAAACGAGAAAGTTAGGAGGTTGTGGTCAGAGATGTGGAGAGATGTTCTGGTGAGGTCAAATATGGGGCAGAGGCGGGAGAAGATGAGTCCAGTGTGTGGCCCTTTTTGTGAGTGGCCATGGAGAACCACTGTGTAAGGCCAAAGGAGGAGGCTAGTGATAGGAGTTTAGAGGCGGGTGATTTGGTCGTGTCGATGGGGATGTTGAAGTCGCCCATGATGATGGTGGGAATATCTGTTGAAAGGAAATGCAACAGCCAAGTGTTGAACTGGTCAAGGAAGGCGGTTGCGGAGCCTGGTGGTCGGTAGATGACGGCCACTTGGAGGTTAGAGGGGAAATAGATACGGATAGAGTGTACTTCAAAGGAGTGTGAGGGTGAGGGCAGGGAGAGGAGGGCTTGGGGTAAAGGAGCAGTTGTCCATTAGCAGCAGGCCAACCCCGCCACCCGGCTTATTGCCAGGGCGAGGGGTGTGAGTAAACTGGAGCCCACCGTAGGAAAGTGCGCAGGGGGAAGCAGTGTCAGTAGGGGACAGCCATGTTTCTGTTAGGCCTAAGAAGAAGAGGTTTGTGGTAAAGAAAGAGATCATGTATGAATGTAGGTTTATTGCAGACAGAGCGTGCGTTCCAGAGAGCAGCAGAGAAAGGGACGGGGGGAGGGGGGGGGGTCGGGACGGCATGCGTATGGTGTTAGAGGGGCGCCGCCGTGATCTAGAAGAATGTGGACGAAAGGAGGGCAGTGTGGTAGATGAGATCAGGTGGGGAGGGCCAGGGTTTGGTGAAATGTCTCCAGCAGTGAGAAGTAGCAGAGACAGAGACAGTAGGTGTGAGTAGGTAAGGGGGCGCGGACATTGAGAGCATTTATAGGTAAAGGTTTTATAGTGTGTGGAAAGAGGATAATCGGAGGGAAGAGACCAGAGGGTAAAAGAGCTGGAGAAATCAAGAGATTGTTACTTGGTGTGGGGAGTGGAGGGTTAACACAGAGTTTGAGGATAATGGAAGCAAAGGTGAAAGCCAAAATAAACATTGTGAGCAAAGAGAGGGAGAGGAGATGAGAATATGGCGGAGTGAGACCTTAGGTTCAATTCTGGTATTAATTCATTTTTTCACACTTAAAATGGCTCACTTAGATGGACTCACAGATGACCCAGAGTCCAGAATATATAGGGATTTAGCTTATCTGAACTGTTAGAGCATTGCCGCTGGAGGATGTACAGGTCCGGGTACCATCTACCTTCCCTGCACTGATGTGGGGAGCGGAATAATAGGGAATGACCAACTTCTCCCCGACCACCCTCATCTAATAGGACCAGTGCTTTATTACCGATATATTCCCCGACCACCCTCATCTAATAGGACCAGTGCTTTATTACCGATATATTCCCCGACCACCCTCATCTAATAGGACCAGTGTCCTATTACCGATATATTTCCCTGACCACCCTCATCTAATAGGGCCAGTGCTTTATTACCGATATATTCCCCGACCACCCTCATCTAATAGGGCCAGTGCTTTATTACCGATATATTCCCCGACCACAGCCTTATCTAATAGGACCAGTGCTTTATTACCGATATATTCCCCGACCACCCTCATCTAATAGGACCAGTTCTGTATTACTGATATATTCCCCGACCACCCTCATCTAATAGGGCCAGTGCTTTATTACTGATATATGGAGGAAACTAAAGGAATGTGAGAAGTTTTTTTCTGGTGTTAAGAAATAAGCTCCTTAGATTGATAGAACATAAAATATAATTAATGAGGAACATTTCTAAAATTCAATTGTAACATTTTGAAATGTAAAGCTGGTACATTTATTCCAACTCCAGCCCAAACTATCTCCGACTGCACAGCCCTGATCTGCAGTAATAGTGCAGGAACAGCAGCAGATGATAAGCCCAGGATGTTATCAGCCCCATGGTCACATGCTCCTCCCTGTCGGCCATATTTTGGACAAGATCATCACAAAGCAGGGCAGTACAGCGTGGAGGAGAGGAGTCTGATTCTAGCTCTGAGGTACACAGAGGCTGCTGTCAGTATATACAGTGAGTACACAGGGAGCTGTTGCCAGTATATACAGTGAGTACACAGGGAGCTGCTGCCAGTATATACAGTGAGTACACAGGGAGCTGCTGTCACTATATACAGTGAGTAAACCTCCTTATACTGTACACTGTGCATTTTTACTATAAAGTGACCAACCCCTTAAAGCGACTCTGTACCCACAATCTGTCCCCCCCCCCCCCCCCCCCCCAAACCACTTGTACCTTCGGATAGCTGCTTTTAATCCAAGATCTGTCCGGGGTCCGTTTGGCAGGGGATGCAGTTATTGTCATAAAAACAACTTTTAATCCGGCAGCGCTGTGTCTAACGGCCGTGGCTTACATTTGTATATGCATTAGGCTGGCACACCCTCTGTCCTTCCTCCCCACCCTCCTCAGCATTAGGAATGACCCAGGAACATTTACTGCTGTTTGAGCTTTGCACAGGTGTATTAACGATCCAGCCCATGTTCATTATACACACAGGTGGGGAATAGGAGACTATCTGCCTGGAGTATTCCTAATGATGAGGAGGGTGGGGAGGAAGGACAGAGAGGGTGTGCCAGCCTAACGCATATACAAATGTAAGCCCCGGCCGTTAGACACAGCGCTGTAGGATTAAAAGTTGTTTTTATGACAATAACTGCATCCCCTGCAGAACGGACCCCAGGACAGATTGTCCCCATTGTTACTGTACAAGAAATTTGATAAATTTGTTGCTAAATTTCTAAGCTCTAACACATCCAAAAACAGAGACTTTTACCAAATGATGCCCACAGAGTAGACATACAGTGGTGCCTTGGATTTCGAGCATAATCCGTTCTGGAACCGCACTTGTAATCCAAATCCACTCTTAAACCAAAGCAAATTTCCCATAGGAAATAATTGAAATGCAGACAATTAGTTCCACTCCCCAAAAATGAGGATTTTTTATTCTGAACAAATAATGAAACAACTGATTTGGGGGGGGGGGAAGGTATCACTCCCCAAACCTGGCGGCAATTCTCCTCCCCCTCTGTGAAGAACAACGCTCACAATTCTTTCATTCTCTCTTTTTTTGTTGTAGAACACGACCATCGTCTCCTGCTGCCTCCAATGTTAGAAAACGTCAAAGCGGAAAAGATTAACGGATAAAATCCCCATATAAACTGGAGGTAGTGAAATCCGCCAAAGAACATGGAAACATGGCGGCTGAGAGACAGTCTGGGCCGCCTCCAACTGAAAGAATGATACGGCAATGGAGGAAACAAGAGCAGGCACTGCAAGAAGCAGATAAAAGTAACACACTTTCCATGGGCATCTCGCAAAATAGCCGCAGATAGACGTGGGAATGAGAGCGGATCACACATCACAGGAACAATGGATTTTCAGTCTCCACAAGAGCGATCACATATAAAGCCAAGCGTCTTGCTGCAGAGAAAGGCATTGAGGACGTTACTGGATCAGCATCCCGCTGCTATAGGTTCATGAGGAGATGCGGCCTTGCTCTGCGCACCAATACTAGAATTGCACAAAAAATGGCTAAAGAATATGAATCCAAGATTGCGTCTTTCCATAAGTCTGTAAATGATGCAAGAAAGAAAAATGGCTTTCAAATCGGTCAGATTAGAAATATGGATGATGTCCCATTAACCCAGGATGTTCCATCAAACAGGACTGGTTATGTGAAAGGTGCAAAAACCGGAACTGTGAAGACCCCAGGACACGAGAAAACCCTGCGCAGATGGCACCAAAGTGACACCAAAAGCGTGCCGAAAGAGGGGATCCCACCACGTGGAGTTATTGTCCATGTCCATGGGAGAGACTGGAGGGATAGATGAAGGGGGAATGAAAAAATAGATAGAAAAAGTGTGATCCAAACACCCTGGAGGCTTCTGAGAAACCTGCCCTACTAGTACTCCACCAGTTCAGGGCGCACATCAGGGAGAACACAGTCATTTAAAGTTTGTGAGGGGTGAAAACATCATGGCAAGCCACGACGGATGAAACGGTTGTAAGTTCCTTCAAGAAATGTGGCATCAGTAATGCCTTGGATGGCTCAGAGGATGGTGTCCTATATGAAGACCGTGTTACCAGTGATAGTGAGCCACTCAGCCAGACAAGTTCAGACAGTTGTGAAGATTTGGGATTTCCGGATGACTAGAGAGCTATATTTCACAGAAATAAAAAGGAAGGTGTTACTTTTTGCCAGGTGTTACTTTTTGCCAGGTGTTACTTTTTGCCAGGTGTTACTTTTTGCCAGGTGTTACTTTTTGCCAGGTGTTACTTTTTGCCAGGTGTTACTTTTTGCCAGGTGTTACTTTTTGCCAGGTGTTACTTTTTGCCAGGTGTTACTTTTTGCCAGGTGTTACTTTTTGCCAGGTGTTACTTTTTGCCAGGTGTTACTTTTTGCCAGGTGTTACTTTTTGCCAGGTGTTACTTTTTGCCAGGTGTTACTTTTTGCCAGGTGTTACTTTTTGCCAGGTGTTACTTTTTGCCAGGTGTTACTTTTTGCCAGGTGTTACTTTTTGCCAGGTGTTACTTTTTGCCAGGTGTTACTTTTTGCCAGGTGTTACTTTTTGCCAGGTGTTACTTTTTGCCAGGTGTTACTTTTTGCCAGGTGTTACTTTTTGCCAGGTGTTACTTTTTGCCAGGTGTTACTTTTTGCCAGGTGTTACTTTTTGCCAGGTGTTACTTTTTGCCAGGTGTTACTTTTTGCCAGGTGTTACTTTTTGCCAGGTGTTACTTTTTGCCAGGTGTTACTTTTTGCCAGGTGTTACTTTTTGCCAGGTGTTACTTTTTGCCAGGTGTTACTTTTTGCCAGGTGTTACTTTTTGCCAGGTGTTACTTTTTGCCAGGTGTTACTTTTTGCCAGGTGTTACTTTTTGCCAGGTGTTACTTTTTGCCAGGTGTTACTTTTTGCCAGGTGTTACTTTTTGCCAGGTGTTACTTTTTGCCAGGTGTTACTTTTTGCCAGGTGTTACTTTTTGCCAGGTGTTACTTTTTGCCAGGTGTTACTTTTTGCCAGGTGTTACTTTTTGCCAGGTGTTACTTTTTGCCAGGTGTTACTTTTTGCCAGGTGTTACTTTTTGCCAGGTGTTACTTTTTGCCAGGTGTTACTTTTTGCCAGGTGTTACTTTTTGCCAGGTGTTACTTTTTGCCAGGTGTTACTTTTTGCCAGGTGTTACTTTTTGCCAGGTGTTACTTTTTGCCAGGTGTTACTTTTTGCCAGGTGTTACTTTTTGCCAGGTGTTACTTTTTGCCAGGTGTTACTTTTTGCCAGGTGTTACTTTTTGCCAGGTGTTACTTTTTGCCAGGTGTTACTTTTTGCCAGGTGTTACTTTTTGCCAGGTGTTACTTTTTGCCAGGTGTTACTTTTTGCCAGGTGTTACTTTTTGCCAGGTGTTACTTTTTGCCAGGTGTTACTTTTTGCCAGGTGTTACTTTTTGCCAGGTGTTACTTTTTGCCAGGTGTTACTTTTTGCCAGGTGTTACTTTTTGCCAGGTGTTACTTTTTGCCAGGTGTTACTTTTTGCCAGGTGTTACTTTTTGCCAGGTGTTACTTTTTGCCAGGTGTTACTTTTTGCCAGGTGTTACTTTTTGCCAGGTGTTACTTTTTGCCAGGTGTTACTTTTTGCCAGGTGTTACTTTTTGCCAGGTGTTACTTTTTGCCAGGTGTTACTTTTTGCCAGGTGTTACTTTTTGCCAGGTGTTACTTTTTGCCAGGTGTTACTTTTTGCCAGGTGTTGCCTATATGGAGCAGAGAGATGCCAAAAATGTTATCAAGCGTAGAGGTGCATTCCATATAGCTATTACTTAGAGTGCATAATAGCAGTATAAACAGTGCAAACAAGTAACACTATAAGGCCATGTTTACAAAACACAAGTATTTATCACGGCCGTTGTTTCTGATTTGCAACACGGCCGTGATTAGTACTTAGCTTACATTTTGCTGCAGCTAGAGGGAATCCCGGCAGGAGTGGATACACATAGTACACACTCCGGGCCAGAGCCGCTAGCGGCCACAGAAGACATGTCCATGCACACAATGGAGCGTGCAGCTCCGGCCGCATTCTCCATTGTGTGCAGTGGTGAATTCGGATGCGGCCTCGGATGTGTACTCCCACATCCAAATTCATCAGAAATTAAGATCATCCGGCCAGTTCTGTATCATCGGCCGGGATGATCTTCAGTAACCCTGGCCGTGTCACAGAACAGCCAAAGTGATATGTAATGTGAACTTGGCCTAACTCTCTAAAGGCAAAAGTACAGAGCATTAAGGTTCCCCCTGTATACAGCAGCGGGGATATAAGGCGAGGGTCACACTGCATTCACAGCCTTTGCCATAAAATCTATGTGCCCCCCGACCCAGAGGATGTCACCTACCCCCCCGACCCAGAGGATGTCACCCCCCGACACAGAAAACAAGGGACAATGGAAGGATCTGCTATACTCACGGTTTACTCCACAACGGCCGGGCGGCGGCAGCAGCAGAAGATGGATCTTAATCTAAGAAACAAGAAGCAAGCTGACATGAAGCCTGAGAGACCCCGGGTGAGGAGCCCACTGAGCGACTCTCTAGAGAGTGGCTGACATCATAGGGGGCGACCTCTCTGCACAATGTGCTGCTGCTCCTCCTGATCGCTGATCCCGGCCCCATAGATGCCACCATACTGGTCTATCCTGAGGATGGGCAGCAGTGTTAGAGCTTGTATACGGGACGTCCTTTAGCCTTAGGCACATGTCAGACTCAGGCCCTCCAGCTGTTACAGAACTACAATTCCCATCATGCCTCAACCTCCAAAGCTAAAGCTTGGTTGCCCAGGCATGATGGGACGTGTAGTTTTTTTTTTGAACAGCTGGAGGACCTGAGTTTGACCCCACTGAGGATCTCCTGTCTGTCTCTTGGGGCAATAGTGGAATCCTGCTCCATGCCTACTGGTGCCCATATAACTGGTCAGAACAGGACAATCCCTAATGCTGTGGCCCCCAACCTGTGCCTCTTCAGCTGTTACAGAACTACAACTCTCATCGTGCCCTGACCGCCTCCAGTGCATTGTATTCCAGCCTGAGACGTTCCCATCATGCCCTGACAATCTGCCTGATGGGAGTTGTAGTTTTGCAGCAGCTGTAATGGATCCTATACCCCCCGGTGGTGGCATTGTGCAGCAGGATATCCCCATGACTGACACCACTAGACGGCGCCTGTGTGTGCAGACAGGTTTGATACTAAAGGAGTAGTTCAAAAAATTCTATTTAAGAATCTACTGGTGCCAGAGATTTGTCACGTCTATTTAAAAATCTCCAGTCTTCCAGTACTTAACAGCTGCTATATGCCCTGCATGAAGTGGTGTATTCTTTCTAGTCTAAATAACTAACACAAAATGGTGCTCAGCAAAGTGGGGTTACCAGGTTCTAGGAAGAAACACTTAAAGGGGTTATCCAGTGCTACAAAAACACGGCCGCTTTCTTCCAGAGACAGCACGACTCGTGTCTCCAGTTCAGGTGCCATTTGCAATTAAGCTCCATTCACTTTAATGGAACTAAGCAGAAAAACCCCGCCCAAGCTGGAGACAAGAGCGGTGCTGTCTCTGGAAGAAAGTGGCCATGTTTTTGTAGTGTTGGATAACCCCTTTAACTTATCAAGTGATGTTTATAGAAGCGTGAAGTTAAGACCCCCAGACTGGCCGCCCTATCATACACTGTGTATATCCGCCTATCAGGTGCTAATAGAGAGTGCAACACTGTGTATATCCGCCTATCAGGTGCTTATAGAGATAGTCTGCGGCTCACACAGTGTTGCACTCTCTATTAGCACCTGATAGGCGGATATACACAGTGTATGATAGGGCGGCCAGTCTGGGGGTCTTAACTTCACGCTTCTATAAACATCACTTGATAATAAGTTACGTTTTATATCCTCGTGGGGCTAACCTCGCTTCTAGTGGGCTCAGTGGCCCTTTGTGTTTTTCAGTGTTCTCTCCAGTCTGACACAGTGCTCTCTGCTGCCACCTCTGTCCATGTCAGGAACTGTCCCGAGCAGGAGAGGTTTTCTATGGGGATTTGCTGCTGCTCTGGACAGTTCCTGACATGGACAGAGGTGGCAGCAGAGAGCACTGTGTCAGACTGGAGAGAATACACCACTTCCTGCAGGACATACAGCGGCTGATAATATCTGGCACTTTATGGCATCAGTTTATTTGGAAAAAAACACAGTTGGTGAACTACCCCATTAATGTCTCCCCTGGGGGCAGTGCAGTGTCTATATGGCGGTGTCATCTATGTGTCGGTGTTGGTGTACTCCATCCACTTACATGGCCAGACGTCTCTCTCTTTTCTCTTTCTTCTGAGCTTCACGCTGCATCCTGCTCTCCATCTGCCTCTCGGCCTCTCGCTGCTTTTCCAGCATTATCTTCTCCCTATTGTACATAACACAAATCCCCTTATATGTAACTATATAAAGAGCGGGAGACATTAGGACTCTGTACATTTACCATATTATACACAATCAGGGGTATTCCAAGACTGAGGGTTACCCCTGGTGCCCGGCAGGATATGCCCCATGACCGGCACCACTAGATGGCTTTATATTAGGTTTTATATTAAAGGGGTACTCTGGGCAAAATGTATTTTTAAATCTGTTATTACGTAAGGAAAGTTCTACAAATCCCTAATATACACCAATTATGGGAAATGCACATATAGGGCTATTTCCCTCAATTTAGTAGATCTGGCAGACTCACTTCCTTAAAAAAATAGTGACATCACGTCTCAAGTGTAGGGTCCAGCAGGGGGCGCATGTAGAAGTAGATTGGAATTAGAATAGACGCCTTCTCCCTCCCCCTGCCTATCTCCCGCCCCGGTCCTATTACACCTGCTGCCCGCTTCCAGGCAGCGGGGTGAGCGCTCCTTATCTGACGCTCACCCCTTCTGCACCTCCTGTCCTCTGAAAGAGTCTCCCCCTGGGCCTCAGCGCTTACCCCGCCGAGAGCGGGTGGCGGGTGAGTGCTTCTCCTTGGGAGCGCTCGCCCCGTTGCCTGGAACCGGGCAGCAGGTGTAATAGGACCGGGGCGGGAGATAGGCCGAGGGAGGGAGAAGGCGTCTATTCTAATTCTAATCTACTTCTACATGCGCCCCCTGCTGGACCCTACACTTGACGTGACGTCACTATTTTTTTAAGTAAGCCTGGTGTGTTGAACCTGACCGTCTGGGGGTGACTGCTTTCCATAATAGATGGGCAGTGGGAACTTCCGGAGTGGACGGGACAATTGCTCATAGGATCTGGAGGCATGGGTCCGTGGACAACGGGTGTGACTGAGATTTGGCTCGGAATCAGCCAGTGGGGCCCTTTGGAAGGGGGTGAACTGGCGGAGAAAAGAGCTAGAAGGGCGGTTGTGGTTTATCTGTTTTAGTTGACTAAGATGTTTTTTTATACAGTGCTGTGGTTGAGGCGGGGATGGGTCCTCCTGCCCTGCCTGGCCCGGTTCTCCGGCCCTTGGCGCTGGGGGGGTGCGGCCATCCTGCTACCTGAAGGTAGGAGTGATGGGAGATATAAGGGGTGAAGGGTAATAAACAAAGGTAGTAGGTAGATAAGATAGGCGCCCTGCAGGTTTACCCACACAGAGAAATGACAACATTATGGAAAAGTGGTTATTGTCTTGTTATGGAGATGTGGATGAAATGGTGATCTTGTTGAAGTGAAGATGTCGGGTTGGGGTAAATATTAAGTGTTTTATGCTGGATGTTTGTAAATTGTTAAAATTAAAGATAAGAAAAAAGAAAAAAAAAAAAAAAAAAGGAAGTAAGTCTGCCAGATTTACTAAATTGAGGGAAATAGTACTATATGTGCATTTCCCATAATTAGTGTATATTATGTATTTGTAGAACTTTCCTTAGTAATAACATTTAAAAATACATTTTGCCCGGAGTACCCCTTTAATGTCTCCCCCGGGGTAGTGCGGTGTCATCTATGTGTCGGTGTTGGTGTACTCCATCCACTTACATGGCCAGACGTCTCTCTCTTTCCTCATTCATCTGCGCTTCACGCTGCATCCTGCTCTCCATCTGCCTCTCGGCCTCTCGCTGCTTTTCCAGCATTATCTTCTCCCTATTGTACATAACACAAATCCCCTTATATGTAACTATATAAAGAGCGGGAGACATTAGGACTCTGTACATTTACCATATTATACACAATCAGGGTTATTCCAAGACTAAGGGTTACCCCTGGTGCCCGGCAGGATATGCCATATGACCAGCACCACTAGATGGCGCCTGTGTGCGCAGACAGGTTTTATATTAATGTCTCCCCTGGGGCAGTGTGGGGTCTATATGGCGGTGTCATCTATGTGTCTATATGGCGGTGCCATCCATGTGTCTATATGGCGGTGCCATCCATGTGTCTATATAGCGGTGTCATCTATGTGTCTATATGGTGTGTCTATATGGCGGTGCCATCTATGTGTCTATATGGCGGTGTCATCTCTGTGTCTATATGGCGGTGTCATCTCTGTGTCTATATGGCGGTGTCATCTCTGTGTCTATATGGCGGTGTCATCTCTGTGTCTATATGGCGGTGCCATCTCTGTGTCTATATGGCGGTGCCATCTATGTGTCTATATGGTGGTGCCATCTATGTGTCTATATGGCAGTGCCATCTATGTGTCTATATGGCGGTGTCATCTATGTGTCTATATGGCGGTGTACTCCATCCACTTACATAGCCAGAAGCTTCACTCGCTCTTCCTTCTTGCGAGCAAAACGCTCCATCTTGCTTTCAGGCTTGAGCTCCCTTTCAAAATCTCTTTTTGATTCTTCCCTAAAACACAAATCATCCCATATTTAACACTATAAAGACTGGGAGACATTAGTGGGGGGTCTGAGCTCAGAGACCCCCACTGATCAGGAGAATGGGGTCCCCAGTCCTGTGAATGAATAGAATGACAGGATACATGGAGCCGACCCTAGAGAACCTTTTAGAAACCTATTCCGGAAGGTTCTCTGCGCTCTAGTACCAGTGTAAGGGGAGCGCACCATGGGATGTGGATAGGGGAGGTTGGGGTCCTACCTTATGGGTTGGAGACGGGGAACCCAGATGTTTTTTTCTATGTAGCCATCACTGGTAGAGAAGAGAACTGGGGTTAGGAGAACAGAACAAAACAGAATCTACAGAAAATATTCTCTATCCGTGTATAATGAGGAGACCACCATACCAGAAAACCTGAGGGGCCGAGCGCACAGCGGAGATCCACCTGCAGGAGAAGCCATGGTAAGAAACATAGCACAAGTCTCCACAACACAGAAGCCGCCATATTTGTTACTCACGTCTCATCCGGTCCCTCGTCCTCATCCTCAATCCTGTTACAGAGGAAAGAAGAGAATGAGAATAACGGAGCCGCCCTCACATCTCGTCTCTAACTGAGGTAACAACGGCCGCCAGAGACGCAACCAGAAGGAAGACTTACTTACCAGGGTTTGTTGTCATCTACAGCTAGAGAGGAAGAAACAGACGAGATTTACTAGGATATTCAATATAAGTGACATCCAACCCCTTCACCATGATGGGGGGCGGGGGGGGGGGGAATAGAGGATAGCGGCAGCGGAGAGGGTGGATAGCGGCAGAGGGGGTGACATGGTGGAGGGTGGCAGGGTGTGATGGTGGCAGAGGGTGACGGGGGATGGTCGGGGTAATAGCGGGGAGATGGAGGTACTTACATAGCAAGACGCTTTCTGCAGACTATAGGGATAAAACAGGGAGAAGTGAGTGCAGGAGGCATTGGGAGGTCTCAGCTGGTTCATTGTATTAGAGATACACACATATATACAGAGGAGTGTATACATATATAATAGATACCTCCTCCAGATCACTGATACATATATACACACACACACACACATATATACACAGTGGGAGATGAGGTTTGTGGAGTCGGGCAGGAGCAGCAGTCAGAGACGGGGACAGAACTTATATTCTAGAACACGGAGGCTCCGATTTATTTAAGAAAGTAAAAGTAACAGAGCGGCGACAGATATAAGAAATCCTCCTGCTTCTCTAACAGCTATACAGGAGAGCGGCCACAATATCCCCCAGGATGTTACCGCACACCTCAGCCTGCCCCCCTCAGGACAGATCCTTACACAGCCTCCTCTTATTAGGCCAGCGATGAGCAGCCTCCTCCTATTATAAGGCCAGCAATGAGCAGCGGTCTCCTCAGCCTGCCCCCTCCCAGGACAGATCCTTACACAGCCACCTCCTACTATAAGACCAGCGATGAGCGACGACCTCCTCCTGCCTCCTCTTATAAGACCAGCGATGAGCGACGACCTCCTCCTGCCTCCTTTTATAAGGCCAGCGATGAGCAGCGGCCTCCTCCTGCCTCCTCTTATAAGACCAGCGATGAGCGACGACCTCCTCCTGCCTCCTCTTATAAGGCCAGCGATGAGCGGCGGCCTCCTCTTATAAGGCCAGCGATGAGCGGCGGCCTCCTCTTATATGGCCAGCGATGAGCGGCCTCCTCTTATAAGGCCAGTGATGAGCGGCGGCCTCCTCTTATATGGCCAGCGATGAGTGGCGGCCTCCTCCTGCCTCCTCTTATAAGGCCAGTGATCAGTGACCTCCTGCACCTGTGCTGATTTGGGCCAGACATGAAAACCCAGACTGGCCAGAAGGGAATGACAGGCCCCACTACCAACCTGCCCGCCATTCCATACAAATCCAGGCCGGTCTCCAGCCACTACCAGGAGGCCCATAGGAAGTAGTTTGCTGTGGATATTCAGCCTTCCTGGATTCCTCCATCTTTTCCCCAGCTTTCCTGGGATGAGACATGGACTGGAGCCTGGTGCACATGTATGACAGGTATCAGGGAGATATATAGCCATCCCCAACCACCAGTCCTGTCACTGTCTCACTATATATATATTAGTTAGTTTTTCTGGGACTATCCTAGGTAGCTGAATTTTGGGCAGGAAAGCACAGGAATGGCCATTACATGTAATTTCTACATATACTGCGCCCCTGCTGGATGCTGCAGGTATAGACTGGGGAGTCATGCTGTCACTTTTTTTTTTTTTTTACAGCAATTGTAGCCTGTCTGATCTAGTAAATTGTGGGAAATAGCATTGTAGGGGAGATTTATCAAACATACTGTAGTTCAAAGAGTCTGTGAGGAATGAAAGGAGGAATCTGATTGGTTGCTAGGGGCAACTGCGCCAGTTTCACTTTACACCATGTTTGATAAATCCCCCCCTATATAATAATATATATATATATATATATATATATATATATATATATATATATATATATATATATATAGCCCTCTATGATATTTACATAGCCCTATATGTTATATGCATATCCCTATATGGTATATACATATCCCTATATGTTATATACTGTACATAGCCCTATATCATATATATATATATATATATATATATATATATATATATATATATATATATATATATATAAATCACTACGTTATATACATAGCCCTACATGTGCATTTCCCATAACTAGTGTATATTAGGAATTTGTCTAAATTTGCTAATGAAATAACATAAACAATAGTTTTTGTCCTCTAATGTTCCAAGTATGTCCTGTCAGGCCCCACCCCTGTAATAATAAGTTTAGCCCCCCGATTCCAACCACAGGTGGGCTATTAACTCTATCATTGCCAGAGTGCAAAGGGCCTAAAAAAGGAGAGAGCGGCTGTATAGCAGTGTGGTTGTGGTGTAAGTCAGGTCCGGTTCGATAGTGGAGGGGAGAGGGAGTCAGGTGGAGTAGTGTGTATGTGTGTCAGGTCAAGTAGTGTGTGTTGGGGGAGGTCAGGTGAGGTAGTGTGTGTGGAGTCAGGTGGGGTAGTGTGTTTGGGGGGGGGTGTCAGGTGAAGTAGTGTGTGTGAAGGGAGTCAGGTGAGGTAGTGTGTGTGTGTGTGTGTGGAGTCAGGTGGGGTAGTGTGTGTAGGGTGGTGGTCAGGTGGGGTATTGTGTGTAGGGTGGTGGTCAGGTGGGGTAGTGTGTGTGTGGGGGGTTGTCTGTTGGGGTAGTGTGTTTGGGGGGGTGTCAGGTGAAGGGGGTCAGGTGAGGTAGTGTGTGTAGGGTGGTGGTCAGGTGGGGTATTGTGTGTAGGGTGGTGGTCAGGTGGGGTAGTGTGTGTGTGGGGGGTTGTCTGTTGGGGTAGTGTGTTTGGGGGGGGTGTCAGGTGAAGTAGTGTGTGTGAAGGGGGTCAGGTGAGGTAGTGTGTGTAGGGTGGTGGTCAGGTGGGGTAGTGTGTGTGGGGGGGGTTGTCTGTTGGGGTAGTGTGTTTGGGGGGGTGTCAGGTGAAGTAGTGTGTGTGAAGGGGGTCAGGTGAGGTAGTGTGTGTAGGGTGGTGGTCAGGTGGGGTAGTGTGTGTGGGGGGGTTGTCTGGTGGGGTAGTGTGTTTGGGGGGGGGGTGTCAGGTGAAGTAGTGTGTGTGAAGGGGGTCAGGTGAGGTAGTGTGTGTGTAGTCAGGTGGGGTAGTGTGTGTAGGGTGGTGGTCAGGTGGGGTATTGTGTGAGTGAA
This sequence comes from Dendropsophus ebraccatus, assembly GCF_027789765.1. Classification (NCBI taxonomy): domain Eukaryota; kingdom Metazoa; phylum Chordata; class Amphibia; order Anura; family Hylidae; genus Dendropsophus; species Dendropsophus ebraccatus. The sequence goes on along the minus strand of NC_091466.1, from coordinate 12,550,846 downwards.
GGGGGTCAGGTGAGGTAGTGTGTGTGGGGGGAGTCAGGTGGGGTAGTGTGTGTGGGGATCAGGTGGGGTATTATTTAAAACCACTTAAAATGGACCACAAAGGTCAAACACAAAATCTAGTGACTCCTACAATGCTTAGGGTAACACTAAAATACCAGGAGAGGCAATAAAGCAATCCAAACGACTAGCATGTAATATAATCCAACACAAATGACACTTAAATATACAAAATAGCAGCAAAATGAATACATCAAAAAGTGCTTTGTGCCATAATTAACCATTATATGGAATAACATGCTATCCTCCTGGCATAATATCACCTAAACCCAGTTGTCACTGTCAGATTCCGTTCTGCAGATATGGGTTGGCATTGGCTGGCACCTTCTTGCTACCCTAGGCACCGCTCTCTCCCAGCACAGGAATCCTTGCCTCTGCCAGGACGGCTTTCTCCTCCTAGGTGGCGGCTTTGGATGCTGCACACATTGCGCGCAGTCTGACCCATTTTTGACACTCTGTCCATTGGTGCAGCACGTGGTGTGGAAGACGTTAATGTAAGTGTGATGTTCTCTTACTGGCAGTGTCCCCGGCCGAGCATCACACATAGGGCAGACCGTGCACATCATAGCGGCGTGTGCAGCATCCGGAGGAGAGAGACGTTCCCGGCAGCAGCAGCACAGCGCTTAGCACACTGGAGGGGAGCTGAGTGCAGCCTGAAGGACTCCTGAAATCTCCAGTGTGTGTTCTGTTTGGCGGGAGGATGGGTGCGCTCTGACACTACGTGGTCTGTGTGGCTGGAGGATGGGGGCCCGCTGATACTACGTGGTCTGTGCGGGCGGGAGGATGGGTGCGCTCTGACACTCTGTGGTCTGTGTGGCGGGAGGATGGGTGCGCTCTGACACTCTGTGGTCTGTGTGGGCAGGGGTATGGGTGCGCTCTGACACTACGTGGTCTGTGTGGGCAGGAGGATGGGTGCGCTCTGACACTCTGTGGTCTGTGTGGGCAGGGGTATGGGTGCACTCTGACACTCTGTGGTCTGTGTGGCGGGAGGATGGGTGCGCTCTGACACTCCGTGGTCTGTGTGGCGGGAGGATGGGTGCGCTCTGACACTCCATGGTCTCTGCTGGCGGGAGGGTGGGTGCGCTCTGACACTACGTGGTCTGTGTGGCGGGAGGATGGGTGCGCTCTGACACTCCGTGGTCTGTGTGGCGGGAGGATGGGTGCGCTCTGACACTCCATGGTCTCTGCTGGCGGGAGGGTGGGTGCGCTCTGACACTACGTGGTCTGTGTGGCGGGAGGATGGGTGCGCTCTGACACTCCGTGGTCTGTGTGGCGGGAGGATGGGTGCACTCTGACACTCCGTGGTCTGTGTGGCGGGAGGATGGGTGCGCTCTGACACTCCGTGCCAGTACCAACCTGTGCAGCACAATACCGCAAATACCATCCTGGCAAAGTTAAGGTCAGTTGACCAACGCCAGAGATGTTATCAGTATTTACATAGTATATCGCCCAGCCCATATATATATATATATATATATATATATATATATATATATATATATATATATATATAATGATACAGAGGGGTATAAACAGTTATGATAGGGATATCCCCCATATCAGATTATACCTGTCTGTATATGTGTGTGTATATATATATATATATATATATATATATATATATATATATATATATATATATATATATATATATATATATATATAATGTGTAGCTATACAGTGATAGAGAGGCATATATGTACAGAGGGTAAATATATATATATATACATTTTATATATATATATATATATATATATATATATATATATATATATATATATATATATATATATATATATATATATACACATAGGGGTATATTCATATATAACAGAGGGCAGCTCAACAGAAATAGAGGAAGACCACCAGGGGGCAGCAACACAAACACACAGCAGGTACCTTGGGGAAGATTTATGGTGCTGCACTATACAAGGATTCTCCTTGTTGCCCATAGCAACCAATCATAGATCTGCTTTTACTTCTCACACTGCTCTGGTATTATGAAAGATTGGCTGGTATTGATCTGTGATTGGCTGTTATGGAGCTGTGATTGGCTGTTATGGAGCTGTGATTGGCTGTTATGGAGCTGTGATTGGCTGGTATTGATCTGTGATTGGCTGGTATGGAGCGGTGATTGGTTGCTATGAACCTGTGATTGGTTAGTATGGAGCTGAGATTGGGTTTATGTGATGTGGTTGGTGTGTGTAATGGTGGCAGCGCCCCCTATAGGCTTACACATGACTGCAGTGAATACACAGTGTGAACAGGCTCTTACCTTCATATCCAACATGGTGTGTGCTCTGTAGTCCTCAATAATAGAAGAACACGAAAACCTGAAGAAGAAGCCAGAAACCTCTTATTCTTTGGATCTACCGGATCTCCAACAAATGTAAGTTCTACTGGGAGAGATTTGGGGGACACCAGGATTGGGGGTGCAGGGCGGGGGAGGGGGAGAGGATGGGGCCAATAAGGAGATACTTACACTAGGACTCCTACTCCAACTCTGAGGAAATCTGAGCTCTGCAGCAGCTTATATCACCTGTGTGATGTCATCATGTGCTGGTGAGGTCACTCTGTGATGTCACCAAGGCCTACATTGTGCTGGGGAGAAAGCGGAGAGCCAATCAGAGAGCAGATCATTGCTAGGTGCCATAGATAGATAGATAGGAGATGGATAGGGAGATGGATAGATAGATAGATAGATAGATAGATAGGAGATAGATAGATAGATAGATAGATAGATAATATATAGGAGATTGATGATAGATAGATAGATAGATAGATAGATAGATAGATAGATAGATAGATAGATAGATAGATAGATAATATATAGGAGATTGATAATAGATAGATAGATAGATAGATAGATAGATAGATAGGAGAGAGAATACCCCTTTAAGGGCATGTTCATACTTAATCCTTTGTGGATTTGATGCTGCCGATTACATCTATTGAAATAAATAGCTAATATCCGCAGCATGAAATCCAGAGTGGGGTAAGTACATGTGGCTGCATCCTGACCATTCGCCTCCATCTGTGAACCAGTGCTATGTTCTTGCCCCCCGGGTGAAAAGTTGCCATCTTGCCCCTTATATTGCTGGTTATATAATAGCAGGGCCGTTTCTAGAGGCGGACGGGCCAGGCGTCCGTACGGGGTGCCGACAGCTAAGGGGCGCTGGTGTCACCCCGCCTGCCCGCCCCATCATCTGTCCCTCCGGCCGCCCGCCCCATCATCTGTCCCTCCACACGCCGCCCCATCATCTGCTCCCCCCGCCTACCCCATCACCTGGCCAGACTGCCGTGGCGCCGCCTGCACGCTCCGCTCAGCTTAGCTTGTGGCCGGAGGCTGCATTCTGCCTCTGGCGACAAGAGGCTGCTCTCTCGCGCTCAGAACGGGGAGAGAAGACTGCATTTAGGTGAGTATAACTGTTTGTTGTTTTATACTGAAAGCCTGTAAAGGTGGGAAGGGGTCAAACAACAGGGGAGATGGCTACATGGGGGGAGAGGGGCTCTAACAGGGGAGATGGCTGCTTAGGGGAAATATAACAGGGGAGATGGCTGCTTAGGGGGCATATAACAGGGGAGATGGCTGCTAAGGGGGGGATATAACAGGGGAGATGGCTGCTAAGGGGGGATATAACAGGGGAGATGGCTGCTAAGGGGGGATAAAACAGGGGAGATGGCTGCTTAGGGGGCATGTAACAGGGGAGATGGCTGCTTAGGGGAAATATAACAGGGGAGATGGCTGCTAAGGGGGCATATAACAGGGGAGATGGCTGCTAAGGGGGGATATAACAGGGGAGATGGCTGCTAAGGGGGGATATAACAGGGGAGATGGCTGCTAAGGGGGGATATAACAGGGGAGATGGCTGCTTAGGGGAAATATAACAGGGGAGATGGCTGCTTAGGGGAAATATAACAGGGGAGATGGCTGCTTAGGGGAAATATAACAGGGGAGATGGCTGCTTAGGGGGCATATAACAGGGGAGATGGCTGCTAAGGGGGGATATAACAGGGGAGATGGCTACATCAGGGGGATCTAACAGGAGAGATGGCTACATCAGGGGGATCTAACGGGAGATGGCTACATAGGGGGGGATCTAACAGGGGAGATGGCTGCATAGGGGGATCTAACAGGGGAGATGGCTACATAGGGGGGGGATCTAACAGGGGAGATGGCTACATAGGGGTGATCTAAATAACAGGGGAGATGGCTGCATAGGGGGGCTCTTACAGGGGAGATGGCTACTTAGGGGGGAACTAACTGGGGAGATGGTTACATAGGGGGATCTAAATAACAGGGGAGGTGGCTACATAGAGGGGGGATCTAACAGGGGAGATGGCTGCATAGGGGGGGATCTAACAGGGGAGATGGCTGCACAGGGGGGGATGTAACAGGGGAGATGGCTGCATAGGGGGGGATCTAACAGGGGAGATGGCTGCATAGGGGGGATCTAAAAAGCAGGGGAGATGGCTGCATAGGGGGATCTAACAGGGGAGATGGCTACATAGGGGGGATCTAAATAACAGGGGAGATGGCTACATGAGAGGGGGTAAGGGGGGGGGGGGGGTGCCTACATAGGGAGGGCTACTATCACTACTACATAGGGAGGGCTACTATCACTGAAACATTACCTGATAGGTAATGTTTCAGTGATAGGGCTGTCTGTGATATTGGTTTATGGTCTTTTGGGACATGTTGTTTACTGTAATGAACCCTTGCTGAATATGTAGACCCTATTTATTGATTGTGCCAGGCACCTTACTTGTAATACTTACAACGCTTGCATTTTTGCACATTTATGCCATAGGCCGGCACTGTAGTATATGCACTTTACCCATGTTTTTTGTCATCATCCGTTCTGATTCAGTTTGTGTTTTTATGATATATATTGTTATATGTCTGTGTTATCAATAAAAATTCATTCGTGATTGTATTATATCTGGGTACAGTATTTTTTTGTAGGTATATTGTATTGTTTTGCTGTCATAGCACCCAGTAGATTATCCCCACATATTTTATAGTTTGCACTTGCTTGTTATACCTCTGGGGTAGAGTATCAGCTAGTACATTTTTGTTTGGTTATATGGTAGTAGTATACACCCGCCCCTTATATTGCTGGTTGTATGATAGTAGTATACACCCGCCCCTTATATTGCTGGTTATATGATAGTAGTATACAACCCCCCCCTTATATTGCTGGTTATATGATAGTAGTATACACCCCCCCCCCCATATTGCTGGTTATATGATAGTAGTATACCCAGTGGCGGATTATAATATGGCCGGTTTGGGCGGCCGCCCGGGGCCCGAGGCTCCAGGGGGGCCCATGCCAAGCCGCCCACATTATAATCTGCCACTGCGGGTGACTCTCTTGTGACCCCAAGCATTATTTTGATTGCGGTCACAAGAGTCCGGCTGTCCCCCGGCTGATGCACGGCTGCCGGGGTTGTCCCGCCCTATCCCCGGCAGCGCGCACATCAGAGAGCTCCCCGTGCGCCTGTGGCTGTGACTTCCGGCGCCTGGGGAGCTCTCTGATGTGCGCGCTGCCAGGGATAAGACGGGACAACCCCGGCAGCCGCACATCAGACCGGGACAGACCAGGAGGCGAGAGGCCCGACGGGGGAACGGATGGCAGGTGAGAACTGTTGTGTTGTTTTTTATTGTTGTGTGTTATCTGCACAGGGGGGGAAGAGGGGGCCAGCAATAAGGGGGCAGAGGGAAGAGAGGGACCATCTATAAGGGGGGGGGGAGGGAAGAGGGGGACCATCTATAAGGGGGGGGAGAGGGGGACCTTCTATAAGGGGGGGGGGAGGGAAGAGGGGGACCATCTATAAGGGGGGGAGAGGGAAGAGGGGGACCATCTATAAGGGGGGGAGAGGGAAGAGGGGGACCATCTATAAGGGGGGAGAGGGAAGAAGGGGACCATCTATAAGGAGGGAAGAGGGGGACCATCTATAAGGGGGGGACCATCTATAAGGGGGGGAGAGGGAAGAGGGGGACCATCTATAAGGGGGGAGAGGGAAGAAGGGGACCATCTATAAGGAGGGAAGAGGGGGACCATCTATAAGGGGGGGACCATCTATAAGGGGGGGAGAGGGAAGAGGGGGACCATCTATAAGGGGGGGAGAGGGAAGAAGGGGACCATCTATAAGGAGGGAAGAAGGGGACCATCTATAAGGAGGGAAGAGGGGGACCATCTATAAGGGGGCGAGAGGGGGACCATCTGTAAGGGGGGGAAAGGGAAGAGGGGGACCATCTATAAGGGGGGGAGAGGGAAGAGGGGGACCATCTATAAGGGGGGGAAAGGGAAGAGGGGGACCATCTATAAGGGGGGGAGAGGGGAGAGGTGGGACCATCTATAAGGGGGGAAGAGGGGGACCATCTATAAGGGGTGGAGAGGGAAGAGGGGGACCATCTATAAGGGGGGAGAGGTGGGACCATCTAAAAGGGGGGAAGAGGGGGACCATCTATAAGGGGGGAGAGGGAAGAAGGGGACGATCTATAAGGAGGGAAGAGGGGGACCATCTATAAGGGGGGGAGAGGGGGACCATCTGTAAAGGGGGGGGAAGAGGGGGACCATCTATAAGGGGGGGAGAGGGAAGAGGGAAACCATCTATAAGTGGGGGAGAGGGAAGAGGGGGACCATCTATAAGGGGGGAGAGGGAAGAGGGGGACCATCTATAAGGGGGGGAGAGGGGGACCATCTGTAAGGGGGGGAGAGGGAAGAGGGGGACCATCTATAAGGGGGGGGAGAGGGAAGAGGGGGACCATCTATAAGGGGGGGCAGCAATGAGGGGGACCATCTGTAAGGGGGGGAGAGGGAAGAGGGGGACCATCTATAAGGGGGGGAGAGGGAAGAGGGGGACCATCTATAAGGAGGGAAGAGGGGTACCATCTATAAGGGGGGGAGAGGGAAGAGGGGGACCATCTATAAGGGGGGGAGAGGGGGACCATCTGTAAGTGGGGGGGGAGGGAAGAGGGGGACCATCTATAAGGCGGAGGGAAGAGGGGAACCATCTATAAGGGGGGGAGAGGGAAGAGGGGGACCATCTATAAGAGGGGAGATGGAAGAAGGGGACCATCTATAAGGAGGAAAGAGGGGGACCATCTATAAGGGGGGGAGAGTGGGACCATCTAAGGGGGGGGAAGAGGGGGACCATCTATAAGGGGGGGAGAGGGAAGAGGGGGACCATCTATAAGGGGGGAGAGGGAAGAAGGGGACCATCTATAAGGGGGGGGAGAGGGGGACCATCTGTAAGGGGGGGAGAGGGAAGAGGGGGACCATCTATAAGGGGGGAGAGGGAAGAGGGGGACCATTTATAAGGGGAGAAGAGGGGGGTCATCTATAAGGGGAGAAGAGGGGGACCATCTATAAGGGGGGAAGAGGGGGCCAGCTGACATCCTCCGTGCTGCTGTGACCTCCCCTATAGATTAGCACCCTCCTCTCCTGACATCCTCTGTGCTGCTGTGACCCTGTGACCTCCCCTATAAGATCAGCGCCCTCCTCTCCTGACATCCTCTGTGCTGCTGTGATCTCCCCTATAGATCAGCACCCTCCTCTCCTGACATCCTCTGTGCTGCTGTGACCTCCCCTATAGATCAGCACCCTCCTCTCCTGACATCCTCTGTGCTGCTGGGACCTCCCCTATAGATCAGCACCCTCCTCTCCTGACATCCTCTGTGCTGCTGTGACCCTGTGACCTCTCCTATAAGATCAGCCCCCTCCTCTCCTGACAACCTCTGTGCAGCTGTGACCTTGGGGGGGAGGGGGGGAGGGGGGGGAGGCAACAGCAGGAAACCAGGTGGCAATATGTTTATTGGGAGGTGGGGTGGACAATGCTTACTGGGGGTAACAGCAAGGGACCAAACAATATGTTTATTGGGGCCAGCAGGGAGGGGAGGCAGGCAGTGTTTATTGGCAGACAGCGTGGAGGGGGGGCGGGGGTCAGTTGCGGATTATAATTTGGGCGGATTGACCTAAGGGGGGGGGGGGGGCGGGGGAAGGGGGCCCAGGTTGGGTGGACAGCCCGGGGCCCAGGGTACATTTAATCCGCCACTGAGTATACCCCCCCTCCCTTATATTGCTGGTTATATGATAGTAGTATACCCCCTCCCCCTTATATTGCTGATTATATGATAGCAGTATACCCCACCCCCCCTTATATTGCAGGTTATATGATTGTTGTATTCACCCCCGCTCCCCCCCCCTCTCCCTGGGCCTTTGCTCTGTGCCACCAGTGCGGTTGCACAAGGCTCCGGGCACCAGCCTGACAGGGCGGCGCCATTGGGATGGGTATTGGCTCCCTCCCAGCCACAAGAGGCCGCTCTCCCATAGTGGTATAAGTGCTCGAGTGGCGTCACTGATCGCTGACACCGCGAGGGGGGAGAGCGGCCTCTTGTGACTGCAGGCAAAGCATTGCCTGCGGCCACAAGAGTGAGGTTAGGTGAAGTGAAGAGGAGACGCGCGGACTCAGGTGAGTATAAAGTGTTTTTTTTTTTTTGTTATATGCTAATGGGAGGGGGAAAACAAAGGGGGGCTATCAGGAGCGTAACTAGAACTAGCTGGGCCCCATAGCAAACTTTTGATTGCCCCCCCCCCCCCCCCCCCCCAAACAACTGACCACTAAGCTGTGAAGAGAGAGCAATATGTATATATAGTATTAGGAAAAGCATTATAGCACCATGACCACTGCCATTACCACTATATTGTTACCAACCAAATCCAGTATGTTAAGATGAATAATACAAACAGTACCAGTTTACATGGGACAAATATTACCCCCTCTCACTGACTAAAACCCCCACATACTGAATAATGCTACCACTGCTACGGAATAAAATCCACAGTCCAATATCACCATTGGCCATACAGTGGCATGTATAGGCTCCACACAGGCTTTACACACCATAAGTGATCACAGTGCAGTTACAGGCGTCTTCTCCAATCGGAGTTGCTCACTTTTTCCCTTCTTCTCCATCCAGCCTGGCCACCATAAGGACTTCTCTAGGTTCCTCACTCATGCCCCAATATCCTACGCATCTATTTGCTCCATCTGTTCCCTCATATAGTGGTCCCCTCTGTATTCATATAGTAGTTAGACAACTGTGTCCCTCATTAGGTAGTTAGACCCTTCTCTGCCCCCCCCCCCAATGTAGTACCGTATTTTTCGCTTTATAGGACGCGCCTTTTGATAAGACGCACCCCTGATTTTAGGGGGGAAAAATAGAAAAAAATATATTTTGCTCATTTTCACCGTTTGGAGATAGCAGCAGTGTGATTGGTGCCAATCCCCCCATATAGTGCCCCACATAGTAGCCAAAGCCCCCATACAGTGCCCCCATATAGTAGCCAATGCCCCCATACAGTTCCCCCATATAGTAACCAGTGCCCCCATAGTAGCCAATGCCCCCATACAGTAGCCAATGCCCCCATACAGTGCCCCCATTGTAGCCAGTGCCCTCCATAGTAGCCAATGCCCCCATACAGTGCCCCCATATAGTAGCCAATGCCCCCATACAGTGCCCCCATATAGTAGCCAATGCCCCCCATAGTAGCCAATCCCCCTGCGACCAGAAAAACAACAAACAGGTTATTCACCTGTCCGCCGGCCCCAGCAGCTCCTCTCCTGACACTCCGGTCTCCCGTCATCCTCCGGCACAGGCAGCGGGGGACAGAGAGACTGCCGCTGCAGAACACTTCCGGGACACAGGCAGCGTCTCTGTACCCCACTGCCTGTGCCCGGAGGATGACGGGAGAGGAGCTGCTGGGGCCGCCGGCAGGGTCGTCTTAACAAAACTATGGGCCCCTGGGCACAGCTGCGGACTGGGCCCCCCAACACAAGATCAAGTCCCCGCATCCCCCTCACAGTGTTGCTGTGCAGCCCCATGTGGAGAAACAGAAATAGAATACCCCCCTGCATCCCCCATATAGAATAGCCCCCCTGTGCATCCCCCCATATAGGATAGCCCCCCATACATTCCCCCATATAGAATAGCCCCCCTGTGCATCCCCCCATATAGAATAGCCCCCCTGTGCATCCCCCCATATAGAATAGCCCCCCTGTGCATCCCCCCATATAGAATAGCCCCCCTGTGCATCCCCCCATATAGAATAGTCCCCCTTTGCATTCCCCCATATAGAATAGCCCCCCTGTGCATCTCCCCATATAGAATAGCCCCCCTTTGCATCCCCCCATATAGAATAGCCCCCCTGTGCATCTCCCCATATAGAATAGCCCCCCTTTGCATCCCCCCATATAGAATAGCCCCCTGTGCATCTCCCCATATAGAATAGCCCCCTGTGCATCCTCCCCTTATAGAATAGCCCCCCATATAGAATACCCCCCTTATATAATAGCCCCCATGCACCCCCCTATGTAGAATAGCCCCCCTGTATATCTCCCCTTATAGAATAGCCCCCCCTGTGCATCCTCCCCTTATAGAACAGCCCCCTGTGCATTCTCCCCTTATAGAATAGCCCCCTTGGGCATCCTCCCCTTATAGAACAGCCCCTTCTGTGCATCCTCCCCTTATAGAACAGCCCCCCCCTGTGCATTCCCCCCCCCCCCGTGTGGCCACATGTGAAGGGGTTTTAAAAGAAAATTAAAAAAAATACAACTCACCTCTCCTCGGGCCGGATCTTCAGTTGGCAGGAGCTTCAGCGCGACGGCTCCTATCTTCACTCAGGTCCTCAGCGGCGCGTCAGGGAAGTGACGTCACCGCTGGGGACCTGATGTAGGTGCCTGCAGACGTGCCTGTGCGCGGCACGTCTGCGGATCCTGAGGGATCACTGAGGCCCGGAAGAGACTGAGGGAATAGCGCGGCGGGCGGCCGCGCTATTCTCTCAGTCTCAACTACTGCACCACTCGGTGGTGAGGAAGACCGGACCAGGCGGCACATGCCCCCCGGCCCAGCCTGCCCCTGGTCTTTCCCTTTCTGCAGGGTAGGCGACTGCCACTGGGGCCCCCCATGAGTCATAGGGCCCCCGGGCAGCCGCCTACCCTGCCCAATGGGAAAGACGGCCCTGGCCGCCGGACAGGTGAGTAGGACAGCGATCTCCTCCGCCCGCCCAGCCGGCCCCCTCCATCGCCGCTTAGCCGATCAGGAGCCCAGGAAAGTGCTGCTCATTGCACTTTTCCGGGCTTCAGATCGGCTCAGCTGAGCGGGCCCCCTGAACCCCCGGGCCCCATAGCGACTGCGTATCCTGCCCCCATGGTAGCCATGCCAGTGGGGGCTATATACCAGGGAGCAGCACACAGCGGGGGTCCACAGGGGGGCCTATATACTACTGGGGGCGCACAGGGGGCTATAGAACGGGGGGGGCAGCACACAGGGGGGGAACTATATACTACTGGGGGGGCTATATAACAGGGGGCAGCACACAGGGGGGACCTATATACTACTGGGGGGGCGCACAGGGCGGCTATATAACTGGTCGCCAAAAAGGGAAGGGGCCCACTCTTGAAGGCTGTGCACCGGGCCCACCAATATATTAAAACGGCCCTGGGGCCAAGCATAAAATTAGAGTGTTAACCAATCACAAGAACCTCATATACCTAGACAAAGCTAAATGTCTGACTCCCCGTCAGGCCAGGTGGGCTTTGTTTTTTACACGGTTCCACTTTGAGATCACCTATCGGCCTGGTTCAATCTTAGAATATTAGAGCCAATGCTTTGTCTCATAGCTTTGACATCAGCAACTCACCAAGACAAGGACCTGAGAACATCTTATCGCCCGGGGTGGTGGTGGGCATTCTGCAGCCTGACCTGGCTGCTCAGGTGGTGGAATCCCAGCCCTTGGCTCAAAGTACCTACTATTGGTAGCCATCTTGGGCAAGAGATGTCAAGGTGTTTGAGGTTTGTGCCAGGTCTAAAGCGCCTCGTAGACTCCCTGAGGGTCTTCTCCATCCCCTTCCGATACCTACCAGACCTTGGACACACATCTCAATGGATTTTATTACCGATTTGCCACTCTCAAAAGGCAAAACGGTGATCTGGGTTGTCATTGAAAGGTTTTCTTTTTTTTTTTTTAAAGTTAATATTTATTTCTTACAAACAATTCTTACATACAAACGTCCATTAAATTAGGACAACAATATCACATACATATACACCGTATTTCCCCCAATAATTCAAGAATAAATACAATACCGTATCAACCCCACCCCTTCTAGCCCGGGAGGAACAGGAGAGAAGAAAAAAAAAATTATTAATTATTAAACAAGAAAATAAATAGCTCACCACTTCCACTACATCTTCTTAAACCTCTCTTCCCTACTCCTAACACCCCTTGCTGACAACCAGTCGTATCTTTTGATCACTTGATTTGGCCATTCCTCTATAAATGGTCCGGTCTTCCCTATCCAATTTTTCAGTATTATTAATCTTGCTAGAAACAGTAACCTAGCCAACAAAATTCCCCCTATCCTCTCTTTAGGTTCTTCCCCCAGCACTGCTACTTCAAATGACAGTTGCCCTTTAACCCCTTCAGGGCGGGGCTAATTTTCGTATTTGCGTTTTCGTTTTTTCCTCCTTGTGCTTAAAGGAGACCTGTCACCCCCCCACGCCGGGGTGACAGGCTCCCGACCCCCAGATAGATCCCCTTATACTTACCTCATGTCGCCGAGTCCCGCTGCCGGAGCCGTTCCCGGGACGGAGACATCCCGGTGAGAAGCCGGCGCGCGCGCTGTGGAGATGGGTCCGGCGTCCATAGAGAATGAATGGAGCCAGACTCATCTCTGCTGCGCGCACACGGCTCCATTCATTCTGCCATAGCAGTTGCATTTTTACACCTACAGACCCACATGAGCCCTTATTTTTTGCGTCACTAATTGTACTTTGCAATGACAGGCTGAATTTTTGTTAAAGTACACTGCAAAAACAGAAAAAAATTCAAAGTGTGGTGAAATTGAAAAAAAAAAAACGCATTTCTATTATTTGGGGGGAATGTGTTTTTACGCCATTCGCCCTGGGGTAAAACTGACTTGTTATATATGTTCCTCAAGTCGTTACGATTAAAACGATATGTAACATGTATAACTTTTATTGTATCTGATGGCCTGTAAAAAATTCAAACCATTGTTAACAAATATACGTTCCTTAAAATCGCTCCATTCCCAGGCTTATAGCGCTTTTATCCTTTGGTCTATGGGGCTGTGTCAGGTGTCATTGTTTGCGCCATGATGTGTTCTTTCTATCGGTACCTTGATTGTGCATATACGACTTTTTGATTGCTTTTTATTACATTTTTTCCGCTACAAGCGGCACCCGGGACCGCCGCGGTTCAGAGCGGGCTCGCTGAGCAGCCCCGCTCTGAACGCCCGCTCCCGCGCGAGGACGTACAGTTACGTCCTCGTGCGGGAAAGGGTTAAAAATACCTTAATTTTCCAAAACTCCCACTACTTCCATCCAGTACTTTCTTTTTACCTTGGAACATAAAACAGAACATATGGGTCAGATCTGCCTCCATCTCACCACATCTATCATATCTTGAGTTCTCCCGGACTCCTACCTTGTGCAAAAATATTGGTGCATTGTGTACAATACCCTCCCATCTAGATTCAGAAAATAATCCACACAGTTTTTCCCATTTGATCTTATGCGCAGGAACCACCAACTCACACCATTCTCTCAATAATATTGTGTACATCCGTGAAGGAAGCCGCCTCTCTTTTGTCAAAGCCATAATTTTATCAATTCCCTCATTCCAAAAGATTGAAAAAAACTCTTTATTACGTGTTTTAATTGTAGATAACTAAAATCTATTTTGCCAAATCTCTTCACACCCTACAAAAAGATCCTCCCTTTTCCTGAGAAGACCCATCTAAAAAAAACAAAACTGTACTTTGCTATATCCAAATTCCTTCCAGAACCTCTGATTGGATAACTCCTCAAATTCCGTGAAATTGCTATTATTCCATAGCTCAGTACACTCCCTCTAATTTTGCACACCTTCTTAATTTCCTGCCATATCTTATGTGTCAATGTGCCAAAAAAATCTATACCCTTTCACACCTCCTGATTCTAACCTTACAAAAATCCCCTTATCCCTTTGTTTCATACACTTAGCGGAGACCCAACTTGAATCTTTGTGTGTAATAATAAAAGCAAATTGAAAAGCCAAAAAATATAAAAAGAAGTCCGGAAGAGCAAACCCACCCCTCTCAATCCGTGGACAGAATACTACATACTTTCAGGTTACAGAAGCCCTCCCCCCCCCTACCTTAAGTCTCTATCCAGAGGCATAAAAAACGATTTGTTCCAATTTATCGACAACCCCATAGGACTACCCAACAGTTCGGGGTTGACGACAAAGAGAAGCAAATCATTTGCATACATAAGAATTTTTTCATTATCACTAGAGATGAGCGAACCGGGTTGGGGTTTGAGTCCATCCGAACCCGAACGATCGGCATTTAATTAGCGGGGGCTGCTGAACTTGGATAAAGCTCTAAGGTTGTCTGGAAAACATGGATACAGCCAATGACTATATCCATGTTTTCCAGACAACCTTAGAGCTTTATCCAAGTTCAGCAGCCCCCGCTAATCAAATGCCGATCGTTCGGGTTCGGATGGACTCCAGCATGCTCAAGGTTCGCTCATCTCTAATTATCAACCTTCAAGCCAAAACCCCTAAATTTTCCACAGGACCTTATCCACTCTGCTAAAGGCTCGATGTAAAGAGCAAACAGCATAGGGGACAACGGGCATCCCTGCCGAGTCCCTCTGTGAATACTAAATTGTGGAGAAACTACATCATTAATAAGAATTCTAACTGAGGGCTGCTTATACAACAACTCAACCCACTCTATAAATCTAGCACTAAAACCAAACTGTTCTAGAGCCTTCCACACATATGGCCATTCTACCTGGTCAAATGCCTTACAGGCATCCAATACTACCACAGCTCTGTCTCCTTCTACAGCTATTTGCGTATTTACATACATCCTCTTTATATTAATAAATACTGTACGGCCTGGCATTAAGCCATTTTGATCTTCCGAAATCAAATCTTCTATAACCTTTGACAGCCTCCTAGATATTAATTTAGAAAAAAAGTTTAAAATCAATGTTCAACAAAGAAATTGGAGGATAATTCCCCATCTCAAGATGGTTCTTCCCAATAAGAACAATGATAGCCTCTTCCATAGATTTGGGGAGTCCCCCATCGGCAATAGACTGATTCAGCACCTCTAGCAGAATTGGAAGCACCGTCCCGGCATGTCTTCTATAAAACCCATACGGTAAGCCATCTGCCCTCGGTGCCGTATTCCCAGCGACAGGGGCCAGTGTTGCCTCCAATTCTGCCAAGGAAAGTGGAGAGTCCAATGACTCCTGTTGCAATGCCGTTACCCTAGGCAAACAAATCTGATCAAATAATAACTCATCTAAATTAGATAGGTCTGGGGCAGACAAAGAATACAGCCTAGTGTAAAAATGTACAAAAGCTGTCTCTATCATTGTCTGCTCAATAACTATCCTACCATTTTCTCCCCTGATAGCAGTAATGTTACTCTTTTGTGTCTGGTTCTTAATAATATTAGTCAAAAGTCGGCCTGGTCTATTTCTGTCAGGAATGAGCAGTTGCCTGGTGTGACCTGAGCCTGGTTTGTTGTGACACACCCCATTGCTTTTTCATCCAGCAATGCAGGAGTTAACCTGAGCTCTGCAGGATTTATGCTTCAGCTGAACTTGGTTTTGGGATCAGGGCTGGTCCAATCCGCTGCTGGACCTGGATAAATAAGAGCTAGCTGCTCACTTCTATGCCGGCTATTTCGGTTCATACCTGGAGCCCAGCTTCCCTGTGTCTATTCCTGTGAACCCCTCTCCTAATCCCTCTGTTTGACTTGTTATCTGACCTTCTGTCTGACTATTTGACGATCCCTTTGCCTAGTGATTTTGTACTGCGCTGCCTATTTGGATTTGACCCGGCCTGTTTACCATTCTTTTATGTTTGTTCGTCCGTTTCGTTCTGTGCGCACTTAATTAGCGTAGGGAACATCTACGTGGTTGTCCACGGCCGCCTAGGGCCGATCCAGGCAAGTAGGCAGGGACAGTGGGTGGGTTCAGACCTAGGGCCCACTGTCTTGTTGTGTCTGTATCGCCCGATCCTGACAATTTCCTTCTCTAAATCTCTTCTCTGATGTGAAAATATTTTTATTGTAGGCTGTGTCTCTCACAAACCTAGCATACTCCTCCTGAGCTACCTCCAACTCATTAAGAGATGCTTCATTCGCTATTATGTCATAACTCCATCTCTTCTGCTCGGTGTCCTGAGAGTGTTTCATTTCCCTAGCTTTAAATTCTCTCTTTTTAACCGAGATCTTTTTAAAATAAAACCCTCTAATAAATGCCTTCAGGGCATCCCAAACAACTTGAATACTTGCTGAAACCCCTCTATTTCTCTATATATTTCCTCATCCTCCCCACCCAAAATATTAAGCCAATGAGGGTTAAAGGGCTTACCCAGGTACTTGTCCACCCGCAGTTTAAGTTCCCATATCACCGGGTATGATCTGAGATGTTCTTTGGTGCATATGAAACCTTAGTGACTAACCTCAAACCCTCCTGGTCGCTAAGTACCATATCTATTCTAGAGGCAGAACTGTATGAAGAGCTAAAACAAGAAAATATCTCCTGTGTAGGATTATAGCATCTCCATACTTCCACCCATCCAACTTCATCAGCAACCCTTTGCAATGGAGATCCTCTGTCATCCAATTTCCTCACATCCGATCTCCTATCCTTCAAGGACATGGTGCAATTAAAATCACCTGAGACATAAAGCCCCCTGTAATCTTTACCCGCCACAAATTGCAGCAAGTCCACCAATATGTCCTTGTAGAAAGGGGGAGGGGTATACACAAAAGCCAAGATTATGTTTGCTCCCTCAATACATCCAAACAAAAATACATATCTTCCCCTATTTTCTACCTGTGTCACATAAATTTTATGGTCTACAAGCATTGAAAAGACAAAGCTGCCCAATCCTTAGAAATGGCCGCCACAGATTCAGTTTCCAATAACCCAATTATTGCCGGCAGATGTTTACCTATTTGGTCGAACACAGAAAATCTCTTAAGTCGTTCGCCCAGACCTCTCACATTCCAACTAACTATTTTAACCATAGTGCCAACTCAACCAACACTGCACCAAAGGGGAAGAACATATAACAAAAAAAAAAAAAAAAAAGAACCCTCCCCTCCCCACCAGCCGTTTGTTATTGAGGTTGATGCATCTGAGGTAGGAGTGGGAGCTGTTCTCTCCCAAGGTTCAGAAACACTCACCAACCTTAGACCGGTGGCTTACTTTTCTAGAAAGTTCTCCAAAACTGAGTGCAACAATGATATCGGCAGTAGGGAACTGCTGGCCATTAAATGGGCATTTGACGAATGGAGACACTTTCTAGAAGGGGCCAAGCAGGGCCGCTTTAACCAAAGGGCAAAAGGTGCACGTGCAGCGGGCCCACTGGTTAATGGGCCCCCAGAGCAGGCCGACCGTTGCTATGTGCGACCGGTGCGGTCGCACAGGGCTCCGGCGACCAGCCTGTCTACTTACCCACTCATGGCACCCCCTGCAGCCCCCCCCTCCCCGCTGTGCTGTACATTGTAGCTATGAGCGTTCATGCTACCTTCAGCAGCACTGACAGAGAGAGAGAGCCATTGGCTCTCTCCCTGTCAGTCACTATTGGGGCCGCTCTTCTTGCGGTCACACGAGTCCGCACTCTCCCTCTGGTGTCGGCGCCCAGCATCACTGGAGCGCCGGTGCAGTGCAGTCACAAGAGTGAAGAGAAGGGGAACGCATGGATCCAGGTGAGTATAAGTGTTTGTTTTTTTAATGTTATATGGGAAGGGGCACTATATACTACAGGGGGAGAGCGCACAGGGGGGCTATATACTATTTGGGAAGAGCACAGGGGGTCTATATTCTATTGGGGGAGAGCACAGGGGGTCAATATACTATTGGGGGAGCACAGGGTGGCTATATATTATTGGGGAGCGCACAGGGGGGCTATATACTACTGGGGAGAGTGCACAGGGGGCTATATATAACTGGGAGAGCACACGGGGGTCTATATACCACAGGAACACCTTAAAACTATGGGGGCACAGAAGGGTGTAACTACTATATAGGGGTACAACGGACCTAACTACTGGATGTGTTGGAGCCTGAAATATTTGTCTGGCAGATTCTGGAGAGAAGATTCACAGCCGGGGGAGACATCATGGAGGCCCACGCTGGATGGAGCGAAAAAGAAAAGGTGACAGATTCTGATAAGACGCCCCCTGTGAGTCACTGGATGTAACTGCACTCTGCTATAGGCTTGTAGTGATAGGGGTCATGGTGTGGCGGTATTATGTAATGGTATCATTGGTGATATCTTTGTTTTATTCAGTGCAGTTTTCATGTAATATGTAATCACTGTATGGTGGAAATAGTGTTATAAGGTAACTACTGTACGTATTGGGGCTCTTAATACAGTGTGAGGGCACTTTCAGTACATTATACTGTGTGTGGAGTTCCAATTCTGATAACGCGGGGGGGGGGGCTACTCTTGAGGGCTGTGCACCGGGCACACCAATGTATTAAAACGGCCCTGGACAGTGCTGCCGGTCATATCGGGTCCCCACTGCTTCTGTGTGCCTCCGGTATGCAGAGGGTGTCGGTACCGCCGTCTTTCAGCCCGCTTGAGCAAGTATATACAGCCTGTAAGCTGGAGCTCACGCTACATGCGACCATCTACATCCCTGTTCACGCTCTGCCCCCCCCAGCTTTCCACCATCTTATACTTAGTATGATAGAGGTGACCCAGCTTTCCCAGCATCTTATACTCAGTGACTGGTAGTCTCAGGGAGCTGCATAGTAGATCTATACTCTGCAGCTAGAATCCATATGAGCACAATCGGGCTAATTGATTCTCTGTAAAGGAGCACTCCAGCCCTTACCTATTATTACCCTCCCCATATCAGTGCAGGGACAGTATATAACATATCCAGCCCCTCCGGTCATTTGTGACCAGGGAATTCCTACTGCTCTGTGTGAAGGGGCCAGAAGTCACTTTGTTAATGTAAGTTTATGGGACAGTTCTGTATCAGCGCTGAGCCATCCCCCATATATACTTATACAGGAAAGTGACCTCCGACCCCTTCACAGGGCACAGTAGGAATTCCCTGGTCACAAATGACTGGAAGAGCCGAAGATGTTATTATTATTGTTATTTATTTATTTATAAAGCGCCATTAATTCCAGAGCGCTATACAATAGATAGGCAACAGGCAGGAACAATACAAGATCAGAAAACATTACATGAAGGCAAAAGACAGACTGGTACATGGGGGAAGAGGACCCTGCCCGCGAGGGCTCACAATCTATAGGGTATAGGGGGAGAAACAGGAGGTAAAGTGCAGCCATTCAAGTGTGATGCAGAATTATTGTATGTTGTAGCCTAGTTTGAAGAGATGGGTTTTCAGGTTACTTTTGAAGGACCTGACGGTGGATGAGAGCCGGATGTGTCGGGGTAGCGAGTTCCAGAGTATGGGGGAGGCTCGGGAAAAGTCTTGGAGGCAGTTGTGCGAGGTACGAACAAGGGGGTAGCTTAGACGGAGGTCACTGGAAGATCGAAGGTTGTGTGAGGGACGGTAGCGGGATATCAGGTCAGAGATGTACGGAGGGGACAGGTTGTGGACGGCCTTGTATGTCATGGTCAACAATTTAAAGTGAATACGTTGGGCAATGGGGAACCAGTGGAGGGATTGGCAGAGGGGAGAGGCTGAGGCAAAGCGAGGGGAAAGGTGGATTAGTCGGGCAGCAGTGTTAAGGATAGACTGGAGGGGATCAAGGGAGTTAGATGGAGGCCAGAGAGGAGGATATTACAGTAGTCCAAGCGGGAGATAATGAGAGCATGTACCAGCAGTTTGGTGGAGTCAGGGGTGAGGAAAGAGCGGATTCTGGAAATGTTTTTGAGGTGAAGGCGGCAGGAGGTGGTCAGGGCCTGAATGTGGTTTAAAGGACAGTGCAGAGTCAAAGGTGACCCCGAGGCAGCAGACTTGGGGGACAGGGGATAGAGTGCAGCCATTGATAGTGATTGACAGACTAGAAGGCGGGGTGGAGCGAGATGGGGGAAAGATGATAAGTTCTGATTTGTCCATGTTGAGTTTTAGAAAGCGGGAGGAGAAGAAGGAGGATATGGCCGATAGACACTCTGGAATCCTGGATAGCAAAGAGGTGACATCCGGACCAGAGAGGTAGATCTGAGTGTCATCGGCATAAAGATGGTACCTGAAGCCATGGGACTCTATGATATGTCCCAGGCCAGAGGTGTAGATGGAGAAGAGAAGAGGCCCGAGTACAGAGCCTTGGGGAACACCAACAGTAAGGGGACGAGGAGAGGAGGTGGTGTGGGAGTGGAAAACACTAAAAGTGCAGTTGGAGAGGTAACAGGAGATCCAGGAGAGAGCTGAGCAAGTGACGCCAAGGGATGAGAGAATTTGTAACAGGAGAAAATGGTCAACTGTGTCGAAGGCAGAAGATAGGTCAAGAAGAAGGAGCACAGAGTATTGGCGGGAGGTTTTGGCAGTTAGCAAGTCATTTGCCACTTTGGTGAGGACAGTTTCTGTGGAGTGGTGGGAGCGGAAGCCGGATTGCAGGGAGTCAAAAAGCGACTTGGATGAAAAATGGGAGGAAAGTTCATGGTAGACATGTTGTTCCAGGAGTTTTGAGGCAAAGGGGAGAAGCGAGATGGGGCGGTAGCTGGATAAGGAGGTAGGGTCAAGGGATGGCTTTTTGAGGATGGGTGTGATGGTTGCATGTTTATATGGAGATGGGAAGACGCCAGTAGTTAGTGATAGATTGAAGAGATGGGTAAGTGCTGGGACAAGTGCTGAGGAGAGGTTGGGGAGAAGGTGGGATGGAATTGGGTCAAGTGCACAGGTGGTGAGGTGCGATGTGGAGAGTAGTTTGGAGAGATGTTCTTCTGTGATGGTGGAGAGGTGAATTAGTGGGGACGGGCAGTAGACAGACATGAGGGGGGGCTGAGGGGACTGTGAGTTGAAGCTTACTCTGATGTCATCGATTTTCTGCTTGAAGAATGTGGCGAAGTCCTCAGCAGAGATGAGAGATGTGGGGGGCGGAGAAGAGAGTTGAAGGTGTTAAACAGTTGCCTAGGGTTATGAGATAAGGAAGATATGAGGGAAGAAAAGTAGTCCTGTTTAGCAGAGGTGAGGGCAGATTTGAACTCAAGGAGTGCTCTCCTGTATGTTTGGAAGTGTTCCTCAGAGTCGGTCTTCTTCCAGCGCCGTTCAGCAGCGCTGGACACTCGCCTTAGTTGTTTGGTTAGGTCGGTGTGCCAAGGCTGTCTGTTCGTGCTTCGTGTTCTCTTTTTCGTGAGAGGGGCAACAGAGTCGAGGGCTGAGGTTATTGTGGAATTGTAGAAGGTTGCGGCTGTGTCAGTGTCGTTCAGAGTGTGTATAGTGGAGAGAGGCGGAAGAGAGTCAGAGAGTGTTTGAATGTTGAGGTTTCTGAGGTTCCTGCGAGGGTGGGCAAGTTTCTGGACTGGGGGGGCAGATGAAGAGAGGAGAAACGAGAAAGTTAGGAGGTTGTGGTCAGAGATGTGGAGAGATGTGCTGGTGAGGTCAAATATGGGGCAGAGGCGGGAGAAGATGAGGTCCAGTGTGTGGCCCTTTTTGTGAGTGGCCATGGAGGACCACTGTGTAAGGCCAAAGGAGGAGGCTAGTGATAGGAGTTTAGAGGCGGGTGATTTGGTCGTGTCGATGGGGATGTTGAAGTCGCCCATGATGATGGTGGGAATATCTGTTGAAAGAAAATGCAACAGCCAAGTGTTGAACTGGTCAAGGAAGGTGGTTGCGGAGCCTGGTGGTCGGTAGATGACGGCCACTTGGAGGTTAGAGGGGGAATAGATACGGATAGAGTATACTTCAAAGGAGGTGAGGGTGAGAGCAGGGAGAGGAGGGCTTGGGGTAAAGGAGCAGTTGTCCATTAGCAGCAGGCCAACCCCGCCACCCGGCTTATTGCCAGGGCGAGGGGTGTGAGTAAACTGGAGCCCACCGTAGGAAAGTGCAGCAGGGGAAGCAGTGTCAGTAGGGGACAGCCATGTTTCTGTTAGGCCTAAGAAGAAGAGGTTGTGGTAAAGAAAGAGATCATGTATGAATGTAGGTTTATTGCAGACAGAGCGTGCGTTCCAGAGAGCAGCAGAGAAAGGGACGGGGGGAGGGACGGATGCGTATGGTGTTAGAGGGGCGCCGCCGTGATCTAGAAGAATGTGGACGAAAGGAGGGCAGTGTGGTAGATGAGATCAGGTGGGGAGGGCCAGGGTTTGGTGAAATGTCTCCAGCAGTGAGAAGTAGCAGAGACAGAGACAGTAGGTGTGAGTAGGTAAGGGGGCGCGGACATTGAGAGCATTTATAGGTAAAGGTTTTATAGTGTGTGGAAAGAGGATAATAGGAGGGAAGAGATCAGAGGGTAAAAGAGCTGGAGAAATCAAGAGATTGTTACTTGGTGTGGGGAGTGGAGGGTTAACACAGAGTTTGAGGATAATGGAAGCAAAGGTGAAAGCCAAAATAAACATTGTGAGCAAAGAGAGGGAGAGGAGATGAGAATATGGCGGAGTGAGACCTTAGGTTCAATTCTGGTATTAATTTATTTTTTCACACTTAAAATGGCTCACTTAGATGGACTCACATATGACCCAGAGTCCAGAATATATAGGGATTCAGCTTATCTGAACTGTTAGAGCATTGCCGCTGGAGGATGTACAGGTCCGGGTACCATCTACCTTCCCTGCACTGATGTGGGGAGCGGAATAATAGGGAATGACCAACTTCTCCCCGACCACCCTCATCTAATAGGACCAGTGCTTTATTACCGATATATTCCCCGACCACCCTCATCTAATAGGACCAGTGCTTTATTACTGATATATTCCCCGACCACCCTCTTCTAATAGGACCAGTGCTTTATTACCGACATATTCCCCGACCACCCTCATCTAATAGGACCAGTGCTTTATTACTGATATATTCCCCGACCACCCTCATCTAATAGGGCCAGTGCTTTATTACCAATATATTCCCCGACCACCCTCATCTAATAGGACCAGTGCTTTATTACTGATATATTCCCAGAACATCCTCATCTAATAGGACCAGTGCTTTATTACTGATATATTCCCCGAACATCCTCATCTAATAGGACCAGTGCTTTATTACTGATATATTCCCCGACCACCCTCATCTAATAGGACCAGTGTCCTATTACCGATATATTCCCCGACCACCCTCATCTAATAGGGCCAGTGCTTTATTACCAATATATTCCCCGACCACCCTCATCTAATAGGGCCAGTACTTTATTACCGATATATTCCCCGACCACCCTCATCTAATAGGACCAGTGCTTTATTACCGATATATTCCCCGACCACCCTCATCTAATAGGACCAGTGTCCTATTACTGATATATTCCCCGACCACCCTCATCTAATAGGGCCAGTGCTTTATTACTGATATATTCCCCGACCAACCTCATCTAATAGGGCCAGTGCTTTATTACTGATATATTCCCCGACCACCCTCATCTAATAGGGCCAGTGCTTTATTACCGACATATTCCCCGAACATCCTCATCTAATAGGACCAGTGCTTTATTACCGACATATTCCCCGACCACCCTGATCTAATAGGACCAGTGCTTTATTACCGACATATTCCCCGACCACCCTGATTTAATAGGACCAGTTCTGTATTACTGATATATTCCCCGACCACCCTCATCTAATAGGACCAGTTCTGTATTACTGATATATTCCCCGACCACCCTCATCTAATAGGACCAGTGCTTTATTACCGATATATTTCCCCGACCACCCTCATCTAATGGGACCAGTGTCCTATTACTGATATATTCCCCGACCACCCTCATCTAATAGGGCCAGTGTCCTATTACTGATATATTCCCCGACCACCCTCATCTAATAGGGCCAGTGTCCTATTACTGATATATGGAGGAAACTAAAGGAATGTGAGAAGTTTTTTTTCTGGTCTTAATAAATATCTGGTCTAAAATTCAATTGTTACATTTTGAAATGTAAAGCTGGTACATTTATTCCGACTCCAGCCCAAACTATCTCCGACTGCACAGCCCTGATCTGCAGTAATAGTGCAGGAACAGCAGCAGCAGCTAATATCATCAGATTGTAAGCCCAGGATGTTATCAGCCCCATGGTCACATGCTCCTCCCTGTCGGCCATTTTTTGGACAAGATCATCACAAAGCAGGGCAGTAAAGCGTGAAGGAGAGGAGTCTGATTCTAGCTCTGAGGTACACAGAGGCTGCTGTCGGTATATACAGTGAGTACACAGGAAGCTGCTGTCAGTATATACAGTGAGTACAGGGAGCCGCTGCCAGTATATACAGTGAGTACAGGGAGCCGCTGTCAGTATATACAGTGAGTACACAGGGAGCCGCTGTCAGTATATACAGTGAGTACACAGGGAGCCGCTATCAGTATATACAGTGAGCTGCTGTCAGTATATACAGTGAGTACACAGGGAGCTGCTGTCAGTATATACAGTGAGTACACAGGGAGCCGCTGTCAGTATATACAGTGAGTACACAGGGAGCTGTTGCCAGTATATACAGTGAGTACACAGGGAGCTGCTGTCAGTATATACAGTGAGTACACAGGGAGCTGCTGTCAGTATATACAGTGAGTACACCTCCTTATACTGTACACTGAACATGTTTACTATAAAGTGACTAACCCCATAAAGCGACTCTGTACCCACAATCTGTCCCCCCCAAACCACTTGTACCTTCGGATAGCTGCTTTTAATCCAAGATCTGTCCTGGGGTCCATTCGGCAGGAGATGCAGTTATTGTCATAAAAACAACTTTTAATCCCGCAGCGCTGTGTATAACAGCCGGGGCTTACATTTGTATATGCATTAGGCTGGCACACCCTCTCTGTTCTTCCTCCCTACCCTCCTCAGCATTAGGAATGATCCAGGAACATTTACTGCTGTTTGATCTTTGTACAGGTGTATTAACGATCCAGCCCATGTTCATTATACACACAGGTGGGAATAGGAGACAATCTGCCTGGAGTATTCCTAATGCTGAGGAGAGTGGGGAGGAAGGACAGAGAGGGTGTGCCAGCCTAATGCATATACAAATGTAAGCCCCGGCCGTTAGACACAGCGCTGTAGGATTAAAAGTTGTTTTTATGACAATAACTGCATCCCCTGCAGCAGGCCTGTATTTAGAGTTCATGCTGCCCTAGGCACTTTGCACGCAGAGGCGCCCCCCCTCACCCCCCCCCCCCCCCGGCCGCACCGTTACTGTACATGCATGGTATATACCCTGGCACTTGGGTGCCGCTCTGCTTGATGCCCGCTGTTCTCATCAAACAGACGTGATGGAGGAAGGAAGGAGGCCGGGGGACTGGTTCTGTCCAGTGTTGGACTGGGGGACCTGGAGCCACCAATATACAACCAGTGAGACACGACATGCTGACCCGCTCCTTTCCTGAATTCATCTGTATCTGTGACAAATCCCTACATTTATACAGCTCTCAGGGTATGCTGGGAGTTGTAGTCTCTGAGAGGACAACCCTGTAATAAATCACTGTGTGCAGAGTCTCCTGGTGGCTGCAATCTGTGGGTGACAACCATCAGCCCTGAGGGTCCAGCAATACATCTGTCTACAGCCGCAGTTATCATAGGATTGTACTTTACTACAACTCCCAGCATATCCTGAGGGCTGCAGACTGTCAGTACATGCTGGGAGTTGTAGTGCCTGCAGCTGTTGTAGTTGGGTCCTATACACTGAATGCTTTGTGGCATATAAGAATAAAGAGATCTGTGGGGGCTCAGTGCAGGGAAATGACCCCAGAACATTACTAATAGGGAATAGAACAAAAACATCTCCCCCAATATCTTATTAGTGATGTTCTGGGGTCACTTCCCTACACTGAGCCCCTACAGATCTATGTATACTTATATGCCACAAAGCATCCAGTGTATGATGCACCTAGGACCCAACTACAGCAGCTGCAGGCACTACAACTCCCAGCATATCCTGAGGGCTGCAGACTGTTCTGGGAGTTGTAGTGCCTACAGCTGTTGTAGTTGGGTCCTGGAGGCGTTGCGGGAGATCAGAATACATAGATCTGTGGGGGCTCAGTGCAGGGACGTGACCCCAGAACATCACTAATATGGGATAGGGGGAGATGTTGTTGTTCTATCCCCTATTAGTGATGTTCTGGGGTCACTTCCACACACTGAGCCCCCACACATCTATGTATTCTTATATGCCACAAAGCATCCAGTGTATGATGCACCTAGGACCCAACTACAACAGCTCCAGGCACTACAACTCCCAGCAAGTACTGACAGTCTGCAGCCCTCAGGATATGCTGGGAGTTGTAGTGCCTGCAGCTCTTGTAGTTGGGTCCTAGTTTAAAAGTTTGCACTAGTGTACTGTAGTGACCGCAGGGCTGTGTCAGTACACTACCGCAAACAATAAACTGACCCTTATAGACCCCAATGGTACACAGGCTCTGCACACTATAGAAGTGATTACAGTGCAGTTACTAATGACTCACAGGTGACGTCTTCTCGAATTGCTGTCGCTAACTTTTTGCTTTCTTCTCCATCTGGCGCAGCATCATGAAGACTTCTCCGACCACAACTTGTCTGCAGGGGCAGCTGGGGGTGACTGGGGTAGGAGGGCAGCTGGGGGGGGCTGGGAAAGGGAGGCAGCTGGGGGTGACTGGGAAAGGGAGACAGCTGGGGCGACAGGGGGACTGGGGAAGGGGGGCAGCTGGGGCAACAGGGGGACTGGGGAAGGGAGGCAGCTAGGGGTGACTGAGGAAGGGAGGCAACTGGGGGTGACTGGGGAAGGGAGGCAGCTGGGGGAAAGAGAGAGCAGCTGGGGGAAAGGGAGAGCAGCTGGGGGGCAGGGGACCAGCAGGGAGGGGCAGCTAGGGTGGCAGGGGAGAAGCTGGGGTTCAGGGGGGGCTGGGGCTCAGGGGGAGAGGCTGTGGGTCAGGGGGAGCGGTAGGGGGGCAGGGAAGAAGCTGGGATTCAGGGGGAGAGGCTGGGGTCAGAGGGAGAAGCTGTGGGTCAGGGGAAGGGGCTGGGAGGCTGGGGAGCAGCTGAGAATGCAGGGGAGAGAGGCTGGGGGCAGGGGAGAGGCTGAGAATGCAGGGGGGAGAGGCTGGGGACCAGGGGAGAGGCTGGGGACCAGGGGAGAGGCTGAGGATTAGGGGGAGAGTCTGGGGGGGCAGGGGAAAGGCTGGGGGGGGCAGGGGAGAGGCTGGGGGGGGCAGGGGAGAGGCTGGGGGGGGCAGGGGAGAGGCTGGGGGGCAGGTGAGAGGCTGGGGGGCAGGTGAGAGGCTGGGGGGGCAGGTGAGAGGCTGGGGGGGCAGGTGAGAGGCTGGGGGGGCAGGTGAGAGGCGGAGAGGCTGGGGGGGCAGGGGAGAAGCTGGGGGGCAGGTGAGAGGCGGAGAGGCTGGGGGGGCAGGGGAGAGGCTGCAGGGGGGCAGGGGAGAGGCTGGGGGGGCAGGGGAGGGGCTGCAGGGGGGCAGGGGAGAGGCTGGGGGGCAGGTGAGAGGCGGAGAGGCTGGGGGGGCAGGGGAGAGGCTGCAGGGGGGCAGGGGAGAGGCTGGGGGGGGCAGGTGAGAGGCTGAGGGGCAGGTGAGAGGCTGAGGGGCTGGGGGGGGGCAGGGGAGAGGCTGAGGGGCAGGTGAGAGGCTGGGGGGGCAGGTGAGAGGCTGAGGGGCAGGTGAGAGGCTGAGGGGCAGGTGAGAGGCTGAGGGGCAGGTGAGAGGCTGAGGGGCAGGTGAGAGGCTGAGGGGCAGGTGAGAGGCTGAGGGGCAGGTGAGAGGCTGAGGGGGCAGGTGAGAGGCTGAGGGGCAGGTGAGAGGCTGAGGGGCAGGTGAGAGGCTGGGGGGGCAGGGGAGAGGCGGAGAGGCTGGGGGGGCAGGGGAGAGGCTGCAGGGGGGCAGGTGAGAGGCTGGGGGGGCAGGTGAGAGGCTGATGGTTAGGTGGAGAGGCTGGGGGGCAGGTGAGAGGCTGGGGGGCAGGTGAGAGGCTGGGGGGCAGGTGAGAGGCTGGGGGGCAGGTGAGAGGCTGGGGGGGCAGGTGAGAGGCTGGGGGGCAGGTGAGAGGCTGGGGGGCAGGTGAGAGGCTGAGGGGCAGGTGAGAGGCTGGGGGGGCAGGTGAGAGGCGGAGAAGCTGAGGGGCAGGTGATAGGCTGGGGGGGCAGGTGAGAGGCTGAGGGGCAGGTGAGAGGCTGGGGGGGCAGGGGAGAGGCGGAGAGGCTGGGGGGGCAGGGGAGAGGCTGCAGGGGGGCAGGGGAGAGGCGGAGAGGCTGGGGGGGCAGGTGAGAGGCTGGGGGGGCAGGTGAGAGGCTGAGGGGCAGGTGAGAGGCTGAGGGGCAGGTGAGAGGCTGAGGGGGCAGGTGAGAGGCTGAGGGGGCAGGTGAGAGGCTGAGGGGCAGGTGAGAGGCTGGGGGGGCAGGGGAGAGGCGGAGAGGCTGGGGGGGCAGGGAAGAGGCTGCAGGGGGCAGGTGAGAGGCTGGGGGGGCAGGTGAGAGGCTGGGGGGGCAGGTGAGAGGCTGATGGTTAGGTGGAGAGGCTGGGGGGCAGGTGAGAGGCTGGGGGGCAGGTGAGAGGCTGGGGGGCAGGTGAGAGGCTGGGGGGCAGGTGAGAGGCTGGGGGGGCAGGTGAGAGGCTGGGGGGGCAGGTGAGAGGCTGGGGGGCAGGTGAGAGGCTGAGGGGCAGGTGAGAGGCTGGGGGGGCAGGTGAGAGGCGGAGAGGCTGAGGGGCAGGTGATAGGCTGGGGGGGCAGGTGAGAGGCTGAGGGGCAGGTGAGAGGCTGGGGGGGCAGGGGAGAGGCGGAGAGGCTGGGGGGGCAGGGGAGAGGCTGCAGGGGGGCAGGGGAGAGGCGGAGAGGCTGGGGGGGCAGGTGAGAGGCTGGGGGGGCAGGTGAGAGGCTGGGGGGGCAGGTGAGAGGCTGGGGGGGCAGGTGAGAGGCTGGGGGGGCAGGGGAGAGGCTGATGGTTAGGTGGAGAGGCTGGGGGGGCAGGTGAGAGGCTGGGGGGGCAGGTGAGAGGCTGGGGGGCAGGTGAGAGGCTGGGGGGGCAGGTGAGAGGCTGGGGGGCAGGTGAGAGGCGGAGAGGCTGAGGGGCAGGTGATAGGCTGGGGGGGCAGGTGAGAGGCTGAGGGGCAGGTGAGAGGCTGGGGGGGCAGGGGAGAGGCTGGGGGGGCAGGGGAGAGGCTGGGGGGGGCAGGTGAGAGGCGGAGAGGCTGGGGGGGGGGGCAGGGGAGAGGCTGCAGGGGGGCAGGGGAGAGGCTGGGGGGCAGGTGAGAGGCTGGGGGGGCAGGTGAGAGGCTGAGGGGCAGGTGAGAGGCTGGGGGGGAGCAGGTGAGAGGCTGGGGGGGAGCAGGGGAGAGGCGGAGAGGCTGGGGGCGGGGGAGAGGCTGGGGGGGGCAGGTGAGAGGCGGAGAGGCTGGGGGGGCAGGGGAGAGGCTGCAGGGGGGCAGGGGAGAGGCTGGGGGGCAGGTGAGAGGCGGAGAGGCTGGGGGGGCAGGGGAGAGGCTGAGGGGCAGGGGAGAGGCTGGGGGGGCAGGTGAGAGGCTGAGGGGCAGGTGAGAGGCTGGGGGGGCAGGTGAGAGGCTGAGGGGCAGGTGAGAGGCTGGGGGGGCAGGTGAGAGGCTGGGGGGGCAGGTGAGAGGCTGGGGGGCAGGTGAGAGGCTGGGGGGGCAGGGGAGAGGCGGAGAGGCTGGGGGGGCAGGTGAGAGGCTGGGGGGGCAGGGGAGAGGCGGAGAGGCTGGGGGGGCAGGGGAGAGGCTGCAGGGGGGCCGGGGGGAGACGGGGCGGCCGGGAGAAGGATGGGCAGGCAGGCTGGTTCCCTCCCCCCATGCAGCGCCGAGGTCCGAGGTCCGGGGTGCAGGTGTTGAGCTTCCGGCACACACAGTGTGACAGAGGCCGGAAGCTCCCAGCTGCAGCCCCGCGTTTCTGGATCTTCTCTCCTGCTAGGCGATGACGTCACATCACGTGAGCGCCGCCGAGCAGGAGAGAAGATCCGGGACCGCGGGGCTGCAGCTGGGAGCTTCCGGCCTCTGTCACACTGTATGTGCCGGAAGCTCAACACCAGCCCTGCACCCCGGACCCCGGACCTCGGCGCTGCATGGGGGGAGGGAACCAGCCTGCCTGCCCATCCTTCTCCCGGCCGCTCAGTCACACCTCCCCCCCCCCCCCCCCGGCGCGGACTAGGCACCTGTGGGCCGGTGCCTACGGACGTTTTTTTTTTTTTTTTTTTAAATAATAAAAAAAGTGTTCCCTGCGGGTGCCGCCCCCCCCAGGGCGCCGCCCTAGGCACCGGACCACGGGTGCCTAGTGACAAATACGGCCCTGCCCTGCAGAACGGACCCCAGGACAGATTGTCCCCATTGTTACTGTACAAGAAATTTGACAAATTTGTTGCTAAATTTCTAAGCTCTATAACATCCAAAAACAGAGACTTTTACCAAATGATGCCCACAGAGTAGACATACAGTGGTGCCTTGGATTACGAGCATAATTCGTTCTGGAACCGCACTTGTAATCCAAATCCACTCTTAAACCAAAGCAAATTTCCCATAGGAAATAATTGAAATGCAGACAATTGGTTCCACTCCCCAAAAATGAGGACTTTTTATTCTGAACAAATAATGAAACAACTGATTTGGGGGGGGGGGGAGGTATCACCCCCAAACCTGGTGGCAATTCTCCTCCTCCTCTGTGAAGAACAACGCTCACAATTCTTTCATTCTTTCTCTTTTTTTGTTGTAGAACACGACCATCGTCTCCTGCTGCCTCCAATGTTAGAAAGACGTCAAAGCGGAAAAGACTAATGGATAAAATCCCATATAAACTGGAGGTAGTGAAATCCGCCAAAGAACATGGAAACATGGCGGCTGAGAGACAGTCTGAGCCGCCTCCAACTGAAAGAATTATACGGCAATGGAGGAAACAAGAGCAGGCACTGCAAGAAGCAGATAAAAGTAACATACTTTCCATGGGCATCTCGCAAAATAGCCGCAGATAGACGTGGGAATGAGAGCGGATCACACATCACACGAACAATGGATTTTCAGTCTCCACTAAAGCGATCATATATGAAGCCAAGTGTCTTGCTGCAGGGAAAGGCATTGAGGACGTTACTGGATCAGCATCCCGCTGCTATAGGTTCATGAGGAGATGCGGCCTTGCTCTGCGCACCAATACTAGAATTGCACAAAAAATGGATAAAGAATATGAATCCAAGATTGCGTCTTTCCATAAATCTGTAATTGATGCAAGAAAGAAAAATGGCTTTCAAATCGGTCAGATTGGAAATATGGATGATGTCCCATTAACCCAGGATGTTCCATCAAACAGGACTGGTTATGTGAAAGGTGCAAAAACCGGAACTGTGAAGACCCCAGGACACGAGAAAACCCGTTACACCGTTGTGTCGTCCTGCTGCGCAGATGGCACCAAAGTAATACCAAAAGCGTGCCGAAAGAGGGGATCCCACCACGTGGAGTTATTGTCCATGTCCATGGGAGAGACTGGAGGGATGGATGAAGGGGGAATGAAAAAATAGATAGAAAAAGTGTGATCCAAACACCCTGGAGGCTTCTGAGAAACCTGCCCTACTAGTACTCCACCAGTTCAGGGCGCACATCAGGGAGAACACAGTCATTTAAAGTTTGTGAGGGGTGAAAACATCATGGCAAGCCACGACGGATGAAACGGTTGTAAGTTCCTTCAAGAAATGTGGCATCAGTAATGCCTTGGATGGTTCAGAGGATGGAGTCCTATATGAAGACCGTGTTACCAGTGATAGTGAGCCACTCAGCCAGACAAGTTCAGACAGTTGTGAAGACTTGGGATTTCCTAATGACCAGAGAGCAATATTTCAGAAATTACAGAAATAAAAAGAGGTGTTACTTTTTGCCAGGTGTTACTTTTTGCCAGGTGTTACTTTTTGCCAGGTGTTACTTTTTGCCAGGTGTTACTTTTTGCCAGGTGTTACTTTTTGCCAGGTGTTACTTTTTGCCAGGTGTTACTTTTTGCCAGGTGTTACTTTTTGCCAGGTGTTACTTTTTGCCAGGTGTTACTTTTTGCCAGGTGTTACTTTTTGCCAGGTGTTACTTTTTGCCAGGTGTTACTTTTTGCCAGGTGTTACTTTTTGCCAGGTGTTACTTTTTGCCAGGTGTTACTTTTTGCCAGGTGTTACTTTTTGCCAGGTGTTACTTTTTGCCAGGTGTTACTTTTTGCCAGGTGTTACTTTTTGCCAGGTGTTACTTTTTGCCAGGTGTTACTTTTTGCCAGGTGTTACTTTTTGCCAGGTGTTACTTTTTGCCAGGTGTTACTTTTTGCCAGGTGTTACTTTTTGCCAGGTGTTACTTTTTGCCAGGTGTTACTTTTTGCCAGGTGTTACTTTTTGCCAGGTGTTACTTTTTGCCAGGTGTTACTTTTTGCCAGGTGTTACTTTTTGCCAGGTGTTACTTTTTGCCAGGTGTTACTTTTTGCCAGGTGTTACTTTTTGCCAGGTGTTACTTTTTGCCAGGTGTTACTTTTTGCCAGGTGTTACTTTTTGCCAGGTGTTACTTTTTGCCAGGTGTTACTTTTTGCCAGGTGTTACTTTTTGCCAGGTGTTACTTTTTGCCAGGTGTTACTTTTTGCCAGGTGTTACTTTTTGCCAGGTGTTACTTTTTGCCAGGTGTTACTTTTTGCCAGGTGTTACTTTTTGCCAGGTGTTACTTTTTGCCAGGTGTTACTTTTTGCCAGGTGTTACTTTTTGCCAGGTGTTACTTTTTGCCAGGTGTTACTTTTTGCCAGGTGTTACTTTTTGCCAGGTGTTACTTTTTGCCAGGTGTTACTTTTTGCCAGGTGTTACTTTTTGCCAGGTGTTACTTTTTGCCAGGTGTTACTTTTTGCCAGGTGTTACTTTTTGCCAGGTGTTACTTTTTGCCAGGTGTTACTTTTTGCCAGGTGTTACTTTTTGCCAGGTGTTACTTTTTGCCAGGTGTTACTTTTTGCCAGGTGTTACTTTTTGCCAGGTGTTACTTTTTGCCAGGTGTTACTTTTTGCCAGGTGTTACTTTTTGCCAGGTGTTACTTTTTGCCAGGTGTTACTTTTTGCCAGGTGTTACTTTTTGCCAGGTGTTACTTTTTGCCAGGTGTTACTTTTTGCCAGGTGTTACTTTTTGCCAGGTGTTACTTTTTGCCAGGTGTTACTTTTTGCCAGGTGTTACTTTTTGCCAGGTGTTACTTTTTGCCAGGTGTTACTTTTTGCCAGGTGTTACTTTTTGCCAGGTGTTACTTTTTGCCAGGTGTTACTTTTTGCCAGGTGTTACTTTTTGCCAGGTGTTACTTTTTGCCAGGTGTTACTTTTTGCCAGGTGTTACTTTTTGCCAGGTGTTACTTTTTGCCAGGTGTTACTTTTTGCCAGGTGTTACTTTTTGCCAGGTGTTACTTTTTGCCAGGTGTTACTTTTTGCCAGGTGTTACTTTTTGCCAGGTGTTACTTTTTGCCAGGTGTTACTTTTGCCAGGTGTTACTTTTTGCCAGGTGTTACTTTTTGCCAGGTGTTACTTTTTGCCAGGTGTTACTTTTTGCCAGGTGTTACTTTTGCCAGGTGTTACTTTTTGCCAGGTGTTACTTTTTGCCAGGTGTTACTTTTTGCCAGGTGTTACTTTTTGCCAGGTGTTACTTTTTGCCAGGTGTTACTTTTTGCCAGGTGTTACTTTTTGCCAGGTGTTACTTTTTGCCAGGTGTTACTTTTTGCCAGGTGTTACTTTTTGCCAGGTGTTACTTTTTGCCAGGTGTTACTTTTTGCCAGGTGTTACTTTTTGCCAGGTGTTACTTTTTGCCAGGTGTTACTTTTTGCCAGGTGTTACTTTTTGCCAGGTGTTACTTTTTGCCAGGTGTTACTTTTTGCCAGGTGTTACTTTTTGCCAGGTGTTACATTTTCCAGGTGTTACTTTTTGCCAGGTGTTACTTTTTGCCAGGTGTTACTTTTTGCCAGGTGTTACTTTTTGCCAGGTGTTACTTTTTGCCAGGTGTTACTTTTTGCCAGGTGTTACTTTTTGCCAGGTGTTACTTTTTGCCAGGTGTTACTTTTTGCCAGGTGTTACTTTTTGCCAGGTGTTACTTTTTGCCAGGTGTTACTTTTTGCCAGGTGTTACTTTTTGCCAGGTGTTACTTTTTGCCAGGTGTTACTTTTTGCCAGGTGTTACTTTTTGCCAGGTGTTACTTTTTGCCAGGTGTTACTTTTTGCCAGGTGTTACTTTTTGCCAGGTGTTACTTTTTGCCAGGTGTTACTTTTTGCCAGGTGTTACTTTTTGCCAGGTGTTACTTTTTGCCAGGTGTTACTTTTTGCCAGGTGTTACTTTTTGCCAGGTGTTACTTTTTGCCAGGTGTTACTTTTTGCCAGGTGTTACTTTTTGCCAGGTGTTACTTTTTGCCAGGTGTTACTTTTTGCCAGGTGTTACTTTTTGCCAGGTGTTGCCTATATGGAGCAAAGAGATGCCAAAAATGTTATCAAGCGTAGAGGTGCATTCCATATAGCTATTACTTAGAGTGCATAATAGCAGTATAAACAGTGCAAACAAGTAACACTATAAGGCCATGTTTACAAAACACAAGTATTTATCACGGCCGTTGTTTCTGATTTGCAACACGGCCGTGATTAGTACTTAGCTTACATTGTGCTGCAGCTAGAGGGAATCCCGGCAGGAGTGGATACACATAGTACACACTCCGGGCCAGAACCGCTAGCGGCCACAGAAGACATGTCAGTGCACACAATGGAGCGTGCAGCTCCGGCCGCATGCTCCATTGTGTGCAGTGGTGAATTCGGATGCGGCCTCGGATGTGTACTCCCACATCCAAATTCATCAGAAATTAAGATGATCCGGCCAGTTCTGTATCATCGGCCGGGATGATCTTCAGTAACCCTGGCCGTGTCACAGAACGGCCAAAGTGATATGTAATGTGAACTTGGCCTAACTCTCTAAAGGCAAAAGTACAGAGCATTAAGGTTCCCCCTGTATACAGCAGCGGGGATATAAGGCAAGGGTCACACTGCATTCACAGCCTTTGCCATAAAATCTATGTGCCCCCCGACCCAGAGGATGTCACCTAACCCCCCCCCCCCGACCCAGAGGATGTCGCCCCCCGACCCAGAGGATGTCACCCCCCGACCCAGAGGATGTCACCCCCCGACACAGAAAACAAGGGACAATGGAAGGATCTGCTATACTCACGGTTTACTCCACAACGGCCGGGCGGCAGCAGCAGCAGAAGATGGATCTTAATCTAAGAAACAAGAAGCAAGCTGACATGAAGCCTGAGAGACCCCGGGTGAGGAGCCCACTGAGCGACTCTCTAGAGAGCGGCTGACATCATAGGGGGCGACCTCTCTGCACAATGTGCTGCTGCTCCTCCTGATCGCTGATCCCGGCCCCATAGATGCCACCATACTGGTCTATGCTGAGGATGGGCAGCAGTGTTAGAGCTTGTATACGGGACGGCCTTTAGCCTTAGGCACATGTCAGACTCAGGCCCTCCAGCTGTTACAGAACTACAATTCCCATCATGCCTCAACCTCCAAAGCTAAAGCTTGGCTGCCCAGGCATGATGGGACGTGTAGTTTTTTTTTTGAACAGCTGGAGGACCTGAGTTTGACCCCACTGAGGATCTCCTGTCTGTCTCTTGGGGCAATAGTGGAATCCTGCTCCATGCCTACTGGTGCCCATATAACTGGTCAGAACAGGACAATCCCTAATGCTGTGACCCCCAACCTGTGCCTCTTCAGCTGTTACAGAACTACAACTCTCATCGTGCCCTGACTGCCTCCAGTGCATTGTATTCCAGCCTGAGACGTTCCCATCATGCCCTGACAATCTGCCTGATGGGAGTTGTAGTTTTGCAGCAGCTGTAATGGATCCTATACCCCCCGGTGGTGGCATTGTGCAGCAGGATATCCCCATGACTGACACCACTAGATGGCGCCTGTGTGTGCAGACAGGTCTGATACTAAAGGAGTAGTTCAAAAAAATTCTATTTAAGAATCTACTGGTGCCAGAGATTTGCCATGTCTATTTAAAAATCTCCAGTCTTCCAGTACTTAACAGCTGCTACATGCCCTGCATGAAGTGGTATATTCTTTCTAGTCTAAATAACTAATACAAAATGGTGCTCAGCAAAGTGGGGTGACCAGGTTCTAGGAAGAAACACTTAAAGGGGTTATCCAGTGCTACAAAAACACGGCCGCTTTCTTCCAGAGACAGCACGACTCGTGTCTCCACTTCAGGTGCGGTTTGCAATTAAGCTCCATTCACTTTAATGGGACTAAGCAGAAAAACCCCGCCCAAGCTGGAGACAAGAGCGGTGCTGTCTCTGGAAGAAAGTGGCCATGTTTTTGTAGCGCTGGATAACCCCTTTAACCCTTTGAGGACCAGGCCCAAAATGACCCAGTGGACTGTGCAAATTTTGATCTTAGTGTTTCCGTTTTTTCCCTCCTCCCCTTCTAAGATCTCCAGCACTCTCAGTTTTCTATCTACAAGCCATGTAAGTGCTTGTTTGTTACAGGAATAGTTGTACTGTGTAATGGCGTCATTCATTTTACCATAACATGTATGACGGAATCCCAAATATATTATTTATGAAGATATAAATTGGTGAAATCGTAAAAAAGAATGCAATATGGTAACGTTTGGGGGGTTCCTGTGTCTACGTAATGCACTATATGGTAACAGCGACATGATACTATTATTCTATAGGTCAGTCCGAACACAACCATATGCAGGTTACACAGATTCTCTAATGTTATATATTTTTTAAATGAAATCTTTTTTTTTGGCAATTAATTATAAATAAAATGGGCCTATTGTGACGCTTATAACGGTTTTATTTTTTCACCTACGGGTCTGTATGGGGTGTCATTTTTTCCGCCATGATCTCTAGTTTTTATTAATACCATATTTGTGAAGATCGGACGTTTTGATCACTTTTTATTAATTTTTTTATATATATAATGTAACATAAAATCGGTAATCTGCGCACTTTTTTCCCTGTTTCTGTGTTCGCCGTTCAGCGATCACAATGACGCTTGTTATATTTTAATAGATCGGACAATTACGCACGCTACGGTATATTATATGTTTATTTGTTTATTTATTTTTATATGTTTTATTTATATAATGGGAAAGGGGGGTGATTTCAACTTTTATTGGGGGAGGGGCTTTGGGGTAGTGTGTTAGTGTTTTTAACTTTTTTTTTTTTAAGTCCCTTTGGGAGACTTGTACATACACTAGTTTGATTTCTACACTGATGATTGCTATGCCATAGGCATAGCATTGATCAGTGTTATCGGCGATCTGCTCATTGAGCCTGGCTGTGCAGGCTCAGTGCAGCAGATCGCCGATCGGACCGCATGGAGGCAGGTGAGAGACCTCCGGCAGTCCGTTTCAACTATCGGGACCCCCGCAGTCACACTGCGGGGGTCCCGATCGGTAAGTGACAGGGGACTCCCCCTGTCACTCACACTTAAACGCCGCGATCGCGGCGTTTAAGGAGTTAATGACACGCGGCAGCGTGATCGCTGCAGCGTGTCATTACTGGTGGGGTCCCGGCTGCTGATTGCAGCCGGCCCCCACCTGCTATGAAGAGCGCTCAGCTCCGGAGCACGCTTCATAGCGGGAGAAACACCCAGGGCGTACAGTTACAGTTAAATCTGCCATTATCTGCATGTAAAAAGCCTTTTCCCAGGTCCCCCCCTCCTTCCTCTTTTTCATCCACTCCAAAAAATCTGAAAATTGTGACTTGTTGCAGGAGACGTCCCCTGTCTGTTCTAGGGAGAGGGGAGGGGGGAGGAGGAAGGAGGGAGTTAGCCGGCAGCAGAAAGCAGATAACAGAGGATTACAGGCACGGAGCTGGGTGACAGCTGTAATCTGAGCTCAGACAGGTCACTGGTGACTGTCCCAGGAGATAACGGGTGAGGGATTTGTAGATTAACTCTTTGTTGTCCTGTTTTGGTCTTTTCTTTAGCTCTCTCCATAGGAGAACAATGAGACAGGGGGGAGAGCTTCAAACTGATTTTTCATGATAAAAATGCATTTTTCGGCTAATAAACCCAATGACAAAGTTTCTTAAAATCGCCTGGACTATTGATTTCTGCAAAAAAAAAAATTCACGACAGTGACACTTTAACACAAAGGGCCACTGAGCCCACTAGAAGCGAGGTTAGCCCCACAAGGAAATAAAACGTAACTTATTATCAAGTGATGTTTATAGAAGCGTGAAGTTAAGACCCCCAGACTGGCCGCCCTATCATACACTGTGTACATCCGCCTATCAGGTGCTTATAGAGATAGTCTGCGGCTAACACAGTGTTGCACTCTCTATTAGCACCTGATAGGCGGATATACACAGTGTATGATAGGGCGGCCAGTCTGGGGGTCTTAACTTCACGCTTCTATAAACATCACTTGATAATAAGTTACGTTTTATTTCCTTGTGGGGCTAACCTCGCTTCTAGTGGGCTCAGTGGCCCTTTGTGTTTTCCAGTCTGACACAGTGCTCTCTGCTGCCACCTCTGTCCATGTCAGGGACTGTCCAGAGCAGGAGAGGTTTTCTATGGGGATTTGCAGCTGCTCTGGACAGTTCCGGACATGGACAGAGGTGGCAGCAGAGAGCACTGTGTCAAACTGGAAAGAATACACAACTTCCTGCAGGACATACAGCGGCTGATAATTTCTGGCACTTTATGGCATCAGTTTATTTGGAAAAAAAAAAAAACATTTGGTGAACTACCCTATTAATGTCTCCCCTGGGGGCAGTGCAGTGTCTATATGGCGGTGTCATCTATGTGTCTGTATGTTGGTGTACTCCATCCACTTACATGGCCAGACGTCTCTCTCTCTTCTCTTTCTTCTGAGCTTCACGCTGCATCCTACTCTCCATCTGCCTCTCGGCCTCTCGCTGCTTTTCCAGCATTATCTTCTCCCTATTGTACATAACACAAATCCCCTTATATGTAACTATATAAAGAGCGGG
The DNA here is from genome assembly GCF_027789765.1 of Dendropsophus ebraccatus. Classification (NCBI taxonomy): domain Eukaryota; kingdom Metazoa; phylum Chordata; class Amphibia; order Anura; family Hylidae; genus Dendropsophus; species Dendropsophus ebraccatus. Next base: position 12,511,678 of record NC_091466.1, on the reverse strand, counting down.
AGACATTAGGACTCTGTACATTTACCATATTATACACAATCAGGGGTATTCCAAGACTGAGGGTTACCCCTGGTGCCCGGCAGGATATGCCATATGACCGGCACCACTAGATGGCTTTATATTAGGTTTTATATTAAAGGGGTACTCTGGGCAAAATGTAGAAGTAGATTGGAATTAGAGTAGACGCCTTCTCCCTCCCTCGGCCTATCTCCCGCCCCGGTCCTATTAACCTGCTGCCGGGTTCCAGGCAGCGGGGTGAGCGCTCCTTATCTGACGCTCACCCCTTCTGCACCTCCCGTCCTCTGAAAGAGTCTCCCCCTGGGCCTCAGCGCTTACCCCGCCGAGAGCGGGTGGCGGGTGAGTGCTTCTCCTTGGGAGCGCTCACCCCGTTGCCTGGAACCGGGCAGCAGGTGTAATAGGACCGGGGCGAGAGATAGGCCGAGGGAGGGAGAAGGCGTCTATTCTAATTCTAATCTACTTCTACATGCGCCCCCTGCTGGACCCTACACTTGACGTGACGTCACTATTTTTTAAGTAAGCCTGGTGTGTTGAACCTGACCGTCTGGGGGTGACTGCTTTCCATAATAGATGGGCAGTGGGAACTTCCGGAGTGGACGGGACAATTGCTCATAGGATCTGGAGGCATGGGTCCGTGGACAACGGGTGTGACTGAGATTTGGCTCGGAATCAGCCAGTGGGGCCCTTTGGAAGGGGGTGAACTGGCGGAGAAAAGAGCTAGAAGGGCGGTTGTGGTTTATCTGTTTTAGTTGACTAAGATGTTTTTTTATACAGTGCTGTGGTTGAGGCGGGGATGGGTCCTCCTGCCCTGCCTGGCCCGGTTCTCCGGCCCTTGGCGCTGGGGGGGTGCGGCCATCCTGCTACCTGAAGGTAGGAGTGATGGGAGATATAAGGGGTGAAGGGTAATAAACAAAGGTAGTAGGTAGATAAGATAGGCGCCCTGCAGGTTTACCCACACAGAGAAATGACAACATTATGGAAAAGTGGTTATTGTCTTGTTATGGAGATGTGGATGAAATGTGATCTTGTTGAAGTGAAGATGCCGGGTTGGGGTAAATATTAAGTGTTTTATGCTGGATGTTTGTAAATTGTTAAAATTAAAGATAAGAAAAAAGAAAACAAAAGTAAGAAAAAAGAAAAAAAAAAAAAGGAAGCGAGTCTGCCAGATTTACTAAATTGAGGGAAATAGTACTATATGTGCATTTCCCATAATTAGTGTATATTATATATTTGTAGAACTTTCCTTAGTAATAACATTTAAAAATACATTTTGCCCGGAGTACCCCTTTAATGTCTCCCCTGGGGTAGTGCGGTGTCATCTATGTGTCGGTGTTGGTGTACTCCATCCACTTACATGGCCAGACGTCTCTCTCTTTTCTCTTTCTTCTGAGCCTCACGCTGCATCCTGCTCTCCATCTGCCTCTCGGCCTCTCGCTGCTTTTCCAGCATTATCTTCTCCCTATTGTACATAACACAAATCCCCTTATATGTAACTATATAAAGAGCGGGAGACATTAGGACTCTGTACATTTACCATATTATACACAATCAGGGTTATTGCAAGACTAAGGGTTACCCCTGGTGCCCGGCAGGATATGCCATATGACCAACACCACTAGATGGCACATGTGTGCGCAGACAGGTTTTATATTAATGTCTCCCCTGGGGCAGTGTGGGGTCTATATGGCGGTGTCATCTATGTGTCTATATGGCGGTGTCATCTATGTGTCTATATGGCGGTGCCATCTATGTGTCTATATGGCGGTGTCATCTATGTGTCTATATGGCGGTTTACTCTGGCGGTTTACTCCATCCACTTACATAGCCAGAAGCTTCACTCGCTCTTCCTTCTTGCGAGCAAAACGCTCCATCTTGCTTTCAGGCTTGAGCTCCCTTTCAAAATCTCTTTTTGATTCCTCCCTAAAACACAAATCATCCCATATTTAACACTATAAAGACTGGGAGTCATTAGTGGGGGGTCTGAGCTCAGAGACCCCCACTGATCAGGAGAATGGGGTCCTCAGTCCAGTGAATGAATAGAATGACAGGGTACATGGAGCCGACCCTAGAGAACCTTTTAGAAACCTATTCCGGAAGGTTCTCTGCGCTCTAGTACCAGTGTAAGGGGAGCGCACCATGGGATGTGGATAGGAGAGGTTGGGGTCCTACCTTATGGGTTGGAGACGGGGAACCCAGATGTTTTTTTCTATGTAGCCATCACTGGTAGAGAAGAGAACTGGGGTTAGGAGAACAGAACAAAACAGAATCTACAGAAAATATTCTCTATCCGTGTATAATGAGGAGACCACCATACCAGAAAACCTGAGGGGCCGAGCGCACAGCGGAGATCCACCTGCAGGAGAAGCCATGGTAAGAAACATAGCACAAGTCTCCACAACACAGAAGCCGCCATATTTGTTACTCACGTCTCATCCGGTCCCTCGTCCTCATCCTCAATCCTGTTACAGAGAAAAGAAGAGAATGAGAATAACGGAGCCGCCCTCACATCTCGTCTCTAACTGAGGTAACAACGGCCGCCAGAGACGCAACCAGGAGGAAGACTTACTTACCAGGGTTTGTTGTCATCTACAGCTAGAGAGGAAGAAACAGACGAGATTTACTAGGATATTCAATATAAGTGACATCCAACCCCTCCACCATGATGGGGGGGGGGAATAGAGGATAGCGGCAGCGGAGAGGGTGGATAGCGGCAGAGGGGGTGACATGGTGGAGGGTGGCAGGGTGTGATGTTGGCAGAGGGTGACGGGGGATGGTCGGGGTAATAGCGGGGAGATGGAGGTACTTACATAGCAAGACGCTTTCTGCAGACTATAGGGATAAAACAGGGAGAAGTGAGTGCAGGAGGCATTGGGAGGTCTCAGCTGGTTCATTGTATTAGAGATACACACATATATACAGAGGAGTGTATACATATATAATAGATACCTCCTCCAGATCACTGATACCTGTCTATATATGTGTATATACAGTGGTACCTTGGTTTAAGAGTAACTTGGTTTAGGAGCGTTTTGGTTTAAGAGCTCACAGTTTTTCAAATTTGTAACTTGGTTTAAGAGCATTGCTTTGGTTTAAGAGCTCCCTGTACTGGGTGGAAGGGGGAGTGGGGGAGGGGCATGGTCTGCATAGCGGGGTCTACAGCCTTGTACTTTGACCCAGGAAGTCTCTCTCACCTTCCAAATCATGGCAGACCCACTTCAGGCTGGGGCTTACATCTGGGGACAGGACTGTGGGGGTAATCTCTCCATAGCTGTAACCCCTCTCTCCCCGAACAGAGAGTGCTGCTATACTGTGCCCACATCTGCCCTGCTCATTCCTTCATGCTCCCTGCAGTCTGTCAGTCCTGATTGGTCCATGCTAAACCCACCCCCTTCCCTGTCATGTGATCATACAGACCTCTGACAGCAGCCCTGCTTCTCTATTCTAGCCTGTTGTACTACACTACTGCATTATGGAGATCTGCAGTTCCATCCTGTATCTATAAACTGCTGCTGTGCTATCAGGGTTATACAGTTACTATACATTATACTCCACATGCTGACTGCTATACTGTACAGTAACCTATATATCACATATCCAGCTGCTGTGTTATCAGGGTTATACAGTTACTATACAATATACACCACATGCTGACTGCTATACTGTACAGTAACCTATATATCACATATCCAGCTGCTGTGTTATCAGGGTTATACAGTTACTATAGATTATATACCATATGCTGCTATACTGTACAGTAACTTATATATCACATATCCAGCTGCTGTGTTATCAGGGTTATACAGTTACTATAGATTATATACCATATGCTGCTATACTGTACAGTAACTTATATATCACATATCCAGCTGCTGTGCTATCAGGGTTATACAGTTACTATACATTATACACCACATGCT